>NC_090449.1:151211007-151846293 GCF_031143425.1 Pleurodeles waltl
TTCATAACTGAGAGAGGGCGTGCATTTTTGTCTGTGTGCATGTAAAAGGTTGTGGTGAAATCCGACAGACACGTCACCATACCCGACTTTAAAAACCTGCACCCAACTATTTACCAGAAAACACATTTGTTATGGGGTGTAACACCCCAAACGCCCCCCTGAAGTTACGCCCCTGGCAAGAAAAACCTGCATTTTGCTGACACCATCCCTTTCTGAAGAGGGAATTTCAGAGAAGGCAGCGCATTCTTGACTGCATTACAAAATGCACTGCACAGTTTACTCAGCCATTTATCTCATAAGATTAGCACCCACGTCGAGGCCAGGTGCCTAGATTGACCATAAAATTATGACTAAAATTCCAGCACAACTAGATTTATTTTGTCAGTATTTTTACATTAGTAAGGGGAAGTGTCTTTTTAGGGTCGAGCCTGCAGCAGCATGCACTAGTGCATGCGTCTTGCTTACAAGACACTTATATAAACAAAAAATGGCTTGGGGCCACCCATTGCTTACCATTTCTTGGCTTGCCTGGCACTCTTCTTTGGAGTCTCGTAATTCCTCACAGGCCTAGCATCACTTCCGTTCCTCTCTGGGTAGCAGTGCCCGTCTGCTACTTCCGGCATAACTAAAGTACTATTTTGTTCTTTTTAACTTTCAGTGCTCTGTAAACAGAAGACCTGTGACTAGCAAAAACCTGCCCAGCAGGACAAATAAAATCGCAAAGTTTTCTTTTCTATAGTTAACTTTCTTTTATCTTACCAAGTCTTCTTTTCTCACTTTGCACTCGTGTTTTTTTTCGTTTTTGCACTTGGGCACTGTTCTCAAATGATGACGATCATCTTGTTCAAAATATTGCAAAGCAACATTATTTCCTTGTTAGGTGTAATTTCCGAAAATATGTCTTAACACATAATCGTGCAGTACACCCCAATCCACCCCACACCAATCAACGACCAATTCAGTCCACCCCACCTCACCCCTCAACAATCCATTCCACATAATAAATCATCCCAAAATCAATCAATCAGGATTTGGAAATCACAGCAAATCACCCCTAAGGGTCTTAGGGCGCTGGAGTTGCTAGCTGCTTCGCAGTGCTCTGTTCATTCGATCAGCCATGTTTTGAGTCCTTTTCTGAATTCCTGGAGCAATGCGATATTCCTGAGGTGCAGGGGAAGGTTGTTCCAGGCGTTGACCACCAGGTGAGAGATTGAGTTTCCTCGTATGTTGGATAGGTGGATCTTGGGGGTGTCTGTGAGGAAGAGGGAGGAGGAACACAGGTGTGTCTAGTTGGTTGGAGGAAGGTCATTCGTTTGTTGATGTATGCGGGTCCTCTGTTGTGCAGACACAATCCAGTCCAGTCCACCCCAATCCACCCCACCCTATCCAAATTACTCACCCCAATCCAATCCACTTTAATCCTCTGAAGCAATACCACTCCAACCTGCCCCACTCAATCCAACACAATCTGCCCCCGTCCAATCCAAAACAACCTGCTTCACTCCAATCCAAAACAATCTGCCCTACTCCAATCTGCTGCAATCCAATCCAAAACAATCAACCCCACTCCAGTCCAAAACAATCTACTCCACTCCAACTAAAAACAATCTGCCCCACTCCAGTATTCACCACTCCAATCCAAAACAATCTGCCTCCCTCCAATCTGCCCACTTCACCCCAAAACAATCTGCCCGCTCCAATCCAAAACAATCTACCCCACTCCGCCTGTCCCATTCCAATCTGCCCCACTCCAATCCAAAACAATCTGCCCCAATCCAATCTGCTCCACTCCAATCCAAAACAATTTGCCCTACTCGAAAACAATCTGTCCCACTCCAATCTGCCTCACTCCAATCCCAATCCAAAACAATTTGCTCCATTCCAATCCAAAACAATCTGCTCCACTCCAATCCAAAACAATCTGCCCACTCCAATCCAAACTATCTGCACCACTCCAGTCTGCCCCACTCCAATCCAAAACAGCCTGCCTTGCTCCAATCCAAAACAATGTGCCCTACTCCAATCAAAAGCAATCTGCCCACTTCAGTCCAATACAATCTGCCCCACAGCAATCCAAAACAATATACCCTACTCCAGTCAAAACAATCTGTCCCACTCCAATCTGCCCCACCATAACCCAAAACAATTACCTTCGCTCCAATCCAAAACAATCTGCCCTGCTCCAATCCAAAACAATCTGTCACACTCCAACCTACCCCACTCCAATCTGCCCCACACCAATCCAAAACAATTTGTCCCTCTCCAATCTATCCCACTCCAATATGCCTCATTTGAATCCAAAACAATCTGTCCCAATCCACCCACCCCACTCCAATCCACCCAGTCCAATCCAACTTAATATATCCCACTCTATTTCAACCCAGTCCACCCTAATCCAAATCACCTTAATCCACCCACCCAATCCAATCCACCCACCTCCACTCCAGTCCAACCCACCCCACTCAAATCCACTCCATTCATATCCAGTCCACTCCACCCCGGTCATTATCTACCCCTATCCAATTCACCCCAATCAAATCCTTCCCACTCCATAATTCCACCCCACTCCAATCCAATGCACACCAATCCAGTCCACCCCAGCCCAATCCAATGCACCCCACACCAATCCAGTCCACCCCAATCTGATCACCTCCAATCCAGTCCACCCACTGCAATACAATCCGCTTCAATCCACCTCACCGCATGCCAACCTGATCCATTTCACTCCATGCCACTCCACTCCATTCCATCCTAGCGGAGGCCACCACAAATCACAAGGGATGGGTAGGGGTGCAGACACAGGGGGGAGAAAATGAAAATTTAAAATAAAATAAATTGAACTTACCTTCAGGGACGTCACAGCCTTGTTCGTCGCTCCTCTTTCGTTGATGTGAGCACAGGCTCCCCAGCAATCCTGGCACTGCTTACATGCTAAAAACAGCATGTAAGCAGCACTAGGATTGGTCTGAGCAGCAGTGACTGCCGCTCAGACACAATCTTGGAGGCTGTGCTGTTTCTCCAGCCCGGCTGTGTACCCAGCCGGGCCGGTACACAGCCGGGCTGGAGAAACCTAAGTGCGCATATGTGTTTGGCCAGCCTCAGACGGCCAGCCAAACACACATGTGCACTTAAGTGCACTCTCCCCCCACCTACCTCATGGCCCAGTCCCTGCCCCTCTCTGAACTGCTGAGCCAGAAGCAGAAAAATAAAATAATTGAAAACTATCATTTTATTTTTATCCCTCTGGCTCAGCCAGTGGGGTGCCGCTCCATTGCCATAGCAAAGGAGCTGCCCTGTTCCATCCCACTGCAATCCAATGCACACTATTCAATCCATTTCACCCTGCGCCAATCCAACCCACCGCACTCCAATCCACCCCAGCTCACCCCACTCCAGTCCACCCCCCTCACCCCACCCACCCCACCCCAATGCAATCTACCCCACCCCAATCTACCCCACCCCATTCCAGTCCTCAACCCCATTTCAATCCACCCCACCCCAATCCAATCCACCCTATATAGTCCACCCCATCCATTCCACCTCACTCCAATCAACCCACTCCACTCCAGTACACCTCACTCTTCTCCAATCTACCCCACCGCAGTTCAGTCCACCCCACTCAATCCAATCCATCCAGTACACCCAACTCCAGTCCCCCCACCCCACACCAATCCCCCACTTCAAACCAATCCACCCCACCGTAATCCAATCCACCCCACTCTAGTCCAATCCACCCTACTCTAGTCCAATTCACCCCACTCTTGTCCAATCCATCCCACTCCAGTCCAATCCACCACACTCCAATCCAATCGCTCCCCAATACACCCCACTCCAGTCCAATCCACCTTTCCACCTTACTACAGTCTAATCAACCCCATCCCACTCCAATCCAATCCTCCCTCTCCAGTTCAACCTACCCCACTCCAATCCAGTCCTCCCAACTCCAAACCACCCCACTCTGATCCGCTCTAATCCCATCCACCCCATCTCAGTCCTATCACTCCAATCCAATCCACCCACCCCATCCAATCTAACCCACCCCACTTCAATCCACCCCACTGCAGTCCACCCCAATCCAATCCACCTCACCACATTTTAATCCACACCACTCTAATCCAATCCACCCCATTCAGTCCACCCACTCCAATCCACCGCACTTATTCCACCCTATCCAAATGCAGTCCACCCCACTTTACTTCAATCCACCCCACTACCTCAATCCACTCCAACTGATTCTACACTATTCCACTCCACTTACTCCACTCCATTCTACAACACTCAAGTCTACAACACTCTCTGGCACTGAGCCACCAAATTATATTCCCCTCTACTCAAAACTACAACACTCTACTCCCCCTACTCCATTCTACAACATCTACACCAACAAACAGCGGTGGCTCCTCCGCTATGGCAGATGAGCTTCGCCCCCCACTGCCAGCAGTCCCAAAAATGGAAAAATAAAATGATAATAAAACAGGTTTATTATCTTTTTTCTTTTTTAAGTTCAAAGGGCCGGGCCAAGTCTTGGGTGCGGAGCCATCGCAATGATAGGGACAGAGGGGGAGTGGTGTTCACTGTTATCAGTGCCCATGTGGGTTTGGCCGGCCATCTCAGGACAGCCAAAACCGCCATGCGCACTGAGCTGTCTCCAACCCGAGCTGCGTTGCTGGGTTGAAGACAGCAGGCACATGCTCCCAGTCTCTCTGGAAGCGCTAAGCCAGGGGGCTCATGCCAATCCTGATGCTGCTCTCATGCTGCCAGCAGCACGAGTGCAGCGTCTGCATTAGCTGAAGGCGAGTTTGGGAGCCTGTGCTGTAGTGGAGAGGAGCAGAAGAGCATTGATGCAGCATCTTTTATGTTTTTTTTTGCGTTCGTTCATTTGTTGTGTTTTTTGTGTTCATGTTGTTCACCCTCCACCCTGCCACTTTACCCTGACACCAGCCGCTACTGCCAACAAATCCAGCCTGCGACACTTTACTCCACTACACTCCACACCACCAACCTTTAGCCAAGCTGAACAGCCACCTCACTGGTGTACAGCATGGCAAAACATATTGCCAAACCCAATAGCTGTTGTATATGTAAGACCTATTGGCTTTGCCAATGTTTGTTTCAGATGCTGCCACCTGGATAGTCCCACAGAGGTCAATCAGCCTTTGCTTCAGGCAAAGAGAGATGCCAGCCTCAATTCAAGGACTGGGACAGACATGGTGCAGGCCAACCTCAAATTACTACTGGAATACAAAGGTTTTTACAAGTACTCAATGCCCAATTTTTTACTATTAGAACTCAACATGGCTGAATCTAGAGGGCTTTGTTTAGAAAGTCATGCTGAATCTTACGTCTGCAGGGTCCATTATTAGCGTTTATCTCTTTGCTTCTCAAATTTGGAAACCCATTCCAGAAGTGCAACTGAGCCAATGGGCAGAGATGATGTTATGAAACTCCACCTGTGTAACCTACGATCAGATGAACCAGGCAAGGAGAAACTTGATGTATTAGATTTTTGGAATTCCTTGGCTTGTAAACATGTTTGAGACTGCGGATGTCTGTGCCGGTCTTGCTCTCAGCACATCCTTGATAGCACCAGAGTCATGCACTAACATCCATGACCGACTTTTACAGGAGACTCTGGGCAGGCTGGCAAGCAGAACATTTATGGAGCAGGAATGCAATTTTTCAGTCGATGGGCAGAGGAGGGAACGTACTACTGAATATTTGTGTGACTCTTTGAAAACCTCAAAGTCCGTCTACTTTACTCAGTGAGGAGGGATCAAATTGTGAACGACAAGGACCTTGTATGAGCAAAACACTTAATAGAGGCGAATCCAAGCCATAAATATTGGTAAAATGAGATCTACATAAGGTAAGTCTGACTTGAACATGGACAGGTGTGTCCAAATATGTGCAAGTGAGGTCTGAGTGTGGTCAAGTGTGTCCCAGTACATGCAAGTGAGACATGAGTATGGTCTAGTGAGACATGAGTACAAATAATTGTGTCTGAGCATGGATAAACATGGTATGGACAAGTGGGGTCTTCGTATGGGCAAGTGAGGTATGAGCATGGGCAAGTGAGGTATTAGCATGGGCAAGTGAGGTCTAAGTATGGGCAAGTAAGGCCTTGTATGGGCAAGAGAGGTCTTAACATGAGCAAGGGAGACCATGCACAAGTGAGGCCTGAGTATAGGCAAGATGGGTCTTAGCATGAGTAAGTGAGTCCTGAGCATGAGCAAGTGCGTTAGGGAATTGACAGTGAGGTCTTAGTATGGACAAGTGAGGCTTGCGCGTGGGGAAGTGAGGCCTTAGAATTAGCTAGTGGAGCCTGAATATGAGCAAGAGAGGTTTCAGCATGAGCAAGTGAAGCTTGAGTCAGTGGCAAAGCGAAACTGGAGCCCACCCCCCCTGCACAGAACATGAAGCCCCCCCCCTACTTCGGACTCACTCAGGACAGATGCTGTGGGTGTTCCTTGGAGTGCGTCCCCCCGCACCTCGGTGCCAGCAGGGGCCTTTGTTATGCCACTGGCCTGAGTATGGTCATGTGAGGCCTGACTATGAGCAATGGAGGCCTGACTATGGGCAAGAGAAGTCTGAGTATGGACAGGTTAGGTCTTAATATACGCAAGGGAAGATTGACCATGGTGAAGGGAGGCCTGAGAATAGGTAAGTGAGGCCTGTGTAGGGGCAAGAAAAGCCTGAGAAGGGCAAACAAGGTCTCAGTATGGGCGAGTCTGAGCTTGGTAATGTGAGGCTTTAAAATATTACTACTTGTAGCTTGTGTTTGCTTAAGTGTCCTAAAGTAGTGGAAGTGAAGTCGAAGTGTGAATACGTGTCACCTGTGGATGAGTAGGCATGACTGGAGAACAGTCAAGTATAGCACGAGTACTGGAAAATGTAGCCAAAGCTGTACAGAGAGGTGAGAGTAAATACTTTATTTTTTACTGTGTCCATTTATGCAGCATTTGTTTATTGGGTTTATGGGTTACATACATTATGAACACATTATTGCCTTTATACATGCAACTTTTGAAGATCCTTCTAGGTACATATATTGCCTTGGGGTGTTTAAATGACCTACTGGCGTGGCCATGGAATCGGGGTCAGTGGCATGGGTCCATTACAGGGAACATAGATAATTGTCCCTGTCATAGTACATTGAGCCATGTAGTAGCATTTACAGGGGGTTGAAACAAGGAGGGTATGTACCTACTAGTCTTAGACCCTGGGGTGGTTAGTTGGTGTGAGGAGGGTGTGGAGAGCCGAAATGTACATGGAACGGTGTCACAGTGGGGTGGAGTGCTGTGGGTGAATTCTGGCCAAGTTGGGTCAGATCAGGGGGTCGCTGGTGTGAGTGCATGTCTGTGGTTGACCTAGAGTATGCCCACGCTGTTTTGTCAGTTGTGAGGAAAGGGCACCATATTGACTCAAAGGAATCCAGTTCGTGGTTGGGTTTGTACATCATGCGTTTGTGACTGGCTACTCTGTGGAGTTCTATTCTCCATTCATTGGAGGCAGACACAGTGAAGATGCAGGGCTTTGCCACAGCAAGGGCGGTCACCATTCACTGGTGTTCATAGGTCGCCAGATCCTGGAGGTTGGAGGTGTCATATAGAACAGAGAGTACTTGGGAAGGGGAGGACGAGAAGGGGCAGTGGCTGCAGAACAGGGACCATACTTTCGTCCAGTAGTTCTCTAGCATCGGGCACAACAAGAGTATGTGGAACAGATCACAGTGGTCAGGATTACATCACCAGCACCTGTCATGGGGTTGCAACTTGGCCCACCTAAGCTTCCATGGTGACCAATACCAATTGTGAATGATTTTGAAATATTGGAATTTGAGGCGGGATTCCCTGAGGGCTCTATTGTGCCCTTCCAACTGAGTTCTCCAGTGAGTAGGCTTTGCTGAGCATTATTTTCCATAACAGTTGCATTTTGGTGGGGGGCAGAGTAGCAGAATTTGATGAGGACCCCATAGAGAGCAGAGACCACTCTCCATTAGAATTCCAAAGCGTGCAGGTATTGTAGAATATGTGAGGTGGGAAGCTCCATCGGTGCCGGTCCAAGTGTTGCCCATAGGTAGTGTGTCAACTGGCAGTACTGCCAGTGGTCCGTAAGCCAGAGTGCAAATTCTATTTGGAACTCCGGGAAAGTTTTGAGTAGGTTGCCATCATACATTTAGCCCACATGGTGTAATCCCTGTATATTTCAAGACTTCCAGTAGAAAGGTGTGCTGCCAATGCGTAGGGCAGCATTGTGCCATAACAGTGCCCCCAGGTGTAAGAACGGGGGCAACCCACCAATCTATGTGCCTCTTTTCAGGCCACTGCCGTTATCACCCGGCCTAGGTTAGAGGTCAGCACTCAGAGAGAAGAAAATAGATATGGTGATAGGCGGTGGGAATAGGTCACCGATTAGATGATGCTCCAGACCTGCATATAGCAGCATGTCCCGTAGCTTACCTAGGTGGGACGCCACCCTGGAGCGTTGGAACACTAAATAGTAAGAGTTCATGTGCAGCAGTTGCAGTCCCCTGCTGCTGTGTCCTCCCAGAGCGGGGTTGCCTGGAGAATAGGTTTACGCCCACTCCATATGTCGGCATGAATATCTACGTCTACGTTCTCAAGCATGCCTGTGATATTCGTAGAGGAAGCATACCATATTAGTAGTTGAATCGGGGTGCAACCATCATCTTAATAGTCTGCACTCTTTACCATAGGGTGAGATGTAAAAAGGACCACTTCTAAAAGTTCTTTTTCATGCGGTCCAATATTGGGAGTAGATTATCTTCCGCTGTGCTTGCAAGATCTCGGTTGATCTTGACTCCAAAGTAGGTAAGTCCTGATGGAACCCTTTGTATGTGATAGTCATAGATACAACCTTCAGTAGTTGAGTGAGGACCTCACTCTTTGACCAGTTAATTGTGAATCCAGAGAGGTGGAAGAAATCATCGATGAGCGATATTGCGACCACTATCGAAATGCGAAGGTGGGACAGTAGTAGGATGCTGTCTGCATAAAGGAGCACCCTGACTTCTCGAAGCGCAGAGGGGATTCCTAACATTTCCGGTGACAGGTGGATCGCTCTTGCTAAGGGCTCCAGGGCACTAAGGAATTAGAGGGGTGAGCTCCCTGATGAATGCCCCGTTCGACTGTAAATAGGCCTGATAGGAATCCGTTGCATGATACCGCCGACATCGGAGTATCATATAGGAGGCGTACCTTGCAGAAAAGGCCTTTCCAAGGCCCAAAACAAAGCCCACATGGGACTCGTGGATCAGAAGGGGTATTACTTTACTCAACCGTGTGGCTAACAACATAGCCATGATCTTTGTGTATACGTTAAGCAGTGATATCGAGTGGTAACTGGCAAATTCCAAGGGATCTTTGCCCGCCCTGGGATGGAGGGTTATAGTGGCCTTATTAGTAATAGCCCCCATGTAGCCTGTCTCTTCAGCTTCCTGGAACGGTTGTGCCATATGAGGGACCAATAGGTCTTTTTCTGTTTTGTAATATTTGTTTCGGGAGCCTGCCTCCCCCCAAGGATTTGCAAGTTGGGAGTGCCGCTATGACATGGGCTACTTAATCTTCGGTGAAGGCTCCCAGCTATAGTGCCAGGCCCTCATCAGAGAGTATCGGCAGGTGTAGGGGAGCCAGGAAGGGGCTCATCTGTTGAACTGTGCCCCTTGTTCCGTGGAGTATAGAGAGGCATTAAAGGAAGAGAAGTGGGAAGCAATGTTTAAGCAGTGACCCCGTCTGATCTCCCATGGCTGGTATAGCTAGTTTTGAATATTTTTGGTTCAATAGGACGGCTCGTCCAATTTCGAGCCCGAGCAACACTGGGCATGCCTCTAGGATGACACAACTAGCGATATGTGCTAGGAGCTGGTCATAAATTATGAAGTAGTCGATCAGGGATTGGGTCCCGCATGGCCAAGAGAGAAATGTATACTCTCGGTCCCCCATGTGTAGTAGACACCACACGTTAACTAGTGTATGGTCAGTCACGAGGTCCCCAAAGAGTGCCCTTCTCACCTATTGTGTACGTCATTCCTACCTGTCCTGTCCTCGATGCCAGCCGGCCCCAGGTTCCAGTCTCCACCTCTCAGCACCTGTGTTCTGCCCAGGCGGGACAGGAGCCTGCAGAGATGAGCTAGGAAATGGGATATGCTGGCCACGGGCCACATATTGATCCAACCACTATAGTTCTGTCAAGGATCCGTAGATTAGACAGAACCAGCAGCCTTCTTCATCTGCCCATGTCTTAAGTACTTTATGGGACAAGGATTTCCCTATGAGGATAGCCACACCACATTTTTTGGACCATTGAGTGTTTAACGCACTGAGGTATCTTGCCTAAACGTTTGGCCTAAGTAGAGATAATTACCAACACGTGACGCTTTTTTGTGTCTTAATTTGGAGCACATATTTAGCCTCAGGGGAGTGATGCCCAAATATAAGGTACTGATGTCATAGTATGTGCATTTTCTACACTAATATATTATTTGGTGCCTGAGTTTGTGAAAGTGTAAGTTAAGTATTTGAAAATTATATGTAACTATGTGCATGTAATGTATTAGTATTCAAACATGTATTCTTAGCATGGAGGGAAGTCTGTGTATGCACAACTGTAGAGTAAGTGTATATCAGTGTAGCCTGAGCCTTTATTCAGGTAAAGCCTTGGTATGTACAGGTGGTGCTTGGGGTTGTATGATGGAACCATCCATGCTGGAACCACGTGTGCCTTAACAAGGCAGTTGTAAAAATGACTGCATTGTTTCCAAGCATGCCTTTACCACGCATGCCTTTACGAAGTTTTGTTGTAAAAGCATGCCTAGTAAAGGCATGTGTGGATACGGCATGCAAAATGGCATTCATGATTCTATCATAACACCCTCCACCCGCCCTGAGGCCCAAAACTACCCCCTCCGCTAATACCTAAACTACCCGAACCGCCCACCCTCCATAAAAAATAAACTATCCCATCACCCCCACCCTCACCCCTATAAAATAAAATATCCCGAACTTCACCCCCACAAAACCTAAAAAAACTATTCCCAACCCCGACCCCTTAAAAGTAAACTACCTCAACACCCTTTCCCTGCCCTGAGCCCTAAAAAAAAAAAAAAATACCCAACCACCCACCCCTAAAAACTAAACTATCACGACATCCGCAATCCACCCTGAGCTCTAAAACCTTTCCCCCAATAAATAAACTACTGACCCCCCCACCCACCCAAAGCCCTAAATAAAATAAACTAATAAACTATCCCGAGCCCCCCACCCCAGCCCCTAAGAACTAAATTACCCCAAACCCCCATCCACCCTGAGCTGTAAAAAAAAAAAAAAAAAAAAAATACCGCACCCCTAAAACTAAAGCTAAAGTACCCTGACATACCCCCAACCCACCGTAAGCCAAAAATCCGCCCACTGCTAAGAACTACCCACCAACCCTGCCCCAACCCCACTTACCTCCCGCGTCCTCTTCAATCCTTTCTCCTCTTCTCTCCTTCCTCCCCTACCTTGAACCTTCCCCACCCCTTTAAAAATAAACTACCCTGCCCCCACCCTAAATAAAAAAAATACCCAAACCCCCACCCTGCCCCTTAAGAAACAGAATAGCCCACCCCCAGCCCGCCCCCACCCCAGTCCCTTAATCTATCCCCTGCTCCAGCCCCACTTACCTCACCCCATCCTCTCCTGAACAAAGCATGACTGTTTCTCTGCCTTAACCATGCATATGCGTAGTTCAGCACATGCGTGGTTAAGGCATAGAAACAGCCATGCTTTGTTTAAGCAAGGGTGGCTACACTTGAATGGGAAATGTCCCCATTGTTTACAACGCGTGGCTGAGGACGCTTCCCGGTGTTTGACTGTGTGATGTAACAATGTGCCTGATTATGGGCATGCAAAGCAGCAATATGGACAAGTTAAACCAGGGCATGGCCATGCCACACCTGAGCTTTGGAAGGCAGACCTGAACATAAAGTAATAGGCCGGTATGTCTGGAAAAAAATGGATCATTATTTGGGGTGGTGGTGACCACCCATCATGGAATAATCACAACCTTTGTCAGGGTGAACCTTTATTGTCACTAAACTTATCTGAGCTCAGCCCCCTGGTAGCTATGGCACAGGGCACACAGGCTTAACCTAGGGCAATGTGTAAAGAATCCATGCATTACCAAAACAATAGTAAAGTTGAAATGCAAAACAATAAAAACTCCAAACCAAACTCCAAAAATCTAATAAACAAAATGACCCCAAAATGACAAAATCTAATAAGGGTAACTGGAGATATGAAGTGTTAAAGTTTTAATTAGGAATACCCTTCAGAAGCATAAAGTGCCAAAGATAGTCAATAGTCACAGTAGACTGAGACCTAGGCACAGTTTGACACTGACTGTGATTTAGCACATGTCAGATACACCAACCAGGTTGATCCTAGACAAAGATTTTATCTTCTGACTTTTGTCCTTTAAGTCCCAATCCATCACATGAGTACACTTGTAAAGCCCCCCAGGACCTTAGGGGAGGCACTTAGAGACTGGGTTGTCAGTCAGAGGGCTACAGTAGGATCCAGACCAGGTCCAGTGCCACCAGTCAATGGGCTGTTGCAGGAAAGGCCTCTTATAACTTGTGGTAACCCTGTCACTTGAACAGGTGGTCAGCTTTATGTCCTTTGGAGTCCACATTTTTGTCCTGGATACAAGGAGAGCAGGTCCAGTCCTTTAGGGCTCTTCTCAGGTCTAAGACAGCGGGTTCAGTCCCTTTCTGATCTTCCACAAGACCAGTCGTGTTCTGAAAAGGTTACTGTGGGTGCCACATTTATACTAATCACCAGCCTATGGGTGGGTGATTTCTGACCCGTCCCTAACCTATAGGGTAAATGCTCCAATGGTAACCCTACCCACTTTTGCAATTCTTCCAGTGTGCTCTGCAGGTAATAATTCCACAATGCCCCTTCTTTTGTGGTCACTCTGAACCAGTTCTGGGTGCAGCTCCTCTCTTATTGGGGTTGGTGCTTTCCTGACTGTGGGAACAAATAAGGTCCCTGTACAGGTGACAGCTAACATTTGCCTGTAAGAGGATAGCTCTCTTTGAAGTTAATCAAGGTCCTGGGGACAGCTCAAATAGTCACCCTACTAGAGGAACAGAAATACCTCCCTACACCCAAGGCCTTTGCCCTGCTCTGGGAGCAGTTATTTACACATCATCAAGAGGGCTATTCAGCTGCCTGGTGACCTCCAGAAGATATAGGTAGGGAAAAGTTAACCTTCTAAAAGTACTTTTCCATAATAGTTTTTAAAAACTCAATTGTAGGGGAAAGCTGCAATACCTAGAACTCCCTGCAAACCTAAAAATAAATACAGAATGATTTAAATATCTGGGTATATATGCGTAGCTCAAGAAAAAGGATCGTTGTCTTTCCCGTAATATCAAAGCTACCTTAAGGGCCGTCCAAGAAGACATGTAGAGGTAGAGGACTCTTCTGTTGACACTAATGGGTAGAGCGGCCATGTTTAAAATGTGAGCCATGCCAAAGCTATTATATGTGCTCCAGAACACGTACACTCATATCCCAGAGGAATTTTTTTTACCAAAATTGAGGGTCTTCACAAACTATTATGGGATGGGGGACACCCGAGAATTGTGCTTCAAACACTCCAATGTAACCAATACAATGGGGGATATCCCTTCTGGTTATCCGGGCCTACTAAAGGGCAGTACACCTAATAGCAATAAATGACTGGGGCTACACGCCAGGCGACCATCCCACCTACCTATTTTAAAGGAGTAAATTTACAGCCTGGCACAAGATAGGCATCTAAACAATAGGAGACCTGCTAGAGAATGGGCAGCCAAAAACATTTTGCTCCCTGCAAAGGGAATACCACATAAATACTGCACAACAGTACGAATACACGCAATTGCACCATGCATGGGAGTCGGAGATGAAAGACCACTCTGATCTGCCAGAATATGCCCCACTGGAAGGCAGACCTTTAAGGGGAGATGCAAGGGAAAGCATTCTCCTGGACTTACTAAACAATCAATAACAACATCCCTGATATGCTTCAAAACCTGCGGGAAAGATGGGAAAGGGATCCAGGAGAAATGGACGACACGGACTGGGAGGCTGCCCTGATGCATCCAAGGGAAGTGGCTATAAAAACATGGTTGTTTAATTCATTTGAAAATGCTACATCGGGTATATTTTGCCAGATCACGTCTGCATTTATGGGGAGGGCCGTATCTCCGGACTGCCTGAGATGTGGTTCAGCCATAGGTAAATTCCTGCACACTCTCTGGCACTGCCCCACCATACAGGTATACTGGACTAAGATTCTAAAGCCCAAATTTAAGAGGGCCTAGCGCCTTCTTGTGCCACATTAGCATAATTTTATATGACGCTAATATGGCTTAGCAAGGCCAAATTCGCAGTGCCAGATTTACAAAGTGGCACAATGCATGCATTGGGCTACTTTGTAACCCCATGCGCTACATTATGCTTGCTCCAGGCATCATGTATGCAAAGGGGGCGTTGCCCTGTTAAGGGGACCGCAAACATGGCGCAGTGTAACTTTTGAGAATCCACTGCGCCATTTTTAGCTGCTATTTCTAACACTTGCACAGAGCAGCCATTAAAAGGGGGCCTACTGTTATTTATAATGGGCCCCTATGCACCTTGCAGGATTAGCACCAACATTTTTGGCACTAATCCTGAAATGTAGTACAATAGCTTCAAAAATGGTGATGCTATTGTCCCTAACCTACGCCGTAATGCGCCATATGTTTAATACAGCCTGCACATGGTGGCGTTAGGGGGGCGCTGAGATCCCATTAGACCCTAAATATATTGTTGGGAATTCCAACAGACATAATCTTCCCTAGGCCCAAACTGCTATTTGTCAATTTAGGGCTGGTAGTGGCCAAATGAGATGTTGCTAAATTCCGGGGGGGCGGCAGATCCAACCACAATCAGAGAGTGGAATGTGGGTATGGACTTATACATGATGGCAGAAAAAGTGACGTACAAGGCTAGAGAGTGCCAGATGAAATTCCACAAGATTTGGGATCTATGGAGGAACTACTACTACTTGGAAGTAGGATGCGAAAGTGGGTGGTCTGGGCAACCAGTAAACTCAAGGCCACACGAGGAACAGTCACAATAGTTCTTCAAGATATATGATGATAAAATTATTACACAAAATGTGCTTGTTACACTATCATGTTCTACTGTAAGCCGATCACACAGTATTTTATTCCCATGTAATTGTTTTGAAAGCAGACCTATGGGGCCAATTGCTTGTTTTACTAAAATGCACAATAAAAAAAAAAAAAAAGAACAGTTGAATAAAAACTCAATTGTACCTTAAATTGTTTTTTAGATAACTAATAAAAAGTCACTAGATTATATTTCTAGCTGTCCCAAAACAGAAATTAGTATTATTACGTGTAATAATATAGCTTGATGTCTTATGAAACAGTCTGCCGTCCTACAGTGAAAATACCTTTTGTGTATTTTCCACTGTGAGGACATGTTTAACATTAAACATTTATGTGTCCTGCTTCTAAATACCATCTACCTCACCTTATGGGAAGTAGGGCTACTTAGGGTGACTTATTAGTACCTGAAAGGAAGGTTTAAGCTTGTCAAAAGAGCTTATTTTGACTAGTCGAATTTGCAATTAAGAACTGATACAGCCAGGCAATGGTAGCCCTGCTGTCATATTTGCACTGTCACTTTAGTGGGTAGAATAATGGATGTTGCAGTCCACTAATGACATTTACCTTAGAGGCCCTGGGTATACTTTGTACCATATACTAAGGACTTATAGCTAATTTAAATATGTCAATTAGATGTATACACATTTCTTCATGTTGAAAGGGGGAGCAAAGGCACTTTACCCCAGTTGTAAATTACACATAGTTTTGTAACCAACAAAAACAGTTAAAGCAAAATCTGGGGGTACACCACTCAAAAGATGGTCATTTCCTCCGGCCATAAAGTGATATCTAAGAACAGCCGTTAAATGCCTCAAATGGTTAAAATAAGGTTTTAGCATTGGCAATCATGACTAGCATACCCCAGGCAACCTTGGGAAAATAGGGCTCAAGAGGAGACAAAACGAACTAGCCCACCAAGTCATGGATCCTAACATTCTTCATGTCTTCTGTTATTTGGGCGACAAAAGCAAAAAAACACAAATGATGGACGGAATGGAGAACTAATCATTCACCCCCAGTCACAGATCTGGGTTTAATCCATCAGTTATTTTGCTTACCATGCCACCCCAGTTTGACACAGCCATATTTGCAAATCCATTTACAGCAATCAGGATTATGAATCTCGTGCCTCAGAATAACTTTCTGCGTAAGCAGTTGTCATTGCAGAAATCTCCGGATTTATTTGGATATCTGGCTTTAATAAAATTGTGCATCCATCAGTTCTGAACCCTTTCTCCAGTTCTCCGGATTTTCATGAAATATTGACATGCTATGACGTGTTAGCAATTTTGTATCTCTTTGCCCCAGTTTTGATAGAGATAAGCACAGAGGACAGAGATAGGGCATCGGAAAGTCAGACAGGAATGAGATATCATATTAGATCATTGGTTTATAGGCGGACCGCAGTGCCAACATTTTGTGTTAACCTTCTCTGCAGAGCCCTGGTGCTGTAATACCAATCTGCTCAATATTTTATTCATGTGCTGCAAGACCGGTGCCAGGTGTTTTAATACAGCTGGTACAGTGTGTTCGGAGATATCACTTTCACTGTGTACCTGAAATGCAACACGCAACGCTTGCATCAAACTTTCCACACTCTTTTGCCATTAGCTAGCGCCAGGTGAATTCTGCAAATGAAACTAAAAAGAGACCAGGACTTTTTCTATGGCAAACACATAATAGGCTTGCAGACCTAGAGACCAATCAAAATGAAGGATTTTCAAAGGCCTTGATAAAGTGACGGTCACAAAGATACTTTGGCCATCTAGTTCTAGATCTGGCTTAGATTGCAATTTAGCGTGAAGCAGAAGGCCACTCTTGTCCCCTGTCCAAGAATTCCACCCGATACCAGACATATTAAGTCTATGTGGTAAGGAGTGATAAACACGGGGGCAGATTTAACGAGAGTGGCGCTGCACCCAGTGTACCACCCCTTTCATTGCACCCCTTATTGCTCCCCTGCTGCCACCATGTGTGTGCCATATCTAAGATACAGTGCACCATGGCGCAGGGTAGGGGGCAATAGCGTCAACATTTTTGACACTATTGATGTACTGTTCAGGGTTAGCACCAAAATGTTGGCGCTAACCCTAAACATTTCATGGGGGCCCATTGTAAACAATGGTGTTTTATATTATTTATTTTATATTTATGTATGGCATGCTCTAGGCAATGTTACATTTGTTATGTTTTAAGCTGTGGAACCTTTATAGTCTATGTTCTGGAATGGAATGTAGAGGGCTGAAGGGAAATAGCCAGGATGGCCAGTAATGGGACGAGCTGAGAAGAGGAGTATTATGCTGCTGGAAATAAAGATAGTTTCTAATACCTTTCATCACGTTTAGAACCGATTTCTACAGGTGTGCCCCCTTTTAACGCCTGCTCTGAGCAGGCATTAAAAGTGCCGAAAGAAATGCGCCATTTTTTAGCCCCCCATAACGGAGGAATGCGTCCTTTGCATACATGATCCATGGTGCATGCATAATGTAGTGCAAAGGGTTACAGAGTGGCGCCATGCATGCATGACGCTAAGGCAGTGCTAAAGTGATGCTAGGCCGTCTTAAATCAGGGCTGTAATGTCTAGGTTTTTGACCACTTGCAATTGCAGCATAAACAATATGAAATAAATGACAGCTGTAAGTTTCAATAAGGACAATGGGACAAGAAGAGACATCAGCTAAGACAGAGATAACAAGAGACTAGGCCATATGTACGAACACTTTTTCCCATAGACACAGAATGGGTAAAAACCTTTGCTACAGTTGGATAGCTTGGACCATGAGGCTTGGTCTCTGAAACAAGACTACACAGGGACTGGGACAGTGGTAAACAAGGAGACAAACACTAGGACAGCCAAACACAGGGTTCCCAACATCAATACAGGTTCACAACACTTAGCTACCTATGATAACTAAGACAACTCCTGTGCACCAAGAGGCCACAACACTGGTAAAAAGAGCACTTTACAAAGACCATTGAATGGTCACATCAAACCAAAATCTTCCCATGTGTGAGTCATCTCCATATAAATGTACCCGGTCCACGCTAGGCTTTCACTCCGTCTGCTATACCTTGAGTCCCTGGATGTTAGAAGTTACTGCAGTAATTCCAGCCATTTTAGGAGCTGCTTTAAAAGTCTCTGATATGATGTTTTAAGAACTAGCTCAAGGATATCACCTCAATGCCTGTCTCAGACACTGAACTGATGGGTCTAGTAGGTAGAAGTGCACAGTGGTTTTGTAAATGTTTGAAATGTGTGAAAAGGGCTTCGTAGAAACAGTCAAGGTTTCACATTAAGGAGCAGGCTTCACTACCTCTCAGGAAGGATGGAGACCTCTACAAGTGTGTGTTGAGTTTTCTAAAGTGCTAATGAGCAATTAATTCCAAAACATCACTCGCACTTGGTTTACCGACCTGTGCCCACACTCTGAACCCTCAAAACTGCAAGCAGATTATGATTTGCACATAATTTTACAGTGTCAATGAATCTGAAACCATTGGAATGGTTCTTTGAATGACAATTCCGGCCTAGACACCTCCCGGGGATCCCCAGCACATCAGATAACAATTTTCGATACAAAGGATTGCAGACTACATGCTCTACGGCTTACAGGCAATTGGTTATCATCTAAAAGGGTTGATTCACATTACTGTAAGTAGATTAGTTCTTTACTTCTGCATGAAAAGAACCGCATCCATTTGTTATACATCCAGGCCACAATTCGCCTCTATAACCTCGATGAGCCAGTTTCATGGTTAATTCTTTGACTGATGACTATCCGTGTGAATCGAACCCATGAAGGGAATGAGTACTTTTGAAACTTTAGCCTGTTCAAACCTTTGAGCTAACCGTGCACCTTAGCATAAAGTACTACCTTTGAACATGTTAATACTGTATTAGCAAATATTCAATCTTGAACTAAAACATTTCCAAAACAAACTAAACACAGCGATTATTATTTCCCACAGCACCTTTTCTATTATGTTGTTTTAAAAAAAAGAGGTTATGGTTTCAGGATATTGAACCTTGAGAGAATAGATCACTCTTCATAAGACCTTTAACCTTTTGACCGCACTGTGCGACCTGACTCAGCTATTGCTCTACAGGATAAGTATGCTATATCAGTGATATTCAGACTGGTAAAGCAGAGTGGCATTTCAAATGTGCAATTTATAAACAATGTTGGCATTTCAAATATGCAA
Source organism: Pleurodeles waltl (assembly GCF_031143425.1). NCBI lineage: Eukaryota > Metazoa > Chordata > Amphibia > Caudata > Salamandridae > Pleurodeles > Pleurodeles waltl. Next base: position 151,230,437 of record NC_090449.1, read on the forward strand.
TTTATAAACAATGTCCCATGCCCATCTCACAGAAGCAAGGAAACACAGCTACGCTTTCTCTTTCTGCGCTGGCAAATCAAAAGCATAACCCTCAGCAGAATCATGCGTACTGCTTTGAGCTCTAATGGTGAAATGGATCCACCAGTTCAACGCTTGAAGGTAGGGCAGCCTTACCCACCAGAAAATCACTTCTTTAGAAAAAGATGCAGTTTTTTATAAACAATGAGCACAGGTATTATCCACTTATGCGGAAATGGAAATACCACATGAATGGATAATGTGAGAGGAACAAGCAGATCAACACCCCAGGTATAAATGAGGGGGGGTTTATGGACCCTTTTGAGCCACTATCTTCCTGCGATAAGTCAAATAACCGTAGCCTTGCAAGATTTCAGGATCAGCAGACAGAGAAGAACTGAGATGCGCTGTAGAGACAGATTGATTTGTGGCCTCTCTAACTGGATAGGGAAAACAAATACAGGCATCTTACTGCTGGGCGAGGATAGCCTAGTTTCAGGCCCCTCCAGCACAGTGAGGGCATGGTAAGAAGACCTACGGAACTAAGTAGAGCAGCTTATCAGCATGTCCTCTCTTCCTTAAGACCCATTGAGTAAAGCTCAAAGCACTTTCAGAAGGCACCTACTACGCCCCTACCTTAGGAATGATTGAAATGCCAATCCAACCAATCTAAGAAAGTGGCAGGAACCACCTTCATGGATTTCCTAGCAGGTGCTATCACCACTAGAAACAACACCACTGTGGAGAGGAATGTTTCAAATAGACAGCCTGTTAAAGCTTAGAGCAACAAGGCCAGCAGTTCCTCAATTACAGAAACATCAGACCATAATATTTTAATTCCAATCTTACTAATATTGGGGAAAGTGCATATATTTGGGTATCAGACTAGCTATTCTGACTGCAGTTACATAAACTTTGGGGCAGTGGAATGAAATTCGAGGTTCTCAATTACTATGCTAAATTCTGTTTTACTAACCCTAGGGAATTTTTGCAACATGAGATGGGGGGGTTATGATCCTTGGCCTAATTCTAAGTAGGGACAGTTTAAAAAAAATATATAAATGAATAGATGTATACAATCAAAAGTCATAACATTTAAATCATTACAAACTAAAATTATTGAAATATGTGCATTCAGTATTAAATGTTAAATGTTATTTTTCCAAAATGCTGTATATATATATATATATATATATATATATATATTTCAAATTTTACTTTTTAAAATGTTGAAACTGGATCAAGCATACAATTCAATGATTTTCTTAGATTTTTTAAATAAACAATTACTGTTAACTTATGCACAGATTTCCAATATATTTTTTAAACAAAAATCACTACAATAACAATACTAATTTAAAAAATAAATTATTAATAACTCAACCTTCCAAAATAGTTGTAAATAATCTTTTGTCTATAACGAACTATCCACCAAATCCTTCAAAATTGAAAAACACATCCCAATATTGTTATAATTTATTTTACATTAATTAAATGAGATAATAAACATTTAGGTAAAGTACATTTAATAGTTATTGGTTTCACATTATTAATATATCAGTAAAAATAAACCCTTTCCACCCAATCCTCGAAATAAATCAACCTGAAAAATGTTCTATTATCAGTCTATAATTTAAAATATAAATATATATTTTCAAATTAATATCGTTAAATACAAATTACATAAAAAAACATTATATTTAAAGCTACCCACCATCTGTCTATAAACTCAGCAGCCCAAAACTTAAATAGTAAAAAAGTAAATACATTGAATTATAATTGAAAAACAATTGCATTATCGTTTGGTATTGTTAACACTTCATTTCCAAGTCATAGGTGCACAAAACGTAATAACTGAAGAGGCAATGTTCTTTCAATGTATTCTCAACTTGTTGCCAATACGTTCCAAATAATTTGAAATGCAATGCAAGCGACACCTCTAACACACTGACTACTAAAGTCTGTGCTACACATGATGTTAAAATTATCTGTCGAAGCAGGGCGTCCAGCTTTTGATTCTATGAAGAACAATATTGTTACAGGAAGATGGAAAGAGTAGGAAGGTAGACAGAAGAAGAGGAAAAAGTAGTGAATGAGGTTAGACATAAGGAAGGTTTGAGACGAAAAGGCTCCACATAATGCATTTTAGGCAGGATTTGAACATCAGTTGCACACAGTCTCAAGCAACTGCCAATCACTATACCTTGTGCTAATGATTCAAATCACAGCATCACAATTCAAAGCTGTGAAACATATTAATATCTACAGAACAAGTATGAAATATGTAACGCCATCCTGTGACCGCCACATCCCAAATGATAAAAGACAGCAATGAAACCAATAAAAATTGTAAAAAAAATAAAATAAAATAAAAAATTCATACTGTGAAATTCAACAATACTTTAGAGTGATACATTTATTCAGTTTTGGACATATTGTGAATCTAGTTGTTTTTCCTGCTGCCTTATATTTTTTAATTTCTCTCTCTCTATATATATATATATATATACACAACACCTGAGAGGTAAATGGTGGTAATAAGTTCACCTGGCACAGGACATTTTCTCCCGTTTATCTCAAATTCCATTACAAATAATATTATTCCTAGCAAATGAAAAGGCCAAGATGACATTAAATTACTGTGGGTGTTCTTCCACCCCAGGTACCATGTAACTGACTCGTAGATCAGAAACAGAAAGAAAGCCAAAGGATCACTCAGAGAGGTCAAGTTTGGTTTGGTGATCAATTATAATCTTGCAGATAATGCATCTATAGAAACATTCTTCAAATCCAACTCATTGCAATGACTAGACTTGAAAAAGCAGAACCTGTCCTGCTAATTCAAAGCACCATGTGCAAACACGGCTTGCCCACTATGGCAAGTTTAGTATAATAAGCTTGTGGATACACAAAACGAACAGGCTACAGTCATGAAAAATAATTTTCAGGAAAAGTCTTTGGAGAACCTAGAGCATGACAGGACAGGATTAGCTAAATTTGTCCATTAAAAGAGCCCAACACAAAACGCAGATAACCTATTTTGGAACATGTGGTGAAGCCTCCATTATTTTGCAGTTTTGAGCCAATAGTAGTTTATTTTCCTTTTAACTTAGATTGTAACATTTGTACTGTCCAATAAATGAGAACTTGAAAAAAAAAACACCTGATGCTCCTGCCAGTAGTGTAGCAGTTTTTGCAGGTATCCACTAGGTGTTAGTGGTGGGGAGCTCGTTTGGCGTCACTGGAATGTGGACTAATTTCCTCAAACACAGACACACTTTTGCTACCTGGTTTTGGACCTTCTGTCTTGAATAAGTGCCACCCAACCCAACGCACATTCAATCGGAGTTAACCAACAAGGTTTCCATTAATTTGAGCAGTAGCACACTTCAGGTGTCAGTTCATGGGATATCTGCCCTGACCTCTACTCCCATTTGGGAAAATTAAGTTTGTGGCCTTCAACACCAGAATCTGTATAACTGCTTCCTAAGGAGAGCAAGAGGTCCGTGATATAGCTGTAACCATATGCTGGGGCTGCGGTGACTAATCATGGTGAGGGCTGGGGTCACACCAATTGCGGTCAGCATGTAAAGACTCAAGCATAAGACCAGGGGCATGCAACAATTTGGAAAATTATAAGTTGAATGCATATAAACAGCCACAGTGCAATCAGTTCTCATTGACTGTATGCATAAAATAGAGTTCAACACTAGTGCCCATCACCACAAAGGTACACGTATCTAAACTGCACACTGTAAAACTGGAGGTGAGTTCAGTCGTTCCACCTTTTTTGGGTGCCCCTTGTAAATGGGCTTCTTTACAGATTAAGACCTATGATTGCAAAGTGTGTCTCTCATTGAGTGAACCTTTTTGCAAATTTGTCATACGTGATTGCTATACCTCTCTGAGGTGATTACTCATATTATACAGGAAAACCCCACTTCTCACTGAGGGATAGTGAGTCTATACAATAAGATGGTCTGTGAGTTTGGTCCTGATGAATCTGCAAGAATGTATAACTAGAAGCTAAACAGGTCAGCGTTTATATTAAACATGGCAATACATGTAAACCCAGTGTTTTTACAGTACAGACACATAGATCTAATAAAGGCTTTTCTCCGTGTTTTGATACATTTTTTTAATTGCACACTATATATTTTCTTCCAGATCTCTATGCTGGTTATCTTTTCCTGTATTCCATTGGGACCGTGGTTGAGGAGGGAGACTACCATTCTTCTATAGTTGGCAGGGCTAGTAGTTGAGTGGAGCATTTAGGGTCAATATTTCCTCAATCCCTATCCACTCCAGCATTGTTAGTGAAAACAATGATGAGAAGCCTGGAGGGTGTTCTACTGTGGTTCCATCAATCTCTGCCTACTCTTAAAAATATTGTACTTGCAATTTTCATTTGTTTTTATAAACTCATCCCATTTTCCTTTCAGGAAAACAGGTTGCATTAAACAAAACACTTTATTGAAAAACAATCAGATATACGACCTCAGCTAGCCCACCATCCTTGTGATGGCTCCGATTGACAGTAGGACGCATTTTGTGACCTCCCTCACTAATATTCATGAAGTAGGTTGAATTGCGACCCACTACGAATTGGGTTTTTGTAAACCAACCTGTAGGTACAAAGGTCAGTTTGCAAAAAATGAAATGGATTCAGTAAAAGTCAGTGCGCAATTTGCAGCCAGTGTTACTGAATCCATTCCAATTACATCTGCCCCCTAGCTCCAATTTTAATGGGATTCGTAGCAAACATGAAGCGGTCTAATTGGAACAGTATTGCTTTTGGGACCAAGCTGAGACCGGATAACATAAACCAGGATGGAATGGGGGTACTGACATTGAAAATAACTCTTACTGTCAGTGGTATTTGGACGGCAGAGCTCCCAAATTTCCCGGATGCATCCAAGAATAGCTCTATCATTCCTGGTTTCTGTCTTTGCATCTGGGGGCTTGTAGTCCTCTTATAACCAGTGCTTTAAATGGGCCGGTACTCTCCGGTACTGAGTACCGGCACTTTTTTATTTTGAGAGGGAGAGTACCGGCATATCTCAAGAAAAACGTAATACTTTTAATTGGAGAGTACCGGCACTTCTCAGAAACAAGCAGGTACTCTGGTACAGAGTACCTGCAGTTCTATTTTTCCATTTAAAGCACTGCTTATAACATTACAAAATGATGATTTAAGTCTCAGAAAAATTACATGTACCGCTCCAGTACTCACATTTGGACCTGGGTTGATGTTTGACAAAATCACTGTGATTTGATCACATCATTTTCAAAATGGGCCAAAAAACCTGTTTGGCATTTTTTACAAACATTAGAGTCAACAGGAGTTGAATGTGGTATGATTTGCAGATGGATTTAAATAAGCTGCATTAATTCGCAATTAGCGAGTGTTTACTGTTGCCTTCAAAAGGATCTGCGCAAATGGGGAAAACAACCCGGTCTCCAACAGAAGAAATGGTTTCTATAAAAAGCTGCCTGAGTCACCAGCAGCAGAACGTCAACAAGCTAGCAACCTTGCGTCTGTGTGAAGTCATTACCTGCCTTTTAGCAAAGATTAAAAGGACTTGCTTGAAATAACTGCCCCAATGTGTGATCTCAGAGCCGCGAGCTGGAGAAAAACAGGCACCGAAGGTTCTATTTCTTGCAATCATTGTTTATCCAGGTAGGCTGAAAACACGATTTAAAGTCAGAACTTTGTATTACATTATATCGGATTTTATCTTGAGATTTCTAGCCGGGGCGAGGTGCCGAAGCACTGAAATATGAATTATTTGTATCAGGCAAAACCCTTCTCACGGCCTCCACTTACCTGTGCAAAAAGCCAGACATTTCTGAATCGAAGCATAGAAATGTACGCAGCTCACTATGTCGTCTCTCTGCTACTTCAGAACACTTTGAGACCCCGATCAGTGAGTGGGGGCAGAAAATAAGTAATAGAATTAAATATGGGAGTAGACTAGAAGATAATTATTACAATCTAGCCATAGAGAGCTGTTTCTCGCAGTTTATTGAGAGCAGCTGCCACCTTGGCCACCATAGGAAGTGACGAAGAAGAGCGAGGGCAAGTGGGATGAAGCAGACAGATACGCATTGACTACCTGCATCATGAGGCACAAAGTTGCAACTTAGATCCCATGAATCTCCCCAGCCTTTGTGTCAGCACAGGGTATCCATGGACAAAGCTTCAAGGAGGGGTTGCCACCTCTGTTGTTTTTGGGTTTTAGCCAGCACCAGGCCGTAGGGCCCTACGCGTGTTCTAGTCTGGATAAACTTTTGTCGATGTGCATGACAACGTTTACCCAATGTAGGCATACTGTGGCCCGTATTTATACTTTTTTTAGCGCCGCTTTTTGGCGCAAAACGGCGCAAACCTACAAAATACAATGGCATTTTGCAAGTTTGCGCCGTTTTTGCGTCAAAAAACGACGCAAATGCGGCGCAAAAAAAGTATAAATACGGGCATGTGTGTTTCGATACGGAAGAAAGGTTGATATATCATTGCTCAGCTGCAGTATAAACTGTACAGAAAGTGCCAACCCTAATGTGGCAACTCTCTGGCACTGTGATTTGAATTCTCGTATACAAGAATAGGACCCGCTGTGTAGAAGGAAGGGAATGTCTAAAAAAAATTACCAGCATTGACAAAGCAAATAGTTTATGCTTCTGCATAGTGAAAAGTAGTTGTTATTCCAGTAGCAGTACCCACTGTGGCCAATGTGTGCCCCCTCAATAGCAAATCATCAGTATCAATGGGACAGAATATCGAGGACAGACTATCAAAAATAAAATACTGTCAGGGAAGTGAGCCCATATTTTCTACCACTAAATCCACATATACGTACCCCCACGGTGCATATATCTTCAAGGTACTCGTGAGTTAGAAATAGTCAATCTATTCTTCCATATATGCACCTAATTTTCTGACATCTTGTCCCTCAATATTCTGTCCTCCATATTAGTATGTCACAAGATTGTTGGTGTCGATATTCAGTAGTAAAATCGACCCATAGACTATTTACTAGTGTCAGTGTCATTGGGCCCATTAGCTATCAAATTATGAGTCCAACGATAATTACGTAACCGGATCAATGAATATTTAGTAAGTGGTCATTTTTTAGGATAAAAGTTTGACCGATCCGAGGTCATTGGCAGTCAATGGAGAGCTGTGAATAAAAGGTGTGTGAATGCTATCACGTTCCATCATGGGCTACCGGGGCAGATGGCTCTGCCAGGGCACCAAGATGCCCAGTGTCTGCTCTGAAGAACCTGGAAACATGGGAGGTGAGAACGTGGCCAAGGAGGCGGGTAAATGAAGAAAGGAGAAACTGGGGGATGAAAGAGCACAAGAAATGAAGGGAAAGAAAGAGATAATAAGAACAGGAGGGAGTGAGACGGTGGATGTAGTCGGAGAGAGACAAAAGAGAAGGCGGCTGGAGTAGAGTGAACTGGGATGATGCAGTAAAAGACAGAACACAGTAAAGATTATGCTAAAACAATGGGTGGAGTGCAGAAGACCGAGGGACAGATGGATACTTATAGGAAGGGGACGGTGGGACAGCAAGAGAGAGAACAGGAAAGAGTGATAGAAAATCAGAGGGCAATAGAAGGAGATGTACACAGAGTACAATTGAGGAAGGAGTGAACTAGTTGACGGAGGACAGGGTTGGCAAAAAAGTGAAAGAAGCAGCTAGAGAGAGCGCAAGACAGTGTACAAAAAGATGAGGGAGACAGAAAGAAGGAGAAGAGTGAGAGAAATGGAAACAGGGAGACGTTCAGAGGAAATGACTGAGATGGATAAACCTTGAGACACAGACAGGCAGATTCATCGTGTGTGGTGGAGAGGGTAGCTTACAGAAATTTATCAGCAGCAGGTGTAAAATTGTATTTATTGATGCTTCTTGGTGGGGGGGCATTGCTCACTAGAGTCCATTTAATCACTCACCTCTAAGCATTCAACCAATGATGTGCCCATTTCTTATGAATGTGGCTGCTGATACATCAATAACTAGGACCCAATAAGGGTCTGGGTCCTACAGGCTGTTGGAGATGAGCCAAAGAGACAATTTACAAATAAAGATTCCTCCATCTGGTCATCCATTTATTTAGTAACATAATGCAGTCTCTAATTTATGCACTTCAAGACCTCTCTTCTCGAATTCTCTCCTGTATCCTTCAACTTTCTTGAAAAAGAAAAACAGAAAGACTCGACGAGATCTAAAAAAAATACTTTGGATGCTGTTGGATCCGTAAAGACGATGCTTTAAATGGGCCGGTACTGTCCGGTACTGAGTGCCTGCAATTTTTTATTTCGAGAGGAAGAGTACCTGCACTTCTCAAGAAAAAACAAATACTTTTCTTTGGAGGGTACCAGAACTTCTCAGAAACAAGCAGGTATTCTGTACTCTGAAACAGAGTACCTGCACTTCTGTGTTTCCATTTCAAGCACTACGTAAGGTCATGGCTACACACAACCACCCAGTAAAGCACCTAGACTGCATCCAGTTGTGGGAAAACTCAAAGTTGCTGTTATCTGGATGTTTTCTTACTTTACATTCACAAATACAGATGGCGTGCACAATTTGGTCTGTTTGGGGACAACAATGAGCATTTGCAGCCAGTTCTCTTTCTGAAAAATCATTTAATGCACAAGAATGCCAAAGCAGAGTTGTTCATTTCTTGCTATGCATCTGTTTGCGTAAACTTATGCCAGCGCATTATCTTTGCTCCAAATAAGCTCCATGGCATGTCAGGCAGCAGTGCATTATATTCTGTAAAAGCAGAAAATGTGAAGCATGGTACTAGACCAAAGATCAACTTATCTACAAATATAAAAAGGTAGAGGGATGAAATATAACACAAAAAATACACAAATCTGAGAAATAAAACTTTAAGTGAAATGAGGTGGCCCACAAAAATGGGACAGTGAAATCTACAAGAATTCAAAGCGCCATTATTGGCGTCATTTTTAACGCCTGCTCAAAGCAGGCCTTAAAGTGACACACCCATTTTAATCAATGGGCCTCCTTGCATTTTGCTGCACTAGTGTCAACATTTTTGATGCAAGTGCAGCAAAGTACCACAATAGCATCAAAAATGTTGATGACATTGGCCTAACGTGCACCATGGTGCATATTGTAAATATGGTGCACCCATGGTGTCGTTAGGTGAGGCAGAGGCGATGCAAGAAAACTGCCACATCAGCACTAATGCACCAGTTTCTTGTAAATATGCCCCTTGGTTTCAGGATGGCTTGATTGTTCTCTCTCTTTAGGAAAGTAATTTTGAAGAAAATATAGAAGGATTTAAATTGAGTTCACATGAAGGTCGTTTGAGATTTTTTCAACAAAGAAGTTTACGAAATGTAGAAGCAAATGTTTGTCACCTGACGAAAATATTGTGTGCTAAATATTGTTTACAAAAAGTTTGCTTACCGGCGTGTAGTTTTTCTATTAATTCCAAAGAACAATTTTTATATAAAAGAAAGCTTGGTACCATACCGAAGTATATGTTCTATTTGTAAGCGCTTAAACATTTTTAAGCTAGTATCATATGGCAAAGATGTAGGGCCAGATGTATCAAAATATTTTGCATTCGCAAACGGTGCGAATCGTTTGCGAATGCAAAATAGCCATTCCAAATGTATGAATGGCAATCGAAGTGCAATTTTAAAGAATCCCTAAAATAGCGATTCCCTAAAATTGCGAATCATTTTTGCGGATTGCAAATTACGATTCGCAAATAAGGAACTGTAATTTAAAATGCATGAACTATTTGTAAAATGTGGATTTTGCATGTGCAATTTACCACCAATTCAAATCAGGTGTTAATCAGGTGCAACCTATAAAAAGAGACCCAGAGTGCATCAGCCCTTTGCAACAATGACTGCACTCTACATCATGACGAGGAGGATGAGGAACCTGGCCGGTTTGAGGAGAGGGAGGAGGAGACAGGAGCGCATTTTCAGAGTGCGCATTACTCTGTTTGACCAAACAGACGAGGAGATTTTTGATGTTTAGGTTGAATTCTGCTGTGATACTAGAACTCATAGCAGATTTACAACCACAAACTGCAACGACACACACAGAACCAATGCCATACCCACCCATGTGCAGGTATTATGCTCCCTGCACCTCTTAGCCTTAAGAAGCTATCGGAGAGTTATAGCAGCAGCTGTAGGTGTGTCTTAAAGTGCGCTCTCATGCTTGTTCAATCCATTCCTCAATGCAATGTTATCTAAAAACAATCAGTAAATCAAATTCCCCAACACCCCACCGGACTTACAGCTCACAATATTACATTTTTACCAGGTAGACTAATTCCCATGTCATTGGCTGCATTGATGGGACACATGTGGCAACCTGTCCACTATCTGAAAATGAGTACATATACAGGAATAGAAAAAAATAGCAATTCCATTAAACATGCAGGTCATCTGCAATGCCTCACACATCATTACTGATTTAGTGGCCGGATTCCTTGGTAGCATACATGATTTGTACTCTTTCAGACATGGTGGAATGTACACAAGGCTTCTTGCTGGAGAGCTTGGAGAAGGATACCTACTTGGTAATGTAACAGAGAACAATGTAGCATATTGTACAGGTGAGGTCAGAGATGGCAATGACTCAATTTGCACTCTTGTCATTGTAGGAGACTGTGCATATGCAGTGCAGTCCTTCATCCTAACACCATACCTCAATCCAGCCACACCAGGTGAACGCCGTTACAATGTGACACATAGGAGAATGCGAAGTGTCATTAAGAGGACCTTTGGCCTGCTGAAGAGTCGCTTCTGGTGCCTGCCCAAAAGTGTGGGGAGGGGGACATTACAATACAGTCCAAAAAGCTGCTGTAAGATTGGCCACATGTGCTATGTTGCATAACATCGCAACAACAAGAGGCATACCACTGGAACCCACAGATACAGAGTCAGATGAGGATTATGACCCATTGACACCCCCTCACCCAGCAGACCGATCCAGAGCTGCAGACGGCAGGCAAAGACATGCTGAGATTACGCACAACAATATGTGTCAAGTTTCTTTTTTGCTATCACATTTATTGCCTTAACTTCAGGTCAAATATGTGGGCATAGAACATAGGTAGTCCAAAAGCACTATATGTACTCAAATTAAATGTTATACTATTAACATCATATTAGTAATGCAATGTCACAAAATATGCAAGGCCAAGCAAATGTCCACATTACTTTTTGCATCCACGCACTCCACTAGAACACTCAGGGGCTCAGCGGTACCTTTTGTTGCGGGTTCTGAGAAAGTACTGTATCTGGAAATGCGATGCCTAGGATTCATCACAGGGTCTGTGACACTACTAAGACTAGATGGCTCCTTACTATTCCCACCACCCAGCTCGCTGCTCTGCATGGTCTCCAATGCATTGGTAACCTGCACAAATCCCAGTGCAGCGTCCCCACTGCAATGTGCCATTTCCACTTGCATGCTCACAGCACATCGTGACAGCAAAGTAGTTGCATTAGTGAGGCAATTTACAAATCTTTTGAACCCATCCAACCTACCCATCAATTGGTGATGGCGGTTACGGTGGGTGACATGGTCCTGCTGCATTACAGTGCAGAGTTCCTTAATTGCATTTGGCATCTCCCTTAGATTTTCTGCTGTAGCTTTCTGTCCTTCCTCACTGTTGCATTCAGCTGGCACATGTTGTGATTGATAGACACCAACTGCCTGTGCATTGATTTCAAAGTGCTTACATTGTAGGCGCTGCACCTTTAACATGGATGCCTTCAGACCACCAAACAGATATGGGCCCTCACCTTCCTCTGAGCTCTTTCTGCCATCTGCTCTACGTCTCCTGGGGGGAGTATACTGGCACTGGAAAACGGACTGATGTGTGTGGGTGCATCTAGCATCAGAAGGTGGTGTCTGCACATCTTCTTGCAAGTCATCAGAGTCCTGAGTAAACTCAGAGAAAGGTTCCACTGTTGCCCTGCCCTGCCTTGTGTCTGGATGGTGCTTGTCTAATGGACTCAATGATTTCGGTCTCAGCCCATGGCTGGCTTTCCTCATTTCCCCCGTTTCTGTTTCTGCTGCATCTGGTGCAGTAACATCTGCAACATCAATGCACAGCATGTCAGTTATAAAGTACTTTTTTCATTTCTCAGTTCATAGTTACAATTTTTTGTATACTGTTTCCCTGGCATAGTGTCTCTAATTGTCTTTTGTATTGTTTCTTTGTTTGGTTATACACAATGCTTCAATGTTTGTTCTAGGTGGACTGTTGTAGTATGGACTTCCACTTCCATCAGGCATTGTTGGGTAGCATGGAAAGTGTGGCATGGACTATTTTTCACAGTGCCTGGTAACACTGCATTTATCTAAGGGACAATTGTACATGCACATATGGTGATTCAATTAATTACTGCCCTTACCTTTGCTGGTGCCTGGAGTGCCTGAGGTCTCTGTCATTGACACCAACAACTGCTTCAGGCTGCAGTGCTGACTCCACCATGTTCTCCAAGGTCTGCATTCATAATTTTTTCTCACTCAACCATACTCTCATTAGGTCTACTCTAAGAAGCCTTGATAAAGTCACTGTTGTGACGAAACACGTGTTGGCTGTATCTCGCTGATGACACAATGATTTCCAGCATCTACAAATAAAAGACACCCTCTACAAACAGGACTTGAGACTCCATTCAACTTTGCATCATAGCAACATACCATAAGGGATACTTATCCCTGCCATACTACTGGACTATACTTTCTGTGTGCTGTGGCCAATTTGTCCAATGTTCTTCAAGGTGGTGGATGGTCCTCCACCAGTACTCCTTGCCTCCTTCAGCCTGCTTGCTACTCTCTCCTTGGCACTTGAACGTAAGTCGTACCAGCACTTGCGAATCTCCTCAGTCATATGCTGCGCAACTCCCACCACGCTGATTTTAGCCTGGATGTCACTCCACATTTTTCTCTTTTCACTTTTCGGAAAATGGAGTGAGTTTTTACCAAATAACTTATCATGGTTCTTGACGACCTCTTCTGTAAGCACCTCCAATTCCTACTCACTGAACTTGAGATTTCTCTTTCTTCCTCCTGTCTCCTTGCCTTTCCCTTCAGTGGCATTGTGTCTTTAAGCCCTGGCTGCCTCTCCTGAGTGCCTCCCTGATGCTGTGCTACGTATGTCTGCCTGCTCCTATGGCTGAGGCTTCTGGAAACAGCATGCACTGACTCACTTCCTGGTTGTGATGTCATCATCCTGCTTCAGAATGCAAAACTTGCAATTTGTGATTACCAAATACCAATTCGCTATTTTATCTAATCGCCATTTGGTATTGTGATTTTTTGGTAATCACAAAATATTTTGCAATTACCTTGTTTCATCACATTTTGCGAATTCCAAATAGCGATTTTATCAAAATTGCTATTTGGGATTCACAAATGCGGGTCTTCTAACATATGGCTCCTAATTCTTTCAGTGGAGGGGACTTAGATATTCTCACGAAAGAACCTTCTGAAATATGTATTGGCAAATGAGTAATATTTAAGTGCTAGTTACAAATCTAGTTAAAATTGAAAGTCAATTGCTTTATTTCAGGTTTTTAGCTATAAAACATAGCAGTTTTATATGTTCCTTTACGTTGTGAGTTCAGAATCTTAGCATGAAAGTGTCTTTTATAGGAAAAGTAGGACTACATGAGGGTGATCGTCATGATGTAGAGCCAGTTGGTAAGCTTGCTGTTTGCACCACTTCTGATTTTATTTTGCAAACACTTTTATGGGTAATGGGAACTTTCATGGCAATGTTCATTAGGAAACCCCTCCAAGCATGGGCGTTGAATCGAGGAGCTTGGCACAACTTACGGTTGGCAAGGGTGCTTTGCATTACTCCAGTTTTCATGTACATGTTCAGTTTTTGCGTAAAGATTGAAACGCATTGTAGTATTTGTGTAATACTTACTATCCCTACGAGGGTCGCTGAAGCACTTGTCCACATAAATACCACCCTACATTGTGTAGGTGCCTGTTTGGGAGAGTGCTGATTTTGCTGTGTCCCATGTGGTGTTTCCATGTTGTGCATGTTGACCACCACAGTGCAGTTATTGTGTTACAAGAAACAGTTCCAAGCGGTGTGATGAATGATGAAGTGTGAGAGATTTACACATTTTTATAAAATGTATTATGCTGGCAGCTCTGACGAGCTCTGCAGGTCCAGTTATTTTTTTGGTAGTTTTTATTTTATGTTCTTGTTCTAAATTCTTATGCTTGCTGAGATCGTCCACTCTGTGATTTTCTGCCCCATCTCTCCCCTCACCATTAACCACCCTTCCCATATTCCTTTTGTATATTCTTCTATTATAGCCCGACTCTCATCTATTCACCTATATCTCTATTTCGTCTTTTTGTTAAAATTTTTCCTTTCCAGTTGCCTTTTTCATTCACTATATCGTTAAAAATGCACCTATTGTACTTGTCTCGCTCCAGTCAAATGCACTTATTGTTGTCTCCCCTTCCACCTACTCTTTTTTCAGCTACCCTCTCATTCCTTCACCCATTCGAGCTTTTAATTTAACTTTCCCTGACCCTCTAATTCGTTTACACCATCTTTCACCATTTTCTTTTTTCTCCCTTCTTTCTACTGCTCCTTCCTTCTTCCACTGCATATTTGTATTGCTTTCTTATTTATTCTCCCTTTCTCACTTTTCAATTGTATTTCATTCGTGTCTACTATTTTGCATCTACCCTCTCTCATTTTCCCACCCTGACTTTCTCTCTCTCTCTCTCTCTCTCTCTCTCTCTGCCTCTTCTTCTCACTCTTATTCTTTTTCCCTCATCCCCGAAGGTTTCTACTCTTTCTTGTCATATTATGAGTCATTTCCCCTCACCAACCTTTTTTCAAACCCTTTTTCTCTAGACTTGCGGAGCCGGCACACGCCACTTCAAAAACAGCGAATTCAGCAGAAAAGTATTAAGTTGCTGCCGAACTTAATGAAACATAATGATTGTAATGTAGTTTGGCAACAAAATCATAGGTTGGTGCTGGCATTGCTGTTTGTGTTGGAACCATTATTTTCTAGTTAGCGTGACTGCCACTACCTCCCCAGCGTTTAAGGTGCACATGGGGAATATTTGTGGTGGCCTTTTAAGCTCACTTTCCCCTAAAGCTGACCACAATGGGCACACACTGCTTGACCACTGTCATCACCAGCAGGTTTGTGCGAATCTCTGAACATATCAAACCGCAGACACAACTGAGGGCTGTTAGGCCTCGCTTGGTTTGAGCTGCATGTGGTGCCAGAAATTAACTCCTAGTGCTGCTATTCCTGAAACCCTAGAGTACGTCCACCAGGACAAACTGATACATCTGGAGAGCCATCGTAGTTTGCCAGCCCATGCCTGTGTTCCCAATGGTCCACAGCTGCATATGACACATAAATGTGACACCAAATTTGATGCTGCAGGGACAGGAAGTGTGTGGGTGTTGGTTTGTGGTATCTGCGGTAGACCCTGCTAGAGCATCCTCACAATGTCCAAAGTGAGAAACCAACAAGTGGACCCTTATGCCTCATCATGTAAACAGCCAGATTGTAATTGTATTTATATACCGCTTACTACCCCTGATGAGGCGTTGAAGTGCTTTTTCAGCGAGTAGCACGCTACTCCAGATCCCATGAGGAATTAGAGGTGGATTAGTATAGTGCAATATGAGTACAGTATTAGTATGAGTTATTTTGAGCAGAGGATATGTGAGTTTGTTAGTTGGACTGACTAGAGTAATGGAAGGATGGAGGAGGGAAGAATCCAGAAGTGTTAATTGGGAGTATAAGTTATAGTTATAGGATGAGGTTTGGGATGAGTAAAGGAGAGATGGAGGTGGGGAGAGTCTGTGCAAAGGGGTTAGGGAAATCATAGTAGCAGAAGGGGTTTTGGAAGAGTCAAAGGTGAGATAAATAAGGGAGAATTTAGTAGGGTTGTTTGGGAGATCATAGTAGTAAACTGAGGTTTGGGGTGAGCTAGATGCAGTAGAGGAGGGAAGAGCTTAGGCAGGGTTATTTTGGAGATCATAGTAGTAGAATGGGTTTGGGATGAGTCAGAGTGGGGATGGAGGATAGATTGATAGAGACATAGGGTGATGGGGAGACATAGTAAAGCTTACGAGAGAGTAAAATGTATATATATATATTTTTTAATGTAATTATTTATTTTTGAATTTTATTTATAGATTTAATTATTTTTTTCTCTAGTACATTAGGATTAGAGAAATAAATAAATAGATATGTAAATACATAGTAAGGGAATATATGTGCAAGGAATATAAAGATGGGTAAAATAATATGAGAAGTAAAGTTGTATTGTTTAAGCACAGACTTTCAAGATTTGTAATATTTGATGTTAATTAATAAGTATACTTTTCTAACATTCATTTATCTTTCTTCAATTCTTCAATAGCGAAATGCTTGCTGTATAATAGTTAAAATAACATTTGCTCATTGTGATATAAAAAAGAAAGCAGGGATTCATAAGTATCTAATATAACAGCGTATCATGGAGCTATGCAATGACCTATGAACACATTAAGCATAGATAAAAATATATATATATATTTAACCCTGAGTAAATATACATTTGTCAAACAGGCTCAAAGAGTATGTGTATATTTTATTATTATTAAATAGTAACTATCCATATTTCTTAAAGAACTATAACTATCTAGAATATACACACAATCAGATTATAAATATTTATCAACACAGGCATATACAGTCCATTGCTGTTTGAATATGATGGTTATGAAGGAAAGAGCCAACTCTTGAGTAGTCTTCTGAAAACAAGATAGTTACCCGTGGGTTTTATATTTGGGGGTAATGAATCCCATAGTGTGGCTACTTGAACAGAGAAGGATGTAACACCTATTGTCTTTAATTGAATGCTGATGTTTTAATGCGGGGTGCCAATCTTGAGCGGAGGTTTCGTTGTTGAATGTATTTGGTTATTTTGTTTCTGATGAAAAGTGCTCCTGTTTAATGTACATCTTTGTGGGTGATACAAAGCAGCTTGAAAGTGGATCTTCTGGCAACCAGTAACCAGTGTAGTGCTTTCAAGGCAGGGGAGATGTGTGCTTGTGGTTTTACACATAATAGTAGCCTGGCAGCTGAGTTCTGAATACGTTATAGTTTTTTCATAAAAGATAGAGATGATCCATGGTAGAGGCTATTGGCCTAATCCAGTTTAGATAGTACAAGAGAGATAGTAGCCTGCACATTGTGTGGAATCTGAGGTGGGGAAGATGCATCGCAAGTCTTCAAGGTGATGAAGCTTGATCGTTCTAATTTGTCCACTTCGGCATTCATTGTTAACTTGGAGTCCATGCTAATTGCAAGGTTTTTAACTTCCTTGGATACTTGAGGAGATGGTCCCAGATCGTCAGGCTAGGCGCAGAGTGGGTCATAATTATTCCAGTCGCCATATGTGAGTATTTCTGTTTTGGAAGCATTCAGTTTGAGACGGTTCCAAGTTATCCACTGATCAACGGCTCTGAGGCAACTGAAGATTTGTGAGTTTTCAATGTCTTTGGGGCATTCCGATTTAAGTAGATTTCTATGCCATCTGCATAGTTGTAGCATGTGAGTTGAAGATCGTTGATCAGTTCTGGTAATGACATCATGTAGATGTTGAAAAGTATAGGTAAGATGATTGATCCTGGGGGACCCCTGCATTTGTGAGGTAGAGTTTGGACGAGAAGTGGGGAGAATAGAAACTATTCTGTTTTGAAGGTAGGATGTAATCCAGTTGAAAGCAGTCCTTTCTATGCCGGCTTTGTGAAGTCTTTGAATTAGGGTGTCATGGTCAATAGTATCAAAGGCAGCTGAGAGGTCCAAGAGAAGTAGTGCAGCAACTCCACTGCAGTCGACTGTGTTTTTAAGATCATCCCAGATTGCTATGAGTGCCGATTCAGTGCCTCTTAGTGGGTGGAATCCAGTTTGGTAGTCTGAAAGTAAGAAGTTGTCTTCAATGAATTGTGACATCTTGGCGCATGCTGCTCTTTCTATCCGTTTGCCCAGTAAATGTCCTTTTGTAATTGGTCTGTAGTTGTGGGGGTCATGCGGGTCTAGGTGTGTTTTCTTTAATAACAGACATATCTATGCCTTTTTCAAGTCCTCAGGAAAGGTTCCTGTAGTTAAACAGTCATTGATGATTCTTCTTACAGGTGTGGCAGCAGAAGTAGCTAAAATAATGTTATTGAAGATGTGTGGTGGACAGCGTCAGAGGGGCATCCAAAAGGCCTGCTTGTTTTGACCAAATCCATGAATTCACCTTGTGATATTTATTTGAAGGAGTGCAAAGGCTGAGTTGGTTTATTCTTAGAGCGGATTTTAGGAAAGGGGTTGGTGCTGATGGTTTTCTTCTGTTTTAAATAGGAGTCCAATGTGTCTGCCTTGGTTGTGTAACGAGTTGCCAGTTTGTTTGTGAAATCTTGAGTAGTGGGATGACTTCCTTCCATGCATGTAGGTTTTCGAAATTTATTGAGAATTTGATAAAAGTCTTTAGTTGCAGATTTAGCATTTAGAATTCTGTGTAATCTCTTTTTTAGCTTTTTTGATCAATGATTTGTATATTCTGTTAAGTTTGTGTAGCTGAAGTTTGTCTTGAATATTTGTTTTACGCCAGGTTAGTTGCAGCCTTGTGATTTCTTGCTTTAACTTTTTAAGCTCAGTGTTTCTCAAAGGTGCTGGTTTTATTTTGTCCTGTTTAGTTTTTCGGAGTGGTATTAGGATATCGAAAGCTTCCTGTAGCCACTCATAAAGTTTTGGAACAGAATTAATTGTGTCTAGATCTGTGTTGGCTGTTAGTTGTGTTTCTAAGTCTTCAAAACTGAGTTTTCTCAATGGTCCATAGATGCATGTATTTAAGGTGCTATGGGTTTGTTTATTAGTGGTGTTTCATGTGGGAACGTTACCAAATGGGGTTCTGGCCATGTGATTGGTGTGATGCTTTGAACAGTAACTAGTTCAGGGTTTGCAAAACTGACATCTAGGATGTGTCCAGCGATGTGTGTGTGACTGTGTATAATCTATTGTTAGGTTCAATGTGTCTAGGCCAGTGATGATAGTTTTTGGATGGGGCATATTCGTTTTTTCAAATTAAATGTTTAGGTCCTCAAGAATGCATGGGTTTGAGTATAATGTTATAAGGTTTGAGACTATATCTATAAAAGTGTCTGGGAGTGTTGAATAGTTAGGTAGAGGTCTGTAAAGGAGGAGAAAGTTACAGGAGGAAGTTGGTGCAGGGTTTCCCCTGGTGAGGAGTGCCTCACAACTTTGTAAGGAAATTTTGTCTGTTTTACATAGATTTATTGCTTGTTTAAATATAATAGCTAGTCCACCTCCTCTTTTGCCTATACGGTTTTGTGTGATTGTTTAATAGCCTGGAGGAATGGCTTCATGCAACAGTGGGGCCATGTCATCTCCCAACCACGATTCCGTTACGAATAGTAAGTCAGGTTGTGTGTCAGTGAACAGGTCTTAGATGTGGTGCGTGTTTTTGAGAGTAATTGAGAATTTATGAGCAGGAAGTTTAGAAAATGTGTGTTTGTGGCGGTATTTTTTTGTTTTGGAGAAGGGTGAGCAGTATATTTTGAACTTGTAGCAGGTGTGTTGTTAGATCTGCCAGTCTGTATAGCTGCAAATGCTAGATGTTCCTGTCAAGCTCACAATCAGGGACGTAGCTTCAGGGAGTGTTACACACCCCCTAATAAATGTATTTTCTGGTAGACAGTTGGGATAAGGGGCTTTTAGTTTGGTATTGTGAGGTTTCTGTCAGATTTCACCAGGAATTTTTAGATTGGCACAGACAAAATGCACACACTTTTTCCCTTTCTGTTTTGAACGTCTTCAAAATGTAGGTTATTTTACAAAATATTGTGTTTTCTCTCACTTAGTTCCCTATCAGTCCACATTCATCTCCTGTCCCACTGCACCTTTAGCTCTTCTCATGCGTCCTGCTTATTGTATAATGTATTTTAACATTATGGCGGTCATTATGACTCTGCTGGTCTCCTGACCGCCAGGGCAAAGGTGGCAGTTTCACAGCCAACAGGCTGGCGGTGAAGACCGCCACATTATGAGTGTGGCGGGTTGGCCTCTGCCAACCCGCCACCTCTCCACTCATACCACTGTGGCGGTCTGAGCTGCTGAGCCGGAGATGTGCATCTCCGGCCCTACAGTCCACAGAAGACCGACGGCAGTATTGGGAGCTGCCTTTCCATCAGGGTTTCCACGGCGGTAGCACCACTACAAAAACCCTGGCGGAAAGGCTACCGGTGACAGGGAATTTCTTCCCTGTCACCGGTAGACGACTTCCCCCCAGCAAGGACTAAGGGCCATATTTATACTCCGTTTGCGCCGAAATTGCGTCGTTTTTTTTGACGCAATTTCGACGCAAAACTAACGCCAACTAACGCCATATTTATACTATGGCGTTAGAGGCGAATAGCGCCAAAGTTCCCGGAATGTGCGTCATTTTTTTGCGTGAACCCCTTCCTTGCGTTAATGATATGCAAGGGAGGCGTTCCCGTCTAAAAAATGACTCCCAGGCCTTTACGTGGTATTTATACTCCCGGGCAAAAGAGACGCCCGGGAGTTGGCGTGGCAAAAAACGGCGCATTTGCGCCACTTTTTAACGCCTGCTCAGGGCAGGCGTTAAGGGGCCTGTGGGCTCAAAATGAGCCCACAGGTGCCCTCCCATGCCCCCAGGGACCCCCCCTGCCACCCTTGCCCACCCCAGGAGGACCCCCAAGGATGGAGGGACCCACCCCAGGGACATTCAGGTAAGTTCAGGTAAGTATAATTTTTTATTTTTTATATTTTTTTTTGGTGGCATAGGGGGGCCTTATTTGTGCCCCCCTACATGCCACTATGCCCAATGACCATGCCCAGGGGACAGAAGTCCCCTGGGCATGGCCATTGGGCAAGGGGGCATGACTCCTATCTTTACAATGATAGGAGTCATGTTGATGGG
Source organism: Pleurodeles waltl (assembly GCF_031143425.1). NCBI lineage: Eukaryota > Metazoa > Chordata > Amphibia > Caudata > Salamandridae > Pleurodeles > Pleurodeles waltl. Next base: position 151,251,469 of record NC_090449.1, read on the forward strand.
GGATGGGCGTCGTTAAAAAATGGCGCAAGTCGGGTTAAGACGATTTTTTCGACGTAACCTGACTTGCCCCATTTTAAGACGCCCATGCGCCATTTTCCCCCTACGCCGGCGCTGTCTGGTCTACGTGGTTTTTTCCCACGCAAACCAGGCAGCGCCGGTCTGATTGCGCCGTCTAACGTCATTCCATAAATACGGCGCCCGCATGGCGCTTCAGAATGGCGTTAGACGGCGCAAAACTTTTTGACGCTAAACTGCGTTAGCGCAGTTTAGCGTCAAAAAGTATAAATATGGGCCTAAATCCCCCAACTCCGTCCTCCAGACCCTGCGTCCCCGTCTCCTTCCCCCCAGACACAGCGCTCCCCTCCCCGCATCCCCCACACCACTCCAGACACAGCACCCTCCACCCTGCACCCCCTCCCTGCATACATGCACACACAGACACCCACATGCACCACGCATACACTTATTCACCTACACTTACATACACACATTCACTCACATGCATCAGCACTCATACACCCATCCAACCATGCATATTCACACTCATCCAAACATGCATACTCACACCCATCCAAACACGCATACTCACACCCATCCAAACACACATACTCACACCCATCCAAAAACGCATACTCCCACACAGACAAACACGCATTCACCACAACACTCATACTCGCATACACACATGCAGACACATTTACATGGATACACACACTCACTTCTACATTCAGACACTCAAACAACCACGCATACACACATTCATTCACACACGCAGACACCACACACTCACACAAGCACAGATAACACACCCTACCCTCCCTCCCCTGTCGGACGATCAACTTACCTGGTCTGGGGAGGAGGTCATCTGGCAGGGAACGGCGCTTCCACCTCCAGCAGCGCCCCGCCAAGAGGACACCACCAGGCCAAATTATTGTACAGAAGACGGCAGGCAGTTCCTTCTGGCGGGGTGAGGCCGCTGGTGGAACTGCCCCAGTGCCTCCGCCTGCCAGAACAACTACTGCTGGATTTCCATCCAAAGTGTGGTGAAAATCCAGCAGTACCTGTAATATGGTGGGCGGTCTTCTGGCACCCATGGCTTTGGTGGTCTTCAAGGAATACTGCCAAAGTCATTATGGCCACCTATATGCCAGTGTGACTGGGAAATCTGAATTCCCTCCCCCGTAATCCCCCCCCTTTCTTACCGACCAAGGTGCGCCCCTGCTCACAATGAAAGAAATTATCACAGGAGTGAGGCAGACAAGACTGAAACACATTGACATATAGACCGTATTTTTGCGGCATAAGTTGGAGCTTGAGTGCATATGATGGCGTTCAAGTGGGAGCGCCAGTTGCACTGCACCTATAGCATCCTACCATGTCCAGCAGAGGGTCAGGGCGCACCAAAGCTGTACATATAACAAAATAAAATAAGAAATTAGAACAGATAGCTCAGGAAAACACATTCTTGTAATTTTCCCAGCTGGAAAATGGACTGATGGCCAGATCACCATCATTGCACTAGTCCTGCCTCCACTACAAGGTGGGCAGGATGGACCTAGGGCCAGATGTAGCAAAGTTTTACGAGTCGCAAACGGGCAGAATCGCTATTTGCGACAGTGCAAAATCGGAAATGGGATGCAAAAAGCCCATTTCCGACTTGCAAAAAGCAATGGGACCCGTTTGCGACTCGCAACAGTTGCAACCCCATTTTGGGACCCGCAAATAGCAAGTCGCAATTTGCGAGTCGCAAACCTTATGCAATTGCAACTCGCAAATTGCGACTAGTCGCAAAAAGCCCATTTTGCACGTCCCATTTACCACTAACTCAGAGCAGGTGGTAACCATTACCAAAGTATAAAAGGAGACCCAGAAGGCATCTGGGTTCACCAAGATGGCGGAGATATACCTGATAGCAGTGAGAAGGAGAGTCCACGCAGCCCAGCAGAGGAGGAGGAGGGGCCACAGACAGGAGAAGATATATAGAACAAGGCAGACTCTTTTTCAGCAAACTGAGGATGAGATATACGATAAATGCCGCCTTAGCAGCGCAGCCATCCTAGAATTAATTGATTTACTCAAACCACAGCTAGAACACCAGACTCTGCGTGGTTGCGCCATCCCTACGCATGTGCAAGTGCTATGCTCACTGCACCTCTTGGCCTCAGGGAGCTATCAGGGGGTCATTGCTGTGGCAGGTGGGGTATCCCAAAGTGCATTGTCAAGGTTCCTCAGGGCCTTCCTAGATGCCTTAGTCACGCACATGTCTCACTTCATATACCTACCAAGGAATGAGGCAGAAATGAACAGCACCAAGCTGGACTTTTACCGCATTGCCCACTTTCCCCATGTCATAGGGTGTGTAGATGGGACACACATTCAAATATGCCCCCCTGCAAATCTGGAACACCTTTTCCGCAACAGAAAGTGTACCCACTCACTCAATATTCAGGTTGTTTGTGACGCCCATTATGTCATCACCGACATTGTAGCTAAGTTTCCAGGCAGTACCCGTGACTCATACATGTTTAGGCATAGTGGGATACATCAACGCCTGGAACGTGGGGAATTCGGAGACGGTTACCTCCTAGGTAGAGCTACAGACACTTGCAGACATACACACAGGTCACTGTGCACGACAATATGGACTTCCTAACAGTTTACTTTTTGTGCCCAACAGGTGACAGTGCATATGCTCTTAGGCCTTGGATCATGACTCCGTTTTTAACACCCAGCAATGATTCAGAGAGGCAATACAACAATGCACATAAGAGGACCAGGAACCTCATTGAGCGTACCTTCGGACTCCTGAAAGCAAGATTCAGATGCCTCCACCGCAGTGGAGGTGCCCTCCAGTATACCCCCATTACCGCATTCAAAATTGTGGTCTCATGCGCCATCCTCCACAACATAGCCACCCGACGTGGGCTACCTCTCACCCCTGCAGACCCAGATCCTGATGATGAAGAGCAAGAACAACCACATCGCCAGCATGGGGATAGCAGTATCGCTAATCAAGGCAGACTGAGACGGGAACACATTGCAACACAATATTTTGGAAGGTACGTGTCAACTCCAACCAAACTCACCTATTGACCAAAAAGCCCATTTGTTAAGTGGCAAAAAAATAACTGTTTTATTTGTGCATTAATGAAACTATTTACAATTACTGATTGTCCATGGGCATGAAAATGCAAACCAGGCATGTGGCACATTAACGTCATGTGCCACATCTTATGGTCCAGGGTGATCTCTAAGACCTTCTGCCCCTCCTGCCAGCCTGGCTGCTCCCTGGTGCTTCCGTGGTGCTCTGCCTGCTACTCCTGAGCACCCTGCTGTCAGTTACAGAGACACTGCTCACTGTCGAGCCCTCCTCACTGTCCTGGGGTGTTTCCCCTGTGCCCCTCGACATATTCCGTGTCTCCATCATGTCTATGATGTGGGTCAAACGTCCCAGGGCCCTAGCCACATCCCCAGCAAAATGGCCCATTTCCACCTGCAGCCCAACTGTCCTCCTCGACAGGCCTGTGGTGTTCATGGCGAGCCTGCCGATGGATGTGGCCATCCTGTCCAGTCTGTGCAGGAGCTGACGGTCCCTGCGCCGCCCACCCTCGGCCTGGGCCAGTAGTCCTGCCGCCAGTTCCCTCTTGGCAAGGGCAAGGTCCCCAGTATTATTGCAAATCATGTCCATCCTTGTGTTCAGGTGCTGCATGCTGGCATGGTTATTGCGCACGAAGCGGTGCAGCACACCACTAATCCTCCCTAAAATCCGATTTTGTAGGCGCTGACCATGCAGCAGATGTGCCTCACTGGTGCTGGGAGGAAGTAGCCCGGATGCAGACTGCAGCCCTGATGTGATGGATCTGCGACGCCTGCGCAGCGGTGGCTGCCCTGTGCTTTCACCTGTCTCATCCCTGCCTGTTGCTGGGGCAGCCTCTTGGGACACTGTTGCAGCAGGTGTGGCTACTGCAGGGATGCTGTTGACCGTGCAGGTGGGGGTGCTGGCGGGTCCTGGGGTGTCCTCATGGGGCTGGCTGCTTGGAGTAGTGGTGGTGTCTTGTTGGAGACTTGTGGGACATGGGGAACAGACTGTCAGTGTCTACTATCTATTGCACACTTCACAATAAACATTTGCCTATGAACTGCCTACTTGAATACATTTCCCATAATGCATCATTTTGGTGTTTGCTACCCTGAAATGGAGCTATCTTGGTTGTGCATGCCCCTGTGTACATGGTGGGTGGGGGTATGGCATTGATAGGGGTACAGGCATATCACATGGTACTCACCGGTTGATTTGCTGGGCTCTGAGGTGTCCAGGTCCCCAAATCCAGACACTGCCTCCTGCTCCAAGGTTTCCTCCACCCTTTCTTCCAGGGGTGTGGGTGGTGGCACAGACGATGGTCCAGCTCCTGTGCCTCTCATCTCCCGGAGCCTTTCAGCCACCCTCTCCTTGGTCCGGGAGCAGAGGTCATACCACCTTTTCTTGATGTCGTCTATGGTCCTATGGCTCACCCCCAGGGAATTAATCTTGTCCTGTATGTCCTGCCACAGCTGTTTCTTGGTGGCTTCAGGAACATTGAGGGCTGATCTACCAAACAAGTCATCATAGTGCTGACAGTATTCCTCTGTCAGCAACTCCAGCTCCCTCTCAGAGAATTTCAGCTTCCTCTTCCTTGGTGTTCCCTCCATGGCAGCTGCTGTTTGTCCTCTGTGTAGTTTGGCAGTTATAAAAGGGTGTGGTCCTCCCTCCTCCCAGGTGTATTAGTAAACTTCCTGGCTGTGATGTCATCATCATGTGCCAGGAAGTGTTTCCAGAATGTTCTGGAGTGGTTTCTGGAGTGTTCTGCTGCACCTGATAGCAATTTACAAGTTAATCGCAATTTGCGACATGTACTTGCTGATGGCGAGTTCGTTTTTTGCACCCTCGCAATCGGCGGACTCGCACACTGCGTTGCGAGTCCGGGTGCGAGTCGCTATTTCTGCACGTTTTTTTTCCCTGCATTCCAATTTGCGACTCGCATTTTGCGAGTCGCATCAACTCGCAAAATGCGAGTCGCAAAATTTTTGTTTGCTACATCTGGCCCCTAATTCCCTAACTGGTAACAGTAACAGGCAACGACCAGACAGATGAAGAAGAAATGAAATGAATGTCACAAGATGGGAGAGAAAAAAGGAATGAGAGCATTAAGAATACCTATTGCAAGCAGGAGTGGTCCTTTGTATTTGAAGGGGTAAATTAAGTCACTAGTAGCAAAAGTGAAAGTCTCCTAGCTCGAGAAGCTTAGAGTGCCCGTCTTTGTACATCAATTTATAGATGTCACCATTTATTTTTTTATGTGGCTGGTTAGGTTTTATATTGATTACAAAAGGTAGGGGGGCTACATTATCTTTTGGAACAGTTTGCACTGCTTATCCAACCCATGATGTAGCCCAAATATGTTGGCGTTCTCTGGTGTATTCTTTCTTATTCCCAGATACAGCACGGAAGGCGTAAAGCTCTCCTGCCGACGGGTGCGAGTCATCATCTTCTGTTAAGTTCTGAAAGTGCATGAGTGCCAACTATCTGGCGAGTAAAGGGTGCCCATTGTTGAAAGTGTGCGCTCTTCGCCAAGAGACTGATGGAGAATTGATTTTGAATCTGCTACGGTCCAACAGAGAGATAGAGAAAGTTGGTTCATAGAATGAGTAGAGTTGTTATGTGCTTTGACTATTAAACACAACCCTTCCTTCTGACAAACAGGATGTTTTACGAGGCAATGCCATTGCTTCACATGGTTGTCACGCACCTCCTCCGTGGGCAGTGAGTCAGTAAGGAATTATTCTTAATACCTGCTCTGGTGATCTTTACCCTTCTGCATTAATTAAGGGATGCACTGTGCTCCTCAGGCCTCCTTTGCGAAATGTATTAACTGGAAGAGATTGTGCAAGAACATAATATCATTGTCCTGGGTGGACCACTTTTGCAACAAGCATTGGCAAAACCGACAAGACTGGCATTGTCTCCCTTCACTTGCTATTATTTCAATGCTCGTTTTGTTTTTTAGTGTTTTTTGTAAAACTGTATTGGGGGAGCTACCAGGCCCTTGCCAGTATTAAAAAAAATGGCTAAAGGCAAAATATATTTTGGGTCTCAGCAACCACACATTTCTATAGCAATCTCTGGCCCTTAAGAGAACTACTTTTTATGTGAGTGTGCTTCTTAAGAAAGAGCAGAATGCCATAACTCACAGTGAAGTTAGCCAATGGCTGAGGTGGGATGACCCTTTGACCAATGCTGTGTGCTTTACTGGGCGCTGGATGAAACACAAATGTGAATGGCATTAAGCAGGCCAATGTATGAAAAGGGGTGGCAGAAAGCCTCTATAATTAAGTATGTTGTGTATGTCATTTGAGTAAAATCATAAAGTATTGGCTAAGACCAAACCTAAAAAGGTACATAAGGATCATTGTCAAATGTGTACCCTTTGTCTTATTTTGAACATCCCTCACTGGTTGAGTACTCTAGGGGGTCAATCTTGACACCAGCACTGTTTATTGATAGGACAGGTCTAGAGCGCCATTGGTTCTCTGTTGATACCCAGTTCAATATCTAACATACCAAATGGACACTGTTGAATATCTATGCTGGTATGTCAGCCTGTTTCATAATCCTATTAATTCAATATCTTAGAAACTTTTTTAAGAACTAAGAAGCACCATATCCTCGATATATAAATGTTATCAAAATTTATAAAATGGAGTGAGACTGTTGGATTTCTAAGCTAGAGGTCAAAGATCTTGGGAGGACCTAAGTCTAATAAACGTAACTTTGAAAAAAACAGATACGATTATTAAATAAGAAAAGAGACATTGATTGTCAAAACACGAATGCGTAATATAAACTATATTGTTTGTTATTGTTTAATTTACATTTGCTAACGATAGAGACTTTATAAACTTAACAACAAAAGTAGATAGTATTGGCAAAACTCAATCAGTTCCTACCCTTGAAGCGAAGGGAAAATGTTTGAGGATTACCAAAGAAAATAGAAAATGTCTTTGGAAGACTCATCGAATAGTTGCAAGAAAATAGTAATTATTTGTAATAAATACCTCAAAATGTGCAATTCCAATTTTGGAAAAATAAAAGAGCAGGAAATCATTGAATATTATAAGAGTGGAAGAACACAGCAAATTTGCAAAGCAATGGTGAACTTTTCAAGTGATTTCGACGCATTGATTGATTAATCAATATCACAATGTTTTTTTATATGGTTTGTGTTTTTTAACTGGAACTTATTTTTCTTTTAAAATTAAATCTTGCTATTTCTATAGAGAAGACAACAATGAATGCCGCTTGTCAGCATGTCTGGCAGTATCACAATTGGTTCCAGCTACCTCATTCTACTTTCATATTTGGAGACTATCCCTAACCACAGTCTCCTAGGCCCAGGCTTAACACTTCATTGGACCCTCGCCTGTATCCTTGCTCCACAATCGCTTCTGTTCATTCAGATTGAAAGTATTGTTAGTTTCTCCTTGCGCCAAACTTTTAGTCAGATCTAGCCATTTTTTCACAAGCTGCTCTTGGCTGCCATTGCAAGAGCTACCTTGTGTGCCAAAATGGACTTTTGTAATGGCCTGGACAAAGTAGCTCATAAAATACAAATTATTTTACTCCAGGTATTCAAACACTCCATGTCTGAAGTGATAGCTCATAGTGGACAGGTCCCTTCCCAATCCAAACATGATCTGGGAGCCTAGACTGCCAGATGCATCTAGGATTCAATTCAATGTGTTATCTATCGATCTCTGACACTTGATTCCTGCAGTCCTTCGATATTTGGGGTGACACTTTTAAATAAAATACTCATACAAAATTAAGAGATGACAGACTAATTTCCCTGGACTTAACTTTGAGGCTTTGAAGGAAAGTCCTTGGCACCAACTCTTCTATCTTTCTATGCTATAGGCTCTCCATCAGAAACAAAGTTTGACAAACCACTCAAACTGTGGATCTAGTAGTTTTTTCTTGCCCTCGCTGTCTTTCTGTATTTTCTTTACCAAACCTTCACCAAACCTTCCCTTTATCACACCTAGACAGAGGGCATGCTTTAAATAGGCCAGCGCTATCAGGTACTGAGAACCTGCACTTCTTTACTTTGAAACCATGGCTGCAATACTTGTAATGGGGGAGTATTTACACTTCTCAGAAGGAAGCAGGTACACGAATGGTGAGTGCCTTCACTTCTCGGCAGGGGTGAATTACTTTTAACAGTAAAGTGTCTGATCTTCTAAGCAGTAAGCATCTGGTGGAAAGTATTTGCATCTATTTAATTTGAAAGGTAGAGCTCCTACACCTGTCTTCAGGGGTAACAGATGAGTACCTGTACTTCTCAGTAGGAAGCATGTAGTCTGATAGTCACTATCTCCATTTCTTCAATGTGAAAGGTAGAGTGCTTGCACTTCTCTATAGGGGTGCTATACTCTTAACAGGAGAGTATCCGAAGTTCTCAGTAGGAAGCAGGGACTCTGATAATCCTGCACTGCTTCAACATGAAAGGTAGACAACTTCTCAGTAGAAAGCAAGTGCTCTAATATTCAGTATCAGCATGTCTTCAATGTGAAAGGTAGAGTATTTACACCTCTGCAGGGGTGCAATACTTTTTAAAGGTGAGTTTCTGCAGTTCTAAATAGGGATCAAGTACACTGATGGTAGGTAACTGCACTTCTCAACAGTGGTCCATAGCTTTATGAGTGTACCTGCACTTCTTCAATGTAAAAAGTAGAGGACCAGCACTTATCTGCAGGGATACAATAGTTTTAGTGTAAGAGCCCCTGCCCTTCCCAAGAGAAAGCAGGTACTCCGATGTTGAGTATGTGCACTTCTGTTTTTCTATTTTAACCAGTGCAGAAAGCAAATAATCTATTCCCTGGTCTCCCGGAATCCTTAATGGCGACAGCTAAATCTGTTCTTCGTTCTGCTGCTCAACTGATCACAAGCCAATTAAACTTTCTCACATCTCCCACTCTGAATGAATTGCATTGGCGTCCTCCCCCTTCTAGAATCAACTTCAATGTTGGGACCCGTATAGTACTCCACACCATATGCTGGTAGCCTGGCTCCTGAATATCGAGTCCAGGATATCACGGGAGACTAATATCGGGGACAAAATATTGAAAGGTTAGTATGTTCAGATTATCTATATCTAACTCCACATTTATGTAGCTTGATTATATAGATATTGTCAGGGTATATAGACGAGGAATTACAAATAGTAAATGTTTACTTCTCTCTTTGCACACACCTTTTGATATTTTGTCCATGATAATAATGTCCCACAATATTCGAGTACTCTGTGTTTAAGAGTACAATCATGTTGGCTATATACCTTGTTGCTATGTACAGAACTTCACTGCCTTTAGAGGCTTGTATGTGCTTTAAGACCAGTCCAATAAATTAAATCAATTATAATATCCTCTATAAAAAGTATGTTACACTTCCGCTCATGCCTATGTGCCTCGTGGGTTTAGAATCTCTAAAGTACATAAAAATAATTAAATATATTATAACATGACGCTACTCAGCAAGCTCGGACAGTGCACTTTGTGTAAATACAGTGACCCAGTTGCTTTGCAATCCTTCCCTGCGCCTCTTCTAACAATAGGTCAGGTAGCTGTAACATGGACCACTTTCTTATCCTGTACAGAACCGCTACCTGCATACACACAGAAACTGGCCGCCTATCTGGGATTAAGAGAGAAAATGTCATATGTAACCAGATCCAGGCCTCTGCTAGCACAACTCACAGCTGAATATAGGGCATGAGGAGGAAGGATCTGACCCCATCTGTTTATCAGGCACCAAATTTAGCATCCTCTAATGACTTTAAGTGAAGAATCAGATATGGCTAATGCAACATTGAAACATGGCAGGTGATTACAGCAGGTGGGCTGGCAGCTAGAAGTGACTCAATGCATGTCCATAGTTGCTGCGGGAACAGGTTTTTTATGCGCTGGAATAGTGATGTGTGCCTTCCAGTAATTTCCCAAGCCAGCTGTGCGGCATGAGATCCTTTCGTACACACAATACTACATATTAAGCTGTATGCTTGCAGGCGGTGCAATCAGCTTCCGGGTGCTGCATGATTCATGTCTATCTTTCTGTACCACTGCCTTTGTGAGTTTTATCTCCCCTCCCTCATCCCCTAATGCCAGCACCATGTATTCTGAGGGGCGGCGTTGGTCCTAAGATGCCTTGCTCTTCATTGTGTCCCCACTTACACCATGGTCTGCAAAGAGTGGATTCCCCTGTTCTTGTTCTTCATCTGGGGCAGGTTCCACGCAAGGCTACACCGGACAGTCCCCTACTGCTCTAGTAGCTGAGGCGGTGCTTGAAATGGAAATAGTAAAGGGCAGGTTCTCACTTCTCCATAGTACCTGTTTGCTGCTGAGAAGTGCCGGAACTCCCTCAGTAAAAGTGTTACACCCCCGCAGAGAGCGTTGCTTAGCTGATGTAGTGTAAACTGTGATACACATTGCACCATCTGGGACCAATTTTTCTAAAACATTATTTGTGGGAGAGCATCCCTTGTGCCCACACGCACACATCTTTCCCCCTTCGGTTGCTCCCACCCCACAGAGACACACAGGTACGCTCACATAAAGTATTGTAGTTGGATTTTTGGAACATATTTGCCTGGGCTAATTTTGGTTCCCAAAGTAGCCCTGCATCTTATTCCTTCAACACACCGGTCTTCATTCTGTAGCGCTGTCGAACCTGGGAAGAACCAAGGATGCCGTGGGCTTCAAATTGTGACACCGCCACCCTTGTGGGTGTAGATGGATGCCCAATAATGGCTATAAGTGATTTCACTTCTGAGACCAGTGGGTATTCAGATTATAGATCTCCTTGTGCCCATCCTAGTGTCACTATATCCCCAATGCCACTCCTCATGAGACCCTACCATATAGGCCCAACACCCTTTCCTGACTGAATGTCTTTATGAATTAATCACATTACTCTATTACAAACTTATAAGTATTAGTGTATAAATGTGTGTTTTGCCCGTACCATAGGAGCTTGAGCCATTCATCAGCGGTATGGTAAACCCTGGCAAATTGACTCTGCGATTTACAGATTATTTGTTTTTGTTTGTCAATAAGCCCTTTCAGATACCAACCGGCAAATTTTCTTTAACACCACCCTCAAGTAATTTGGGTGAGCTACATTCTGTCATATGGGTAGATGTACACCTAACATCTTGGTCATCCTTTGGGGTGATATAACTAAGTATCCAGCATGAACATCTGTGCACAGATTATTTCTGGCCAAAACATAGCCACGTGACCTTGAGGCGTTTTATCCTACACGGCTGAAGAGCAGAAGCTCTGACAGAGGAGGAGGTGTAAACACGCAGGCGCAAAAGTAGACGGATGCAGAACAGCTGATAGGGGAGTCCGGGCAGAAAGGGGTCAATGCCTTTTCTACTCTGCTTTAAGGCCCTTTGTCTTTCATGGGTCTAGAGTTTTGTGTTCCCGCCATCATTTGTGAGGCGTCACCCACACATGCACCACCCGCTGCTGTTCAGCGCTTCTTGAACAGAACCTCACTCCGCCCCACCTCACTCCGCCCCATTGCCGCTCACCAAGGGGGTGAGTTCCAATCTGCACCCGGGTGAATACCTATTGTTAGGAACTGCAAAGCCCCTCCCTCAGGCGTTCTAGAGCCCACAAATGGCGGGCTGCAGTAAAGGGGTGCCTCGAGGGAGGCTCGTGCGCACAACCCTTCACAGCTCCTGTCCCTGCTGTGTGTGTGTGTTTTTTTTTAGTATTTTCTGAAGCCGAACGAAACTTTTGTTCAACCCACTGCCTCTCTTCCGTGTAAACACATTCAGATGAAAATCTGCATTGTGGTGGGAGAGCAACAAAGGCAGCTTTCTGTTCGTGAACTCCGAACACCAGCAGTGGAGGGGCCACCCGCTCTGCCACAGGTGCGGCCTAGGGAAGGGAGACTACACGCTCGGCTGCACTTAGCAAAACTAGGTTTGCTATTGTGTTTCTAAAACACACTGCCAAACAACTAGTGCTTCATTTGTAAATAAAAACGTGCTGGAGCTCAAAGCTCTCCTCTTAAACACGCGACTGCTGCTGCGACTGCTGCAATTAAATGCGCAACCTGAGGCAGAGTAATCCCGAAGCCATCTCGGGCTTCTTTAATCCATTTACTGGCATCCCCTGCCCCTTCAGCTCACTCTTGCAGCTTTCTACTTTCTCTCATTGTGACGCTTGTTCGTTTTTCTCTCTCCGTCTTTCCCATACGTGTCTTTTGCTCGCAGTCAATGCTTGGGGGCAGAAAAAAATGTGCCGCACCTCAAAAATAAGTGCCGCACCGGAAAAACAAGCACAAATTAAGCACTGTAAATAACCCTGATAAGGCACTTAAAGCATTTTGAGTAAATGGTTACTATGATATTACATACAAAAAGTTATTCTAATGTGAGTCGACACTCCACCTGAAACATTAAGCGCTATATAAATGAAACTACAGTCGATTAGAATAAAATGTTGGACCATGAATAGGGGCGCTACTAGACCCATTTTTTTTTTTAGGGGGGGGGGGGTGGCAGAGCAGCTCACCTCAAATGTTGGAGGGAGAGCCAGATTCAGAATCAAACTAAAAATTACTTGGGGGATGGGGTCATCCCATCATTTGAGTGATATAATTGACAGGGGTTATTTTTGGTCACTACATGACAGATGGCACAATTTAAACTACAGTGGGCATCTAACATTAACTATGCATTATAGGAGTTAACAAAATTTACAGGAAGTTTAGGATTCTCCTTTAATGAATTTTTATCAGAAGAAATAGAAAATCTTGTATGTTGATACCGATTTAACGTGTTTATCTACTCTCATGTGAATTTTATGGTTATAATTATAGTTTTGCCACCAATTAATGAGATATGATGCACTCTGTAAAACACCTGAGGTTCTTTTCCATTGGCCTCAACCCTTTAGCCCTCCAAAATACTTTTAGAAGACATTAGGGCCTTTTTTTTCTCTTCCCACCTCCCATGACATTTAAAAGAGCGAATTACTGAAAACAATATGTAAAGTGCATTTCTACCCCAACCAAGCAACCTGGCACTGAGTGATAACTAAAGGAGAGGTGGAGACTGCACTTATATGAAAAAGGTAATTTTGTTTCAAAGGATCGAAGACTCAAGTCACTGGATCTCTGGAGCAGTTAGTTCCAGTGCTTTGATGCCAGAAAGGAGAAGGATCAACGTCCAATAAGTACCTGACTAATGTTACGATGATGCAGACAGCTGGCTACTGCGAAGCATAGGGTTCTGAAGGAATACAAAGAGTGATACAATGGTGAAGAAGCAGAGGACCTATTTTATGGACAGCTCAGAGATCTAGGCTCAACACTTTGAAATTACATTGTCTGGCAATCAGAAGGCAATGGACCTTAGAACAGTGAGAAGAGATGGTGAACCAAGGGGTCATTCATCGGACGAGGCATGCAGGACGGGTTTGAATGATTTGAAGGCAGGAAGCCCATGACAGACTTGCCACTATATAGTTGTGGAAAGATAACTGAATTTAAAGCAGTCTTATGATTTTGAGAGGGGAGAAAAGGGTTGACTTTTACAATGTTGTTAAAGCATATGGAAAACATACCTGATTTATTGAAAGAATAAAAAAGTAGGAGAAAATTAATCCAGGACTTTTCACTGAGTCAACCAGGAGTGAACAATTGGCCCAGCTTCACCACCACCAAAGTGAAAATGACATCCCAAGATGTTCCCTAAAAGTGAGGACTTCTGCATTGTCATGATTGAGTTTTAATTAGGCTTCATCCAGGAAGCAACTGCTAGGAAACAAGATAAGTTCTCTTGGGCAGACCCCAGATCACTACTGAAGAAAATGCTTTCAAGATATAATCTGCGTAGGACATATCCTGTTAGATTTAATTTGGTTTCTGATAAGATAAAGAGTAAATAATGCTTTGCTCAGAGCGAAGCACTGAGGGATTCTGCAAGTGAGAGGTTTTGAACATGACTAAAATAGGGGGAAGTGGATTGTTTCTGCCCTCTCAATTAGAAAAAAGGTAAGCCCCATCAGGGCAGCACCTTCACTGCTACGTTGTTCCAAATGATTGATTTGTAATAAACAGTTTGATAATGTGGTATACCATCCACATTGTAACAGGGCATATGAATATCAACCTAAAGCAAACACATTGTTATTTTAAAGTTTATTCTTCATGTGACATAGCCTTGCCTTTCATAAGTGTGAATAATAGATGTACACCTCAATAAACAATGCAGACAAACTGTGTTGGGGGTCAGCTTTAATATGTTTTTAGTGGGTGATCATAATTATACAATACCATAGGATACTGATTTGGACCCAAGGTAAACTGTGTTTCTCACCGATGGTAAGTCTACTACACTCAAAGTTGTTCTTCCGATCCAGTGGGAGGTATGTGCTCACTTCATTGATTGTCTTCTGCCTCCTATACAGTCTATGCATAATTGTTAATCACACACCACTACATCCTGTTATGCAGTTGGGAGGGCCTGTCAGTTAGGGTGGCCTATCACAAGAAAGCCTTTCTGTTTCCAGCAATATTGGTTCCCCTATTTGGTCCATGTATGTGCATTGCTGAGTTTCTCACTTATGTACATTCTGCTTCCCCCCCATTTTTTGTCTCCCTCAAACAGTTGTCAAGTGCTGTTATTGATCTTCATGACATTGCTTGGTACCCCTATGGTCAAATCTACACACCTACATTCAGTCATCCTTCTTTTGGCTCTGGGCATCAGGCCCATCATGCTCACCCTCAAGAGTACAGCCTATTCTTCCACAAACTCATTTTGCGGTTGTTTCAGTTATATGTTTCCAGTGATGAAATAGGTTCCAGCAGTCCTACACCATTCACATCCAGGAGATTCATCTTTAGACTCCATATTTTACCGAGCTTCCTTGGTGTGAGATAGTTTTTATGAAGATAAATAAATGATATTAATTTGAACAAGGCCACTGCCGGTAAGTGGTCAGGGTCTAGGAGGGCTGTCATCAACTGGACCAATCTCGTAAAGTTCAAGGACATTTGCCTGCCCAAAATGAAGCCATTTTAATCATAAGCTACTACAGAGAGTAAGGGCAGCAACCTATTTGCTATCAAATTCCCCAGGATTTTATAGTCTATGTTCATCATTGAGAGTGGTCGTTTAAAGTCCTAACCAAACTATCACGGTCAGACTACAGAATCACGACTAGAAGCTCTGCGTTTGTGGAAGCACGTTCCGTTCAATCAGTGTATGATCAACTTGTACCTTCTCTTACATGCTAGTAATTATCATTGCTCCTAATGTCAACCCCAGTATCCTTCAGAACGGCATGCATGACAATCCCTGTCTCACATACCTCCATCTCTAGCAGCATTCGAACCCCAATTACTATCCTGAAACACACTCCCCAAATCATTAGCTTTCACACTTATGACTCAGTGATGTACCTTCATTTCCCCTAAAGTAGTCCACATTTGCATCCCTTAGAGACCCCCAAATGCTGCATCTCACAGCACTGCCACCTGAAGTGTCCATGGAAGAATGCTAACGGGCAATATACTCAGGGACATTTTAAGGGTTTTTGGGACACTGGGCCAATCGTATTTTAGGGGCATCTGTTCGGAACAGTTTTGAATTTATAATCTAATTACAGCTCTTTCACGCCCTCTTTGGCAGGTCACTGACAATGCACATGCACACTTGTCCAAATTCTAAATGTATTTACATCTAATATTCAGGGATAGTAATGTATGTTCTCAATATTGTAACACAGCGGCAGCTCACTAATATTACTGCAAATAACCCCTTGACACCCCCCACATTCTTCATATGTGTGGTCCTGTTTTGATCTAAAAGAAACTATTTTAATGGAAGTAGCATGAAACATAAACACAATATTTCTTGGCAAAATGTAATAGGCTCACTCGCCACCCACATTAAAAATAAATTAAAGGAAACTGGTATTTCAAACAATCTGTTTAAGAATTATTCAAGGTTGTCTGGTCAAGCCTCTCTGCACAACCGAGCTGGCTCTATCATGGGACCCCCTGAAAGTATGGGGCCCTGCATCTCTGAATACACCCCAGCTCACTTTAACTAAAAGCAGCCAGTGGCCTGTTATTGTTTTACATATGTACACTTCTGCCACGAGTCCCGTATGCAGGGATGTATCCAGGTCATTTGTGTTGCCACTAATCACCAATGTGCTGTCTCCTAAAGCACTTGTGACAAGTGAAGCTCAATGATTTATGGAGTGCTGCCCTCTCAGCTTGTGCAGAGTAGTGAACGGTCTGTCATCCTTTTGTTTTCTCCTTTGATGCAGTCTAGATATCAGTCTGTTCTGGGACGACCAGTAGATAGGGCTCCCAGAATTGGTCAGTGCTTCAGCCTATTTCCGTACAGTCAATGTATCAGTGAAGATGTGAGATTTCCCTTTGTGCAGGATTTTCAGGTCGGCATGGAATGATAATGTACTTGAGGTGTAATCAAGAGAGTTGTTTCTTAACTTCTAGATACGCTCTCCTCTGTTTTTGTACCACTGGAGTGTACTCAGGAAAAACAAGTATTTTTATGTCATCAGTTGTGTATGGGCCACCCAGGCCGGTCTGATATTTTTGTGGTGACCTGATCCAAAGAACCTGGCTACCTAGAATGGCTAAACTGTGTGACCCAGAGCAATTGCTTTTCTTCACTGTGACTCAGTTGCCTTGATCATTCAGTTTGAGGACACTTTGAAATAATTTTTCAGGATGCAAACTATACAAAAACCTCTCTTGTATATTATTTAATTAACCATAATCTTGCTCCATTTATAATAATAAATACCTTATATAAGGGCCCAAAACACCTGCCTAGGTGCACCAGCCTACCACAGCCTGTCAAATGGAAGTGAGGCCTTTGTCACTGCATGTCCTGTTTCATAGCATGACTATGATTACAGTTACCCATTCACCCTGTGAAAAAATGGTGTGCATCATGCAGACAGTCTCACCGTAGCGCATTGCAAGGCCTCTTCAAGGAGCAGAACCTGAGGAATTTTGCCCTACCTGCACACTTTATGGTAGTGCTGGGGCCATGTTGCTTAGCACCCTGCAGGACGATTCCTCTGGCGGTAGTTTAACAGTTTACCGAATATAGGTCTGGATAGCAGTTGGGATTCTCAGAAGAACCTGGTCAGGAAACTAGTCGAGTACTCCATAAATCATTGAACTTCATTTGTCACCAGTGGTTTAGGACACAGCACATTGGTGATTAGTGCAACACAAATGACCCAGATACATCCCTGCATGCGGGACTCGTGCAGAAGAGTAAATATGCAAAACAATAACAGGCCACTGGCTGCTTTTAGTTAAAGTGAGCTGGGGTGTATTCAGAGATGCAGGACCCCAGCCTTTCAGGGGGCCCCATGATACAGTCTTGCTTACTAACCCTTCCAAAAAAATCTCCGTGCTCTACCTCTTAGTTCGCTCAGTGAGACTCCAATCCAAATGTTGGTCCTTATAGCTTTTCCTTCTGCATCCTCAGCCCAGAATTCAAGAATGAGATTCTGTATTGCAAGTCCTCAAAGTGCATCCTGAGGACTCATATCTCGTTGTCAGTTTTGCTTCGACTTCTGATACTAAAACTGCTTGTTTCATCTGATCCTCTCCGATGTAGCCCTGCATCAAGCACTAGAGTGTCAGTCTCTGCTATCAGTGATACATTGGTAACATGTGTATATCGGTTCAATGTCAGCACTGTCCACAGCTGCAGTTCACCTCTCGCCTCCAAGCCCTAATCTTCACCTGTCAGCTCTCCCCAGCCGTTTACCTTCTCAGCTGGTTCTGCCCTTCTTACACGCATGTCTCCTATTTCTCGCTGCTCATACTTTTTCCCATTGGTTATTTCCCTCATACACTGACCTTCCTGCCTGTCCCCTCCCTCACTCCTCAGCCTGTTACTTTCTCTCAGTGGTTCTGCCCCACTTGCATTAATTTTTCCCTCCATGCGGTATCTGCCCAGTGGCCGCCACCGGACCAGTCTGCTACCAAATGGCGTATATTTTTATGTAGAGGCTGTGAAAAAAACCGAGGGAACCTCAGAAAAAGCTCATAGTTATTCCTGTTTGAAATACAAGATTTAAACGGTTAATACAATCATATATCGAAGGCCACTGGAATTATGTGACAGCATGGCTGTGGTGTTTTTCACACAGTCATAGAATTTCCACATACTCCATCATCTGCTGCAACATCTGCAGATGTTAACAGAAAAAAATGTTTTTAGCTCCAACGTTTCAAAAGTTACTAAAAACACATGAGCACGTGTTGCCACTCAGTGGAAAGCCCTTTGCAAAGGGCGACTGGTCTGTTGTTATTGTTGTATTTGGGTATTAAAATAGTAATAATGAGGTGCAAACAATGTAGAGACAGTGTAATTTGGCTTTCCTCTGCAGCCGAATTCCAGTGGCCCTGCATATATCTCTTTAAAATTATTTCCACGCAATATTCATAATTCGTAAATGATTATTAAAGCTAAGAGTTGCGATTAAAATTTCAAAAAAGACACTTCACACACCAGATACATCCCCGTTTATATTTGAAAATGGAGGCAACCCTATATACGTCTGTCATATGCCCACTTCACATTCACCGCTCCCCTCTAATTTCTGTAAAAGTAGCAATGCCTGTTCTGATATTGGTGTGCTCCATTTTGTTTGGAGGATACCCTGTTATTCGTTCCTGGACGGGGAGGGATGGTTTTACTTCACACCTATGAACCTTTTAATATTGCCAATCTCGTCACTGTTGTCACGCAAACACATTGATTAAGTCATGAAAGTTTCCTGCAGGGGAAGCTGCTTAAAAAAGAAAGAAAAGGTAAAAAAGATAAAAGCAGAGGGTTTCTGTGAACGGCAGGGCCTTCGGACGGCCTGAGTAATATTCTGAATGGCCCTGGAATACTGGCCGGTAGCTTCAGCCCACCCCACGTCACCTGACGGGGGGTGGGGTTGAAGCCCTTTCAGCCCAATGGCTGCTGCGCGCCTGACCATAAGTAAGAGCTCACTGAGGTGAATATATTTTATGAAGTGTCACTGTAGACAGGTTTTTGCGCAGTGACATAGTCAAACGGACACATACAGTTGTTTTTCCGCTTTCAGAACAAAGCGTGTAGCTTTATTAGTTTTAGCGGTTTATACTACTTTCAAGAATTTCCTCATGCCTTTTGTGTGCTGGGTGTAACCCCCTAAGTGGCCAAGGGCATCCGCAGACACTGGTCTCCTTGCTTGTGTGCCACAGGAACAGGCTATACCCTAGTGAGGAGCCCTAGGTCCTAAGCCCATCTGGGGGTGCTTGATGTCCCTTCTGGAGGGTGGCTCGGCTGGCAGTTGGGGATGCAATGCCCCTATAAGGAGCAGTTGGAGTACTAACTTTCATTAGACAGGCCTCTGGCTACAGCGGCACAGTGGATGAAAACTGATGGGTTGGCATGCTACCCAGAGCGAATGCCAGCAAGTTAAACTATTTGCAAGCATTCCACTCATTTCCTTTTGTGCATCCATTTTAGAGGCATGAGGACATATTTACAAATATTTCAAACATTGCTGGGCAACAAGCAAAGTTGCTGTGCTACGTTGCGTGAAAAGGAGAGGGCAGAAATGCTCCATATTTACAAAGATATGGAACATTTTAGCTCTTTGTTTGGGTTGGCGCCCTGTATGGTGCCTAGCACCAATGCAAGCACCCTTGCACCATTTTACAAGGGCACCTGTATTACGACCAGGATTGTATATGTGCATGAAGGGACAGATTCCTGCAAAAACAACACTCGATGCATATTCCTCTTTCTACGTGTGTTGTAGAATGAAGCACGCTTGGAAAAAGGAAATAACAAGTTGCTGCACCTCTGTCAGGTAGGTGCACCATTTTGGTGCTAGCCCAGATTTACAAGTCTTTGTAAATCTGGGTTTGTGTCAAAATACAGCGGTGGATGCATGGAAAACCCCATTCGTTATCCACCCACCCAGAGCAAAGTAGTGCAAGGCAGCTCATTGAGCAGCATGGCGTTACTATGTATTTACTGAACCATGCAAGGTTATGCAAAGTGGCTTTACATGGCTAAGTAAATGGCAAAAATGATTTTGATTCAGGCTGCACCACAAAAGAGATGCAGCTCAACCAAAATCACAGTAAATCTAGGTCATGAAATTTGGGGGGTCATTACGACCCTTGGCAGACGGTGGTAATTTGGGGAAAGGTACTGCCAACAGGCTGGTGGTACCTTTTCCCAAATTATGACATTTGCGGTTTGGCTCCAGCCAAACCACCAAAGTACCACTCCGTCTGCCAGGGTGGTAACAGCCGCCGGGCTGGAAACTTCGGTCTCCAGCCCGGCGGCCTTCACAATCCCACCCTCGGGATTATGACCCCGCCTACCGCCATGGTTTTCGTGGCAATCTTACCGCCACATAAACCATAGCGGTAGGCACTATCAGTGCCAGGGAATTCCTTCCCTGGCACTGATAGGGGTCTCCCCCCTCCCCAGAGTCCTCCCCCACACTCCCGACCCCCCACTGACATCCACACACCCACAAGCTCAAACATACATTCTCATACACACACGCATACAAACATCCACCCGCGCACACATACATACCCTCACCCCACAACACACACTAACATACATTGTAGAACACACGCATTCACAATACACAACATACACGTACACTCATTCATTCACGCACGCATTCCACGCTACTCACACATGCATGCATGCATACAAAAACAGACACACTCCCCCCACACACAACACCCCCACACATGCACACAACACCCCCCACCCCATCTCCTATCACAGAACCCAACATACCTGCTTGCAGGGGGTCCTCCAGCAAGAGACGAGATGCAGCGCTTCTACCGGCAGCAGCATCCGCCAGCAAAACACCTCCAGGCCATATCATGGCTCATGATACAGTAGGTGGTGTTTTTCCGGAGTGGCGCTGCTGCTGGCAGCAGCACCACATTACCACCGTCCGCCGCCATGACCATCGACGGAATACCACCAGCTTTATGGCGGTATTCCGTCTACTGTCATAATGCGGTTGGCGGCTGGTAGCCATAGCGACGGTATGTTGGCGGCTGTCACCGTGGCGGTAGGTGGCATTTACCGCCAATGTCATAATGAGGCCCATTGTGTTTTTTTTTTGTTGGTTGTGGTATTTTTTTATAGCACAAACAAAACCACAAGTCGAACAAACCAAAGTGCATTAAGCCAAAATAGCAAACTACCAACTTTATAGGAAGGCAATTGCAAACAATTGGAGACCCGGGCAGCCATTGGAAGGTTAAGATTTTGCTCACTGTCCCGTGCCATGGAGAGGCAGCTTTGAGCAAGGGTTTATGGCAAGTATAAGTGACCTCACTTTAATTAGCTGACATATCAATATTGGCACAGTAGAATGTAATATTACCTGGATGTGAGTAGAGAGCTTTTTTAATGCAAGACCTCACAGGATAACAAACTCCATGCATGTTTAATTCACCTGATTTCTATGTCCGAACCAGAGGCGAGGGCTTATGCATTCTAAAAAATGTTTACTATTCCGTGGTCTTATTTGAACTGAGACTTTACTTCATGATAGTTAGGTAAATGTGCATTTTTGGGGGGCAAGCACCAGCCCCTTCCGAACATAGCTCATGGCAGTCCCTACAGCAGTGGCGGCTGTCACTGAACAGGGGTGGCGGGGTGGGCCAGGACGTGAATGGATGAAGGGGGTGTTTAAAAAAAAAATAAACGCTTACCTTCAAGGGGAGATATGTTCGGCTCTGTGTCCTCTTCCCGGCTGCACAGGATCCCAGTCAATCACGACGCAGCTCACAGCAGCGTTGTGACTGGTCTAAGCAGCCTGCTTCGCCGCTCAGACTGGAAATGGGAGCCTGGGCATGTTTTGGCCGACCCAACACGGTCGGCCACACAGATATGCACACTTTGTGTGCACATAGCCCTCCTGTGGCCCCTTCCGTCCACCCCAGCCCCGCCCCGCACTACAAGGGGAAAAAATATGATAATAACGTAATGTACGTTATTAGCATTTCCCTTTTCCTTTTTGGAACAACCACTGGGGTGACGCTCCTCCACCTTAGAAAAGGAGCCGCTCGTACCCTAAAGGCCTCGAACGTTGACAATCTGCTGCAAATCAGAACTGTCTGCTTTGGAGTTTCATCGATGGCAAGCCACGTGGCTAGAGTATACGAATCGTCGTTTCTGGTGAAAGTGCTTTTTGGTTAAAACATCGAAAGTGCCACGGCACAAAGTTTTTCTCGGGAGCCGATCGCTGGCGCCGCCGAATACCATTAGTGCCTAATACCAAAGCTGCCTCTAATCTTGTGTTCACCTCATGCTTCTTTCGTCCCCCACACTAATCTTCCTGTCCCTTTAACTCACATTTGTGGATGATTTTCACCCCTACTTTCTATCTTTTACTATTTTACAGTCTTTCCAAAATAGGTAATTTACCTTGTGTGATTCCATTTCTGGTAAAACTTGTATTTGTATTGAATGGTAACTACACAAACGAAAGTGGGGGTTGGTATTCTACACAAGTTGCAATAACTGTCTCAATCTCACACGTTGAACAATGGGCTCATATGACCTGATCACAAGGAATACAGAGGTCTTCTGTACCAATCTATATATTTATGTATAGATGTTTTTAGATAGTGAACCTAACTAGAGAGCAACAGAGCGCGGAACAATGGCTTAAGCCTTCAGGATCGTTTACAATAAAGCCGGATGCTTCCGGTGGCTCTCTCTGCTTTCAGGACACACGTTACATATGCCTGCTTTCCAAAAGAAGGCTGGGAAGACCTGCAGACATGACATGCATACCACGTACACATTTCTTACAGATGTCACCAAGGTACTTCATGTTAGACGCTGCCATATATGATGCACCCTGCCATTAACGTGGCCTTGTAGCGCCACTGCATTGGTTCCTGTCACTCATGGAGGTTGGAGGGGAGGAGCCTGACGATTCAACGTCCGAAGGCTCGACTACATCTCAGAGTCAGGGCTGTAACTAACGGCCCCTGAAATGCTTCCTCATGCAGGCTGACAACTGCGAAGGGTGACCAGGCGTCCCAGATTTTCACCAGCTGTCCTGGCAAATTTCGGGAAATGTAGCACATGTCACGGTTTTTAGAGGTGGTCGACTGAAAATGGTGGGAGATGATTTTTTTTGGTTTTCCAAAGCAGAGATGGTTAGCAGGTGATATCAGAAAGCAATTTAATTAACAAGCATTGCACTGGCTTTAAAAATCGCAGTTTATTTATGTTCTTATGGAGGGGCCCGCGGAGATGAGACACACTCTAGTCTCCGCGGGCATATTTGGGACAGAGGGGAAGTGACATAGAGGAGTAGGGCAGGATGTTAGGTAAGCAGGGTGGGTCTTAAGCAGGGAATAAAAGGGACGCGGGGGAGGGCTCTGCCTCTTCCATGCCAAAACTAGATAGGGCGAAGTTTGGCTGGACGGCCAGAGTTTTTTTTCCTGTGGGGTTATATTTAGACGGTGAGTGGAGTGCGGTAAGCTCGCTCTTGCTGCCCTGGTTGGTTTAGTCGATTTAAGTTTAATTAGGCAGCGGCTTCGCCGCTTCCGCGTCAGCGCCATGGCAACAAGCCATGACGCTGAAGCGGTGAGGGCCGCACTTCGCCTACTCGGCGAAGCTGGCCGAGCCGATCTCCTCAGGCCTGGCGTGCTTGACCAGGCCTGGGTCGGCATGGTGCGGCAGACGCGAAAGGCGTTGAGCCGGGTAGCGGCTGTAGTTGCCGCGTGTTTTTCAGCTGAAACGTCCCCCGAGAGGGGGGGGGGTCAAAAAGGCTTAAAAAGGCGGCGGGGGGGTCAACAAGGCTTAAAAAGGCGGCGGGGGGTCGGGCGCGCTGCGCGCCCAGCCCCACTCGCAGGCAACTTAAAGATAGTGAAGAGCAGCCAGAAGAAGTGGCTGGGCAAAAGGCGGACAGTGAAGCTAGGGGGAGCAGGCCCATGGGGGCCCCCTGATTGTATTAGAGGTCAAAGGGCCAGGCCCGGATATGGGCACAGGTGAGGAGACACTGGCGGGGCCCAGTCAGGACTGGGCCCCTTTAGACCTGTCATGTCAGGCAGGTGGGACAGAGCACAGTCTGGACCCCGGGCCCCCAGTTAAAGAAGGGGGCAAGGCAAAAGCCAAGGTGAAGGGTTTTCAGAGTAGGGCAAAACTGGTGAGCAGACAGGCCCAGAGGGTCAAAGTGGGGGCCAGGATGGGGCTAACAGGGCAGGTGAAAAGGGGAGGGGCCAAGCAGGCCAGATGGGACCAGAACGAAGTGGACGAATTAGAGGCCAGAATCAATAAGCTGCGACGTGTGGTGGTGGAAACGGAGGAACGCTGGGCCCAATTGTGTAGGGATAGGGAGGGGGCGGTGACGCGCGATAGGCAGTGGGGGGAGACAGCTGGAATGATGGAGGGCAGGGCCCCCCGTATACAGACAGGGGACCCGGCAGTTGGATCTGGGTGCCACAGGTAGGGGAAGCAGAGGGTCAGGAGGCTAAGACGGCCGGAGGGCGTTCTGGCACGGAAGGTCCCAGTGGCGCATACGGTCACATTGGGCAAGGACATTCAATGCCAGTGGTAGAGGCTGGCGGGAAGACAACGAAGCCAATGGGGCGCAACACGGCCCTAGCGCGTTGGTCCGAAGCTCTAGAGGGGTCATCGGCGGCCTTCTCTACAACGCAGGATCGTGGGGAACGCACAGGTGGTATGCGCCACGAGGGCCAGGAGGAGTTTTTGGCAAATAAGATGCGGATGAATGAGAGTGCGGGCCATGCAGGGGAAATGGCTGAGGGCGAGGTGCTTGACCTCGATTACGAGGAGGACATAGATGAATGGGAAGAGGGAGAGATACGTGAGACGGAGGTGAGCAGAACCCAGGGGAGGGTACAAGGGCGCAACTGCGGCGCAACCCCTGTTTCTGCTTTTGTTTTACAGGATCCCATGGCAGTTTGCAGACTGCTAGAGGCGCAGCGCGGCCCGGCCCGAGGTCGGGGGCAAGGAAGGTGGCGGGGCCCCTGGCGGGTCAAGGCAGAGGTAAGGGGCAATGGTGGACGGTGTGGGGGAATAACCCCGAAAATAGTGAGCCACGCACGAGCAAGTCCATTGGGGTAGGAGACTTTTCAGTGCACGACACGGCAGAGGGGGCAGGGTTACATGGGGGAGATGTGGGTCAAGTTAAGACATCTCTGACAACGGCAACAAAAGAGACTGGCAATCAGACGGCAGGGGAGGCCACTGGGGCGGAAGACAAAGAGGGGGGGGACACAAGAAGAAGCTTCCTTACATGGGTCTGGCCATGCCTTTGGGATCACACATAGTGGAGAAAACTAAAGCCAGAATTTGGAAACACGAATACGTAGATGTTTTTAAGCTGTTACATAGAGATATTCAGGCCAAAGAGGGCTCCAAGGAGGAGGAATGGGAGTTAGCACGCAGACCTAGGGTGCCGATAACAATGGACAACTGGACATCAGCCTTTTTGATTTTCGCTAGTATATACTGCGAGAAGTTTCTGGACACTTTTCAAGTATATGGATATCATAAGGAAGGCTCAGATGCATTTTGGGGGTTTAGCTTGGCTGAGCTATGATGAAGAATTCAGGGCCAGGGTGAGCGTCAATCCTGATAAGCCCTGGGGGGACGTGGATCCAGAGTTATGGATGCAGTGGATGGCGTCAGCACAGTCCACGGCATCTACGCACACCGCAAGTGGTTTGCCGGTAATTTACAAGCCTTTTCAGGCACGTCCTGCCCAGGGTGGGGCGGGTGGGGGGCAACGGCCCCCAGTGTCCACAACAGGAGCGTGTTGGAACTATAATAAAGGTTTCTGTTCCAGACAGCCCTGTAAATTCAAACATGATTGCTCCAAGTGCGGGGGTCGTCATCCAGTCACGCAATGTTTTATGCTCTCCAGCCCAGCTGAGCAATGGAGAGTGTCCAAAGGAAGAGGCATGCAGGGCAATTCTGCGGCAAAGGGCTCCTACGCCAATTAGGTTGAGGACCCTTCTGCCCTGGTTACGCAGATATCCGGATACTGACGCAGCTTGTAAGCTAGAGTGGGGTTTTAAGGAGGGTTTCCGGGTGGGCTACCAAGGCCCGCGAATAAAGAGATGGGCGGATAATCTGCGGTCCGCCAAGGAAATGCCACAAGTGGTGCGAATTAAAGTGGATAAAGAAGTAGCGATGGGCAGAATTGCGGGGCCTTACTACGAGTGGCCAAGCGCACGATTGATGATATCACCTTTGGGGGTAGTGCCCAAAAAGGCCCCAGGGGAATTTCGTTTGATCCACCATTTGTCCTGGCCGGAGGGTAACTCGGTTAATGATTTCATTGCACCCGAAGATACTAGAGTGGTGTATGCATCTGTGGACGATGCCATCAAGCTGGTTAGGGAGTGCGGCAGGCATGCTGAACTGGCAAAGTGCGATATTCAATCAGCGTTTAGGCTACTGCCAATACACCCGGATGATTTTGACTTGCTAGGAATGCAATTTGAGGGCGCCATTTATGTAGACAGGGTGCTTCCTATGGGTTGTGCAGTGTCATGTGCAGTTTTCGAAACCTTTAGTACTTTCATTCAGTGGGTTTTTGTCAAACAGAGTGGTCATCGGACGGTGACGCACTATTTGGACGATTTCCTTTTTGTAGGAAACACTTCTTCAGGAGACTGCGGGAGGGCGCTCACATTGTTTCAAAACTTAGCACAGGATTTTGGGGTACCTTTGGCTCCAGAAAAAACAGAAGGGCCACAGTCAGTGTTAACCTTTTTAGGCATAGAACTGGACACGGACACCATGGTGGCTAGACTGCCGGGACCCAAGGTGCAAGAAATGTTGGAATTTTTGGGCACAATAAAAGTACTTCGCAAGATTGACCTGCGATCAGTGCAGAAGCTGTTAGGATATCTGAATTTTGCGTGCAGGGTCGTAAGGGGGGGACAGGATTTCTGTAGGCGTTTAGGTCTAGCCATGTCGGGAGCTGTGCTGCCACATCATAGGATACGCCTTTCAATAGGTGTGAGGGAAGATATCAAGTTTTGGGAAACATTTTTGGTGGATTTCAATGGTGTGTCCATGTTTTTCTGAGACACCAATACAGTATGGCAAGTGCAAATTTTTTCAGATGCTGCAGGGGCTTCTGGTTTCGGACTTTTCTGGGATGGGAGATGGTGTGCAGAAACATGGCCAACACGGTGGATGCAGCAAGGGAGGAGCATCGCATTCCTGGAGTTTTTTCCCCTCTTGGTGGCCTTAGCGGTGTGGGGACATGAGTTAGCAAACAGAACAGGGGTTTTTCAGGTGGACAACATGACAGTCGTTGAGCTGGTGAACAGACAGAGGGCAAGGGATCTCAGGGTTTTGCGTTTGTTACGACAATTTATGCTCCGTTGTCTATCATTGAATGTAATTTTCAAAGCTGCACACATACCTGGGGTGTACAATGAGATTGCGGATTCCCTGTCTCGTTCACAGTGGCAACGTTTTCGCACTTTGGCACCAGGAGCAGAGGGGAACAAGACCATGGTCCCAGCAGACATTTGGGAGTGGGGGGCGTGACGATCACTGGGCTGGTGGAGATGTCCCTAGCGGAATCCACTCGGCAGAGTTACAGGCTGGCATGGTTGGATTTTCAATCCTTTGAGTCCTGTCAGGGCCATTTACGTGAATTGCATTTTGTTTTATCATTGATTGAGAGAGGTTTTTTCACCAGCAACCATAGGTGGCAAGCTGGCAGGGGTGTCCTTCTACGGGAACCTCTTTTTTGGGTGTGACCCAGCACGCAATGATTTGCTATTAAAAATGTTCAAGGGCTGGGGAAGGGTTAGGTCGAGTTCAGCAAGACCAGTTAGAGTGCCCATCACTTTTGACTTGTTAGTAGAGCTCTTGCATGTTTTGCCAGTCTGCTGTTTTGACGAATGGGAGTTGGCTTTATTTAGACTGTGCATGGTATGGATGTTCTTTGGGGCTTTTCGAGTTTCGGAATTGTTGGGGGTGGGCAAAGGTTTTGGTTTAAAGGTTAACGAAGTATACCTGCATGGGCATCGTTTAGGGATTTGACTCAGGCGCTCAAAGACAGATCAGTTGGGTAAAGGGAAATGGGTGTGGTTGGACAGAGGTGGCAATCAGGCTGCATGCCCAGTAACGGAATGGATAAGTTTTCAAGGGGTACGGCCTTTGACGGAGGAGAGTGGGGTTTTTGTGCACAAGTCAGGGGCAAAGCTTACTAGTTTTCAACTGCTTCAGGTTTTGCGTATGGCACTGAGGCAAACAGGGCAGCAGGCTATGGATTTTGACACTCGCTCGTTTAGGATTGGGGCGGCTACTGCTGCAGCGCACCTAGGTTGGG
Source organism: Pleurodeles waltl (assembly GCF_031143425.1). Lineage (NCBI taxonomy): Eukaryota > Metazoa > Chordata > Amphibia > Caudata > Salamandridae > Pleurodeles > Pleurodeles waltl. The sequence continues at coordinate 151,279,945 of NC_090449.1, forward strand.
ACTGGGCAAAGATTAAGGCGATAGGGAGATGGAAGTCTAGATGCTGCGAGCGCTACGTGAGGCCTTAGCGAGTTTCTAGGAGACGGGTTACATACGGGGGGTCAAGTTTCAGTCAAAAGGGCTGGGGTTTTTTTGTGGCCAAAGGTAGAGACCATTGTTACAGCTATTTTTCTTTGCAGGGTGCGTATATGGACCGCAGAGGGACAAGACGACCACATGGCTGGTCGGCCACTCCTTTATCCATTGGGCAGCAAAGTTTGCAGAAAAGCAGATTTACGGAAGGGCTTTGGGGCTGCCTAGTGACCAACACGAAGTCCTCTGGTGGGGTAAAAGCGGCATGAGTTGGGGGAACCTGTTGCCGTTTATTACTTCAAGTATGCCGAACTGGGGCTGTCCAGATTTATTGTTGATTCACCTTGGCGAGAATGATCTGGTGAAATTGCCAGGAATCGCTTTGCTGCAACACATGCAGAGAGACTTGGAACTCCTTAAGCAGAAATTGCATGGTACTTGTCTGGTCTGGACTGAATTTGTGCCTCGGGGGGCATGGAGGGGGGAGGTTAGGAATGGAGCCATAGAGCGGGCTCGCAAAAAACTCAATCGGGCCATGAGGGTTTTCTACTGGTTGCAAGGGATAAAGGTTTTGAAGCATGAGGATATCAAGGAACAGGATGTGGCTCTTTTTCGGGATGACGGGGTGCATTTATCACAGTTGGGGAATGCTTACTATTTGACAGAGCTGAGATTGATGGTAGGAGATTTATGGGGAGGGGAGATGTGGCTAGAAGGACAAAGGAAGGGATAAGGGAAATGGCAATTTAAAAAAAGAAACAACACAAAGAAGATTGGGATGGTGGGGCAGCAAAACGCCAAGTGGGTTTGTGCTGGATGGCAGTAGATAAGAGAGGGTAGAGAGTCAGATGCGGGCTTGGCCACCCTTCCAGGAGAAAAATAACCAGGAAAAGGATCACAGCGTGGGGGATGCACAAAACAACTAGGGCATGAAAAGAAAAGGGGAGTGCTTAGCGGAAAAGGTGGGGGTTTTGAAGTAAAAAGATGAGCGGGGAAAGGTTAAAGGGTGGGATCTGTTAAAGTTGGGGTGTATGCGTTTTAAGTTTAAATATGTATTATTGTTACAATCCTGTCCTAATAAATGACCTTTTACACTAACAACTGGTGTCACTGAAGTATGTCCCGATGGAGGGGCCCGCGGAGATGAGACACGCTCTAGTCTCCGTGGGCATATTCGGGACAGAGGGGAAGTGACATAGAGGAGTAGGGCAGGATGTTAGGTAAGCGGGGGTGGGTCTTAAGCAGGGAATAAAAGGGGCGCGGGGAGGGCTCTGCCTCTTCCGTGCCAAAACTAGATAGGACAAAGTTTGGCCACCCACCCACCCGGCAAGATTCACAAGGAGGTATTTAGGGCTTAATTCGGTGGGGGCAATTTTTGTGGGCTGGTAGGGAGTTTGAGGGAAGTCAGTTAGGGCAGGTTGTAAGACAGAAGAGTGGGAGCAGTAGATAAGGGAGGGTGGAGAGTCAGATGCGGGCTTGGCCACCCTTCCAGGAGAAAAATAACCAGGAAAAGGATCACAGCGTGGGGGATGCACGAAACAACTAGGGCATGAAAAGAAAAGGGGAGTGCTTAGCGGAAAAGGTGGGGGTTTTGAAGTAAAAAGATGAGCGGGGAAAGGTTAAAGGATGGGATCTGTTAAAGTTGGGGTGAATGCGTTTTAACTTTAAATATGTATTATTGTTCAATCCTGTCCTAATAAATGACCTTTTACACTAACAACTGGTGTCACTGAAGTATGTCCCGATTGCCACTTCTGTAATTCTATGCTGATGACCGCTGCTTTTCTGTCCGCTCAACGGAAGTAAACGCATAGTCTTTCTTCTATTTTTGTGAAATGTACCGGTTTTTGGCTTTAAATTTCTGGTCACCCTAACAGCTTGGGCTGTACGGAACAGAAACAATGTGCTTATGATCACAAAGGTATGTCTGCATTTGTGCATTCCCATATGCATCTGTAAAGGTACCCTTCGTAATCAGAGTTTACACGTGTCTATAGCGAAACCACGCACACATTTGAAAAACATGTAGTTGACAAATCGATACACTATTTTATAATGGAGACTCACTGCTGGGAATACTAAATTGTATGTTAAAATTACTGTTTAATTTAAAATTCGAAAATATCACTCGGTTAAGGAGCAGAGAGTGAAGATACATGGACATGATCAGGCATCTATTTTGCATTGTCCAGAACTTAATGCTGAGGCCTTCATTTCTGTGGAGGGAAAACATCATTTGTGAGGAGGGAAACTATTGTGAAAAATATGAGGAAAGTGGTTTTCTGTGGATTTTTGAGTTTAGAGAAAAGTGCTATTAGCAGTCAGGAAATAGTCATTCATCCTCTCTGTAGGAAAAATCTATGCACAGTGGTGCTATTTCCACACCTCAATGCAGATAAACATACAGAAGTGTGATATCTATGTGTTATTCCAGATTAATTATACCTCTTCAGTAACCCAAATACTGTTAGTGGTAACCCAGCAGTTGGAATCATGGTAGGGTGACCAGGTGTCCATGATTTCCCTGGACAGTCCTGGTTATTCATCACTTGCCTGGGCAAATTCCACTAAATCTACCACATATACCGGTTTTTAGTAAATAAGGACGGGACACAGGGGGGGCAAGTTTTATTGTGTTGAAGTGCAGAATTAGTTAGCATCTTGTAGCAGAAAGCAATTTAGTTAACATGGAACTGTCTGTCTTGGGAAGAGCTGCTGGTTAAGTCATTCTAAATCCCTCTGTTATTGCACAATTCTAGTCCTACTTCTATGTTTGTGGAATGTCCTGGTTTTGGGGTTTTGAAATATTTGCCACCCTACATCATGGATTCACGGTGACTCACCTGACATTGGGCTCGATTCTGAGTCTTCCTGAGTTAAATTACCACATGGAACTTCACTGCCTGATTCAGAGTTGGTAGGTTTTTTCGCACCTGCTTCCCAGCTGGAAATCGCATGATCTTTGGCTGCAGCCCTCAATCCTTCCATCAACCTCCCTCACCACCAACCCCCCTCACCACCAACCCAGCTTTGGCCTGCGCATACATTTACCACTTGAAAAGAGCAACTGTATGTGGTAAAACCCTATGGCACAGCCAATTCCTTGTGATTTTACAGGGTCGACCCTGGTAACTCCCCCATCGCACGGAGTTGTACTTGCAGCTTCAGGGTACTCAGTGCTTAATTTGTGCTTGTTGTTTCCAGTGCTGAGCACCGGCACTTATTTTTGAGGGCCGGGGCTTAATCTTCTGCCTCAAGCATTTGCTGCGAGCAAAAGACACAGATGGGAACGACGGGGGAAGAGAAAAACGAAAAAGCGTCATAAAGGGAGAAAGCAGAAAGCTGCCAGAGTGAGCTGAAGGGGCAGGTAGGGGCTTTAAATGGATTGAAGAGGCCCGAGATGGCTTCAGGATTATGCTGGCTCAGTATTCTGTGCTTGAACATTTAAATGCAGCACCTGTGTGCTTGTAAGAGGAGGGCTTTGGGCACCGGCACGTTTTTATTTACAAATTAAGCACTGAGGGTACTGCTGTAAAATGACGGCATTTTTACGGTAAAATAGCAAGCAATTTTACAGGTACCCCAGAACCGTGCGATTTATAATCAGCCGTTGCATAAATAAGGTCCAGGGAGTGAGAGGACCAGAGATGAATTAGTTCTGTAAAGGGTGTGTACGTCGGCCATGAAGGGACTGCATTTGCGCGCTTCCCCTCAGAGCAGCTGAAACGGATAAGCACGGAATAGTTCCTGTATGGAGAAGGCCAAGCTTTTGCCCATTAGTTTCTTTGAAACAAGTCACTAATTGCAGTTCCTGCAGTCCCGCTCCCGGACAGGGTGTAACGTGTATGTTGCATTTGGATTCGCTGGTACAAAGGCATGCTTATTTTAAACAATAATACGCATTGTTCACAAGCACAACAGCGTTTGACTCAATGCTGTGTTTTTGTCCGCCTTGCACGCTCTGTTGACAGCTCTGCAGGCAGGCTGGATTGTGCGTTTGCTTATTTAAAAGAATTCTATCTAGGATGACAAACCTGACGTTGGACGGCATGGGGAGGGTGTGGTGTACAAAGGGCCTGGGACGTCGGGCTAACGGGTTAGGGAACTGCACAGGAAGCTAAGGAAATGAAGCAGGGCGAGGAATGGTACATTCTCATCGCATTGCCACTTTAGTGATGCAAATGCGTTTGCCCTAACATTTGCAGCACTAAAGCGTTTCATTTAAAAGATTCGTAAATTACACTTATGACGGAAGCAAATCGAAGCACATTTCAGAAACGACTGTGGTACAAACTTCTTCGCAGCTGTTTAAAAAGCAACCCAGCATAATTTGACATGCAACAAAAGAGCTACACTTTAGCCTGGTACAATATGATGAAATACTTATTTTATTTGGGGATTTTGTAAAGCGCAACTAACACCTTAAGCCTGCTTCACAGCGCTTTAGGAGTGGGTACATATAAAATGAAGGTTAAATAGCATTACACCTTCAAAGACTATTGTGAATTACATTCACATGATAGACAGAAGAGAAAAAGATTGCCTCTATATGGTGAAGGGCACCTTCACGTTTTTAGGTCGAGCGCAAGTGCTTTGACCTGTTGCAACCATTGTGGGCTTTTAACCACTTCCATCTCACGCCCATCACTTTCACTTGTTCCTGGGCTTGCCTTTCACAAGTCAATTGATGTCATTGGTAAATGTTCTATGTTTGTCCCGCCCTTGAGTCTGCATTGCAAATGCTTGTTTTCAGATGCCAGTGTTAACGGCACATGTGAAACAATGCGAACTGGGAAAAAGAAATTCAAATACTCAAAGTTTAAAGATGTCCCATTTTGGGAGAAGGAGTTTTCAAGAAGAGTGAAAGGTGGCACACTTTTGTTCAAAGGTCTGAGGAATGCCTATGGCACTCTCAGCCATCAGTTGCAATCCACTTTGAATGTGGTGCAGCCACCATAAGACTGCACACATGCTACTTGCTGAGGGCTTCCTTTGGGCTATCCACCATTCCACTGTCCTTAAAGATTGCCCTCTAATGTTACATCCTCCACATGACCCTCTAGACTTAAGGGGCTCAGGTGGGAGTACCATCACCACCAGAGTTCCAACCCCCTGCCTCTGCATCAGAGCCGCTCCCTCCGGTGAGGTCTGCAAGCCATGGCACCCAAAAGGCTTGTTAGATCACTGTGGAAGCCATTTTCACAAATGAAACCAGGATCACTAGTCAAACACTCCCTTAATTGACTTGTGAGGGGTCTTTACAAGGAGATCAGGTAGTTGATAGCTGAGAAGAGGTATGAATATACAGCTGGAGGGGTGAGCATTACCGCAGAAAGTAGAGAAATAAAAGCTAATGGGGTTGGCTAGCATTGGTATAGAGATGAGGGCAGCTGCAGGGAAGGAGGTGATATCTGGATGGAAGAAGAGGTGAGATGTGGAACAGAGGATAGGTGAGACGTGGAAAAGAAAAGACAGATGAGCCAGAGGACTGCAGAGAAAATGGCTGGAGGCCAGTATAGATGGGAAGTAAGGGGAGCAGGAGGGACAGTCAGAGAAGAGATAGATCCCGGAAGAGAGAAAGGGCGAGAGCCGGAAATATTAAGAGGTGGCAAGTAAAGGTAAGGAGAGGTGAAAAGTGGAGAGACGAGGCTGGAGAGAGAAAAGCTGTGAGAGTTGGTGATTGTTAGAAACTAGGTTATTGTTTGACCTGTGTGTGAGCCCAGGTCAAACAGCAACCACAATACTAGTCAGTGTAAAGCACAAGCAAACCCCAAATTAACCTGTGCTTAGCCCCATGGTAACTTGACACAGAGTAGACAGGCTTAACTTAGAGGCAATGTGTAAAGTGTTTGTGCAACACTTCAAACAGTAAAACAGTGAAACATCACACAAAAAGAATCCCAGGCCTGGTTAGGAAAATAGAACTTGGGGACAGATTTACAAGGCCCTAGCACCTCCTTGCGCCACATTAGCGTCATTTTTGTAATACGAATGCGGCTCAAAGAGACAATTTTCACCCCGCCATATTTACAAAGAAGTGCAATGCATGCATTGCACCATTTTGCGACCCCTTGCGCCACATTATTCCTGAGTCAGGCATAATGCATGAAAGGGGGGCATTTGGATGTCAGGAGGCCCGCAAAAATGGCGCAGTGAAATCTGCAAGATTTCACTGTGCCATTTTTTAAAATCATTTTTAATGCCTGCTTACAGCAGGCATTAAAATGATGCACCCGTTGAAATCAATGGGCCTCTTTGCACTTTGCTACTCTAGCGTCAACATTTTTGATGCTTGTGTAGCAAAGTGCCACAATAGCGTAAAAAATGTTGACGATATTGTTCTAACAACCGCCATGGTGCGCCTATTATAAATATGGTGCACATATGGTGTCATTAGGTGGGGCAAGGGTGACGCAAGAAAAGTGGCACATCAGTACTGATGCGCCACTTTCTTGAAAATCTGGCCCTTGATTTCATAAATAAAACAAGAACAAAACAACAAAAATCCAATTAGTAGAATGGGAGATATTGAATTTACAATTTTTTAAAGTAAATAGTGCCAAAAGGCATAAAGATCCAACTGTGGCTACCTAGATGTGCCAGACTGGGCCAAAGTCACAAGTTCTGTCTGACTGCCTGAACGTGGAGTGCAACGAGGACCAAGTTAGGTCTGCTGAACAAAAGTACCTTTTATCCTGATTTGCAGAGCATTGCGTGGATCTGCATCAAAGATCAGCCACGCAGCCAAGTGGATGTTCCAAGATTCGCAGAAGGTGCGAGGCAAGACCCTGTTGCATCTTTGTTGAGGATCCCGTCAATGTGGCTTTGCAATGCGAAGTCTGGCGTTGAGAATGTGGCAGCCAGTCAAGGCAGTGCATCGGTTCTGAAGAGCTGAAGGGCTGCGATGCGGAGTCTGGTATCATCATTGAGACTGCCGCTGATGAGAGATGTGAGGGCCTGTACACGGGATGCAATGCGCAGTGGAGGTTCCAAACGCGATTCAGGCTTCAGCAGCAATCCAAGTCTTTGCGTCAGGTCCAATCCACGCAGCAGCAGAGATGCTTCTGTTCTGGGGTTGTGCCCTGCAGCAGAGGACATGGGTTGGTTCCACTGGATCAACAGAGGCTAGCAAAGCACCTTAGGCCCCTGGGGTCTAATACTGGATTGGCACCACTTGTCAGGGAAGGTTCACAGATGGCTGAGTGCAGGTGGAGACAGTGGGTCAGCACATCAGGGAAGCAGTTCCTTCAGAGCAGCACTCCAGCAGAATGGCAGTCCTTGTAGCAGCACAGCAGTCCTTCTTCCTTGCAGAGTATCCACAGGTCCAGAAGTGTACTGAAGTGGTGGCATCTGAGGTCTTTTTTTATACACAATTATGCCTTTGAAGTGGGGAGAAGCTTCTAGAGGAGGGATCTCCAACCTTTTCTGTAGCGAGAGCTACTTCTGATCATTGAAAATCATGGTGAGCAACTGAAGTTTAAGCAACTTACAAATTGTTCAGATACCCCAGAGCCCAGATTCATTGACTTTAACGCTACTGTCCATAGAGCCAGATACCATGGTTTGAACAAAATAGTTTGTCTAGGGGCGTGTTGACAGTGATGCCATCTGTGTCAATGAGAGTCGGTTCTTCAGGGATGTATGAACATGGGTGCATATGAATGGGATCTCCGAGTATGGATGACTGAAAGCCTGTATCGTATGTACTTGTGGCACAGGACATAGCTTTCACCATATGTGTCACATCTACATGTATACCAGAAACCTTCAACCATTTTTTTAAATGAGAGAAAGTTAAAGTGCAAACATGTTCATAACACAGACCTTTTTTCTGCATTTGAAATTGCTCATATTTAAAATATGCCTGTATTTTTCAGTCTGTTACTTAAAGCAGTGTTCTATGGGCCACTGGGAGCAAGAGGCCAGTTGTTTCCAAATGAATCACTTTGAATAAAAAATTTACAAATTTAAAATGAAAAGTTAACTAAATCATTAAGGTAACTTTTCATTTAATGTTCTCTGATTTAAAAGCATTGAGAAATGTGATTTTGTTTTCACCTCCAATTCTTCACCTTTGTGCCTCACTATGGGTCGTAAATCTGACTGAAGTACTGCTTGTTATTAAACCCTGCTATCTGCAGCCTTATAATAATAATGTAAAATAAACACAGACTTCTGTTTTTTTAAGGGGAAAATGTGACCCAGTGCTTGTTTAAAAATTAACTCAAGACTGTGAGCTACTCTGAAGGTGTCTGGGAGTTAATTGTAGCTCATGGTTGGAGACACCTGTTCTGGAGGCATGCCTTTGAAGTGCACAGATACCCTGTCTTTCTGGCCCTGGCTCCAGACTATCTACAGTATGCAATCCTATGTGTGGAGACAGGACACCGCCTATTCAGGTATAAGAGAGGCTGGGCCCAGCTCCTCCCTCCCAACCTGCCAGTGATGGTCAATCCAGTCACACATAAGCTTCCATTGTGTGTGGTTGTCGAGGAGGAATACACAAAGCCCAAAAGCCAACTACATCTAGTCATGTGACCAGAGACAGGCTGCAGGCCCCAAATGGCTAAGGCAAGAAAATGCCAACTTTCTAAAAGTGGATTTATTTTAATTGTGATTTAAAATCCAACTTCACCATACGTTAGGGTTTTAAATTAGGATTCCAGAGACACAAATATGAATCAGGTATCTCTTCCTGTATGAAATTACACAAGCAGCAGTCCAGCAGAATGGTGGTCCTTCAGCAGCACAGCAGTCCTTTTTCCTGGTAGAGTAATCTCAGGTCCAGTAGTGTAGGGAAGTGATGGTGTCAGAGGTTCAGTACTTATACTCAGTTGGGCCTTTGAAGATGGTTCAAAGACAGGCCTTTGAAGTGCACAGAGGTCCTGCCCTTCCTGCCTGTCTCCAAACTCACTATAGGGGTGTATGCAGCCTTTTGTGTGGGGACAGGGCACAGTCTATTTAGGTGTAAATGAGGCTGGGTCCAGCTCCTCCCTCCCATCCTACCAGGATGGCCCACCAAGTCACACTGAGCTACCATCATAAGTGTGGATGTCTAGGAGGAATACACAAGACGTGGTTTTCACCCACCGCCAAAAAGTGATCAGAGAAAGACAGAAGGCACCAAATGGATCAAGTGAGAAAATGCCAACTTTCTAAACACATCATTTTCAGAATTACATTTTAAAATCTGGCTTCACCATAAGTTGTCATTTGAAATTGTGATTTTGGATACACCAAACTTGAAAAGTTTATCTCTTCCAGATTGTGAGTTACACGTATATGATGCAATAAGCCAGCTACATGTTATCTTATGGGAGATACAGGCCTTGGAGTAGTGAAAAAAGAATTTAAGAAAAGTAAGAATTTTTCGCTACAAGGACATATAAAACTTAAAAGTACATCAGGGGTACTAAGCGCTATATAAATACGATTACAATACAATACAATACATGTCCTACTTTTTAAATACATTGCACCCTGCCCTCTGGGCAATCCAGGGCCTACCCTAAGTGTGACTTAAATGTATTAAAAATGAAGGTTTGGCCTGGTCTGCTTTGCCAGGTCGATATGGCAGTTTAAAACTGCACAAACAGGCTCTGCAGTGGGAGGCCTTAGACAGACATGTTTAAAGGACAACTTCAGTCGGTGGCACAATTTGTGCTGCACGCCCACGAGTAGCATTTAATTTACAGGCCCTGGGCATATGCAGTGCACTTTACTAGGGACTTATAAGTAATTAAATATGCCAATTGTGTCTAAGACAATATTACCATTTTTCAAGCAATAGGCACAAGCACTTTAGGACTGGTTATCAATGGTAAAGTGCACAAAGTCCTAAAGCCAACAAAAACAAAGTCCACAAAAACAGCAGGTTTGAATGCAAAATGTTAGGGAAGAACCACACCAAGGATGTCAGATCTAACAGTAATCATGATAATGTAATAGGAGTTATGGTTACACACCCACCCTCTTCTGCCATTTATAAAGTCAAGTGGTGATTTCTGTATTATTATAAACTATAATCTGTTGATTTCCCAGTGGGTTGCAATCAAGAGTGCTGCTTTTAGAGGTTTGGACAGACCGCCATGCTATATTTCTGAAAGCGCTTAGCAGCGATATATAAAATACTGTCTTGTAACTTTCATAGTTTGTACTCATTTTCCCAACATTTCTCCCCAGGAGCATCACTCTGTCAAACCCAACAGAGAGGGTTAAGTTTGTTCGCTGTGTTCAGTCATGTACTGCTCTGTGGGATTATTTAAAAAAAAAATTGTTATGGCTGGTTTGGGGTCCAAGTTTAACTTTGCACCCTTACCCATTTGGTAAGAGGTGTACACTCTAGTAAATTGTTAATGCCAAGCAAACCGAGAACCAGTAACAGTGGTACAGGAAGCAATGTGTGTAATGACAGTTGTGTGAAGTTTTCTTTAACAGGAGGCAGAGAATTTCCTTTCTTGTTCCTTGTCTTTCAGTGGCCACCAGTATGATTTCAGGGTCCTCCAGAGAATTTCAAACCAACACGATGCGTAGTGCCAGATGTATCAAGCTCCCAGTTAGCATTTCATAAATAGCAAATTTCAAGAAATCGCTGTTTTAGAAATGCAAAATGGGGTGTATCAAAACTGCAAGTCGGTAATAACGATTCTTAAAATTCGCAAACGCAATTTGCGATTTGCAAATACCGAATCGCAAAAAAATTAGCGATTCGGTATTTGAAAATCGCAAATTGCAAAAAACGGCAAACCGGAACAGGCTGATGACATCACAATCAGGAAGTGAGTCAGCCCTTAATGTTTCCAGGAGCTACACCCACAGGAGCAGGCAGAGATACACAGCCCAGTACTTGGGAGGCAGCTGTGTGATCCAGCCAGGACCAAACAGCAACATGGCCAATGATGGGAATGTGAAGAAGAAAGGAGACAGGAAGCGCAAGCTCAAATTCAGTGAGCAACAATTGGAGATGCTCACTGAGGAGGTGGTCAGGAACCACAACACACTTTTTGGAAAGCACTCACTCCAGGTACCTAAAAGTGAGAAGAGAAAACTGTGGACAGAAATCGACCCATAAATATGCGCAGTGGGTGTTGCACAGCGCTCTGTTGAGGAGATACGCAAGCAATGGTATGACTTGCGTTCCTGTGTCAATGTGAGGGTGGCCAGCAGGCTAAAGGAGGTAAGGAGCATGGGAGGAGGACCACCCACCCAGACACCATCTACACCATTGGAAGACATGGTGGAGTCCACACTGCTTCATGAAGTGGTGTCACTGACATTGACACCTCAGGGACACCCAGCACCAGCAAAGGTAAGGGCAGTATTGATGTGTATCCCCATATGTACATGTACAAATGCCCCTTAGAAAATATCTTTTAGCTCAATGCATTGTGATAAGTAGTCCATACCACATCTTACATACAATGCAACAATGCCTTATGGGAGTGGTAATCCCCACCACTAAAGTGCTAATCCCATATATATATAGCAATTTAGGGGCATATTTATACTCCGTTTGCGCCGAAATTGCGTGGTTTTTTTTGACGCAATTTCGACGCAAAACTAACGCAAACTAACGCCATATTTATACTATGGCGTTAGAGGCGAATAGCGCCAAAGTTCCCGGAATGTGCGTCATTTTTTAGCGTGAACCCCTTCCTTGCGTTAATGATATGCAAGGGAGGCGTTCCCGTCTAAAAAATGACTCCCAGGCCTTTACGTGGTATTTATACTCCCGGGCAAAAGTGACGCCCGGGAGTGGGCGTGGCTAAAAACGGCGCATTTGCGCCGCTTTTTAACGCCTGGGTCAGGCATGGCGTTAAGGGACAAGTGGGCTCAAAATGAGCCCAGAGTGCCCTCCCCTGCCCCCAGGGACCCCCCCTGCCACCCTTGCCCACCCCAGGAGGACACCCAAGGCTGGAGGGACCCACCCCAGGTAAGTTCAGGTAAGTATTTTTTTTTTTTATTTTAATAATTTTTTGTGGCATAGGGGGGCCTGATTTGTGCCCCCCTACATGCCACTATGCCCAATGACCATGCCCAGGGGACAGAAGTCCCCTGGGCATGGCCATTGGGCAAGGGGGCATGACTCCTATCTTTACAATGATAGGAGTCATGTTGATGGGGGATGGGCGTCGAAAATAAATGGCGCAAGTCGGGTTACGACGATTTTTTCGACGTAACCTGACTTGCCCCATTTTAAGACGCCCATGCGCCATTTTCCCCCTACGCCGGCGCTGCCTGGTGTACGTGGTTTTTCTCGCGCACACCAGGCAGCGCCGGTCTGCTTGCGCCGGCTAACGCCATTCAATAAATACGGCGCCCGCATGGCGCTGCAGAATGGCGTTAGCCGGCGCAAAACTTTTTGACGCTAAACTGCGTTAGCGCAGTTTAGCGTCAAAAAGTATAAATATGGGCCTTAGTGTACAGCCACACAGAGGAACAACACAAACAACTCACAGTAATACGATGTCAGTGTACAGTCATTATTATTGTGCAACATTTAGTGAAATATTCATAAATGACATTCTGCACATTGTCGTTGTAGAAGTCCCGAGCCCTTGCACAGCAGAAGGTGGAAATGTGGGGGATGGCGAAACACAGCCACAGTCAGACTCAAACACCAGTGAGTCCTTCAGTATTGCACCAGCTAGACGCAGGGCAAGGGTGTTACCTCTCCCAGAGTATAACCTGGACTCAGATGAAATGCCAGATTAAGTACCCACACCACACCAGAGGCTAGATCCACAGCAAAACAGCAGTCCCTGCCCCAGCTTCAGTCAACTCCCCTCAGGAGGCGTCATGATGCAGGCAGACAGTGCACAGATGAAGGAAGAGGGCCCATCAATTTTTGGCGGCCTTGAAGCTTCCATGCTGAAAGTGCAGTGCCTGCAATGAAAATACATGAGGTTAATGCACAGGCAGTTTGTGTCTCACAATGACAATATGGGAGTACTTCACAAGCAGTTGGATGCACTCAATGAAAACATGGGATCCTTACACAAGCAGTTGGAGTCTCTGAATGAGGGACAGGCAACAGCATCCGAAAATACAAAGGAGTTGACAAAGCCCGATTAGGGAACTCTGCACTGAGATTCAGCAGGAGCGTGTCAACCACCGTAGGCGCCATCACCAATTTATGGGAAGGTTTGATGGGTTCTGCAGATCGGTCAATCGGCTCGCTAGCTCAACTGCCTTGATTTCACGACGTGCTGTGGGCATACAGGTGGATATGGTACATTGCAGTGGGGACGTTGCACAGGGATTGGTGCAAATAACCGATGTTCTGGATGCAATGCAGACAGCACGCAGTGCTACAAATAGCGAACTTGGTGGTAGGGATAGTGAGGAGCTCTATAGCCTCAGCAGTCGTACAGCCCCTGTGATGGATCCTAGGCTTTGCAGTGCCAGACACAGTCCTGTCTTGGAACCCGCTACAAGAGGTACCAGTGAGGCCACTGAACACTCAAGTGGAGTGTGTGGACGTAGGAAGTAATGTAGAGGGTTACAGGGGACTACCTTAACATGTAGCACTACAGTTATACTATGATGCTAATAGTGTGAAACTGTTACTCGCACATGTTTGCCTATAGTGCATAGCTATGTCCTATTGACACATATGTTACTTGAAGTCAGGGTAATAAAGATGCTAACTACAGAAATGCATAAAAATGAAGTGGTATTGCCATTACTTACATAAGAAGTGGGTGCGCATGATGTCAGCACGTCTTTGCCTGCCCTCTGCTGCACTGCTCCTGTCTACTGGGTGAAGGGGTGCTAAGGGATCACCATCCTCATCTGAGTCCGGCTCTGTGGGTTCCACAGGTATGCCCCTTGTCGTTGCAATGTTGTGCAACATAGCACACGTAGCCACAATTTTGCAGGTCAACTCTGGGCTGTACTGTAGTGCACCTCCACTCTTATAGATGCACCTGAAGCAGCTCTTCAGCAGTCCGAAGGTCCTCTCCACCACACTGCGGGTTGCCCTGTGTGCAGCATTGTACCTCCTCTCGCCTGGTGTTGCAGGGCTAAGGTAGGGAGTCAGTATATAGGTCCGCAATGCATAGGCACTGTCTCCTGGAATGAAAAGAGAGTTAAATGAGTACTTGTGATATCTGACAACACATTTACCTCAATGCAGCATTGCCAACTATTACATTACCCTGTAGATATCCTTTGCCAAACTCCCCAGCTAGTAGTCTTGTGTGAATTCTGCTGTGGCGAAAGATGTAGGAATCATGTGTGCTACCTGGGTATCTGGCCACGAGATCGGTTATGATGTTGGACGCATTGCTAATCACTTGTATGTTCATGGAATGATGGTTCTTATGGTTCCGATGAACATACTTGGTGGCTGATGGTGGACAGATTGCTACATGTGTCCCATCGATGGCACCTATGACGTGGGAATTGTGCAATCTGGTAGAAGTCATATTTTGTCTGAAGTAATTCCTGTGGGGTGTTGGGGAATCTTATGTGCTGTTGAATTTTGCTCAGCATGGCACTGAAAAATGAATTGAAAAATCGCGAGAGGGCACTCTGTGAGATCCCTCCTGTTGCTGCTATGTACCCTTGATAGCTCCCTGAGGCTAATAGGTGCAGGGAGCATAATAACTGTACATGGGTAGGTATACTATTGGTCCTGTCTGGGGTGCGCTGCAGTAGGTGTTGTAGATCAGCTATCAGGTTAAGTATCATGGCTGAACATAACCTGTACTTCTCATAAATTTCCTCCTCTGCCTGGTCAAAAAGGGTTATGCGCACTCTGAAAAAGCGCTCCTGTTTCCTCCTGCCTCTCCTCATACCTGCCAGGATCCTCATGTTCCTCGCAATCACGTAGTGTAGCCATTGTGGAAAAGAGGCTGAGTCATTCTGGGCCTCTTTATATAGGTTGCAGCTGGTTACCACCTGATTTCAACTCGTGGTAAATTGCATGTGCAAAAAAGCCATTCTACGAATATTCACTATTTGCGAATTTTTTATGCATCGCATTGCGAAACAGAATTTGCGTGTCGCAATCTGCGTATCGCAAATAGCATCATGATAATGCAGATCGCTATCTGTGAATTGCAATTCTACTTCGCAATTTGCGTAATACTGATAGCGATTCGCTAAATTCTGTCGCTATTTGCGATACGCAGATTGCGACATGCAAAATCTTGTTGCAAGGAATCACTAATTTTGCGATTCCTTATTTTCACACTGCGAATGTCTTTCATACATCGTATTTGCCATTTTTGCATTTGCAAACAGCCGATTTTTGCGATTCACACCATTTGCGAATGCAAACAAGTTTGATACATCTGGCACTACGTGTGCCTGTCTGAATACATAATTGCCCAGCATGTTTACTGTGTCCAGAAGCACTCTGAAGCAGCAAGGCAGAACATTAGTGCTAAGCAAAGGTCCTAAACAACCAAATATGTGCTACCTGGTGCACGAAACACCTTAGTTAGAGGAGGGGTGTGTTCATTTCTGAACGCCAGGGCATTTAATGATAAGGAGTGTGATGTCACAATAAAGTTTTTGTCACGTTATAAAATAAGTCTGGCAGTCAGTGAAGTGTCAGCCATGGAGGTCTGGTTTCCTATCCCCAAACCTGCTATTACACAGAACTGGTGCAATCAGAAATAAAACAAGCATTGGCAAACCCAATAGGTCTCGCCTATGTGAACTGTTGCCTTAGTAAGTATTTCAGCCATCTTTCACAACTGTGCGTTTCCTGTACAACATGGTGTAAAGTTAAAAAAAAAACTATATGGCTGCAAAGTCTGGCAGGTTATAGTGCTTTTTTTAAAACAACTGCTAGCCTAAGAACGGGCAAGGAGGCATCTCAGAGGCATGGAGGACGTGCAACACAGAGTGTGTAGATGCCTCCCACCCTGTCCTCCTACCATCAATACAAAAGCGCTAGACGCGGCAAGTGCTGGCTGCATCACAATTCTTTTTTTTACATTTTCAACAATGTTGCACAGCAGCTGTGCTGCTATGCAATAAGGCAAAAAACTTTGACAAAGACAATAGGTCGGGAAGGCAAGAGCTGGCTTTGCCAGTGCTTCTTTTCTAGTGAATGGTGGGTAAGCAACAACAGAATGGCGCAAGCAATGGCTGGAGGATGCAACAATGATGGGAGGTGTCACGCAACAGAATTGGGGGCAGAAGAGGGGAAGGGGCAAGCAACAAAGCAGGGAAGCAGCAATGCAGGTTGGGAGGGACAAGTAACAACTTGGCAAGTACAATAAGCAGGGCAAGTAAAACAATGCAGCACGGAAAGGGTCAAACAACAGCACTGGAGGGGAGAAGCAACAATGCAAAAAAATGAAATAAACAACCTTGTGTAATGTAATCTGGTGTGCATGTAAAAAGCTCCAATGCACTCGGTCGATTTTACAGATGGGTGGGGGACAGCCTGGAAACACGTGGAGTGCTGCAACTACAAGAAAAAGTAGCTCCAAAAGCTTGAGCTGCCAAAGAAAGCATTACTTGGACCATGCTCCAGGGGAGGGCCGAATACACATAGAGGAAGTGAAACTATCATACGCTGATGACAGTGAAGCAAGGACATGAGAGTGAAGGTGAACAACTGATGACACCAAGGAGAGAAGATGGTGCGCATGTAGATGACGGCTGTCAGGCCCCGCCCACGTCAGTGGAGGCAGTGGAGGCAGTGGTGGCGCGTTGGGAGAGACACCGACAGCACACGACGCGGCCCCTTCTCTTCTCTTCTGCTTTAATTCGCAGCGTCTTGTCTGGCTATTGAATGGACACAGAGAGCGAGGTGAATTGAGGTGAGGTGCCGTATCTGCCAAAATGTGACACTCTCGAGAGCAGTAAGGTGTTTTTCTAATGGATGGTGAATACTTTATGAATATATACAGGACTTGAACCAGGACAAGATTAATGAGACATGTATGGCCAGGCCTTCCTGAAGTTAGTGATCTTTCATCTCACAAGTACGTTCGATTGTTTGCATGGAGTGTGGAATTTTGGTTAACGAGATTTGGCGAATTTTGTGACATATTTCCCAGCAATTTTAGTACAATTATGGCACCAAAAAATAGTCTAAACCTTGGCGAGAAGGGGGAGGGAGCCTGAACTGCGCAGATTAAGAAACCTAACGGGGAACTGATCCCCGGAAGTAGACGTCCTGCCTCAACAATAGAGAAATTGAGTGGGAAATTCTCAGCAGGAGCAATTAAGGATGTCAAGAGCAGCATTCCCCCATCACTTCCCCAGTGGAAGATAAGACACAACCTACGATTACGTGCTATTTGAAGGGGGGCCCGCAAGAAAACAACCCCAAGCATAGCGCGCCCCTTCTAGTCAACACCCAATTGACGCTAAACGGGAAACTTGTGGCGGCCAGTGGGGAGAAGGTGCATTCTGAAGGTGCAAGCAAAATAGCCAAGGGAAAGGACTCTCTCCTAACTAGGTTGCAAGCTCCTGAAGTTCCTGAGTTCAAGTTGTTCTAGGGCGGTAAGTTAATCCGGCACCGTTAAAGAATAAGGAAATACATACACCCCTTGGTGGAAATATGCAACCAGGCTTTGCTGAGCAAGAAACTTATGATGCCTTTCAAGCCAGCCAAGGGGAAGCCACGAGCCCGCTGGTGGGTGATGCGGGGAATTCAAGTCATATGGTCCAAACATTTGAGGCAGGAGTTGAAGCGATTGGGACAAAGAAGAAAGTGCCTGACTGGCCTAAAGATGGAGGCAATAAATTCTATTCTTTGACTGAGGATTCAGACTCCACCAACAGTGACCAAAACTCGAGCGAAACTGGAGCTAGTATATCCTCCGAATCAGGGAGTTTTTCATCACTAGCGGAGTCCACAGTACGACAGCGACGACAAGAAAGTAAGGGGTTAAAGTTGTGGGCTCCCATTAGAGACGGTGTGGAGCTCTCTGCTCAGAGCAGAAAGACACTTAAATGGGACTACTCAAGAACTAAACTGATGAGTACAGCAGAGGTGCATATCCCTGAGGTTCAGGACAAGGCTGAGAAGGGGGATGATGCACGGGTATGTAGCTTGGATCTTAGTATTGGCACCAGGAATACAGATTCAGAAATGTTACAGTCTATATACGACTCAATTAATGAGCTGCAAACTGAGACAAGGGCAGAGAGCCGTCGGGCGAGGATGGCCACGAAACGTTTACAAGGAACTGTTCGCAAGGTGGTAAAGTCATGCATAGAAATTGAAGAGAAATTAAGTACAATGGAGGAGAGAACGATGGCTGTGGAGGCAGACATTGTGTCTCTGAGAGAACAAACCACAGCACATGATGGACAATTGACTGATATTATGTGGAAACTGGAAGATCAGGAGAATAGGCAGAGGAGGAATAACCTACGGTTTTTGGGCATTGGAGAAGGGGCGGAAGGCAATGACATCAGGGCATACATGATTAAAATGCTGCGAGATGCTTTCCCGAAGCTTACCAACTGGGACTGGGAGTCTGAGGTCCAAAGGGTGCATAGATTTCCAGCAGTGCGACGAGAGGGTCGCATAGGGGAGTCTAAACATCCTAGAGATATATTAGTTTATTTTGACAACTACCTCTTGAGACAGGCAATATTTGAAAAAACGCGCCCAGATGCCCCACGCAGTGGGGAGGGGTTCACTTTTTTTACTCAACCCGACTATTGCCATGTCACTGTAGAGCGAAGATGGCGGCTACAACAGTTGATCAAATCTTTTCAGGACAAAGGTGGAGAGATGTATTTGCTCGCACCCGCTCGCTTAAAGACAGTGGTCAATGGGAAAGTTAGACTGTTTAATTCAGAGGTTCAGGCAAAAGAATATTTATTGTGGCTCAAAGCGGCATAGTGGGGGGGGAGGAAGGGAAGGGGAAAGGAAAGGGTGGAAAAAAAGCGAGGTCTTTGATGTTTGAAGGGAATATTGACTAAGAAAGTCGGGGGGTTCTTGAAGGAGAAAAGTCGGGCAGTCTGGGGTTGGTCGGCAGTCTGCACCTGGGTAATACCTACATTCAGACCATCGTCGGTCTGATTGCTTCCAAGGGGAGGGAATGGGGGGGGGAGGGTTCATCTAGGTGGGGGGGTGGGAGTGGGAAGCAGGGGGGCTAAGTGGTGGAGGTGGGGGGATGGGGAGGAGCGGGGATGAGGATGAGAGGGGTAGGGGTGGGGGAGGGGGCAAGTCACTACTGGGGAGAGTAAAAGGAAAAACTCTGTACCCAAAGAAAGGCAGTCAAAGATATGATCAGCAGGTACAAACCGCTTTGTTGCTGGGAGCATGTGCTACGAAAATGAAAACAAAGGGGTGGAGATGTAGAACCAAGTATCATCGTATAAATTGCAAGTTGATTATTGATAATGGTGATTTAGTCATGCAAAATAAATTGGAGTTATCTATATGTCGGCAATCCGGATAGCATCTATAAATATATGTGGACTAAATAATCCCCGTAAGAGGAGGAAAACTGCAGGTGACCTGAGGATGTTAAAAGCGGACATCTATTGTTTGCAAAAAACGCACGTAGAAAAGACAGATAGAAATCTGTTGGAGACTTTGGGCTTGCGTCTGTTAGGGTGTACTGAGCAAATGTCTAAAACAAAGGGGGTTGCTATCCTGACAAGTAATACTAAGTGTGTTGTTACTCGGAGGAAAGCGGATCCGATTGGGAGATGGGCCCTGATTGAATGTCTATTGGGCAATGTTAGATTCACGTTATGCTCATTATACGGTTCAGTGGATGACGATCCATCCCTATTTGATTTCATATCTGCAGAATTAGCAGTATGGCCCGCTCCGTACATCGTATGTGGTGATTTGAATTTTAATGGGTCATGGGATGGAGCGCAGAACCTAAGAGATGTTAGGAAGGAAAGATACCCGGGGCGGAAGCCTAGAGTTTTTCAGGCCTTTAAGAATATGCAAAGGGAAATCGGATTGATAGATGTATGGCCAACTTTGGAGAGGTCAAATCCGGGCTATACCTATTTTTCCGCACCTCATAAGAAATTTACCGTACTAGATTATTTTCTTGTTTCATCTATATTTTTAGATGAATTGGAGATTAAGCTATACCCCCGTTTTATGGCAGATCATAATCCATTAGTACTGGAGGTTATGATAAAAGACTGGCAGAGATTTAGGAGAGGTTGGACATTTGAGAGAGCTTTGTTGAATGACCCCCTGTGTATATACAGCATATGAGCATGGGGTTGAAGGAATTTCTGGATTTTAATATGGGAATCGCCCCAATAGAGATAGTTTGGGACACATTAAAGGCAGTTATAAGGGGGAAACCCTTGGGTTCTGCGTAAGGTGACAAAAACAAGCAGCAGCCCAGTTTCAGGTACTCACGGGGAAATTACAGGCAGAGAGAGAGCAACTTATCGGGCGATCAAGAATGATGTAGGGGTCGAGGACGCTTTACACCAGGTGTCGATAGCCAAAATGTTATTAGGAAAATATTCAACGGAAAGGACAGCTGAAAAATATCTAACAAGGCCAATGGAATGCTATGAATTTAGTGAGAAAGCAGGGCATATTTTAGCAATGCGGACTTGTCAAAGGGTTTCTTTAGGCTCAGTCTTGAAAGTACAGAACAAGGCAGCGTTGATAGTTACCGGACCTGATGCCATCAAGGAAGCCTTCCGTGAGTATTACATAGAATTATATAGTGCTGCTAATATTGGTCAGGAGTATACAGATAGTAGCTGGCTGAGGGTGACTCTGGGCAGTCAGATCACTATAGAGGATCAAACAACGTTAGGACAGGAGGTAAGAATGGAAGAATTGGCAGACGTGCTTGAAGTGCTTCCGAATAAGAAGGCTGTAGGGCCGGATGGTATTCCTTTAGAGTTATACAAACGTTTTAAGAATATGCTCTTACCAGTATTGTTGAAAGTGGTGATTCATGTACAGCAAGGGGGTAACCCCCGTCGTCTTGGGGTTCTGCTAATATTGTAGTGTTTCTCAAGAAAGGCAGGGACCCGCTTAGCTTAAGCTCGTACCGCCCAATCACCCTTATAAATAGTGATGCGAAAATCTATTCTAAAATATTTGCGACCCGGTTGTCTGTTTGTATTACTAAGTTTGTTAGTCATAATCAGCATGGGTTTGTCCCCGGTAGGGACACAACTGATCATATTAGAAGGGTGATAGCGTTGTTTGATGCTAACATATAGCAGCAGAGCCCATGGATATGATTCTGCTGGATGCTGAGAAAGCATTCGACAGAGTCAATTGGGAGTATCTGTGGGACACTTTGCAGGTATATGGTTTAGGGGGAAGATTTATTACAGCTGTCCAAGCCCTGTATAAGCAACCAAGTGCTAGAATACAGATAGGCGGAGAATATTGAAATGCCTTTAGGATTGAGCGGGGTACACGGCAAGGATGTCCAAGTTCACCCCTATTATTTGCATTATATTTAGATCCCTTTCTGCGTTTTCTGGAAATAAATGTTAATGTTCAGCCAGTTGTCCGCTATGGATGGGGAACAATAATTTTGGCTTACGCAGACGATGTTGCAGTCATTACCGCCAATCTGGATTTAGCCCTCAAGGAAATCGAGGGGGCGGCAGAAAGTTTTGGGGCAGTCTCTGGTTCCCTCCTTAATAAAGATAAGACTCAGATAGTTTTGAATGAACACTGCAGTTCGTCGGATGCATGAAAGGTAGACCACGCGGTTTATCCTAGGGATTGATATCCGACCTCACGTAGAGCAGATTGTCCGGATTAACCTTCAGCCTATTATTATAGATAATGCTAGGTATAGTCTGGTAGATGGAATAACTTACATCTGACAATTATGGGGCGGTGCAATATGATAAAGATGATGTTCCTCCCTAAGGTGTTATATTTATTTCGGGCTATCCCATTAGAATTTGAGAAATCTTGTTTTAGAAGGCTGGATCAACTCATAATGCGGTTCGTTTGGTCGTATAGTAAGATACGTAGAGCTTGTAAATACATGACATTATCAAGGGAAAAGGGCGGATGGTCTCTTATTAACTTAAAACTGTACCAGACAGCAGCTGCAATGCAGTATATGCAACCTTTGTTTAAAAACAGATGTCTGGTAAGAGACGGGGAGTACGTCCCGAATATTTATGAGGTATTAATCGGCCCTGCCGCAAATGGAGCATTACTCACACTCTTGGAGCCCAGCTATTTTAAGAAGGTTTCGGTTTAAAGTTCTAAATGCTGCTTTTAAAGGCTGGGGTCCTTGGCGGAAGAAATTCGGGCTCGGTAGATATAATTACTATACTTTGATTAATAATAATACTTTTCACCCCGAGATTTTTAGAGATAATATCATGGCAAGGTGGAATCAACAGGGGATACAAAGATTAGGTGACTTCATTGAGGGATCTACAATCAACACATTTGAGTATCTTCATGGGAAATTTGGTCTAGCCCAAAGGAGCTTTTTTAAATATCTACAAGTAAGGAATTTTATCTTTCGGAAAACTGGTGGGGCAGAAGGGTTTGTAAAGAACCCTTTGCTAGAGATGATGATCTCCTGTGATAAGATTACGATTCTGTCAATATATGCTAGATTGACTGAATATTTACCTGAGGATTTGGCTAAGCATAGTAAAAAGTGGAGTGATAAGTTGAATGTGGAAGAGAAGGTTTTTATGAGCTTCTTGAGTTAGGGCGGACCTCCCTGATTTCAGCATCCCTTCAGGTACAACATTATAAAACAATTTTTGACTTGTATATTACGCTAGGGAAATTAGTGCAATGGGGTCGGGTAGAGGGGGTGCACTGCCCAAGATGTCAGCTATACAGTATGGCGTGGATGTAATTCATATGTTTGCCACCTGTACAAAGTTGGCGAATCTGCGTGATAAAGTTGGGCAGTTTATTAAAAGGGGTTGCTAAACTAGAAATTGAATTAACACCTGGGGTTGTGATACTCGGGGTTTCGGAGTTAAGCGAGTCATCTGTTTCTAAGTTTATCTTCGTACTTATGTAAGTGTATCAATTGGGTATTTCCTCCGCATGGCTGGATGAACAACCCCCTACATATCAAAGTTGGCTAAATCACCTCCTGGCAATACACCAGTTGGAACATGCACTGTATGATCGAAAAGGGAAGAGAGGGAGACATTAAGGGCAAGACATATGGGGGATATTGGCCAAATAGTTAGCTAATAGGAAATGATTGTACAGCGCTATTGTACACTAGGGTAAATGCTTCTTTGCACATTGTGATATATTATGACTGTCCATTCCGATGAATTATATTTGTATTTTCTTGGGCACTGAGATTAAAATAAATAAATAAATAAAAATAAAAAAAGAGAGTGAAGGTGAACCAAATAAAGTTAAGCAATAAGTGGCTCTAAGGCCCCTGTAAGAACAAAGGGCCAGATGTATTAAAAAGCCCTTTACGATTCGGAAATATCGATTTTTAAGAAATCACTATTTCTGAGTCGCAAAATGCCATGTAACAAAATTGCGAGTCGGAAATAGCGATTTCTTAAAAATCACGAATGCAAATTGCGAGGACCAAATACCGAATTGCGAAAACGGACACCTGGCACAGCCTGATGACATCACAAGCAGGAGTTGAGTCAGCCCAGGCTGTTTTCAGGTACCACACCCACAGGAGCAGTCAGTGAGTCACAGACCAGCCCCAGGGAGCAAGTTTGTGAGCAAGCCAGGACCTGACATCAACATGGCCAATGCTGGTAATGGGAAGGAGAAGGGAGAGAGGAAGAGGAAGCTCAAATTCAGTGAGCAAGAATTGGAGGTGCTTACTGAGGAGGTGGTGAGGAGCCATGACCGGCTATTTGGGAAGAGCTCACTCCAGGTACCAGAGAGTGAGAAGCGAAAACTCTGGGCTGACATCCAGACCAAAATCTGCGCAGTGGGGGTTGCGCAGGGCTCAGTGGAAGAGATACGCAAGAGGTGGTACAACCTGCGTTCCCGTGCCAAGGAGAGGGTGGCCAGCAGGCTAAAGGAGGCAAGGAGCACAGGAGGCGGACCATCCACCAAGACACCCTCCACCCCCATGGAAGACCTGGTGGAGTCCACACTGCTTCCAGAAGCTGTCAGTGGGGTCACTGACATTGACACATCCGGCACACCCAGCACCAGTAAAGGTAAGTCCAATAATGATATGTAACCCCACATGTGCATGTACAAATGCCCCTGAGGAAATAGCAATTAGTGCAAAGCATTGTGATAAGTAGTCCATTCTACATCTTACATGCGGCACAACAATGCCTTATGGGAGTGGTAGTCCATAACCCTGAACTGAAAATAGCACATAGAATGCAATGTAGTAGAGCGACACCCAGAAGAACAAAACACCCAGTACATAGTGATACGATGTAAGTGTACATTTATCACCATTGTGTCACATTTGGTGATACATACATAAATGACATGCTGCACATTGTCGTTACAGATGGCTCAGGCCCAGCAGCAGCAGAATGTGCCAATGTGGGGGATGCAGAAACACAGCCTTTGTCCGACTCCAACACCAGCGAGTCACTGTGTATAGCACCAATCAGACGCAGGGCAAGGGTGTTACCTCTCCACGATCTGATCCTGGACTCCAATGACATGCGTGATGAAGGCCACACTCCATCCCCAGAAGCTAGATCCACCGGAAGGCAGCAGTCTCTGCCCCATCGCCACTCAACTCCCCGGAGGAGGACTCACGATGCAGGCACACAGCACACAGATGTAGGTGAGGGCCCATCATTTTTCGGGGGACTGGAAGCATCCATGCTCAAAGTGCAGCGCCTGCAAGACAAAAACATGAGGGCAATGCACAGGCAGTTGCAGTCACACAATGCCAATATGGGGGCTGCACAAGCAGTTGGAGTGTCTGAATACAAACATTTGCAAGCTGCATGAGGGACAGCAAACAGCTGCGGAGAACACCAAAGAAATGACAAATGCCATTAACGAACTCTGTGCTGAGATCAGGCATGAGCGAGTTAGCCACCGCAGGCGCGAAAGGCAGTTCATGGGTATGTTCAGTGGCTTTTGCAGATCTGTAAATCGTCTAGCTACATCTACTGCCCTGATATCACGGCATGCTGTGGCCGCACAGGTGGAGGCAGCACATAGCAGTCGGGATGTTGCCCAGGGATTGGTGCAAATTACCAACGTTCTGGACGCTATGCTGACAGCACGCAGTGCTACACCCAGCAAACTGGGAGTTGGGGATACTGAGGAGTCATCTAGCCTCAGCAGTCTTGCAGTGCCCGTGATGGATCCTAGGCGTCGCAGTGGGAGGCACAGTACTGCCTGTAAGCCTGAACCAAGAGGTGCCGGCGAGGCCACTGCGCACTCAAGTGGGATGCGTTTTCGTAAAAAGTGACATTGAGGGCCACAGGGGACTACCTTCACATGTAGAATTACAGTAAACTATGATGACAATAGTGCGACACTGTTAATGGCTCATGTCTGACTCATGTGTATTGCTATGTCCTAGTGACACGTATGTTACCTGAAGTCAAGGTAATAAAGGTGCTAACTACCGGAATACATGTCAGTGAGGTTGTGTTGTCATAACTTACATCTGAAATGGTTGTACGTGATGTCAGCACGCCTTTGCCTGCCCTCTGCTGCACTGGTCCTGTCTGCTGGCTGTGGGGGTGGTATGGGATCATCATCCTCATCTGAGTCTGGCTCCGATATTTCCACAGGTATGCCCCTGGTGGTAGCTATATTGTGCAAGATCGCACATGTGGGCACTATTCTACAGATCGTGTCCGAGCTGTACTGTAGTGCCCCCCCACTTTTGTGGATGCACCGGAAGCAACTCTTCAGCAGGCTAAAGGTGCGCTCCACCACATTGCGGGTTGCCCTGTGTGCTGAATTGTAGCTCCGCTCTGCTGGTGTTGCAGGATTTAGGTAGGGCGTCATCATGTAGGTGCGCACAGGAAGGAACAGAGGGTATAATGAGTAGCTGAGCCATCTGACATCACACTGCCATCAATGCACCATTGGAAAGAGGGAAAATACCTAGTAAATATCCTTCACCAAATTCGCCAGCTAGCAGTCATGTGTGAATCCCGATGTGGAGAAAGATGTACGAATCATGTGTGCTCCCTGGGTACCTGGCCACGAGATCAGTTATGATGTAGGAGGCATTGCATATCACCTGTATGTTCATTGAATGTTGGTATTTACGGTTGCGGTACACATACTCTTTGGCTGATGGTGGATAGATTACAATATGTGTCCCATCTATGGCACCTAGGACATGGGGGAACGTTGCTATCTGGTAGAAATCTATTTTTGTCTGCCTTATTTCCTGTGGGGTGTGGGGGAATCTGATGTACTGGTGTATCCTGCTCGGCATGGCGTTAGAAATGCATTGAAAAATCTAGAGAGGGCACTCTGTGATACCCCTCCAGCTGCTGCTATAACCCCTTGATAGCTCCCTGAGGTTAGTAGGTGCAGGGAGCATAATACCTGCACATGGGTGGGTAAGCTATTGGTCCTGTGTGTTGTGCGCTGCAGTATGGGTTGTAGCTCAGGTATCAGGTCAAGTATCATGGCTGAGCTCAACCTGTACTTCTCAAATATTTCCTCCTCAGTCTGGTCAAAAAGGGTTATGCGCACTCTGAAAATGCACTCCTGTCTCCTCCTCCCTCTCCTCAAACCTGCCAAGATCCTCATTCTCCTCGCCATGACGTAGAGTGCAGCCACTGTGGAAAAGAGGCTGATGCATTCTGGGTCTCTTTATATAGGTTGCACCTGGCTACCACGTGGTTTCAATCCGTGGTAATTTGCATGTGCAAAAGGCCATTCTGCGAAAATTTGCAATTTGCGATTTTTTGATGCATCGAATTGCGACATGGTTTTGCGTGTCGCAATGTGCGTATCGCAATTTGCGACGTGAATTTCCGAATCTGTATTTGCGAGTCGCTATTCGGATTCGCAATTTGCGATATGCAAATAGCGATTCGGTATTTCATGTCGCAAAAAGCGATATGCAAAATGTGACACACTAAAATATGTCGCTTCGCAAAAATTCGCAATTTTTGCTATTCCTTGTTTTTGGCCTGCGAATGCCTTTCATGCATCGCAGACCACGTTTTTGCATTCGCTAACGGCCGATGTCTGCGAATCGCACCGTTTGCGAATGCAAATTTGTTTTATACATCTGGCCCAAAATGTCTTGTAAGCAACAGTGAATGCGTTGTCTCAAGTGAGGCCTAAAAAAAAAAGGGGGCCTGCTTCAGCCTTGCTCTCACACCCTTCCAAGCGGTTTCAGTGGTATCAAGCGTTTCTCTTTGCTTACTTTAAGTTATGGAATGGGCAGCTGCAGCGCCATAAAACTTTCTGAAATTTAATTTCCCAAGTGAATCTTACTAAGGCTTACATAAGTGTCTCTTGAATATGAACTCAGCACCCTCTATCACTCACAAGCTCCTCATACTGACTGAGTCATCCCATGTAGGGATGCCCACCTGCAATTGGAAGCATTTTGGCCAGACAAGATGTGTACATGCTTTGAAATTGTCCACATCTACTAGCCTTGAAAATGTTGACAAGAGGCTCTCAGGCTGAGAATGTGCAAGCACAGGAGGGTCAGACTGAACCTTTGCTCAATATTTCTTTGGTTGCACTCTCTGACCTACCAACTTCAGCCCAACAATGTCTGTGCATTCTTTAAAAATGTCCACCTCTACTAGCCTTGAAAATGTTCTGACAAGAGGCTCTCTGGTCGAGAATGTGCAAGACACAGAAGGGCCAAGCTGAACCTTTGCCCAATATTTCTTTGGTTGCACTCTCTGACCTGCCAACTTTGGCCCAACATAATGTGTACATTCTTTGAAACTGTCCACATCTGCTGGCCTTGAAAATGTTCAGACGAGAGACTCTCTGGCTGAGAATATGCGAGACACTAAAGAGTCAGACTGAACCTTTGCTTAATATTTCTTTGGTTAAACTCTCTAACCTGCCAAATTCGAAAATATTGTCACAATTTGAGGGCATGCCTGTAAGTGGTGGTATCTACAGAGGCTTTGAGCCTGTCCCTGCCGGAGCAGCCACGATCAAGGAGCCTTGTTGGGAATTGGGCCTTAGAGAGAGGGAATAGGACAAGGGTTTTGAAGCCAGAAGGTGCCTAAGTAATCAGGTTTACCCTCCACAGAAAGGTCAACAAAGGATTCTGTCAAAACTGATGGGTAGATCTTAAAATCACGATGGATCATAACTGTGCGGGTTCCCACAATCGAACTATAAACCCACGCAGGGCATAGCTTCATTTGGCGGTGGAAATGTAGTAGCACTGGTGCCCAAAGACTTGCCGAGCCCATTGAGCCCTTATTATTGCTGCAGTTTATCATTTAAAAAGCAGACATGTCACCCATTTTCCTCTCTTGAAGTAGGTCCTGTTAGAATTGGGGCTTCTATTTGGCAGTGGTTTTTACCCTGTCCAAGTAAGAACCCTCACCCTAGTCAGGGTAAGGAAGTGGCACAGCTAAAATAATCCCTGCTCACCCCTTTGGTAGCTTGGCACAAGCAGTCTGGCTTATCTTAGAGGCAATGTATAAAGTATTTGTACACACACACACACAGTAACACAGTGAAAACACCACAAAAGCACTCCATACCACTTTAGAAAAATAGCCAGTATTTATTTGAGTAAAACAAGACCAAAATGACAAAATCCAACATACACAAGTAAACATACACATTTTTAAAGATTAAGGGGGTCATTTCTGACCTCGGCGGTAAAATGCGTGGGAAACCGCCACGGTCATTCTGACCCGCAACAGGCAAACTGCCTAAAACCCGACATCCACAAAAGTCCGCCACACCAATGGCCAGCGAAAAACTGGCGATGACCAAACCTCCACTGTCACGCCAACTCATCACCACAAACGCCACCCCACACCTCATCCACACCACCCCATGGCACCCCAAAGACACCCCAGGTTTACAGACGCTGAACTCAGGGTCATGGTGGAGGAAATTGTTCGGGTAGAGCCCCAGCTCTTCGGGCACAGGTGCAGCACACCACCATTGCCAGGAAGATGGAGCTATGGCAAAGACTAGTGGACAGGGTCAACGCTGTGGGTCAGCATCCACGAAATCGGGACGACATCAGGAAGCGGTGGAACGACCTACGGGGGAACGTGCGTTCCATGGTATCCAGACACAACATCGCGGTGCAGAAGACTGGCGGCGGACCCCCACCTCAACCCCCAGAATTTACAACATGGGAGGAACAGGTCTTGGCGATCCTGCATCCTGAGGGCCTCGCAGGAGTAGGCGGAGGAATGGACTCTGGTAAGTCGAATCTCAACTACTTCATCCCCCCCCACCCACCGGCATGCCAAATCATACCCCCGCCCTCCCCCCCACCCCCATCACACATCCTCCTTGCTAATGTCTCACCATCACAACCCACCCATCCCAACACCAAGCCCTGCATGCGACCACAAACTATGGACACCCATCACCTAAGCATGCCCACTGCACATACCCATCCCCCCCCAAACCACCGTCACAACAGCCCCCACAAGGGAATGCCAGCACTGGGGTACACGGGCACCCACCCATTGCACGCTATGGCACACACAGAAGCAATAACCATACTCTTATACCCCTGCAGGACCTGAACGCCACGACACCGCCCAGGAGGGTCCAGAAATGTCCATTCCACCCCCAGAAGAGGCCCACAGTGATGACAGCAGCTCTGTCTCCCTGGACCCAGATGACCAGCCCGGCCCATCGGGGACCTCGGGACAGTCGGTTCCCCTCAGACAGCCGCAGACCTACCCCCCTCTGGGAACACCAGCACAGCACCCACCCAGCAGGCCCATGCCTCTGTCTCCAGGACACGTCAATCAGCGGTGTGTCCACCACTACAGGGCACCCAGGTTAACCCACCACCCCAACAACAACAGGGACCTGGGGGAAGTGGTAGTGGGCACACGGTCCAGGGGACAGAGGCCCAGGGAAACAGGGGAACTGGGAGGGCTGCTGTGCGACAGGGGGGGGACAGGCCCAGGGAACCCACTCTCCACGAGGCCCTCTCCTCCATCATGGGAGCATACCACCGCTCCCAGGAGACGATGGCGACGGTCCTGGCCAGGTTCCAGGAGATCCAGGTACTGCAGGAGGAACAGTTTATGGGGTTCAGGGAAGAACTCAGAATCATCAGTTCCGCAATGGGCACCATTGTTGTGGCTCTCAATCAGATTGTCAGCACATTGCGGGACTATGTGGCACTACAAAGGGCCCCTGTCACCAGCATGGACCAAGAACAGGCTACCACCTCCGCCGGCGCTAGTGGACAGGAGGCCCCGACACAAGAACAACAGGCCACCAGAACCCCACCCCCTGCAGAAGGAGAACCACCCCGCAAGCGGTGCCAGAGATCTAGGAAGAAGACAGAGTAGGATGCCAAGACCCCGCCAGGAAACGATACCCCCTGATTGTCATCCCACTGTCCCACATTGTCACCCTGTCCAACCTTAAACTGCCCCTGCTCCACCTTCCACAGGCATATGGACAATGCACCTGTGAGACTGAAAATCTGGACTCTGCCATGGACATTCCTCCACCATCACCCATCACCGAATTGCAACCATTTCCCAAAATTTTACACTTTAATAAACACACTTATTGCACAAAAATAATCTGGAGTCTGCCTGTATTTTTGAACAAATGTATTACACAGCACCGTGCCAAAATGTCCAGTTACATTGTGATGACAACATACCACTGTCACACAGCTGTAGTCCATGGGGAAACAAAGCAGAGGTCACGGAGTGGGGCACACATCTCTGAAATTGGAAGGGAAAGTCACAACTCAGTCAACATACACTTGGGGGAAACTCAGACAGTAGAGAGGCAGGAGACTTTAATTAAATGTAAAATGCCGGTGTTGATTCTTACCTGTATGTCATTGAAAATACTGCAGTATTACTGTGTCCCTGTTGTCTGTGTCGTCCTCTTCGTCTTCCTCCTCTTCACTCTCCGCGGGCTCCACAGCTGCCACAACACCACCATCTGGACCATCCTCCTGCAGGAAAGGCACCTGGCGTCGCAAAGCCAGGTTGTGAAGCATACAGGAGGCCACGATGATATGGCACACCTTCTTTGGTGAGTACATTAGGGATCCACCTTTCATATGGAGGCACCTAAACCTGGCCTTCAGGAGGCCGAACGTCCGCTCGATCACCCTCCTAGTCCGCCCATGGGCCTCATTGTACCGTTCCTCTGCCCTTGTCCTGGGATTCCTCACTGGGGTCAGTAGCCATGACAGGTTGGGGTAACCAGAGTCACCAATTAGCCACACACGGTGTCTCTGAAGTAGTTCCATCACGTAAGGGATGCTGCTATTTCGCATGATGTACGCGTCATGCACTGACCCAGGGAACTTGGCATTTACATGGGAGATGTACTGGTCAGCCAAACAGACCACCTGGACATTCATGGAATGAGAACTTTTTCTGTTCCTGTACACCTGTTCACTCGTGCTGGGGGGGACCAAAGCAACATGTGTCCCATCAATTGCCCCAATGATGTTGGGAATATGTCCAAGCGCATAGAAATCACCCTTCACTGTAGCCAAATCGCCCACCTCAGGGAAAACAATGTAGCTCCGCATGTATTTCAGCAGGGCAGACAACACTCTGGACAACACCTTGGAAAACATGGGCTGAGACATCCCTGATGAAATGGCCACTGTTGTTTGAAATGACCCACTTGCCAAAAAATGGAGTACTGACAGCACCTGCACTAGAGGGGGGATCCCTGTGGGTTGGCGGATGGGTAACATAAGGTCTGGCTCCAGCTGGGCACACAGTTCCTGTATAGTGGCTCGGTCAAGCCTGTATGTCAGTATGACATGTCTTTCTTCCATTGTCGACAGGTCCACCAGCGGTCTCTACACGGGAAGATTCCTCCATCTCCTCGCAAGTTCCAGCGGACGGTGCCTAGGAAGGACAACATGGAGCACAGAGTCAATCAACCCACAGGTACGTTCCCACAGCTTGCACAGTACACGATTCTCAATGCATTGAATGGCTTGTATGAGTGTTGATGCAAGGCCTAGGTATGTGTGACGCAGTAGATATTAAGATATGGGGGCCCTTGAAATGGCGGCTGCCTGACCTGTGAAGTGCGACAGTGGGATGTGAGGTCAATGCGCTGGCGTGGCACACCGTGGCGGTAGGCGTTCAAAGACCGCGGCGCAAAGCCGCATTGGTTAACATTGAACCCTATGGGTTTCAGGAGCCAATGAGGATGTGCGCCGGCGGTCGCGGTACGCACTGCCGCAGTACGCACCGCGGCGGGCGTGACTGCCATTTTCTATCTGCTTAGTCACTCGATACCTGCTCATCCACAGGAGAGGACCTATACTGCAAGGGCTGCTGTGACCTCGGTCTTGAAGAGACAATGGCTGCTGCGACTGGGGAAAGGGCCCCTGCCTTCACTTCTGAAGAATTGGAGAAACTCGTGGATGGGGTCCTCCCCCAGTATGCGCTACTCTACGGTCCTCCAGACCAACAGGTAAGTACACTGGGACCATGCTTTGTGGCCAATGCCTGGGTTGAGTGGGGTGAATGAAAGATGGTGGGGAGGGGAGCGAATGAGGCATGCATCAAACGAAAGATGAGAGCATGTGCCACATGGCAAGGGTGGGGATGGGGGGCCACTCACATTGAGCATGCAGAAGGTGATGTTTGTTTTTCTTTCTCCCCCTGCACATGTCACATAGGTCAGCGCCCATCAGAAAATCGACATTTGGCGTGCCATCGCCAAGGACGTCCGGACCCTGGGGGTCCACAACAGACGGGGCACACACTGCTGGAAGGGGTGGGAGGACATCCGCCGCGGGAGCAGGAAGACTGCGGAGGCTCTGCTGGGGATGGCCTCCCTACGTAGGAGGGGTGCCAGTCGTACTTTGACCCCCCTGATGTCCCGGATCCTGGCGGTGGCCTACCCCGATTTGGATGTGCGCGTGAGGACATCACAGCAGACACAAGGGGGTGAGTACAAGCACATTCTGCTGATTTTGCGCACATTGGAGGTGTCTGGGTGGGGGAGGAGGGCTGTGGGTATCCCTAGGCCAGGGCGTTTTCTGTAGGCTAGGCCCCTCCGTTAGGCATGGCCCTGTACCCCCGCCCCCCACCTCTGTAGGTTGCCTAGTACAGCTAATCATGGCCCTGTGTCACCTATGTGTGGAGTTGTCGTCCATAGGCTTGTAGGCCATGTCCCACGGATTGAGTAGTGTACCCCAAGTGCGTGGTGTAGTGCAGGGGGCTTCTGTGTCTGTCCTCTCCGCCAATGGTGTCTCCAATGCGTGCACTCAACATGTCTTTGTCTAGATCCACCGGAAGGCAGCAGTCTCTGCCCCATCGCCACTCAACTCCCCGCAGGAGGACTCACGATGCAGGCACACAGCACACAGATGTAGGTGAGGGCCCATAATTTTTCGGGGCCTGGAAGCATCCATGCTCAAAGTGCAGTGCCTGCAAAACAAAAACATGAGGGCAATGCACAGGCAGTTGCAGTCACACAATGCCAATATGGGGGCTGCACAAGCAGTTGGAGTGTCTGAATACAAACATTTGCAAGCTGCATGAGGGACAGCAAACAGCTGCGGAGAACACCAAAGAAATGACAAATGCCATTAACAAACTCTGTGCTGAGATCAGGCATGAGCGAGTTAGCCACCGCAGGCGCGAAAGGCAGTTCATGGGTATATTCAGTGGCTTTTGCAGATCTGTAAATCGTCTAGCTACATCTACTGCCCTGATATCACGGCATGCTGTGGCCGCACAGGTGGAGGCAGCACATAGCAGTCGGCATGTTGCCCAGGGATTGGTGCAAATTACCAACGTTCTGGACGCTATGCTGACAGCACGCAGTGCTACACCCAGCAAACTGGGAGTTGGGGATACTGAGGAGTCATCTAGCCTCAGCAGTCTTGCAGTGCCCGCGAGGCACAGTACTGCCTGAAAGCCTGAACCAAGAGGTGCCGGCGAGGCCACTGCGCACTCAAGTGGGATGCGTTTTCGTAAAAAGTGACATTGAGGGCCACAGGGGACTACCTTCACATGTAGAATTACAGTAAACTATGATGACAATAGTGCGACACTGTTAATGGCTCATGTCTGACTCATGTGTATTGCTATGTCCTAGTGACACGTATGTTACCTGAAGTCAAGGTAATAAAGGTGCTAACTACCGGAATACACGTCAGTGAGGTTGTGTTGTCATAACTTACATCTGAAATGGCTGTACGTGATGTCAGCACGCCTTTGCCTGCCCTCTGCTGCACTGGTCCTGACTGCTGGCTGTGGGGGCGGTATGGGATCATCATCCTCATCTGAGTCTGGCTCCGATATTTCCACAGGTATGCCCCTGGTGGTAG
The DNA here is from genome assembly GCF_031143425.1 of Pleurodeles waltl. NCBI lineage: Eukaryota > Metazoa > Chordata > Amphibia > Caudata > Salamandridae > Pleurodeles > Pleurodeles waltl. Next base: position 151,314,360 of record NC_090449.1, read on the forward strand.
CTATATTGTGCAAGATCGCACATGTGCCCACTATTCTACAGATCGTGTCCGAGCTGTACTGTAGTGCCCCTCCACTTTTGTGGATGCACCGGAAGCAACTCTTCAGCAGGCCAAAGGTGCGCTCCACCACATTGCGGGTTGCCCTGTGTGCTGAATTGTAGCTCCGCTCTGCTGGTGTTGCAGGATTTAGGTAGGGCGTCATCATGTAGGTGCGCACTGGAAGGAACAGAGGGTATAATGAGTAGCTGAGCCATCTGACATCACACTGCCATCAATGCACCATTGGAAAGAGGGAAAATACCTAGTAAATATCCTTCACCAAATTCCCCAGATAGCAGTCATGTGTGAATCCCGATGTGGAGAAAGATGTACGAATCATGTGTGCTCCCTGGGTACCTGGCCACGAGATCAGTTATGATGTAGGAGGCATTGCATATCACCTGTATGTTCCTTGAATGTTGGTATTTACGGTTGCGGTACACATACTCTGTGGCTGATGGTGGACAGATTACAATATGTGTCCCATCTATGGCACCTAGGACATGGGGGAACTGTGCTATCTGGTAGAAATCTATTTTTGTCTGCCTTATTTCCTGTGGGGTGTGGGGGAATCTGATGTACTGGTGTATCCTGCTCGGCATGGCGTTAGAAATGCATTGAAAAATCTAGAGAGGGCACTCTGTGATACCCCTCCAGCTGCTGCTATGACCCCTTGATAGCTCCCTGAGGTTAGTAGGTGCAGGGAGCATAATACCTGCACATGGGTAGGTAAGCTATTGGTCCTGTGTGTTGTGCGCTGCAGTATGGGTTGTAGCTCAGGTATCAGGTCAAGTATCATGGCTGAGCTCAACCTGTACTTCTCAAATATTTCCTCCTCAGTCTGGTCAAAAAGGGTCATGCGCACTCTGAAAATGCACTCCTGTCTCCTCCTCCCTCTCCTCAAACCTGCCAAGATCCTCATTCTCCTCGCCATGACGTAGAGTGCATCCACTGTGGAAAAGAGGCTGATGCATTCTGGGTCTCTTTATATAGGTTGCACCTGGCTACCACGTGGTTTCAATCCGTGGTAATTTGCATGTGCAAAAGGCCATTCTGCGAAAATTTGCAATTTGCGATTTTTTGATGCATCGAATTGCGACATGGTTTTGCGTGTCGCAATGTGTGTATCGCAATTTGCGACGTGAATTTCCGAATCTGTATTTGCGAGTCGCTATTCGGATTCGCAATTTGCGATATGCAAATAGCGATTCGGTATTTCATGTCGCAAAAAGCGATACGCAAAATGTGACACACTAAACCATGTTGCTTCGCAAAAATTCGCAATTTTTGCTATTCCTTGTTTTTGGCCTGCGAATGCCTTTCATGCATAGCAGACCACGTTTTTGCATTCGCTAACGGCCGATGTCTGCGAATCGCACCGTTTGCGAATGCAAATTTGTTTTATACATCTGGCCCAAAATGTCTTGTAAGCAACAGTGAATGCGTTGTCTCAGGTGAGGCCTAAAAAAAAAAGGGGGCCTGCTTCAGCCTTGCTCTCACACCCTTCCAAGCGGTTTCAGTGGTATCAAGAGTTTCTCTTTGCTTACTTTAAGTTATGGAATGGGCAGCTGCAGCGCCATAAAACTTTCTGAAATTTAATTTCCCAAGTGAATCTTACTAAGGCTTACATAAGTGTCTCTTGAATATGAACTCAGCACCCTCTATCACTCACAAGCTCCTCATACTGACTGAGTCATCCCATGTAGGGATGCCCACCTGCAATTGGAAGCATTTTGGCCAGACAAGATGTGTACATGCTTTGAAATTGTCCACATCTACTAGCCTTGAAAATGTTGACAAGAGGCTCTCAGGCTGAGAATGTGCAAGCACAGGAGGGTCAGACTGAACCTTTGCTCAATATTTCGTTGGTTGCACTCTCTGACCTACCAACTTCAGACCAACAATGTCTGTGCATTCTTTAAAAATGTCCACCTCTACTAGCCTTGAAAATGTTCTGACAAGAGGCTCTCTGGTCGAGAATGTGCAAGACACAGAAGGGCCAAGCTGAACCTTTGCTCAATATTTCTTTGGTTGCACTCTCTGACCTGCCAACTTTGGCCCAACATAATGTGTACATTCTTTGAAACTGTCCACATCTGCTGGCCTTGAAAATGTTCAGACGAGAGACTCTCTGGCTGAGAATATGCGAGACACTAAAGAGTCAGACTGAACCTTTGCTTAATATTTCTTTGGTTGAACTCTCTAACCTGCCAAATTTGAAAATATTGTCACAATTTGAGGGCATGCCTGTAAGTGGTGGTATCTACAGAGGCTTTGAGCCTGTCCCTGCCGGAGCAGCCACGATCAAGGAGCCTTGTTGGGAATTGGGCCTTAGAGAGAGGGAATAGGACAAGGGTTTTGAAGCCAGAAGGTGCCTAAGTAATCAGGTTTACCCTCCACAGAAAGGTCAACAAAGGATTCTGTCAAAACTGATGGGTAGATCTTAAAATCACGATGGATCATAACTGTGCGGGTTCCCACAATCGAACTATAAACCCACGCAGGGCATAGCTTCATTTGGCGGTGGAAATGTAGTAGCACTGGTGCCCAAAGACTTGCCGAGCCCATTGAGCCCTTATTATTGCTGCAGTTTATCATTTAAAAAGCAGACCTGTCACCCATTTTCCTCTCTTGAAGTAGGTCCTGTTAGAATTGGGGCTTCTATTTGGCAGTGGTTTTCACCCTATCCAAGTAAGAACCCTCACCCTAGTCAGGGTAAGGAAGTGGCACAGCTAAGATAATCCCTGCTCACCCCTTTGGTAGCTTGGCACAAGCAGTCTGGCTTATCTTAGAGGCAATGTATAAAGTATTTGTACACACACACACAGTAACACAGTGAAAACACCACAAAAGCATTCCATACCACTTTAGAAAAATAGCCAGTATTTATTTGAGTAAAACAAGACCAAAATGACAAAATCCAACATACACAAGTAAACATACACATTTTTAAAGATTAAGGGGGTCATTTCTGACCTCGGCGGTAAAATGCGTGGGAAACCGCCACGGTCATTCTGACCCGCAACAGGCAAACCGCCAAAAACCCGACATCCACAAAAGTCCGCCACACCAATGGCCAGCGAAAAACTGGCGATGACCAAACCTCCACCGTCACGCCAACTCATCACCACAAACGCCACCCCACACCTCATCCACACCACCCCATGGCACCCTAAGACACCCCAGGTTTACCGACGCTGAACTCAGGGTCATGGTGGAGGAAATAGTTTGGGTAGAGCCCCAGCTCTTCGGGGCACAGGTGCAGCACACCACCATTGCCAGGAAGATGGAGCTATGGCAAAGAATAGTGGACAGGGTCAACGCTGTGGGTCAGCATCCACGAAATCGGGACGACATCAGGAAGCGGTGGAACGACCTACGGGGGAAGGTGCGTTCCATGGTATCCAGACACAACATCGCGGTGCAGAAGACTGGCGGCGGACCCCCACCTCAACCCCCAGAATTTACAACATGGGAGGAACAGGTCTTGGCGATCCTGCATCATGAGGGCCTCGCAGGAGTAGGCGGAGGAATGGACTCTGGTAAGTCGAATCTCAACGACTTCATCCCCCCCACCCACCGGCATGCCAAATCATACCCCCGCCCTCCCCCCCACCTCCATTACACATCCTCCTTGCTAATGTCTCACCATCACAACCCACCCATCCCAACACCAAGCCCTGCATGCGACCACAAACTATGGACACCCATCACCTAAGCATGCCCACTGCACATACCCATCCCCCCCCAAACCACCGTCACAACAGCCCCCACAAGGGAATGCCAGCACTGGGGTACACGGGCACCCACCCATTGCACGCTATGGCACACACAGAAGCAATAACCATACTCTTATACCCCTGCAGGACCCGAACGCCACAACACCGCCCAGGAGGGTCCAGAAATGTCCATTCCACCCCCAGAAGAGGCCCACAGTGATGACAGCAGCTCTGTCTCCCTGGACCCAGATAACCAGCCCGGCCCATCGGGGACCTCGGGACAGTCGGTTCCCCTCAGACAGCCGCAGACCTACCTCCCTCTGGGAACACCAGCACAGCATCCACCCAGCGGGCCCATGCCTCTGTCTCCAGGACACGTCAATCAACGGTGTGTCCACCACTACAGGGCACCCAGGTTAACCCACCACCCCAACAACAACAGGGACCTGGGGGCAGTGGTAGTGGGCACACGGTCCAGGGGACAGAGGCCCAGGGAAACAGGGGAACTGGGAGGGCTGCTGTGCGACAGGGGGGGACAGGCCCAGGGAACCCACTCTCCACGAGGCCCTCTCCTCCATCATGGGAGCATACCACCGCTCTCAGGAGACGATGGCGACGGTCCTGGCCAGGTTCCAGGAGATCCAGGTACTGCAGGAGGAACAGTTTATGGGGTTCAGGGAAGAACTCAGAATCATCAGTTCCGCAATGGGCACCATCGTTGTGGCTCTCAATCAGATTGTCAGCACATTGCGGGACCATGTGGCACCACAAAGGGCCCCTGTCACTAGCATGGACCAAGAACAGGCTACCACCTCCGCCGGCGCTAGTGGACAGGAGGCCCCGACACAAGAACAACAGGCCACCAGAACCCCACCCCCTGCAGAAGGAGAACCACCCCGCAAGCGGTGCCTGAGATCTAGGAAGAAGACAGAGTAGGATGCCAAGACCCCGCCAGGAAACGATACCCCCTGATTGTCATCCCACTGTCCCACATTGTCACCCTGTCCAACCTTAAACTGCCCCTGCTCCACCTTCCACAGGCATATGGACAATGCACCTGTGAGACTGAAAATCTGGACTCTGCCATGGACATTCCTCCACCATCACCCATCACCGAATTGCAACCATTTCCCAAAATTTTACACTTTAATAAACACACTTATTGCACAAAAATAATCTGGAGTCTGCCTGTATTTTTGAACAAATGTATTACACAGCACCGTGCCAAAATGTCCAGTTACATTGCGATGACAACATACCACTGTCACACAGCTGTAGTCCATGGGGAAACAAAGCAGAGGTCACGGAGTGGGGCCCACATCTCTGAAATTGGAAGGGAAAGTCACAAGTCCGTCAACATACACTGGGGGGAAACTCAGACAGTAGAGAGGCAGGAGACTTTAATTAAATGTAAAATGCCGGTGTTGATTCTTACCTGTATGTCATTGAAAATACTGCAGTATTACTGTGTCCCTGTTGTCTGTGTCGTCCTCTTCGTCTTCCTCCTCTTCACTCTCCGTGGGCTCCACAGCTGCCACAACACCACCATCTGGACCATCCTCCTGCAGGAAAGGCACCTGGCGTCGCAAAGCCAGGTTGTGAAACATACAGGAGGCCACGATGATATGGCACACCTTCTTTGGTGAGTACATTAGGGATCCACCTGTCATATGGAGGCACCTAAACCTGGCCTTCAGGAGGCCGAACGTCCGCTCGATCACCCTCCTAGTCCGCCCATGGGCCTCATTGTACCGTTCCTCTGCCCTTGTCCTGGGATTCCTCACTGGGGTCAGTAGCCATGACAGGTTGGGGTAACCAGAGTCACCAATTAGCCACACACGGTGTCTCTGAAGTAGTTCCATCACGTAAGGGATGCTGCTATTTCGCATGATGTACGCGTCATGCACTGACCTAGGGAACTTGGCATTTACATGGGAGATGTACTGGTCAGCCAAACAGACCACCTGGACATTCATGGAATGAGAACTTTTTCAGTTCCTGTACACCTGTTCACTCGTGCTGGGGGGGACCAAAGCAACATGTGTCCCATCAATTGCCCCAGTGATGTTGGGAATATGTCCAAGCGCATAGAAATCACCCTTCACTGTAGCCAAATCGCCCACCTCAGGGAAAACAATGTAGCTCCGCATGTATTTCAGCAGGGCAGACAACACTCTGGACAACACCTTGGAAAACATGGGCTGAGACATCCCTGATGAAATGGCCACTGTTGTTTGAAATGACCCACTTGCCAAAAAATGGAGTACTGACAGCACCTGCACTAGAGGGGGGATCCCTGTGGGTTGGCGGATGGGTGACATAAGGTCTGGCTCCAGCTGGGCACACAGTTCCTGTATAGTGGCTCGGTCAAGCCTGTATGTCAGTATGACATGTCTTTCTTCCATTGTCGACAGGTCCACCAGCGGTCTCTACACGGGAAGATTCCTCCATCTCCTCGCAAGTTCCAGCGGACGGTGCCTAGGAAGGACAACATGGAGCACAGAGTCAATCAACCCACAGGTACGTTCCCACAGCTTGCACAGGAAACGATTCGCAATGCATTGAATGGCTAGTATGAGTGTTGATGCAAGGCCTAGGTATGTGTGATGCAGTAGATATTAAGATATGGGGGCCCTTGAAATGGCAGCTGCCTGACCTGTGAAGTGCGACAGTGGGATGTGAGGTCAATGCGCTGGCGTGGCACACCGTGGCGGTAGGCGGTCAAAGACCGCGGCGCAAAGCCGCATTGGTTAACATTGAACCCTATGGTTTTCAGGAGCCAATGAGGATGTGCGCCGGCGGTCGCGGTACGCACCGCCGCAGTACGCACCGCGGCGGGCGTGACCGCCATTTTCTATCTGCTTAATCACTTGTTACCTGCTCATCCACAGGAGAGGACCTATACTGCAAGTGCTGCTGTGACCTCGGTCTGGAAGAGACAATGGCTGCTGCGACTGGGGAAAGGGCCCCTGCCTTCACTTCTGAAGAATTGGAGAAACTCGTGGATGGGGTCCTCCCCCAGTATGCGCTACTCTACGGTCCTCCAGACCAACAGGTAAGTACACTGGGACGATGCTTTGTGGCCAATGCCTGGGTTGAGTGGGGTGAATGAAAGATGGTGGGGAGGGGAGCGAATGAGGCATGCATCAAACGAAAGGTGAGAGCATGTGCCACATGGCAAGGGTGGGGATGGGGGGCCACTCACATTGAGCATGCAGAAGGTGATGTTTGTTTTTCTTTCTTCCCCTGCACATGTCACATAGGTCAGCGCCCATCAGAAAATCGACATTTGGCGTGCCATCGCCAAGGACGTCCGGACCCTGGGGGTCCACAACAGACGGGGCACACACTGCCGGAAGAGGTGGGAGGACATCCGCCGCGGGAGCAGGAAGACCGCGGAGGCTCTGCTGGGGATGGCCTCCCTACGTAGGAGGGGTGCCAGTCGTACTTTGACCCCCCTGATGTCCCGGATCCTGGCGGTGGCCTACCCCGATTTGGATGGGCGCGTGAGGACATCACAGCAGACACAAGGGGGTGAGTACAAGCACATTCTGCTGATTTTGCGCACATTGGAGGTGTCTGGGTGGGGGAGGAGGGCTGTGGGTATCCCTAGGCCAGGACGTTTTCTGTAGGCTAGGCCCCTCCGTTAGGCATGGCCCTGTACCCCCGCCCCCCACCTCTGTAGGTTGCCTAGTACAGCTAATCATGGCCCTGTGTCACCTATGTGTGGAGTTGTCGTCCATAGGCTTGTAGGCCATGTCCCACGGATTGAGTAGTGTACCCCAAGTGCGCGGCGTAGTGCAGGGGGCTTCTGTGTCTGTCCTCTCCGCCAACGGTGTCGCCAATGCATGCACTCAACATGTCTTTGTTTCTCCACCCCCCCCCTTTTTTTGTGGTCTTCCTGTTCATGTGTGCATTAGCATCATCAGGCGGAGGAGAAGTGGCATCGGAGCACGAGGGAGCTGCATCTCACATGGCCATGGAGGGCCATGCAACTGACTCTGATTTCACCAGTGAGACGGAGGGCGAGGGGAGCTCCACAGCGGAGACACATGGTGACACCAGCGACACAGACACGTCCTCAGAAGGGAGCTCCCTTGTGGTGGCGGCTACATCCATGCCCACTGCAACAACAGGTACAGCCGCCACCCAGCGCGCCAGCTCCGCCCTCCCAGCAGCCCCTCAGCCTTCACCCCGTGCCCGCTCACCCAGGAAGTTGGGCATCTCCTTTGCCCCAGGCACCTCAGGCCCTGCCCCAGTTACCCCTGCTGGACTCTGTGAGGAGGTCATTGACCTCCTGAGGACGCTCATTGTTGGGCAGTCTACCCTTTTGAATGCCATCCAGGGTGTAGAAAGGTAGGTGCACCGGAGTAATGCATACCTGGAGGGCATTCATTCGGGTCAGGCTGCCCATCAGCGATCGTTCAACGCTCTGGCCTCAGCACTGATGGCAGTCATTGTCCCTGTCTCCTGCCTCCCTCCTCCAACTTCCTCAACCCACTCCCACTCCCCTGTACCTCTGCCTATCCCAGACACACCATCAGACCAGCCTGCACACACCTCAGCACCCAAGAGAAGCTCATCCAGACATAAGCACCACACATCACACAAGCATTCACACAAGCAACATCCACATGCAGACATGCCAACAGCCACTGCCTCCTCTGTGTCCCCCTCCTCCTCATCTCCCTCCTCCCTCCCTGTGACGTCTCCACTCACACTTGCATGCACAACATCTTCAGCCACTACGTCCAGCACACCCACCAGAACACTCCGCACACGTGCAATCACCACCCCCACTACCATTTACACGTCCACTGTGTCCTCTCCCAGTGTGTCTGTCACCCCCTCTTCCAAATCACACAAACGCAGGCAGCCAACCACCCAACAGCCATCCACCTCACGACTCTCCAGCACAAGCACCTGCATCCAAAGACACCAGACTTCACTCTCCTACAACCACATCCTCTTCCTCCACTCCCATACCCACTACAACTACCCGTCCCTGTCTTACTAAATTGATTTTCCTTTCCAACCTTGACCTCTTTCCATCAACTGACCCCCCCCCTCCATCTCATAAGGCTCCAATCAGCACCTCAGCCACCACAAAACCTGGACCTACTAAGAAAATAGTCCAAGGATTTTGGAGTCCACCACCTTCAAGCCCAGCTACTTCGGCTGGGAGTAAAGAGACGGCCAGCCCACCCCCTGCAAAAAAAGCAAAGAAAGCCAGTGCCCGGCACGAGAGGCCAAAGACAGCAGGCTCCACAAGCACTACCCTGGCACCGTCAGGGAGTGGGGTGCCACCTGGCACACCGGCAAAGGGAGGAAAGGGCCACAGACGAGCAGGGAAGGGTGGCAAGGGCAGCACGCCCGACAAGTCCGGCAGCAGGGGAGCTGCCCAGGAGGGCCCCGCCAGCCCCAGCCCAGCTGCCCAGGAGGGCCCCGCCAGCCCCAGCCAAGCTGCCCAGGAGGGCCCCGCCAGCCCCAGCCAAGCTGCCTAGGAGGGCCCCGCCAGCCCCAGCCCAGCTGCCCAGGAGGGCCCCGCCAGCCCCAGCCCAGCTGCCCAGGAGGGCCCCGCCAGCCCCAGCCAAGCTGCCCAGGAGGGCCCCGCCAGCCCCCGCCCAGCTGCCCAGGAGGGCCCCGCCAGCCACAGCCCAGCTGGGCAATGAAGGAGCGCCAGCCACAGCCCAGCTGGGCAATGAAGGAGCGCCAACTCAAGCAACGCTGAACATGGCAAAGACTGCCAAGGCAAGCACCGCTGAACAGGGCACCACCATCTCAAGCACCGCTGAACAGGGCACCGCCATCTCAAGAACCGCTGAACAGGGCACCGCCATCTCAAGAACCGCTGAACAGGGCCCTTCAAGTCAAGAACCGCTGAACAGGGCCCTTCAAGTCAAGAACCGCTGAACAGGGCCCTTCAAGTCAAGAACCGCTGGACAGGGCCCTTCAAGTCAAGAACCGCTGAACAGGGCCCTTCAAGGCAAGAACCGCTGAACAGGGCCCTTCAAGTCAAGAACCGCTGAACAGGGCCCTTCAAGTCAAGAACCGCTGAACAGGGCCCTTCAACTCAAGCACCGCTCCGCTGGGCCCTTCATCTCAAGCACCGCTGAACTGGGCCCTTCATCTCAAGCACCGCTCCGATGGGCCCTTCAACTCAAGCACCGCTTCGCTGGGCCCTTCAACTCAAGCACCGCTCCGCTGGGCACCGCCGTCTCAAGCACCTCTCCGCTGGGCCCTTCAACTCAAGCACCGCTCCGCTGGGCACCGCCGTCTCAAGCACCGCCCCGCTGGGCACCGGCGTCTCAAGCACCGGCCGCTGGGCCCTTCAACTCAAGCACCGCTCTGCTGGGCACCGCCGTCTCAAGCACCGCCCCGCTGGGCACCGCCGTCTCAAGCACCGCTCCGCTGGGCCCTTCAACTCAAGCACCGCTCCGCTGGGCACCGCCGTCTCAAGCACCGCCCCGCTGGGCCCTTCAACTCAAGCACCGCTCCGCTGGGCACCGCCGTCCCAAGCACCGCTGGCCCATTGGCAGAAGGGGCAGGCCCGCAACTGTGTTGGGCAGGGCTGCACGAAGCACTCTGGGCACCATGCCTCCTCCAGAACCAGTGGAGTCTGTAATCCACTTGTGAGACTGTGGCTTTGCACTCCCCAGGATGGCACAGTGGGCAATCCACCCACTGTAGAGACTTGTGAGACTGTGGCTTTGCACTCCCCAGGATGGCACAGTGGGCAATCCACCCACTGTAGAGACTTGTGAGACTGTGGCTTTGCACTCCCCAGGATTGAACAGTGGCCAGGGAAGCCCCTTATGGATCTGGCGTCGTGGACTCATCTGGCTGAGGTGCCCCCCCTTCCCTTCCCCCTGAGGTGCCTGTAGTTTTGCTATCTGATGCCCCTGCAGTGTTCTCTCCATTGGAGCCGGGTATCGGGTGTGTGGGCTTTGCCCATGTGTTTAGGCCCATTGGCCCACGAACAATGGCTGATACCCAATTTGGACTGGACAATTTACATATGTATATATAGTTAGAGATGTTTGATATATTTTTTTACTTACCCGTACAATATACTTCAAATTTCAGGATCATTTATTTTTGTCTTTGCATTCTTCCGGGGTTGGTTGGGGGTGTCACTCTGAGTTGTTGCTCTGCATTGATGTGTATGTAGTTGTGGGTGAGGGTGAGGGTGGGTGTGTCGCGTATGTGTGTCCCCGTAATTTTTTGCCTCCCCTGTGTCGTAGGTGCAGTACTCACCGTTGTCTTCTGCGGCGGCGTTCGTGCTCCTGGTAGAGGAGCAGGAAGACAATAGCTGGTAGGACGTGTAGTTCGGGTTCCATGCTGTCCAGATTCCTCGTGGAGTGTGTAGAGGTGAGCGTTTTCCGTTCGTAATGTCTGTTTCCGCCGTGTTTTTATCGGCGGGGCTACCGCCCCAGAAAAGGTGGCGGATTGGTGGGTTGTGATAGGGTGGGCGGTACATTGTCTCCCGCCTGTCTGTTGGCAGTCACCGCTGCGCTGTTTGTTTGTCCCGCCGTGGCGGTCGGAGTGTTAAAGTGGCGGTGTCTGTTGGCGGTTCCCGCCAGAGTCAGAATTCAATTTTTTTTACCGCCTGCCTGTTTGCGGGTTGGCCGCCGCTTTAACACCGACCGCCAGGGTTGGAATGACCCCCTAAATCTTAGTATAGCCATTAGAAACACAATAGCTTCACCTGGGGCTATCACGGTATCTTGATGGAGTCATTCCCAACAGTCCAACGCCACTGACGAGGGACTGTGGGCCGGTCACGGAGTCGCATGGACCCCAGTTACAGTACCTTGGGAAACGATGAGGAAACAAAGACGTTTCGCAGAGCCGGGGAGGAGAGGCACTGCTGGAGCCGGTGCAGCATCAGTTCCTTACTGCTACCGGGATGTTGAGGCATTAGTTCCTTACTGCTAGGCAGCGGAAGTAAGGGGTCAGTTCCTTTCGGTTACATGGGAGGTGATAGAGAGTTGGTGGATAGGTCCCGGTTCCTTATGGCCCGGTGAGGTCCATGAATCCAGCAGATCAAGATGCGAGGCATCAACTTTGAGGCCACAAGGCCACAGATGCTGAGACAGAGTTGGCTATCCCGGACGTCGGGGACACAGGACTCATGCTGTGGCGGGACTATGGAGGTGCTGCGGCTGTGTTGGGCCTGTGATGTTATATCATTGCCCTCAGCGGGGACCACAGCTCCGGTGCAGGTGGTGGCATGGAGTCAGAGAGCGGCACCAGTTATAAAGTCGTTCTGGATTTGGATGCACCAGTTTCTTCCTTGTTACACAAGAACACACTCCCAAGGGCCAAGGAACTGGATTTGACATCACTTTGCAAGTGAGGACTCTTAGCGAGAGAGCCCAGGCGCTGGTAGGTGAAGAGTTTGTTGTCCCTGAGACTTCTTGACGAGGGACTAGCTCAGTTTAAGCCCCTGGAAAACACTGGAAAACAGGATGTAGAAAGTAAAGTCTACTCCTTTCAATCCCAGGACAGAAACAGCAAGCAGCAGTCCAACACAGCAAAGCAACAGGCAGAGTGCCAGTACCTCCTACAGCATACAGCTCTTCTTCCTGGCAGAATGTCCTCAGTCCAGAAGTGTTCTATGTGGTGTCAGAGGTCCAGTATTTATACCATTTCTGTCTTTGTAGTAGGCATATTTCAAAGAGAAGTCTTTGTAGGGCACAAGACCCTGCCATCCCCGCCCTTGCCCCAGACACAGTTAAGGGAATTAGGGACTGTTTTGTGTAAGGACAGGCACAGTCGTATTCAGGTGTAAGTCTCAGCTGCTCCCACCACTCTAGCTCAGGAAGACCCATCAGGATACTCAAGACACACCTCAGCTCCCTTTGTGTGACTGTCTAGAGTAAATGCACAAATCGCCCAGCTGTCATCCTGACCCAGACGTGTATTCAATAGACCGGCAGAGGCACAGAATAGGTTAAGCAAGAAAATGTCCACTTTCTAAAAGTGGCATTTTCAAACCTACAGTTTAAAAACAAACTTCACCAAAAGATGTATTTTGAAATTGTGAGTTCAAAGACCCCCAACCGCCATATTTTTATCTGTTCCCAATGAGAAATTACATGTAAAAAAATATTTCAAGACAACCCCAATGTTACCAAAAGGGAGAGATAGGCCTTGAAATAGTGAAAAACTAATTTAGCAGTATTTCACTATCAGGACATTTAAAACACACCACTACATGTCCTGCCTTTTAAATACACTGCACCCTGCCCATGATGCTGCCCATGAAGTAAAATTGAAGGTTTGGGCCTGGCAAGTGGGTGCAATGCCAGACTCACATGGAAGTATAAAACTGTACACACAGGCACTGCAATGGCAGGCCTGAGACATGTTTGCAGGGCTTCTCATGTAGGTGGCACAATCAGTGCTGTAGGCCCACTAGTAGCATTTGATTTACAGGCCCTGGCACATCTGGTGCACTATACTAGGGACTTACTAGTAAATCCAATATGCCAATCATGGATACACCAATCACCAATACATTTTAGACAGAGAGCATATGCACTTTAGCACTGGTTAGCAATGGCAAAAGTCCCAGAGTCCTACAGCCAATCAAAACAAGTCAGAAACAAATAGGAGGCAGTAGACAAAAAGTTTGTGGATAACCCTACAAAAAGGGCCAGGTCCAACAGGCCTCCAATGCAAGCTTTCTACAGTTCCTGGAGTTTTCACAGTGTGATATCTCACTTTTTTATGACGGTGTTACAAATGCTGATATTCACTGATGCTTGCTAGCTGAAAAACAAATTTACAACAGCAGAGGGTGCCCAAACAAATGGGAAAAAATATGGCGACCATGGACAACAAGTCAGGATGTGCCTTAAAATATGCAGACGTGATGCTTCTGATGGGGCCAGGGAGAGAGTGGAGGTGCAGATGAGGAGATTTCATGAATGGTCAGCTGCTGTGCTCACTAAGCTGTGTGGAACCCACAATATGCCCTTTCTGGTAGAATGTAGCTAAACCTAGAAGCAATGGTGTGAAACTTGAATAGCCTCACATTGCATCTGGAGTCTCTCTCTCCGGGCCCCTCCCTGCCAGCACTCACAATACCACATGCAGGGTATTGCTTATCTCCTTTATTGGGGCCATAATTCGTCTCAGCCTGCTCTGCTTGTTGAAATGGGAGGCAAGAATGCTTGCAAGACTTTTCATTCTGTAAATACAAAAAGAAAGTACTTTTCCAGCCTTATTTTCCAATTTCTGTTTGGACATTTACACAACTGGAGGTAGTGCAGTCATCTTTTTGTCTCTCCTCAAGGGCTTGTGATTTCTGATGTCAGTAGCTGCCAGTGACCACCAAAACATGGCAGGAAAAGGCAAAATTATGAAATATGGATGAACAATTTAAAGTGTCAAGAAAAGTCCAGATCTGAATTTACAATGCCAATAGCTCTACCTCAAGAAAATGCAAGACCTATTGCATTGCAAATGCTTGTTGTAGGTGCCGCTCTGGTATCATTTAATCCTGTTTTTGTAGTTGTATCTCCCCCATAATCCATCTACATTCTTTGTTTTGTTTTTGTATATATTTTTGTAACAAAACCTGTTTCGCTGTAATTTTTTATGTAAATGTAAAATGCAATGATGCTATCCGGGCCTTTTCCACACTATATAAAATGACACATAAATAAATGTACCTAGCCATATAATCGTATAACTGCTAAATAAATTGTGGGAGACCTGGGACCAAATCTACTACCAGTGCTTAGCAAACTCCAAAACACTGATATGCAGACACATCATTTTTGCATCACTTGTTGTGGCAAATTGTGGCGCAAACCTTGCACTCATGTCTGTGAGGCCACGCAAAGCCACTTTGCATGGCTTTGAATGGCCTCTTAGATCTGGAGTAAGGCAAGGCAGCGCAGATCGCTGCATTGCCATACTCTGCACAAGGGAGGCGTTCAGTGGGCATTGCAGTGGGCATTCACATGCAACATCCATGGATTTTAACCCATCCACAGATTTTCTAAAACCTTACACCTCCCCAGGAGAGGTGCAACAAGGAGAAATACCTTTATTTCTCCTGGTTCTTCCCCTTTCTGCAGGACACACAGAAAGAGGAAAAAAACTCCCAAAATTGTTTTTGTTCAGGAAAGTGCCCCATTGTTTCTGTGTACGAAGGCACCCCTTCCTGCACAAAAACAATCCTGCCTTCAATGCAGACACAGTGCAGAGCCACTTTTCTTGCACCCCTTAGCACCCCATAATGCCACCATGTGTGCGTCATATTTAAAATACGGCGCACCATGGCGGTCGTTAGGGGACTAGCGTCAGAATGTTTTATGCTAGTGCGGCACTCTGTAGGATTATGACGCTAATCTTGCAAAGCACTCAGAGGTCCATAGCAACCAATGGAAGCCTCCTTTTAATGCCTGCTGCAGGCATAATGTAGTGCAAAGGGTTACAAAGTGGCTCAATGCATGCATTGTGCCTCTTTGTAAATATGGCACAGCATTTTTGGCCCTCTAACGCCACATTAGAATAAAAAAAATGACGCTAATGTGGTGTTAGAATGGCGCTAGGGGCTCTTAAATATGCCCCTATATTTTATGTGGATAGCTGAGTGGGTTAGTAAAGCCAGCCTTTACAAGTGCTTTAAAACACATGAATGTATGTGAAAAGGGAGTGATGGAGAGATGAGGGGTACATTTGCCGGGTTGTAGTGAGTGAAACCGAGGAGGTCATGGGATGGGGGCTCCACAATAAACTGTTGCACAGGGCACCACCAGTCCTAAAGCCGGCCCTGGCTATGAGAACCCCTGTATGACACACGCCCAATAGAGTTAGTGGAGCCCTCTTCCCTGCAAGGTAATATTATAGATTTTACATGAAACAAGTGTAGGAGGCTGGCCTGGCTTATAGTGGGTACCCTGTGGTACTTACACCCTGTGCCAGGTCCAGTTACCCCTTATTAGTAGAATAGAGGTGTTTTTAGCAGCTTAGGCTGATAGAAGGTAGCTATGGCAAAGCAGCTTAGGCTCAACTAGGAGACATGTAAAGCTCCTACTATACCACTGGTGTCATATGCACAATATCATAAGAAAACACAATACACAGAAGTACTAAAAATAAAGGTACTTTATTTTTATGACAATATGCCAAAGGTATCTCAGTGAGTACCCTCAGTATGAGGATAAGTTATATACACAAGATATATGTACACAAACCAAAATTATGCAGGTAATAAAAGAAAGGTAATGCAAGCAGTGTAAAATTACAGTAGATTGCAATAGGAGCACATAAGTATAGGGGCAACACAAACCATACACTCCAAAAGTGGAATGCGAACCACGAATGGACCCCAAACCTATGTGAGCTTGTAGAGGGTCGCTGGGACTGTAAGAAAACAGTGAGGGTTAGAAAAATAGCCCACCCCAAGACCCTGAAAGGTAGGTGTAAAGTGGCCCTACTACCCCCAGAAAGCACAGAAGTCGTGATAGGGGGATTCTGCAGGAAGAACAAACACCACCAATGCAACAGCAGTGGATTTCCGGACCTGAGTACCTGTAAGACAAGGGGACCAAGTCCAATAGTCGTGACAGTGTCGAGAGTGGGCAGGAGCCCAGGAAATGCCAGCTGAGGGTGCAAGGAAGCTGCCACCTGTTGGAAGAAGCTTGGAGTTCTGCAAGAAAGAAGAGGACTAGGAACTTCTCCTTTGGAGGATGGATGTCCCACGTCGCGATGAAGCTTGCAGAGGTATTCGCACGCAAAAAGACCGCAAACAAGCCTTGTTAGCTGCAAGGGTCGCGGTAAGGGTTTTTGGGTGCTGCTGTGGCCCAGGAGGGACCAGAATGTCGCCACTTGGAAGAAGAGACAGAGGGGGCACCCAGCAATGTAGGGCACCCTCACAGAAGCAGGCAGCACCCGCAGAAGTACCTGAACAGGCACTTAGAAGAAAAGTGAACTGGAGTCCACCCGAAGTCACAAAAGGGAGTCCCATGACGCCGGAGGACAACTCAGAAGGTGGTGCACTGCAGGAAGAAGTGTTGGGGACCCAGGCTTGGCTGTGCATGAAGGAAATCCTGGAAGAGTGCACAGGAGCCGGAGCAGCTGCAAATCACGCGGTACCCAGCAATGCAGTCTAGCGTGGGGAGGCAAGGACTTACCTCCACCAAACTTGGACTGAAGAGTCACTGGACTGTGGGAGTCACTTGGACAGAGTTGCTGAGTTCCAGGGACCACGCTTGTCGTGCTGAGAGGGGACCCAGAGGAACAGTGATGCAGTCTTTTGGTGCCTGCGGTTGCAGGGGGAAGATTCTGTCGACCCACGGGAGATTTCTTCAGAGCTCCTGGTGCAGAGAAGGGTCAGGCTACCCCCAGAGCATGCACCACCTGGAACAGTCGAGAAAGCTGGCAGGATGAAGCGATACAAGGTTGCTAGTAGTCGTCTTGCTACTTTGTTGCAGTTTTGCAGGCGTCCTGAGCAGTCAGCGGTCGATCCTTTGGCACAAGGTGAAGAGGGAGATGCAGAGGAACTCTGATGAGCTCTTGCATTCGTTATCTGAAGAATTCCCCAAAGCAGAGACCCTAAATAGCCAGAAAAGGAGGTTTGGCTACCAAGGAAGGAGGATTGGCTGCCAAGAGAGGTAAGAGCCTATCAGAAGGAGCCTCTGACATTACCTGATGGCACTGGCCACTCAGAGCAGTCCAGTGTGCCACAGACACCTCTGTTTCCAAGATGGCAGAGGTCTGGGACACACTGGAGGAGCTCTGGGCACCTCCCCTGGGAGGTGCAGGTCAAGGGAGTGGTCACTCCCCTTTCCTTTGTCCAGTTTCGCGCCAGAGCAGGGCTGGGGGATCCCTGAACCGGTGTAGACTGGCTTATGCAGAGATGGGCACCATCTGTGCCCATCAAAGCATTTCCAGAGGCTGGGGGAGGTTACTCCTCCCCAGCCTTCACACCTATTTCCAAAGGGAGAGGGTGTTAAACCCTCTCTCAGAGGAAATCCTGTGTTCTGCCTTCCTGGGCCAGGGCTGCCTGGACCCCAGGAGGGCAGAAACCTGTCTGAGGGGTTGGCAGCAGCAGCAGCTGCAGTGGAGACCCCGGAAAGGCAGTTTGGCAGTACCCGGGTTCTGTGCTAGAGACCCGGGGGATCATGGAATTGTCCACCCAATGCATGGCATTGGGGTGACAATTCCATGATCTTAGACATGTTACATGGCCATGCTCGGAGTTACCATTGTGTTGCTGCTACCTCTGTACAGTGCCCACGTGTAATAGTGTCCCCGCACTCACAAAGTCCGGGGAATTTGCCCTGAACGATGTGGGGGCACCTTGGCTAGTGCCAGGGTGCCCACCCACTAAGTAACTTTTCACCCAACCTTCACCAGGTGAAGGTTAGACATATAGGTGACTTATAAGTTACTTAAGTGCAGTGGTAAATGGCTGTGAAATAACGTGGACGTTATTTCACTCAGGCTGCACTGGCAGGCCTGGGTAAGAATTGTCAGAGCTCCCTATGGGTGGCAAAAGAAATGCTGCAGCCCATAGGGATCTCCTGGAACCCCAATACCCTGGGTACCTCAGTACCATATACTAGGGAATTATATGGGTGTACCAGTATGCCAATGTGAATTGGTAAATTTAGTCACTAGCCTGTTAGTGACAAATTTGGAAAGCAGAGAGAGCATAACCACTGAGGTCCTGGTTAGCAGAGCCTCAGTGAGACAGTTAGGCATCACACAGGGAACACATACAGGGCACATACTTATGAGCACTGGGGCCCTGCCTGGCAGGGTTCCAGTGACACATAGACTAAAACAACATATATACAGTGAAATATGGGGGTAACATGCCAGGCAAGGTGGTACGTTCCTACACAACCCCCCACCCCCCCCCCAAACGAAGGACAATAAGACTAGCCATGACCTGATGAGTCTTCATTGTCTAAGTGGAAATATCTGGAGAGTCCATCTGCATTGGAGTGGGTACTCCCAGGTATATGTTCCACTGTATAGTCCATTCCCTGTAGAGATCTGGACCACCTCAACAATTTAGGATTTTCACCTTTCATTTGTTTTAGCCAAAGTAGAGGTTTGTGGTCTGTCTGAACAATAAAGTGAGTGCCAAACAGGTAGCGCCTCAACTTTTTCAGTGCCCAGACCACAGCAAAGGCCTCCCTCTCTATGGCAGACCAACGCTTTTCCCTAGGGGTCAACCTTCTGCTGATAAAAGCAACTGGTTAATCCTGGCCCTCAGAATTCAGTTGTGATAAGACTGCCCCTACCCCTAATTCAGATGCATCAGTTTGAACAATGAATTTCTTGGAGTAACATGGGCTTTTTAGGACAGGTGCAGAGCACATGGCCTGTTTGAGCTCATCAAAAGCTTTCTGACAGCTAGCTGTCCAAAATACCTTTTTAGGCTTCTTTTTACTGGTGAGAACATTAAGAGGGGCTGCTATGGAGCCATAGTTTTTAATGAATCTCCTGTAATACCCAGTGAGGCCTAAGAAGGCTCTCACCTGGGTCTGTGTTGTAGGGGGAACTCAATCCATGATTGTCTGGATTTTCCCCTGAAGTGGTGCAATCTGTTCTCCACCTACCAGGTTTCCCAGATAAACCACCTTTCCCTGCCTTATCTGGCACTTTGAGGCCTTGATAGTGAGGCCTGCCTTTTGCAGGGCCTCCAAAACTTTCCAAAGGTGGACCAGGTAATCATCCCAGGTGGAGCTAAAGACAGCTATATCATCTAGATATGCTGCACTAAAAGCCTCCAACCCTTGCCGGACTGTGTTCACCAACCTCTGAAAAGTGGTAGGTGCATTTTTCAAGCCAAAGGGCATCACTGTAAATTGGTAGTGCCCTCCTATAGTTGAAAATGCAATTTTAGGTTTAGCATCCTCAGCCATTTGATCTGCCAATACCCTGCAGTCAAATCAAAGGTGCTTAGATACTTGGCAGATGCCAGTGTATCTATGAGCTCATCTGCCCTGGGTATAGGGTGAGCATCAGTTTTTGTTACCTGATTGAGAACTCTGTAGTCTACACAAAACCTCATCTCCCTTTTTCCATCTTTTGAGTGAGGCTTTGGTACAAGCACCACAGGACTCGCCCATGGGCTTTCAGAAGGTTCAACCACTCCTAGATCAAGCATTTTCTAAACCTCTTGTTTTATGCAGTCCCTGACATGGTCAGGCTGCCTATAGATTTTACTTTTGACAGGCATGCTGTCTCCAGTATCAATTGTGTGTTCAAACCAAGATGTGGTGCCTGGCACAGTTGAAAAGAGTTCAGAAAATTGTCCATGGAGATTTATGCAGTTGTCTTTCTGTTCTGCAGTTAGACAATCTGCCAAAACTACTCTTTCCACTAAAGCATCTTCTTCAGTGGAGGAGAAGAGATCAGGGAAGGGGGTCAGTCTCTTCTTCCTGTCCCTCATCTGTTGCCATGAGCAGGGTGAGATCAGCCCTGTCATAATAGGGTTTTAGGCGGTTGACATGAATCACCCTAAGGGGACTCCTGGCAGTGCCCAGGTCTACCAGATAGGTAACCTCACCCTTTTTCTCAACAATTAGATGGGGTCCACTCCATTTGTCCTGGAGTGCTCTTGGGGCCACAGGCTCCAATACCCACACCTTCTGTCCTGGTTGGTACTGGATCAGAACAGCCTTCTGGTCATGCCATTGCTTCCGGAGCTCTTGTCTGGCCTGAAGGTTTTTACTGGCCTTTTTCATGTACTCGGCCATTCTGGATTTTAGGCCAAGTACATAGTCCAATATGTCCTGTTTGGGAGCTTTTAAAGGTTGTTACCAACCCTCCTTGACAAGTGTTAGTGGACCTCTTACAGGATGTCTAAATAGGAGTTCAAAGGGGCTGAAGCCCACTCCTTTCTGGGGTACCTCCCTGTAAGCAAAAAGGAGGCAAGGTAACAGGACATCCCATCCCCTCCTGAGTTTTTCAGGGAGTCCCATTCTCATACCTTTGAGAGTTTTGTTAAACCTCTCTACCAGTCCATTAGTCTGTGGATGATAAGGTGTGGTGAATTTGTAGGTTACACCACATTCCTTCCACATAGCTTTCAAGTATGCAGACATGAGGTTGCTACCTCTGTCTGATACAACCTCTTTTGGGAAACCCTCCCTGGAAAAGATTCCCAGGAGGGCTTTTGCCACTGCAAGAGCTTTAGTGGTCCTTAGAGGAATTGCTTCAGGATATCTTGTGGCATGGTCCACAACCACCAAGATAAACCTATTGCCTGAAGCAGTAGGTGGGTCAAGGGGGCCAACTATGTCAACCCCTACCCTTTCAAAGGGGACCCCAACCACAGGTAATGGAATAAGGGGAGCCTTTGGTGTGCCACCAGTCTTGCCACTGGCTTGGCAGGTCACACAAGACTTGCAAAAATCTTTAGTGTCCTCTGACATCCTAGGCCAGTGAAACAGAGGGACTAGCCTTTCCCATGTTTTGATCTGGCCCAAATGCCCAGCCAAAGGAATGTCATGTGCCAGAGTTAGGAGGAACTCTCTGTACTGCAGGGGAATGACCAATCTCCTGGCTGCTCCAGGTTTTGGGTCCCTTGCCTCTGTGTACAAGAGGTTGTCCTCCCAATAAACTCTATCTGAGTCACTGACATCCCCATTTTGCTGCTTGACAGCTTGCTGTCTGAGACCCTCTAATGTGGGACAGGTTTGCTGTGCCACACTCAGCTCTTCCCTGGCAGCCCCCCCTCCACCCAAAAGCTCAGCAGTGTCTGCTGCCAGCTCATCTGGTGAAGGTTCTGCACAGGGAGGAAATTTGTCTTCCTCAGAAGGAGAATCATCTGTAGAGGGAGGGGTAGTGGGTAGGGATTTACCCTTGCTACCCCTAGCTTTAGGGAGCACTTGGTCCATTGTTCCAGGATCCAAGTTACCCTGTCCTTTTTGCTTTTTGGCCTGAGCCCTTGTTAAAGCAAAAATATGCCCAGGAATGCCCAGCATTGCTGCATGAGCCTCCAACTCCACTTCTGCCCAAGCTGATGTCTCTAAATCGTTCCCTAGTAGACAGTCTACAGGTAAATCTGAGGCAACCACAACTTTCTTTGGACCAGTAACCCCCCCCCCCCAATTGAGATTCACAACAGCCATGGGGTGGCTAAGTGTGTTGTTATGAGCGTCTGTCACTTGGTACTGCTGACCAAGTAGGTGTTGTTCAGGGTGCACCAGTTTCTCTATCACCATGGTAACACTGGCACCTGTGTCCCTGTAGGCCTGAACCTCAACACCATTTATTAGGGGAAGTTGCTTGTACTTATCCATATTAAGGGGACAATCAACCAAGGTGGCCAAATCAATGGCACCTTCAGAGACTAACACAGCCTCTGTGGTCTCCCTAACAAGACCAAAACCAACTAAATTACCAAAAGTGAGCCCAGCTACTCCCTTGGATTGGCTATTAGTAGGTTTGCTCCCACCACCACTGCTATTACTAGGGGCACTAGAATTTGCAGTAGGGGTTGGGGTAGTGGGAGGTTTGGTGTTTTTCTTTGGACAACTGGCATCAGTTGTCCAATGGCCTTTGACTTTACACAAATAACACCAAGGCTTTTTAACTTGATTATAGGAAGAGGATTTGGGCCCACCACCCCCACCAGAGGATTTTTGTGGGCCTGATGAAGACTCAGTTTTACTTTTGTCCCCACCCTTGTCAGAAGACTTACCATCCTTCTTCTTGCCATCCTTGTCACCCCCTGTATGAACTTTTCTGTTCACTCTTGTTCTGACCCATTTGTCTGCCTTCTTTCCCAATTCTTGGGGAGAGGTCAGATCTGAGTCCACTAGATATTGGTGTAACAAGTCAGACACACAGTTATTCAGAATATGCTCTCTCAGAATAAGATTATACAGGCTTTCATATTCAGAAACTTTACTGCCATGTAACCACCCTTCCAAGGCCTTCACTGAACAGTCAACAAAGTCTATCCAGTCTTGTGAGGACTCTTTTCTGGTGTCTCTGAACTCAATCCTGTATTGTTCAGCGGTTAAGCCAAATCCATCCAAGAGTGCATCCTTCAAAACTGCAAAATTGTTAGCATCACTTTCTCTAACAGTAAGGAGCCTATCCCTACCTTTTCCATTGAAAGACAGCCACAATATAGTAGCCCACTGCCTTTGAGGGACCCCCTGTACCATACAGGCCCTCTCAAGTGCAGCAAACCACTTGTTGATGTCATCCCCCTCCTTGTAAGGGGGGGACTATCTTGTGCAGATTCCTGGAATCATGCTCTCTAACAGGATTACTATCAGGAATACTGCTATTGCTGCCACCATGGGGTCCTAACCCCAATCTCTGTCTCTCCTTCTCCAGGTCTAAGGATTCCCTATCTAAGGCCAGCTGTTGCTGTTTAAGCTTCAGTCTGTCTCTTCAACTCTCAACTTTTTGAGTTGCCTTTCTAACATATTGGTGGTCATTCTGACCGCGCCGCCCGCCATGCGGTCACCGCCATTTGGCCGCTCTGCGGTCAAAAGACCGCGGAGGCCATTCTGGCTTTCCCGCTGGGCCGGCGGGCACCCGCCAAAGGAGCGCCCGCCGGCCCAGCGGGAAAGGCCCTGCAACATAGAAGCCGGCTCAGAATGGAGCCGGCAGTGTTGCAGGGGTGCGACGGGTGCAGTTGCACCCGTCGCGATTTTCACTGTCTGCTATGCAGATAGTGAAAATCATGCTGGGGCCCTGTTAGGGGGCCCCTGCACTGCCCATGCCAGTGGCAGTGGCCAGTGGCATGGGCATTGCAGGGGCCCCCAGGGGCACCACGACACCCGTTCCCACCATCCTGTTCCTGGCGGTAAAAACCGCCAGAAACAGGGTGGCGGGAAGGGGGTCGGCAGCGCCGCCATGGAGATTCAGCCCAGACAGGGGAAATCCGGCGGGAAACCGCTGGATGCCCTTTTCTGACCGCGGCGGTCAGAATGGGCAGGGAAGCACCGCCAGCCTGTTGGCGGTGCTTCTGTGGTCATCCACCCTGGCAGTCGATGACCGCCAGGGTTGGAATGACCCCCATTGTCTTCAGGGTGGGTGGGTTGGGAATGCTTGGACACAGAAGATAAATTGGAAACAACAGAAGGAGATCTGTCCCTAACTGACTGAACCCTAACAACTTGGCCTCCAGGAATAAAGACTCCCCTACTATGATGGGAACCTCCATTACTACCAACATTCCTAGGTGTCCTGCTAGGGGGCAGATTTGGAACAGAACCCTCCCCACCTCCCTCAAGGAGATCCCCTGAGTCAGAATGGGAGCCTTCTATTAACCTCTTATTTGAAGTGCCTGCTTGGGACTCATCATTCACAATAAGCATGTTAAATAAAAACTCTTTTGTCGGGTTCTTTCCTATCACTAAACCTCTATCTAAGCAGAGACTCCTTAGGCTCTTGTAATTTAAATTGTCATAAGTAGTATTGACCATTTTAGGAGCAGACTCTACATCAGACATGATAGTAAAAGGTTTAGAAATAGTGAGAAGGAAGAAAAAGTTTCAGAACTTCTTAAAGAACAGAGAAAAAACTTTTTCTAACTTTTTAGAAACTTTTAGAAGTTTTAGAATACTTTTCAGCACTTAGTAGAAAGTGTAAGAGGAGAAAAGAAAAACTTTTTGGTTAGGTGTACATACACTGAACTTGTTTTGTATATTATTCTCTTATGAAAAGTACACAATGACAAAGTGGTAAGTAGTTACAAGTACTTATCCCACCGCTGCACAACCAATGTAGGAGGCTGGCCTGGCTTGTAGTGGGTACCAGAGGTACTTACACCTTGTGCCAGGTCCAGTTATCCCTTATTAGTGTAGAAGAGGTGTTTCTAGCAGCTTAGGCTGATATAAGGTAGCTATGGCAAAGCAGCCTAGGCTGAACTAGGAGACATGTAAAGCTCATACTATACCACTGGTGTCATATGCACAATATCATAAAAAAACACAATACACAGAAGTACTAAAAATAAAGGTACTTTATTTTTATGACAATATGCCAAAAGTATCTCAGTGAGTACCCTCAGTATGAGGATAAGTTATATACACAAGATATATGTACACAAACCAAAATTATGCAGGTAATAGGAGCACATAGGTATAGGGGCAACACAAACCATATACCCCAGAAGTGGAATGCGAACCACGAATGGACCCCAAACCTATGTGAGCTTGTAGAGGGTCGCTGGGACTGTAAGAAAACAGTGAGGGTTAGAAAAATAGCCCACCCCAAGACCCTGAAAGGTAGGTGTAAAGTGCACCTACTACCCCCAGAGAGCACAGAAGTCATGATAGGGGGATTCTGCAGGAAGAACAAACACCAGCAATGCAACAACAGTGGATTTCCAGACCTGAGTACCTGTAAGACAAGAGGACCAAGTCCAATAGTCGCGACAGTGTCGAGAGTGGGCAGGAGCCAAGGAAATGCCAGCTGAGGGTGCAAGGAAGCTGCCACCTGTTGGAAGAAGCTTGGAGTTCTGCAAGAAAGAAGAGGACTAGGAACTTTTCCTTTGGAGGATGGATGTCCCACGTCGCGATGAAGCTTGCAGAGGTGTTCCCACGCATAAAGACCGCAAACAAGCCTTGCTAGCTGCAAGGGTGGCAGTAGGGTTTTTTGGGTGCTGCTGTGGCCCAGGAGGGACCAGGATGTCGCCACTTGGAAGAGGAGACAGAGGGGGCGTCCAACAACGTAGGGAGCCCTCACAGAAGCAGGCAGCACCCGCAGAAGTACCTGAACAGGCACTTAGAAGAAAAGTGAACCGGAGTCCACCCGAAGTCACAAAAGGGAGTCCCACGACGCCGGAGGACAACTCAGAAGGTGGTGCACTGCAGGAAGGAGTGTCGTGGACCCAGGCTTGGCTGTGCAGGAAGGAAATCCTGGAAGAGTGCACAGGAGCCGGAGCAGCTGCAAATCACGCGATACCCAGCAATGCAGTCTAGCGTGGGGAGGCAAGGGCTTATCTCCACCAAACTTGGACTGAAGAGTCACTGGACTGTGGGAGTCACTTGGACAGAGTTGCTGAGTTCCAGGGACCACGCTCGTCGTGCTGAGAGGGGACCCAAAGGACCAGTGATGCAGTCTTTTTGTGCCTGCGGTTGCAGGGGGAAGATTCCGTCGATCCACTGGAGATTTCGTCAGAGCTCCTGGTGCAGAGAGGAGGCAGGCTACCCCCAGAGCATGCACCACCTGGAAACAGTTGAAAATGCCGGCAGGATGAAGCGATACAAGGTTTCTAGTAGTCGTCTTGCTACTTTGTTGCGGCTTTGCAGGTGTCCTGAGCAGTCAGCGGTCGATCCTTTGGCAGAAGGTGAAGAGGGAGATGCAGAGGAACTCTGACGAGCTCTTGCATTCGTTATCTGAAGAATTCCCCAAAGCAGAGACCCTAAATAGCCAGAAAAGGAGGTTTGGCTACCAAGGAAGGAGGATTGGCTACCAAGAGAGGTAAGAGCCTATCAGAAGGAGCCTCTGACGTCACCTGATGGCACTGGCCACTCAGAGCAGTCCAGTGTGCCACAGACACCTCTGTTTCCGAGATGGCAGAGGTCTGGGACAAACTGGAGGAGCTCTGGGCACCTCCCCTGGGAGGTGCAGGTCAGGGGAGTGGTCACTCCCCTTTCCTTTGTCCAGTTTCGCGCCAGAGCAGGGCTGGGGGATCCCTGAACCGGTGTAGACTGGCCTATGCAGAGATGAGCAGCATCTGTGCCCATCAAAGCATTTCCAGAGGCTCAAAGCAGTTCCAGAGGCTGGGGGAGGCTACTCCTCCCCAGCCTTCACACCTATTTCCAAAGGGAGAGGGTGTTACACCCTCTCTCAGAGGAAATCCTTTGTTCTGCCTTCCTGGGCCAGGGCTGCCTGGACCCCAGGAGGGCAGAAACCTGTCTGAGGGGTTGGCAGCAGCAGCAGCTGCAGTGGAGACCCCGGAAAGGCAGTTTGGCAGTACCCGGGTTCTGTGCTAGAGACCCAGGCGATCATGGAATTGTCCCCCCAATGCCAGAATGGCATTGGGGGGACAATTCCATGATCTTAGACATGTTACATGGCCATTTTCGGAGTTACCATTGTGTCGCTGTACATAGGTAGTGACCTATGTACAGTGCATGCGTGTAATGGTGTCCCCGCACTCACAAAGTCCGGGGAATTTGCCCTGAACGATGTGGGGGCACCTTTGCTAGTGCCAGGGTGCCCACCCACTAAGTAACTTTGCACCCAACCTTCACCAGGTGAAGGTTAGACATATAGGTGACTTATAAGTTACTTAAGTGCAGTGGTAAATGGCTGTGAAATAATGTGGACGTTATTTCACTCAGGCTGCACTGGCAGGCCTGTGTAAGAATTGTCAGAGCTCCCTATGGGTGGCAAAAGAAATGCTGCAGCCCATAGGGATCTCCTGGAACCCCAATACCCTGGGTACCTCAGTACCATATACTAGGGAATTATATGGGTATGCCAATGTGAATTGGTAAATTTAGTCACTAGCCTGTTAGTGACAAATTTGGAAAGCAGAGAGAGCATAACCACTGAGGTTCTGGTTAGCAGAGCCTCAGTGAGACAGTTAGGCATCACACAGGGAACAAATACAGGGCACATACTTATGAGCACTGGGGCCCTGCCTGGCAGGGTCCCAGTGACACATAGACTAAAACAACATATATACAGTGAAATATGGGGGTAACATGCCAGGCAAGATGGTACTTTCCTACAACAAGTGATTGATGAGGTCGTTTTTTTCTGTGTGTAGTGAATGCATACCTTTCTTACCCTCTTACCTCCTCTCGCTTTTGATATCAGTATGTTTTAATTTTTCTGTCTACCTATATATATCTATTTGTAAACCGCTTTGTGTGTTCCAGTCTCACTGCGTTCTCCCTGTAGATGAGTATGCTTTGTAAAGCTCTTTAATTGTCTCTGGAAGTGACTATCTGTTTATAAACATATCTATTTGTGTATCTCTGCAAGAGAGTCTTTCTTTATCTATGTACCTCTCGCATCTGTTTCTGTGTGTATGAATCTATCACTTCACCTGTGGCCTGGGTTTAATAGATCTTTCTCAGTCTATAAGTGACTGGCTTTCAATATATCTTTTTATATGTTTCTCTCAAATTACAGATCTCCACATCAGTCTCTCTTTATGGCGGTTTATTTCTGCATGTCTTTTTTTTGGATACCTGTCTATGGATGTCTTGGTAGCTATACCAATCTGCATAGCGTTTGCTTTTTTATACACATATATAAATCCAGCTCTCATTTTAGGGCCTGCTATATATCAATCTATCTTTATGTCAGTTTCTCTGCGTGTGTGGCTGTCTGTAAATCTATTACTCTGTCTGTCTTTTTAAGTAGTTGTATATTTATTTTTCCCGTTGTCTATCTACATATATTTATTTATTCTCTTTGTCCACTCATGTTCATTGACTTCTGAACCATAATATAAAGAGGGTTCCAGAGCCATTTTATTTGGACGGTGGGGCCGGTGTGTGTTTCATACCTATGTGGTGTGTTTAACCTTATCCATATTTGAAACTCCATGACGTATTCTGGAGCTAGAGTCTCAAACACACGTGAAATCGCGGAGCCCCGTCTTGGGAGCATGTGAACGCCAGCGTGGCGTCGCTCTCACTGCGAGAGCTGAGCGCATCAAAGCTACGTCGAAACTGAAACCTACCTTTGTAGCTGAGGTCAGGGTATATCTTCCTCACTTCTGAAGCGTCTTCAAAAGCAGCACTGGCACATGAAAGGGGTGGAAGGCAAATATAGCAGACGCCGGCCGGCCCTGCTGCTCTTTCCAGCTACGCACTTGGTGAGGGAGGATCGTGGACATGGTCAGGGTCAGGGACGAGCAGCACGTGCAGGCAGCCACGTACGACCACCGAAGGCGCGAGTCCGGGATCACAGGGGACTCACATGCCACCGAAGAGGCTTATGTATATGCTAATGTAGGGTGACCACCTGGCATTGACGCAAATTCTGGACAGGACTATAAAAACATTCAGGACAAAGGGTCAACATTCAGGACAAAGGGTCAAAATTAAGGACAAAAATTCAAGAACAAACCTCAGTTTTACAGACACACCCAAGAGAGGCCATGCCTCACTATGTTGTCAGTGCATTTATTTACTCTTTTTTTAAACATTGCACTATTTATTCACTGTGGTCTTTTTGTGATTGCCTCCTGGTATGCTACCTTCAGGTGTCACATTACGTCCTTGTTCAGTAGTAAATTAATGCCCTTCAGTACTGCCACCCCTACCCAAATCTACCCACTCTTTCTGGAAGAGAAGGTAACAACAACATTTTGATTATGTTTCTGAACATTTTAGAACCCCTGGGAAACAGTTTGGGAAACATTAAGGTAATTAACATTATGCTAGTTTAAACAAATTGAAAAAAAAAATCTGGCTTACCCCAACTGCCCATGGACTTTCAACCTAAAAATGTTTTTAAGACGCAGGGCAGATGGTGTGGGCGTCAGTATCCTACCTAATGTCAGGATGTGAGGTACCCACAACTTGCCTGTAGTCTGACATCACTAGAGTGTATGTCTGAGACTCTACATTTATCTCAGAAATGGGAGCCCGGACTACCAATCAAAGATAATAAAAGAGGAGGATGAAATCGAGATCAAATGGGAGATCCACGGCAAGTGATTCAAAGGGTTGTTGCTCAGAATTGGATAAATATGGAAGAAAAGAACAAGGCGGGACAGTTCCCAAAATCAGACAGGATGGGCCCACCAAGACTATCGGAAGGTAATGGGTACCTGGGGCGTTGTCTCTGCACACAGGAGAGAAGCAGAAGAGGCACTGTCAAGTGGTTGAACAAGCAACACCCATCCACCTTAGCAAACTCTTCTGGTGCAATGGTTCGCTGTTAGTGCTTGTGAAGGGTGAGCAGGGGCCAGACCCCTTGCAAGGTTGTGCAAGGCAATAGCCCTCTTTGTCCATGTCTTTAAATGGTTTTGAAATTGAGAAAAAGCCAAACTAGTGATCTGGGTTATCCATAAGTGTCAAGTACACATAAAATCTTCAAAATATTTGGGATGTAAATTGCACAAACAAACTGTAAAAAAAATAAAATGTAATTAGTGTTTAACACATGGCACTGTTTTCCCCTTTATATACAATTAAATTTCAGATTGAACTAGGAACCAGTTACCTTTCGTTACCTAGTAATTAATATTTACCATTCTCCCACTGATTTGCAGGATGGAAATCTCAGCAGGGCGTCACGGTCCCTCCAATCCCAGTTTGCTTTTTGGTCTTCTTTTCTGCTTTCTGTAGTGGGCCACGTGGCACTAGTGAAGATGGTTTGCAAACCTTCCCCTGGTCGTCCTTCATTCCTTCTTCCGACATGCCTCACATCTGATTTGGTTGCTGCAGCGCTGTCGGGTAGCTCTTTCCACTCTAAAGCTACCTGTGACTCCAGGTGGATTAGGTCTTTTGGACTTAGAACGCTATTATTCAGCTGCACAGGTCCAATAGGTGGCTCGCTGGCTTTCTGCCCACCTCCCTGCATGAGATGGGGTTTATCCTTAAAGACTTTTAAGGAAGGCTTACTGCACTGCTTATTGTTTCCTACTGACCATTCTATGGATCACCATCCGGGGTTATCATGCACAGCTTTCTCTTGCCTTGCTAGAACCTGTAAACTCATTGACACAAAGAAACCCTGTGCTCCTGCACTACCTTTGCTAAGCCTTCCCACTTGCACAGGACGGCTGTGCTCAGAGCAACTCCATCAGTGGCATGCTACAGGTATCTAAAAATTTAGAGATTTGTTTCTGGGCGGCGAGCTACTAAATTTCCAAACCCTTCTGGCAGACTACAATCTTCACCCAGGTCAACTCCTTACTTACAACCACCTTAAATAATCATTAAATGCCTTATTTCATGTCTGCCACATAGCACTAACCCTACAAGAGGTGTGCCAGAAGCTCTACACCATAGGAACTGGTTGCAAACTGATAGAATGGGTGTACAGATCTTTCCTGCAACATGGAAACCACTCTAGGTCTTCTCATCATACTACCTGGGTGATTGATTTGGCCAAACCTCTGCAAGAGGTCTAAAATACTGGAATTTTCCCACAAAGTATCCCACAGCTGTCACTTTAAGTACATTCATAGTGCTTCCTTGGGAATGCATTCCGCCTGTTGCTTGCCATTGGCCTTGTGGTTTGTAACTCACATTTTGTTGCTTTCAATTTGCTGGCTTTATTTGTTTTAGGCTATGCAGCTTGAGCTCGTTCCTTCGCTTGCCCAAACCTTCTCTACAGTATCCTTCCGAGTGCTCCCTTTCTGTAAACAGGCCTGTAAATCTTGTTCTTATCTCATCACATTTGCTGTGCATTCAAAGAACAAAGTCAAATGTCAGGCTCAGTCTTCGGTGGGAACTTAGTGTTTAATTTTCTTTCTCTAACTTCAAAGTGAGAGGATTTATGCGACAATCTTGCTGGATACTGGAGTTAGGAAAGAGTTTTTTCTATTACATGACAACATTTAAATAAACTTCAGAATATATCAGAATTAGGAGTACAAATGAAGCACATTTTTGTTATTTCTCAACTGTGCTAGAAACAAATACCTTTATATGATTAAAACAAATCATTGTATTAGTTGATGCAATTTCCACACATCATCGTCTGTGCACAGTATAGTTTGATTTGAAAAGCTGTATGTCTGTGCAAATGTAATGGTCGTTTCAATCAAAAATGTGTTGTCTGTAATGGCAGTGCGTTACCATACCATGCACACTCCACTCCACGCTGCTCTGCACCACTCCACACCACTGCACCCCACTCTGTATCACTCCACTTTACACCACTCCATGCCATTGCACTGCACTCTTCTCCATTCTGAACCACTTCACATTTTTCCACTGTAGTCTATGCTACTTCACACTATGCCTCTCTACTCTACTCTGTACCACTGTACTCTAGGCCAATGCACTTTACACCTCTCTACACCACTGCTTTCTGCTCCTCTGCAGGCTATACCACTCCAGTCTAGGCAATACCAATCTAGTCTGCACAACTCCACTCTATGCCACTCTGCAACACTGCACCGTACGCCACGGCACTCTAAGCTAATACACTTTATGCTAGTGCACTTTACTCTGTAACACTCAACTCTATGCCCCGGCCCTCTACATCAATACACTGTACGTCACTCTAATCTACTCTGCACTCTATGCCACAGCACTCTACACCACTTTACTCTATGCCATCACACTCTATGCCACTCTATGCAACTCCATTCTACCTTGCACCTCTCCACTCTAAGCCACTTCACTCTACTGTGAACCAATCTACTATACGCCACTGCACTATATGCCATTGCACTCTCCCCTGCACCTCTCCACTCTATGCAACTGCACTCTACTCTGAAACAATCTATTCTACGCCACTGCACTCCACGCCACTCTGCCCCACTGCACTCTAGTTCAATGCACACTATACCACTGCACCCTGACAATCTACTCAGCAACACTGCACTGGCCACCACTATACTCTACACCACTCTACTCTGTACTACTACATTCTGCACCAATACACTCTAGTCCACTGCACTCTATGCCACTCTACTCTGCCCCATGCCACTCTATGCCACTGCACTCTACGTTAGTGCACTCTAAACAACTGCACTGTGTGCCACTGCCCTTTACTCTGCACCACTGTACTCTTTGCCACTGCTCTCTGTACAACTCTACACCACTGCACTGACACTCTACTCTGCAACACTGCACTCTACTCTGTACTACTGCATTCTATGCCACTGCACTCTATGCCACTGCATTGTGCATCATTGCACTCTTGGCACTATACTCTACTCTGCACTACACCACTCTACAATACTCCACTCTGCACTACTCCACACCACTGTACTCTATGCCACGAGTCTACTCTGCACTCTATGACACTGCACCACTCTGCATTACTGCACTCTCTGCCACTCTATTGTATGCCACTCTACTTCACTGCACTCTGTGCTACTCTACCCCATGCCACTCTATGCCACTGCACGCTGCGCCAATGCACTCTAAACAACTGCACTGTAAGCTCTGCCGTCTTCTCTTCGCCACTGTACTCTACGACACTGCTGTCTGTGCCACTCTACTCCACTCTACATCACTGCACTGACACTTTACTCTGCAACATTGCACTCTACGCCACTATACTGTACACCAATCTAACCTGTACTACTACATTCTGCACCAATACACTCTATTCCACAGCACGCTATGCCACTCTACCCTGCCCCATGCCACTCTAGGCCACTGCACTCTACGACAGTGCACTCTTAACAACTGCACTGTATGCCACTGCCCTTTACTCTGCACCACTGTACTTTATGCCACTGCTCTCTGTGCCACTCTACTCCACTCTACATCACTGCACTGACACTCTACTCTGCAACATTGCACTCTCCGCCATTGTACTGTACACCAATCTACTCTGTACTACTGCATTCTACGCCACTGCACTCCATGCCGCTGCACTCTATGCCACTCTACTCTGCATCACTCCACTTTATGCAACTGTACTCTACAGCACTATACTCTACTCTGCACAACTCTACACTTCGCCACTGCACTCTCTGCCACGCGAGTCTACTCTGAACTCTATGCCATTGCACCACTCTACACTACTGCACTCTCTGGCACTCTTTGGTATGCCACTGTACTCCACTGCACTCTATGCCACTCTACTCTGTCCCACGCCACTCAATGCCACCGCACTCTAAACCACTGCACTCTACGTCAATGCAATCTAAACAACTGCACTGTACCTCACTGCACTGTACTATGCACCACTGGGCTCTACGCCACTGCTCCTAAGCCGTTCTACTCCACTCCACAGCACTATGCCACTAACGTTTAGCCATGCTGAACAGCAGTCACTCAGGTGTATAACATGGCTAAGACACATTGGCAAAGCCAATAACACTTACGTAGAGGAGACCTATTGGCTTTGCCAAAGTTTGTTAGTACTATGAGGTACCAAGGTCCCTGAAAGAACTGTGAATTTGTAAGTCCTTATTTTAAACTTACATTTGACGCCTCGTCAGTGGTAGTAAGCGCTATATAAATACAATTACATCATAACATAGGCTGCTCCAAAATGCGCAAATACATTTCGGTTAAATTTTAAAAAAGTGCTTCTCAAATACAGATTTGAATAATATACAGTTTATACCCTAGTACTAACATTTTTTATAACACTCCATTAAACCACACACTCCACAGCTCCCCTTGGAACACCATTACAGTCCCTCTCTAAAAGAACATTTCTTAGCCATCAGAAAGCTTCAAGTGACTCCTTTGATTAAAGTCAATGCAGGTTTTCAAGTCCCTTTGCATTTGCAGATTTACCAGTTGCCCACATTTGCATTTCTTTAGGGAAGGAGACACCCTGGCAAGAAGGCCTTTTCTTATCTGTCTGCCCCTCCGTCCCTCAGAGCACGGGAGACTCCTTGCCTTTCAATCCAGCCGAGGAAACGGACCTGCATGTAATTTCGCCCTGCCTCCAGTGTCCTTTTGGTGAAGGGCTAAAATTACAGACAAATGCTGTTCGTTAAGCCTTTCATTACGGATAACGGACAGCAGGGCGAAATTACGGCCAGTCCGTGAAATTTACGGACGGGTGGTCACCCTATGGTGATGGGGGCATAAGGAGACTTGCAGAACCAGCTCAGAGACTAATCTATGGCGCTGGCGCGTGAGGAGAATCGCAGGTCCACCTCAGAGGCTAATAATTTATGGTGCTGGCTCATGAGGAGACTCGCAGGCCCACCTCAGAGGCTAACCTACAGCCCAGACAAGGTCCCCAGGTCCATGCATAACATGCTGCTCCAATCCAGGGTTTTCCTTCAAATTGTGGGACCTCTAGTTTCATTTATTCTATTATAAAAAAGGAAGGCAAGTCCCAGAATTTAAAGGAAAAAAACCTGGACCGGAGCCGCACATCACACATGGACCTAGGAAACTAGGCGGCTATGGCACTGTTGCATAAGTAAACTCACAGGCCACCCTCAGAGGCAGGGGCAGCTCCTTTGCAGTGGCGCAGGAGCTTTGCTCCCCTAGCTAAGCCAGGAGCTCAAAAATAAAATGATATTTTTTATTGTTTTATCTTTCAGATGCTGGCTCAACCAGCAGCTTGGGAAGGGAGGGGTGAGGCTGGGCCACAGGAGAGGGGAGGGGAGGAGAGAGTGCACTTAAGTGTGCATGTGTGTTTAGCCAGCCGTCTTAGGCCGGGCAAACACACATGCGCACTTAGGTTTCTCCAGCCGGGCTGGAGAAACTACACAGACCCCAGGGCAGTGTCTGAGCGGCAGTCCAAGCTGCTCAGACCAATCCTGGCGCTGCTTTCAAGCTAGCTTTAGCATAAAAGCAGCACCAAGATTGCTGGGGAGGCTGTGCTGGGGTCCCAGTGAATGCTGGGACACCAGAAGAAGAGGAGCGAGGCAGTGGCGATGGGAAGAGGGATGTTTTTTGAAAAACCTTTTTATTTGTTCCCTTCCCCCCGCCCACCGGATTTGCGGTGGCCGCTGTTCCTCAGAGGCTAACATATAGAGCCTTATTAGACTAACAGGCCCACCTGAAAATCAAATCCGTAGAGCAGGCGACACACAGGGTCACTCCAAAGACAAGCAACATAAAGCCAGTAGGCATATATGGCCATATCAGAGGCCCATCCAAGGTGCACCTGAAGGAAGTAGGGGCCACTCTGGGGCAAATCTGTGAGCATGAGGAGACTCTGGTCCACCTTGGAGGCAAATCAATGGTGCAAGAGGAGACAAACATATATATATATATATATATATATATATATATATATATATATATATATATATATATATATATATAAAAACAATGGTGGTCAATTACAATCCTTTGGCGGCGCACTCCACTGCTGGTCCCGGAGGAGACCACTCTTGTGACTATAAATAACAATTAAGTTCACTGCACTCCATGAAGACCAAAATAATGTAATTTTTGTTTAGTTCAGTACAACGCAACAACCACTGATGGATTTCAACTCACTTGGAATCTTGTTATCCTTCAACATAAGCAGTAGTCAGGTAAATATTACTACAACAATGCACATGTCATGATAAACATACCCTCATGAACGCCTGGGCATCATTATGAATGCACACGAAGTGAAAACATTCCTTAATAGGCACATGCCGGAATGAACATACTATCAGGAAGGATAAGACATTATCATGATTGCCCCAAGCATAGCTCAAGTGTATAGGCCCAGTACTCCTGGGCTCCTATTATGGGTCATATGGTGGGGCTCCTTCCACCCTGTTCACCATGTGAACTCTGGGGCTGCTATTACCGCAATTACGGCAATGGGAGGCTCGGGCAGGGACAGGCCCTCCGATGACGATTCCCTCTCCCATCCTGCAGCTATATTTTGTCAGTGAACATATGGGCTTAATTCCAAGTCATTATTGCATTCACTGCCTTTAGTTTCATACAGATTAGGCCCCTTGGTGGGAGCAATTGTGTGAGAGATAAGGATCTATGTTTTTCAAAGCATTGTGCCTTACCTATTTATTTTTTTAGTTTCAACAATGTAATTGATGTCCGTTTATTTTTTTTGTAGGCTGCTACCACAATTTGTCCTGACGAAGATCCTCCACTGTGAATCATATTAGAACGGGTTGAAACGTCAACCTATACATGAGTTCATTGAATTAACAAAGTGTTTTATTTTCACATGAGTTCAAATTAACTTATTGTTTAGTTTTCAATGTTGAACTGAAATCAGACTTAGTTTATTATGAAAGTTAACAGTCTTTCAGTCAACATTGTATCAATGTATCAACATTGTATCTGACCACACTTCTTGTCCCTTTTGTCGCTAAGCACATTCACCGCGTTGCACTATGGAACACTTACATACATGTGCTTATATATAGAAAATATAGTCACAACAGTGATTAAATTACTATTTATTCAGTACATATGTGTGTGCTTATTTATGTGTTTATGTGGAATATCTTAACACTATTTCGATAGGTACAACTGCATTTTGATTCTCATGACTGTTATTAGGGATTTGCACTAAAACAGATGAGTTGTTGCATGGGAACACTCATGCATCAATCATGGAATGCCCTCTTGGTGCAAAGTACCCCAAATAGCACATAGCGTGAGTCTGCATTACTTTGGAATACTACTCAACTCAAATCCTAATTTTCGTTAGATAGTAAATCCAATCCTAGCACTTTGCACTGGGTTTGCATTACAAAAGTGATGCAAACCCAGGGCAAAACACTTCTAAATCTGGGTCTATGTATTTGCAAGTTGTCTGCACCATAAGTACCAGACTTTACTATCACCCAGTGTACTAGTACTCAATAAATCAAGTGCAGAAGGATGAACGAATTAGTTGGCTTTATCAGGAATCAAACTAGTGATTTTACATCATATAAGTGCTTACCTGCTGAACCCTTTGAATCTAACAAGGTCTGAGTCTGCCTGTTCCATCATTTCTTCCTCTATGTCCAATTCAAAGTAGCCACAGGTTCACACTTAGAAAAACAGATATACTGGGTATTTTCACCACTCACGTACCTTGCAGCACTGGAGCCTATCACGTGTGGTTAGCTGGGTACTGACACTTAGCTTCCTACTTGTCCCAGACAGCAGGCCAGTATCCTACAGGGGTCAAGCAAGCTTGTGAGCTGCCTGATAGAGATGCAGTTCCACTGGTGAGGCTTCTTCTCTGCCTAATGAAAATTCCTCTAGTGCTGATGAGGTTCCCACTATAGTTTGCACTATTACTCATACATATTGCACTGTAACTGATGCAGCTTTCTCTGTCAATGATTAAACTACCACCTGATGACACTTACACTGTAACTGATGAAGTTTGCACTGTTATTGATCCAGACTGCAGTATGACAGATAGATTGCACTGTCACTGATGAAGCTTTCTCTAGTACGGATGAAGTTTCCTTTATCAATGATGAAAATTCTTTTATCACAGATAAAGATGAAGCCAGCACTATCATTGATGTAGCGTGCCCTACCAACGATGAAGCTTCCACCATCACAAATGAGGTTTACTCTGTTAATGATGAGGCCTCCACTATTACCACGACCAATGGAGTTAGGTGATTTGGCCACGGGCCACTGGATTTATGTGATTTTGTGGCTACAGCATTTTCGGCATTGTTACAGATTTGCCACATAATCCATCATCTGCTTCACAATCTGCAAATGTTCACAAAAAAAATGTTTCTAGCTCAAACGGGCCAAAAGTTACTAAAAACTAAGCAAAGCATATTGTTGCGAAACCGAAGGTTTATCATTCACCTGTCAGCTGCTTGTTGCTGCAATTAGGTGTTAACCTGGTAGTAATGAGTTGAAACCTTTACCCAGACAGTGTCAACCTATCACAAATTGTATCACATTACCCCTGCCATATAAATTCGCTCCTTCCCTGCAGCATAATTCCACACGCCCTAATAATGATGCAGACCGTGCTACTGCTGATGAAGCTTGCACTGTCACTGATGAAGCAACCATTACCAGTGGTAAAGCTTCCACTATTTTTAATGAAGCCTCCTCTGTTATTGATGAAAATTCCACAACAACCGATGAAGCTTCCACTATCAACGATGATGCCTGTGCTATCGAGGATCACCGCTTCCACTATCACTGATGAAGCCAGCACTTTGACTGTCAAGCTTCACCTTTCTCTGACGAAGCTGCCACAATCTCAATTGCATTTTTCCTAATCTGCTTCCAGGGTTATTGATCCAGCCTTTGCAAAGAGATAAACCCTCACACCAAAACCCTTCTCAGAAACCCTACTAATGATTTCCATGACAAAGTTTAAAGAAAGAAACAGTGGTCTGATTTGGTGGCAACAGTGCATTTTTTGTCGGATTACTTGCTATAAAAAGAATTTAAACAAGCACTTGCAATGCAATGGGTCTAGCATTTGCTAGAGTTAGAGCTATTAGCGTTGTAAACTCCTAACCGGACTTTTCTTGCCACATAAATTGAAAATGAAAAGTATAACAGTTTCACATAAGCGAGCCAATTCAAAGTGCCACACCATGAGCATAAAGGAGACACACAAAAAGGAAAATAAGTTTGCTCGCAGTCAAATGTATCGGCAAGAGGGCAATTAGCCACGTAACAGGGTCGATGTCCAAGGTGGTAACCAAACCGCCCAAATGATAAAGGATTTTTGAAGGGCAAGCCCATGAACAAGCGACAGTGATGGGCGTGGTTAAAAGTCCAAAAAGAAAACACCACGTTGGAAAAGCAGCGCTTGCGCGCTGCTATGCTCAACCTAAAAAATAGGCAAGTAAAAGACCACACAGGAGGCAGAAACTGGTTTCTAGGCTTTGGACTGCAGCTTACACCTCGCCTGCTCTTTCAACGAAAACACACCACGACTCTGTCTATTATCTGTAATTGCTGCCTCCAATTTTCCAGGAATTTAGCTGGGAAGCTAAAAGAGTCATAGCTCTTATGTATCTGCGCTGCCAGGCAGTGTCTGTGTCACTCCAGTGTGTGTGAGGACCAGCAGGCAGGCCTCTCCCAGAGCCCCCATTTCGGGGAAGAGTTTCACACGGGTACGTTAAATTCAGCGCTGAGTAACCCAGCGCCCTTCTTGCAGGCGCAGTTCTCGTGTCTCTTGGAATGTGCGTCAGCTGAGACGTGCTCCATGCATCATATGGAGAAATAGAAATGTTCAGTTATTTCTACCACCTTGCAGCATAGATTAATCTAAGAATAAACCTTAACGCCATTGTAAACGAGTAACGCGACCTGTTCAGCTACCCTGCACGTAGCTTTAATGCACAGAAATGTCACAGCCACACCTTGTTTAGGCTATGGCTCAGCTGTAGTAAGAGACTGGTCACAAAAAGTAACTGAAAATTGTTTACCGAACTTTTGTTACCTCTCTTGTCGATGTGATGAGACCTGTGTCTCAACGCAAAATGTCCAGTTTTGCAGGGCATCATAGAGCAACGTGCCTAATGAATATTAATTAGGCAGATTGCTATTTATGGTTCCCTGTGATTGGCTCAAACAGCAGACCAATATCCCAGTGGCTACATTCCCAAAAAAGATTTTTTTTTTAGCAGCAGGGGTTCCTTGAAGGAGCCCGTGCTGCTAACAAAACAAACATCGTCAAAGACAATAGGTCTGGTCTTTGCCAGCGTAGTATTTTTTTAAAATACATTTTATTAATTTTATAGTAACTGACATAGCACTAAATTGACCAGCGGTGTTTGTCCGTATCTTCCACTCCCAATGGGTGCCATTGCATTTTCGAACAGACACCGGACAACCATGCCACCTTCAAGAACGCCACTCGCAATCACCATCATCTCATCAGATCTGCCAAGAAAACCTACTTCAAATACTGCCTGAACAACAACGCACACAACAGCAAGGAGCTCTTCAACATCGTGAATGAACTCTCCAACCCCAGCTCCAGCACAAACAACATCCCACCTTCACAAGACCTGTGCAACTCCCTTGCCGCCTTCTTCCACCACAGGATCACAGACATCCATGACAGCTTCAACAGCCAGACCACCCTGCCAATTACCGACTCCTCAGACTCTCCACCCACCTTCAACTACGACCCCCTGCTCGTCTGGGCCAACGTGAACGAAGACGACACAATCAAAACCATGAGCACCATCCACTCTGGATCTCCATGCCCGTACCACATATTTAACAAAGCAAGCACCACCATCGCACGCCACCTCCGCAAAGTCATCAACATCTCCTTCGAGAACCGCGACCTACCCCGAGAGCTGGAAGCATGCTGAGATCAAACCCCTACTCAAGAAACCCTTGGCGGACCCGAGAGACCTCAAGAACTTCCACCCCATCTCCCAACTGACCCACTACCTCAAAGAAAACAACATCCTGGACCCATCCCAGTCAGGGTTTCGCAGCAACCACAGTACCAAATCTGCCCTCATCGCCGCCACCGACGACATCAGGGCCCTGCTTGACAACAGCGAAACCGCGGCCCTCATCCTCATGGACCTCTCGGCCACCTTCGACACTGTCTGCCACTGCATCCTACGCACATGCCTCCACAACGCAGGGAGCCGTGACAAAGCTCTGGAGTGGACCACCTACTTCCTCTCCGGCAGAACCCAGAGCGTCCGCCTCCCCCTTTCTGCTCCAAAGCCTCCAAGATCATCTGCGGCGTTCCCCAAGGTTCGCCCCTCAGCCTTACACTATTCAACGTCTACATGGCCGCGCTCGCCCGGCTACACAACCTCAACATCATCACCTACGCCGGCGACACCCAACTGATCCTCTCCCTCACCAAGGACCCCCTCATCGCCAAATCCAACCTCCACAAAGGAATGAAGGCCATCGCCGAATGGATGAGGAACAGCAAAGTGAAGTTGAACTCAGATAAGACGGAGGTCCTCATCCTCGATGCCAACCCCTCAGCCTGGGACGACTCCTGGTGGGCAACCGCTCTGGGAGCAGCCCCAACACCCACCAACCACGCATGCAACCTGGGTGTCATCCTCGACTCAACACTCTCTATGACCAAGCAAGTCAGCGCCGTCTCCTCATCCTGCTTCAACACCCTCTGCATGCTCCGCAAGATCTACAGATGGATCCCCACAGATACAAGAAGAACAGTCACCCAAACCCTCGTCAGCAGCAAACTTGACTATGGAAACGCCCTCTATGCAGGAGCCCCGGCCAAACTCCTCAAACGACTGCAACGCATACAAAACACCTCCGCACGCCTGTGCCCACCGCCACAGCCACATCCCTCCCCTTCTGAGAGACCTACACTGGCTACCCGTCAACAAAAGGATAACCTTCAAGCTCATCACCCACGCTCCACAACACTGGCCCAGCCTACCTCAACAGACGACTCACCTTCTACACCCTGTCCCGCCAACTCCACTCAGCCGACCTCGCCCTCGCCACCGTCCCCCGCATCCGAAGAGCGACTACCGGAGGCAGATCCTTCTCCCACCTCGCCGCCAAGACTTGGAACACCCTTCCCTTACCCCTACGACAGACAGAAGACCTATTGACTTTCAGGAAGCGGATCAAAACCTGGCTATTTGAGCAGTAGCAGCACCCCCCCCTCCCCTCAGTGCCTTGAGACCCTCACAGGTGATAGTGCGCTCTACAAATACACTGATTGATTGATGCTTCTATTCCATCCCTTTTGTGGTGTTTCACTCACTCCTTCTTCCCATTCTAGAAGTGTGATTTGCATGGTTCTGTGACATTTTAATACTTCCAACAGCTATAACTGCACTCTTTATACCTCAGCCTTTGTGCTTAAAGCTGCTAATTGCCACATCTCTGATTCGCAAAGTCTAATGACAATGCTAACTTAACTAATGAAAACACGGTCCCAGCATTCAGTTCTGCCCACCCCTGCTAATGATCAGCACTAAATTTCAACCACACCACCCCACTCTGGTCATTAAACGCTTCCAGTTGCATCCAGCGGTTTCCCTGGTGCCCTCAAGTGGGTGTACCCCAGGGCTACTTCTGGGTGGCTATTCACATTTACTATCTATCTGGTTCTGCCAAGGAAGCCAATGTCTCTTCACGGGCACCTATTGCATCCACCTGTCCATCTCCCGTTCTTTAGCTCCAGATGAAGTGTCATGCTGCCATATTTCGCACACTTGAGCACATCATGTTTCCAGGAGTTAATGCAAGGCCACTTTACCGCTTCCCATTTAATTGTCGTGCGTACGACTCGGGTATGGAGGTTTTGGGCATTATCCTAATAGTTGTGTCTGTCACTGCGTAAGCAGAGTGAGTCACCACATCCCAAAACCTTGCTAGGGTGAGTCAGCATCACACCATGTGAAATATCTGTTCCCACTTCTCACAACATCTGGGGAACATTAATGAGCTCCTGAGTAATAGTTATTAATTTTATTCAGGGTTGTAATCACAGATTTGAAATCGCAACATGGCTTTGCACATCT
Organism: Pleurodeles waltl; assembly: GCF_031143425.1. NCBI lineage: Eukaryota > Metazoa > Chordata > Amphibia > Caudata > Salamandridae > Pleurodeles > Pleurodeles waltl. The sequence continues at coordinate 151,357,089 of NC_090449.1, forward strand.
TGCCCTATGTTCCTACAACCTGCCTGCTTCTTGTATTGCATCTGTTGCTCATAACCATGCCCTAAATTTTTACATGATGACAGCTTAAGTAACAATTGTTGTTCAGCCTTTTGTACATAACATTAGGTACCTTCTTGTTACATATATATTCATATTTAGTGCATTTAACTTTGTATTTCCCATGTTTCTGTACATATACATAACTTTCTCAGTCTCTTTGTATACCTCATACTTCCCACTTATCGATTCCTATAACCCATGGACCCTCACAAACATTTTCTGAGAAGCCGCAAAGTTTGGTCTGTGGTGTGACTGAGGGCCGCATTGATGGCAAGGTGGCAGTTTGGTAAGTGGGCAGTGGGCAGATTGTAGGGGAAGCGAAGCATGTACATCTAATGGCTGAATTGCACAATGTGAAATCAGAAAACCTGGACTCAGTCCCAGTTTACCCACTTGACCAAATTGTGTAATTTTAGGCACTTTTTTTATTTATTCCAGGTAACCTTTTTTTCTTCATTATCACATATAAGAGGACCTTGGAATACATATCTCCAGGATGTGCGATGTATAAATCCTTCCCCCATGTTTGATTTAATAAACTTTAATGTTGTTCATGTATAACAGCAACCCAGGCCACCCAAGGGGAGCATATAACTTACTTGCCTCTTAGTTCAGTGTTGGTTGGCATTGTTGTCATGGTGGGGGGAAACATGAATGTTTCTAAATTCATGTTTGACAACTATCACTTTAAAAAAAAATACTTCTCAATGCAATCCACAGATATAACCTGATGTATTAAGGTGAAACAGTCCTGTGTTTTGTAATTTTTGAATTATGAAGAGATTTTATCATATTTTTACACATTTGCTGCAAGAAACCTTTTAAAAATGAAGGTTTTCATAAAGTTAACTGGGGCAGAACACCCTGGTTACTTCCTTTGATTAACATCAATTAACTTTTAACTACATGTGCCAGTTCAGTTAATATATTTTGAATATTAAGGCTGAGTCGAGTAAACAGCAGCCCAGTGCTGTGGCTCAGCAGGGAGCACATGTAAAGGTCAGGTTTCTGGGCGGTACCTTGAGTATCACAGCTATAACAACTAGAGTTTAAGAGGAAACAGAGGACCAATTTATGCGGAGGGATTTACTAAATTATGTTGCCTAATCAACGTATTCAATGGTTGTATTATCTGTCTTCATTGCCATTTTAACACGATAGTACTGTGTGGGTACAGCTATCAGAAGATTATCACCTGAATACAGCAATCAGCAGCTGAAAGGTGAAGAGTTAATCTTAACAAACGGTAAGCTGCTGGTTGGCACCATGTGGGTGTTCTATGTAAGCTAGAAACATCATCTTTTGTTGACATTTGCAAAATATGCATCATATAATGGATTATGTCTTTCAAATGTGGTACATCCATAACTATTCAGAAAACACATAATACTAGTAATTCTGCTTTATACCTACCGTTTATCGTACCTGAGTGAACTCCGGTGCTCAGCTCTCTCTCTTTCTCAGTGCTACATTGGAAAGTTTTAAGTACTAATCTGGCAATTGAATCCTATGTTTTAAACTGCAATGTCCCTGCACGGCTCAAACTTCCATAGTTACTTACTTTACAGCGCTGAGGCCCCTGGCGAAGGTCCAGGCTTGTCCAAACCTCATAATAAATGAATCTTCTTCTTTGTAGAGATGATGCAAGGGTGGGAGCCACTGATCACTAAGAAGTTTTGCCTTTGAACTTGCATCTCCAGGCATTCTGTAGTGTGGGTGATGCATTCCAGCCATGACTCTCCACACACACTCTAATAACTGGCTTCTGGGTAAGTGGCCAGGTCACACTGCTGTGGTTCTTAGTGAATTATTGTAGCCAGGCTCTTCAGGATCCACGCCCAGAGAAAGAGAGCTCAGACTACCACTTCTGTTGAACACTAGGCTCAGGGCCCAAATAAAGAATGGAATTGTTATCCAACTTTCACCAATGGAATGATTTTGTAGGTTTCTGTCATGCTCTCTCTCTTGTAACACAGTCAATCTATGAAGCAGTCACTCATTTAGCTGCCTCCCTCTACCTAAGTGCTGGGATGGTGACTGAGTGGCGATTGTTACCAAGATGTAAATCCTGTAGAACTTTTGCCTCTTGTTCCTCGTTGTCCTGTGTGAATGTAGGAGGCCGGCCTGGTTTGTAGTGGGTACCTATGGTACTTACACCTTGTACCAGTTCAGTTATCCCTTATTAGTGAAATGTGGGCAGTGTCTAGAAGCCAGGCTGTCTAGAGATAGCTGTAGGCAGAGCAGTCAAGGCTGAACTAGGAGACATGCAAAGGTCTTGCAATACCACTGTAGTCACACAGTACTTACACACAATAAAGACAATACTCAGTCGTACCAAAAATAAAGGTACTTTAGTTACACAAGGCCAAAAATATCTTAGATGCTATACTCCCTTAAGAGGTAAGTAAAACACATAAACTATACACTAGTAACCAAAATCAGGTAAGTACACAGTCACAAAATAGTGCAAATAGTGAAAATCACCATAGGCTAGAATGGGCCTAGGGGCAACACAAACCATATACTAAAATAGTGGAATGAGAAAGTCACCCCCCCCCCCAGGCAAGAGTAGTGTGTAGATGGGTGCTGGGAGTGTACGAAAACACCAAAGGTAAGTAAAGTACCCCACCCCAGAGCCCAGGAAAGTAGGAGTAAAGTACAGAAAGTTTCCTCAGAACACACTAGGAGTCGTGGTAAAGGATTATGCAAAAACCAAGCAAGACTGCAAGACACCAATGATGGTTTCCTCGACCTGAAGATTTGTGAAGAGAGGAGACCAAGTCCAAGAACATATGAAGAGTCGAGGAAGAACAGGAGCCCCTGCTAACCCGGATGAAGGTGCAAAAGTGGATTCTCAGGTTGGAAGAAAAAGTAAAAAATGCACAAAAGAAGACAGCTGCAGGTTTCTGCTTGGTGCAAAAGATGTCCCAAGTTGAGTCGTTGGATGCAAGCTAGTTTTCATAGTTGGATTCTGCCAATAAGCCTAGGCTCATGCAAATGTCACGGTTGATCGGGAAAGGTGCTACCTGGGCCCAGGAGGGACCTGGGGGTCTCAACTCAGACTGAGGAGACAGGGGGGGCTCTCAGCACTTTAGAGAGCCCTCAGAAGACCAGGCAGCACCCACAGGAGTCCCAAGACATGGGGACAAGGGAGATGCAAATTGTGGTCGTTGCAGCACTACACAAAGGTATCCCACACTGCCGGAGAACAACTCAGGGAGCAGAGTGCTGCAGGATAGAGTGCTGGGGACCTGGGCTACGCTGTGCACTAAGGATTTCTAGAAGAAGCGCACAGAAGCCAGAGGAGCTGCAAAACACGCGGTGCACAGGGGTACTGTCTGGCTCGGGGAGGCAAGCCCTTACCTCCACCAAATTTGGACAGCTGGACCTTTGGACAGTCAGGATCACTTCAGTCCTCCACCTGTGTTCCAGGGATCACACTCTTCGACAGGAGAGGAGTCCCAGAGTACCAGTCGTCGCTGCAGAGAGGTGCCTGCTGAAGCAGGGAAGTGACTCCGTCACTCCACTGGAGATTCCTTTGGTCCTTCTGGTGCAGGATGAAGACAGGCAGTCCTCAGAGCGTGCACAACCTGGAAACTGTTGCAGTTGCTGGAGGAGCTGGATTTAAAGAGTTGCAGTAGCCTTCTTACCTTGTTGCAGTTGTAGAGTTCCTGAAGCAGTTCTGCGGTTGATCCGACAGTAGAAGGTGAAACAGAGGTTGCAGAGGAGTCCAGCTGGAATCTTGCAAATCCGTATCTGAGGAAACACCCAGAGGAGAGACCCTAAATAGCCCTGAGAAGGGGATTGGTCACCTAACTAGGTAAGCTCCTACCAGGAGGGGTCTCTGACGTCACCTGCTGGCACTGGCCACTCAAATGCTCCCAGAGTTCCCTGACCATCCTGAAAACAAGATGGCAGAACCCAGGGACACTCTGGATGAGCTCTGGGCAATACCCCGTGAGTGGCGATAGACAGGGGAGTGGTAACTCCCCTTTCCTTTGACCAGTTTTGCGCCAGAGCAGGGACTGGGGTCCCTGAACCGGTGTAGACTGGATTATGCAAGGAGGGCACCATTTATGCCCTTCAAAACATTTCCAGAGGCTCTGGGAGGATACCGCTTCTGTGTCTGTAAACCGATTTCCAAAGGGAGAGGGTGTAACACCCCTCTCCTAAAGGAAATGCATTGTTCTGCCTTCCTGGGATTGAGTTGTTATCACAGTGAACTTAAGTAGATGCATTACAACTTTGCATATTTTTCTAAACTTTTGCAATTTTGTCGTGTGAGCAGGTGAAGAAGATAAAATAAAACAAGCATTGGCAAAACCAGTTAATGTGGGTTTAATGTGCCCAAAATGTGGCATTAGAGTAATGCAGTGAATCCGGAAAGACAGCCAACAAGCGGGGATACAGAGAGCTACATTTTAAAGTAGTTCTTCATGCAGTTGAATGCTAGCACTCCAGTGGAGGTGGAAGTATATATCCAAACGGCCAATAACATAGGTGAGAGATGAAAACTCCACTCGGGTGGGACAACATTTGGTTAACATAGTCCCAAAGTAGTGGCTGAAACATGCTGGTCAAACAAAGCGAGTGGTTAGAATGGGCGGGCCCAAAACATTTTTGTGAGCAAAATGTGTGTTAGATACCTACACAGTCAAAACACAAATCTAAAAAGAATAGGGGAGGCCCTCTACGACAGCATGAACCATTCCCATTGATGCTCAGATCCCTGAATGGGTCACTGCCTCTCTTTGGCAGCAACACACTGTCTGCTCAACACCAGATGTCCCACCCTAAGAAGTAGTGCTTCCGGAGGTAACTAACCAATCAGCAGGAGCAGAGCAGAAATATTTGTTCTCATTGCCACTCAGAGGTTAGTAAATTCTTGATTGGCAGCAAGCAAATCACACTTTATAGCCAATGTCTTCAGCAAGCAGTCATGACCAGGAGAAGACATGGACATCCAGTTTCAGTGTCTTGGCAGCCAAAACTTTGCCACAGTGAAATTGAGTCAAGTGGGCAAAGTTCAACCACCTTTGCACAAGGCAAAGTTATTCATATTATGAAGCCCTTAATTTCACATACGCCAATATCCATCCCTATCAGACATGACAAAATGCTGGCTGGGTGCAGTATCTGGATGGTGTAGAGGAGGCTTCAGCAATGATGAAAGGAATAATTATCTGTACATCAGACTCAGGGCTGTCTTTAGTGTTGGCGGCACCCGGCGCGACAATGTTTGTTTATGCCACTCTCCTCACGACCTCCTTCATTGATTCCATTACTACCACCCTCCAATTATGCTCCTCATCACCCCTAAAGCCTTATCACACATTTTCTTATTTTACAGTGCTACTCGCCACAAAGGAAGGAGACACTTGAGAATGGTACAGCAACCTTGAGGACTGGCTCTGTGGCTCCCTGGACACCCTAGATCCCATTAAATCTCTAGGGCCCAGGTGCCTGGCAGGACGCCCCCCATTAGTTCTCATCTGAACTCATTGGGTTAACCGAGGACATTCTTAAAACTATTAAATCAGTGTCACCACTAGACACAGCCCCTGCCCCCGATATACTCAGGAAAGGAGGCGATAATATCCTGTCTAGACTGACTGACATTTTTAATTACTCACTGCAAAGTGGTACCGTTCCTGCAGCCTGGAAACACACCGTGATTAGACCTCTTCTGAAAAAGCCATCAGCACATCCCCTTTGTGTGGAGAACTATCAACCCATCTACCTCCTTCCAGAGGATAGCAATGTTCTTGTTCTTTTTTGGAGGGATATGCCATCCTACTCCCAAATCAAACAGGTTTCAGGCTTGGCAGGAGCACAGAAATTACTCTATTAGCTGCCACTGAAGAATTAAAAATAATCCTTGACCAAGGTGGCTCTGCAACTATGATTTTGCTGGGTCTGAGCTTGGCCACCTTGTCACACCCTGTCCTACTTCAAAGACTGGAAGAGTCAGGAATCACCTGAGCGGCTCGGAAATGGCTCACCACATTTCTTAAAAACAGGAGTTTTTAGGTTCAGGAGGAATATTTTTTCTCAACTACCTACCCCTTAACATGCTGGGTGCCACAGGCTCATCCTTAAGCACTATGCTTTTTAACCTATGGGTACTTCCACTGGCGGGATAGTGCGAGAGCTTGGTCTCCTACACGGATGACTCACAGATAGTCATCTCGCTCACTTTGGGCACTATCAAGACCTCCAATCAAAGGCCTGTTTGATACAGGTACCAAATGGGATGTCCACCAGCTGTTTAAAACTGAATGAGGAAAAAAGAGAGGTTCTAGTTGTAATAACCCCTCCTGCTGGATGGAACTCAACTGGTCTGATTGCTGCGATCCACCTCCCTCACCTTCATCTGCAGCCAAAAGCTTTGGATTTTGGATCGATGATAGTCTATCCATGGAGATTCAGGCCAAGAAACTTGCTGCATGCTGTTTTGGACTTCTCTGAACCCTCTGAAAATTGTTAAGTTGGATCCCTGGCCCACTGCATAAAGTAGTTGTACGGGAGTGGTCAACTCACGTCTGGACTACCCCCACTACTTCAGTATGTGACAAGGCGATAACTGTTCCAGAACACCACTGCGTAGGTTTTCCACACACTTCATATGTACCAGTCAGCTGCACCAGCGTTAGCAGCCTTGCAATGGTTACCAATTCAGAAAAGAACCCAGTTCAAAACACTCTGTCTGGTCCATTGCGCCATTGACAAGAAGGGTCTCAGCTAATTCAGCATCGGGTACCTCGGTATATTCTAAGTGGACCACTACGCTCCAGGGGTCTCAAAATGCTGCAGGTACCCAGGATCAAGAGAGCAAGATGCAGAGGAAGTAACTTTGCTTATCTGGCAACTAAGTTCAGGAATGCTCTTCCAGCATATATTAGACTTGACCAATCAGATCAGATCAGAAAGAAGCTGAAAACGTTCCTTAGTTCTGTTCAGGATATGCAAGCAGTACTCTTGCACAATGTTATTGTTTGTTACCAGCCCCGGAGGCCCTTAAAATAGCTTTGCGCTCTATAAATGCAGAAGAATAGAATGGAATAGAACTTACCCCAATATAGACTGTCAGAGCATTTTACATTACATACATATTATGCAGAGATGATCAGTGATGTAAACGTGTGAATTAATGTATAGGAAATGTTACTTAAGACAGTGAGGACTACAAGATGAAGGAGTCATATGTCATCCATACTGGCTAGCATTATATGTTAAGAGTGCTTGATCTGGAGAAACAAAGGAGTAGAGTTATTACGTTTTCCCTCAGCACAGTAACCAAAGTTGCTGTGCTGCTTGAAAAGGAGATCGCACAATAGCAACATATCTTTTATGAAGTAGTGCTGTTGGTCTCTCTTCTGGTGCTGGCGTACTTTAGGGTGCCTTGTGCCAATGCACACACCTTTGCTGGTTAGTGAAAGCAATTGTTCATGACATTAAGTGTAAGTTTTATACCGAAAAGGTACCCTTCCAGAATAAAATTCTATCCTTTGACAAAGTTGGAAAGGTTTATAGAAAATAAATCTTATCTGCAATTTTACGGCTGCCTAAAGATAATTTTTGGAGGCGGATCTCTTTGTACCAAAGTAATCAGATAGCGATTAGTGTCCATGGGAATGGCCATTTACCATCCAATGTATGCCTCCTTGATGTAAAGTAGAGTATAGTACTACTTTGTGTTACATTATGGCTACTGTCCAACGCAATTCAGGATTTGGGATGGCAGGTAAGCCTCAAAACAACACTTTGCACCAGATTTACATCACTTTTATGATGGAACCCAAGTGCAAAGTTTTAGTACCTCCGCCCTGTAAACTCAGGATTTGGAACAGACAATAATGATGTAGGGTGATATACTAATAGAATTGTATAAAGGAGCCCTTTGTAGCAAATTAAAAATAATATATGATGGGGAAAAAAAACAATAAGGTTCTAAAATTTTGCCTTTCAATTTGCATGTAGCACTTTGATGCCTTTTCATAGCTCATTATGCAATTTTAGGATTATAAGATATGAACTCAAAGTATCAAAAGGATCTCTGTGGCAAAAGCCGTACCCAATGAGCACCATGAAACAAATATTAAAACTAATCTGTGATGTGCATGTCACACACTGTGCTTTGCAGCAGGAGCATTAACCCTCTATGCTACATTATTATGAGTCAAAACTGTCACCAAAATGCAAATCTTACCATTAAGTGCTTTAACCACCAGAGATAACATGCCGCTTTTAATATCGCCTTAAAAATGCAGAGCACACAAAGATCTGCAGGCTACTCTTCTCAAGTCTCAGCTTATCAGGTGAAGGGCGTCCCCTCGACCTTGGCGCCCGGTGCGACTGCACCTGTCACACTGCCCTAAAGCTGGCACTGATCACACCAGCCTACAACAATCCTTTAAGCAACAGGCAAAATACAGCCAAAATGGTTCTAAACAATGTGGTCGAAAGTGTAAAAACATTAGGGTCTAAGTCACAAAGGATTTCTCTTGGCCTAAAGATGTTCTCAGACCAGAGACATGCTTTAGTAAATCAACCAATATTGGCTTTGAAGAAGTGCAAGCAGCCTGAGAGTGAGCGGGCGGGCAGGAGAATGATACACAACGCAACGGGAATGATAAGAGGGCAAAGGTCCAAACACGAGAAGACATAGTCAATCAAGCAAGACAGAAGGCAAGTTTAAGAAACTCAGTCATATGCGGAGGTGCGACGGATGAACTGTGAGGCTCAAAATATAAAGGAACAGGGTGTGGGAGAGGAACATATAATAAATAATTATTAAATATATGCCTATGCAAACAATTTTAATGGAGACCAATTGTGTATGGCCATCTCTTGATGACCAAAAGTGAGGGGGAAAAAGGCACAAAATACATTTATAAAATAAATTGGTGTGGCGTAACGTGCTAAAATAGTGGCTAAAGTACTTCTATTAGCAGGGATGTCTGCTGGTGCTGCACGGCTTTATTGCGGAGCAGCAGAGAGGTACAGTTTGTGTGACGGATATAGCTTATTGTAGGTTCCCAGGTATTTGCAGGGAGAGCTGGAATTATATTTGCTCTATAACCTTCACAAACGGGAGGGTGAGATAAGGGGGTATTTTTAGGGTTTTTGGGCCAAAACGTGTCTTCTAGCACACTTCATATTAGGTACCATGATAGCAAGAGAACTTGAGGGACAAGGTGGATATTCACACATCACTGCTTGGGAGTCACTGAAGAACGTCCCTCTCTTTGCCCAGTTCCGCGTTGCAGCTTCTTTACTTGCTGGCCTCCCAGGCGGTGGGAGTTTTCTAGACTTGGGCCACAATGCAAGCGCAGGAAGCTCACCTTCAGGACGCTGCAAGAGAGAGATAGTTGAATCCATGGATACCGACAATGGGTGACACACGATTATGAAAGTGTTTCCTTGTTCCCGTTGTAATCTCCAACAGGGAAATCCTTGTTCCGCCGTGAAGGCCACAGATGATAGCTGGGTCTTCTCGCGCCCCTAGTCCCAAGGCAGCATCTCACCTTGCAGAGCACTTGCCCACCGCGACCTGGGTTCAGGAGCATTATGTCCTTCTGCAGGACTTAAAAGGGATTTGAGGGCCCACAGTACAGTGGCCATGATTGTGTTTTTCCAATAAAACCTGCATGTTTGGAAGGGATCAGTGGTTCCCATTGATGATAGCTAAATGGAACCGGTTTAAACTTTTAGTGATATGTGTTCACTGTGCAAACGGAGTCACAAAATGCTGACTAGCACCAACACTGTGAACGTGGAAGGAATTAAATTAAAGGTAGAACAAAACCTTTAATTGAATTTTCCCTGCCCATTGGCCTTCAGGAATTCAGGGAATCTCTTTATACGTCCCGTAGAAGGGGTTTATCCTGGGTCATTTCAATTGTGGATTCAGTCTATCCACTTGCTCCCACCTACTAAAGGATGCTAAACGATGTTGCTGCTTGTTGTGATTGCCGCAGTGATGGTGCCACATGCACAGGGGGTTCTGGATGCTTCAGTCACTGCCTTGTCCTCAATGATGTCCTTCTGTGTCGTCAGGGTGGACCGTATGAGAGATGCCAACATTAACTATACCCATATTTTGTTGTAGTACACCACCTGACACGTGGATATATTTATTTATTTCAGGGCTCAAGAACTTTAGACTTTTTTACAAGTACAGGGAAAAAGTTACACAGCAATATGGTAGTGTTAATCAAACAAGGAAGATGATATTTAAATTATAAATAGATAACTCCTGATTAAGTAGAAAACAATAAGATGCCAAGTAACAAACAAAAGCTACAGAATTGACATAACTCAAAAGAACTGCCTTAGAATAAAAATATATACAGCGAAAGAAGAAAAGGTCAACATTTTTATCGCAAGTACAAAGGAAAGTGAGGTAAGAGAGAAATACAATATAAGAGATGAGAAACAGGAAGAAAAGCAAATTCAGATTGAATTTCTGAGTAGAAAGGAAGAGAAAAAGGAGGAAGAATAGATCAGGTTGTGCAGTAACTAGTGGGAAAACAATATTGACCATGGAGCTTTTATAAGAATTCAGAGATATTACTTCAAATTCTCAAATGTCCTCTCTGAGATTTCCAAGGGCTCATTTGTGCTCCAGGAGGAGGGGCCACAAAATCCCACCCCAAAATAGCATTTTTTGCCCTGAGGGATGGGCTCCCCAGGGCCTTTTAGGGCTTGGGGATGGGGGACACGCACCTCCCACTCCTCTAAAATAATTGTTTTTTGTCCCGGGGGAATGGGATCCGGGGTCTCTTAAGGGTTGGATAGGGGACCACACGCTCCCTCCCCTTTATGCATTTATGGCTGTGGGGAACGGGTCTTTGGTCCCATTTGGGCTCAAGGGGCGGGCTTGTCACCCCGTGGCCTTGCCCCTTTCACAAGGAAGGGATAATAAACAGTTTATTATCCCTTCCTTGTGAAAGGATTCGCAGCAGTTTCTGCTGGCGGGGAGAGGGATGGGGGAGGGCGGGGGGGGGGGGGGATTGACGCTCCTCCACCCCTATGCAGGAGCCGCCCCTGGGCTTCCGGTCACTGAGACACCCTATTTCCATTCCTGGACTTTGCCTTTCCATAAATTTGTTATCACGGGTGTTGGTCCCGTCGGTTCAATTAAAATGAACCAAGAGTTGAGGGATAATAAAAGAGGAGAGATAACAGGTGTTTTTTCCAAACTTTAATCCTCATACTCTAGCCAGGAAGTGGGCATTTCTGGACATCAGGAGAGAACTTCTGAGGAGAGGCTGTCTGGCATCAGTGGGTTATTCGGTGCGACCAAAAGGGGACCTCAGACACATCAGTTCTGCTGAAGATGTTGCCAATTGGGCAACCTGGTGCTCTTGAGTTGGACACAGGGGAGAGAACCTACCGAACCAGGTAATGAATGGGTCAGATAAACATGCCCTGAATGTACTAATGATGATTGCTGCAGTGTTTTATCATCTGTGTTGCAATACTTTAAGATAGTGAATAATTACACAAGATATGTTTCTATTATATGTGTAGTTTACGTTTGGTGTAAAGCGATTTGGATAAACTATAACAAATCTTCATAGTACTGAATGGGCTGCATGTAGGAGGTACACAGAGGGCTCTTTTTGGGTTTGAATGTATTGCTTGCATTACACATAGTGAAGTGATGGTGGGGTCAAATTGTAATTACGGATACCGGGATGTGTTTAAATGTTAAACTGATGGAATGTCACTCATAAAGTTGGTCACAACATGCTCTGGACATGCTTTTTACAGTGAGGAAACTATCTTTCACCTCTTTGAAAGTTAAATAGTTTCTAGAGAAAGTAAGGTAAAAGCCACATTCCTTTAAGCAGAATCCAAAACTATTTCTTTCTAAAGGTTTACCGCCACGGATTGTGTGCTATCATACAAAACCTGTATCTGCTGTATTCCTTAATATCCTGCATGGAAAATTGACTGAGAATTAAACATTTAGTTTTTCCCTTCCTATTTTATATTGAATGCACCTCTCTTTCTTTTTACCTTCTGCATGCCTCTTCTGTATATAGACTGTCCTAAATCTCATTCCTGGTTTAATCTCTTTTTAAAACCATATCCCTGGGGCCTATTATTAATTCCAGAAAGCATTTGGTTCTCAAATAGCCCCATCAAATGATCACACCTAAGTTATTAGCGTACCACAAACAAATTTAATAAATGCATGGAGTGGTTTCCTTTAGCATGCAAGACTTAGTACATTAGTCAATGGACCAATTACTAATTTTGGACTCCTGGATAATGTGCTACGCACCATATAACACTTCAAAGCCTAGTAAGGTGGAGTAAGCACTATTTTGAATGCAATTTCAAGATTACAAGTTCCAGAATGCATTAAAATGTGAAAGGAGAGTCCAGGAATCGAGAAGCGGCGTCCGGTGCCATGGAGCCATCTTGTGACACCGGACATGGTTGCTGTAGCAACCAGTTTCACAGTAAACCATGGTCAAAATTGATGGCTCATTTTCTGACTGAAAATAGTAGAGCGCTTATACGCTATGAAATAGGACATAATGTCCAATAATGCTGCAGTACAATGTCCGCACCCAGGCTCAGACAGTGGTTCCAGTACCACAGATACTCTCATCCTCAATATGAAATTTGAGACAGTAACAAAGTATCTGATATTGATATATGGTGCAAAGATTCCTCCCACCCTGAAGTATGCCATGGAATTCATTTCTCATAGAGTGTAGACAGTATTGCAAAAAGTAGAGGGAAAATATATACGTATATTTTTCTCAGTATCATATAGCACTCCGGTACAAGCACTTTGTTTAGAATTCCGCAGGCAAAAAATGACTAACTCTAATATTTTGGCGGTAGACATGTCTAGCGCCAAAATATAAACATGGAGTTAAGTTTACGCCAAATTTGCGTAAAAAAATGACGCAGATCCAACGCAAAGAGAGTTTTAATATGCCCCCTGGTCTTTGAGAAGTTACAGTGAAATTGAAAATTCAGCAGTTTTGGGTAAAAATGCAACCATACCTAACAATGGTCAATGGACATAGGACTAGAAGAATTATGGGCCTGATTACAACCTTGGCGGAGGGGCTTATTCCGTCCAAAATGTGACGGATATCCCGCCCGCCGTATTACGAGTTCCATAGGATATAATGGACTTGTAATACGGCGAGCGGGATATCCGTCACATTTGGGACAGATTAACCCCCTCCGCCAAAGTTGTAATCAGGCCCTATATTTCTCCTAAGAGCAGACAGACTGCAGGTGGTTGCAGTCACTGGGGTGTGGTACTCCTATAGAAGAGCATATAGCATGTAGAAGCCAGTGGTACTCCTATAGAAGATCATACAGCGTATAGAAGATCATATATGCTCGCTATGTTATTGTGGAGTACAGGATTTGGATGATATTTTCATTAAATGTCAGGCGCTTGTGCAATACTGACCCAAATATTTAGATTCTTGTTGTAGTACTTTTTAAGTGTATACAGGAAAATACATTTTCGCACTATCAGCAGCTCCGATAAATCAAAGTCTTTGCTATTTTTATCTTTACACTTTTGAAACATTTTAAAGTATTTGTTGGGACTTGGAATGTATTGCTTTTTGGATTGAGTTATGCAGTTTTACAAAGGAAGGAGATTTTGTTTGGTAAAATGTTTCTTAATGAGAATGATTATTGCGCTCAGTCAGGGACTAAATCAATTAAGTGACAAACAAAGGCAAGGTGCCCTCAGGTGAGGAGATCCTGCCTTCTAGCTGTACAGTGAGACACCTCCTTGTGTGTTGTGTGAAACGTGACGTGTAGACCTCATAAAAATCCCTACCTGTTCCTATGAGAGCCTGCTGTCGACCACGATGATCATGTCTCACCTGGAACTCAGTGCGCAATCTTCTTTCCCTGGCATAGGTTTCTTATCAAGGAGCAGTTTCCTAACCTCTCTTCCTCACCATTAATGCCTGCTTAGCTGTATCTTTTAGGGTTTGACTATAATAAGGATTTTAACTATTCAAAGCCAAACCCCATTGTTATGTAGAGAAGGATGCTCCTTGGTGCTTACAGTGCATGTTTAGCGTCATCCATTCTTGCCTAGGGTGACCACCTAGCATAGATGCAAATTCTGGACAGGACTGTAAAAAATTCAGGACAAAGGGTCAAAATTCAGGACAAAAATTCAGGACAAAGGGTCAAAATTCAGGACACAAATTCAAGAACAAACGTCAGTTTTACAGACACACGCAAGAGAGGCCATGCCTCACTATGTTGTCAGTGTTTTTATTTACTTTTTAACATAGCACTATTTATTCACTGTGGTCTTTTTGTGATTGCCTTCTGGTATGCTACATTCAGGTGTCACAGTACGTCCTTGTTCAGTAGTAAATGAATTCCCTTCAGTACTGCAGCAAGGCCATCACCCCTACCAAAATCTACCCAATCTTTCTTGAGGAGAAAGTAACAGCAAATTTTTTATAATGTTTCTAAACATTTTAAAACCCCTGGCAAACAGTTTGGGAAACATTAAGGTAATTAACCTTATGTAAGTTTAAACGCATTTAACAAAAACATCTGGCTTACCCCACCACCCATGGACTTTCAACCTAATTTTTTTTTAAAGAGGCAGGGCAGATGGTGTGGGCGACAGTCTCACACCTAGTGTCAGGATGTGAGGTAGCCACAACTTGTCTGTAGTCTCACAGCACTAGGGTGTATGTCTGGGACTCTACATTTATCTCACAAGTCTACTCTGCACTCTGACACTGCACCACTCTGCATTACTGCACTCTCTGCCACTCTATTGTATGCCACTCTACTCCACTGCACTCTTTGCTACACTACCCCATGCCACTCTATGCCACTACACTCTGTGCCAATGCACTCTATGCCACTGCACTGTACGCCACTGCCCTCTACTCTGCACCACTATACTCTACGCCACTGCTCTCTGTGCCACTCTACATCACTGCACTGATTCTACTCTGCAACATTGCACTCTCCGCCACTGTACTGTATACCAATCTACTCTGTACTACTGCACTCAATGACACTGCACTCCATGCTACTCTTCTCTGCATCACTCCACTCTATGCAACTGCACTCTACAGCACTATACTCTACTCTGCACCGCAACACTCTACACTACACTACGCCACTGCACTCTCTGCCACACAAGTCTACTCTGCACTCTATGCCACTGCACCCCTCTACAATACTGCACTCTCTGCCACTCTATTGTATGCCACTCTACCGCACTACACTCTATGCCACTCTAATCTATCCCACGCCACTCCATACCACTGCACTCTAAACCACTGCACTCTAAACCACTGCACTGTACCCTGCACCACTGGGCTCTACGCCACTGCTCCTATGCCGCTCTACTCCGCTCCACTCCACACCACTGTGCCACTAACTTTTAGCTATGAACAGCAGCCACTCTGATGTATAACATGGCTAAAACACATTGGCAAAGCCAATAACTCTTGTGCAGATGAGACCTATCGGCTTTGCCAATGTTTGTGAGGTATCAAAGCGCCTGAAAGAACTGTGAATGTGTGAGTCCTTATTTTAAACATGCATTCGACACTTCGTCAGGGATAGTAAGCGATATATAAATACAATTACATCATAATATAGGCTGCTACAAAATGCGCAAATACATTTCAGGTAAATATTAAAAAGTGCTTCTCAAAAACAGATTTGAATAATATATTGTTTATACCTAGTACTAACTTTTTTTTATAACACTCCATTAAAACCACACACTCCACAGCTCACCTTGGAACACTCTTAAGGTACATCTCTAAAAGAAAATATCTTTGCCATCGGAAATCTTTAAGTGACTCCTTTGTTTAAAGTCAGTGCAGGTTTTCAAGCCCTTTTACATTTGCAGATTTACCAGTTTGCACATTTGCATTTCTTTAGGGAAGGAGACCCCCTGGCAAGAAGGCCTTTTCTTATCTGTCTGCCCCTCCCTCTGAGCACAGGAGACTCCCTGCCTTTCAGTCCAGCTGGTTAAACTAATCTACCTGTAATTTCGCCCTGCCTTCCTTGTCCTTTTGGTGAAAGGCTAAAATTACAGACAAATGCCATCCGTTAAGGCTTTTATCACAGACAACGGACGGACGGCAGGGCGAAATTACGGGCAGTTCGTGAAATTTACAGACGGGTGGTCACCCTATTCTTGCCCCTTAACAACATAACAACACCCTTCCACCTCAACTCTTGGGGCCTTCGACGAGTAAGTTTGTCCCTAGCTTCCGACTGTGCGCCGTCAGCGAAAGACAGGTCTCGGGAAAGGATTATGAACAGAGGGCTCCACTCCCCAGCTCTCTGCTGGATACTGGAGAAACAATATGTACACAGTGGTTCCTTGCAGTACATGTTGAATTTTTTGAGTGACAATTAATGTAACCATCAAACAAGACATTAGCCAAGCATATACACACATAGGCCATACATTCCACTAGATCCTTTTCCATACGTAAACAGAGCAGTCTTGAACACTTGCTCCAAGTAGCCAACCGGAAGCGGGGGCCAACGTCCCTTCTCAGTATCTAGGAAAGTGAAGCGTGCATCCTTTTGTGAATACAAAGGCTTCTATGTGCCTGAGGGCTGACTTATGTTCTGGTTATTCCCACGCCCACTGTCCCAGCAGAGGCTTCACCTGCTGATGCTTACAACATTTCTTGGTAGATTGACGCTCAAAATCCGGCTGACTCTTTGGCCGGTGCTATCCGGATGGGAGCAGTTCAAACAGCTCCAGGCTTGGCCTAAACAGGTTTTACTTTCCTGTTGTTCAAACTCATGGCAGAACCTTTAAAAACACATTATGTAATTTCGAGGGCGACTTCCGAGTGCTGCCACGATAGCTGAGGGGTTTGTTGCACGTTCAGTTACATTTCTTAGTTTTCTGCATATTTTTTGTAGATGTGTGTTTTTTTTCAAAATTACATACAAGGTTCTACCTCTCCCTGTAAGCCTGCAGATTAATATCAGAAAATGTTAGAAATGGGGTTTCTGGTTGGCTAAGTTGTACACCTAAGCCAGGCAGAACCCACGCGTGGAGGCAGCGTGGCGGTCTAGACGTTTCCTCTGGCTCCACTCGCCCCTATCCTCTTTTGGGCAGCCGGATCCCCGTGACAGGAGCTCTAGGGCCTGGCGGTGAACTGTCCCCGCTAATCGGCGGGGCACGCCCCCGGGCTCCAAAAGCAAGAGTGCATGCCTGTTTGTGCCCCATATGTCCTACCTTTTATATTCATGGCACCCTGAACATACAGCTAGCTAGGGCCTACCTTAGGGGTGACTTACATGTAGTAAACGGGGCGTTCAAGGTCTGGCAAGTAAATTGAGATGCCAGGTCCTTGTGGCAGTAATGCGCATGCAGGCTCGGTGGTAGTAGGCTTGAGACAGGATTGAAAGGCTACTTCTGTCGGTGGCGCAAGCTGCGCTGCAGGCCCACTAGTAGCATTTAACTTACAGGCCCTGTGTATAGGGATACCACTGTACAAGGGACTTACAGGTAAATTAAATGTGCCAAACAGGTGTAAACCAATCATACCAAGTTTAGAGAGCACATGTACTTTAGCACTGATCAGCAGAGGTAAAGTGCCCAGAGTCATAGGGTCAAGAAAAAGGGGTCAGAAAAAATAGGAGGAAGGGAAAAAGTTTGGGGATGACTGTGTAAAAAGGGCCAGGTCCAAAAGAAAGGAAGTAAAAGTGGATGGAACCAAAAAAGTGCAACAGATGCGGTGCCTATTAAGATAATTAGCAACACTGCAGCACTAACTGAGGTATTAATTAAAATAGTGGACCTGCTGGAGTGTCGGCTGGGCTGTGTATTAGGATCCTGTACAGTGAGTCTTTGAACCCCAATATGGGTCAGGCGGATGGGTGTGCCTGGGTGGCACACCACCACTGATCTGTCATAGCTGCAGGAACACTGGGACTGATTTTCCATCTGGGAAACAGAGCAGGTAGAATTACAGGAGGACAAATAAGGACCTATTGACACAGTCATAGCCCGACCCCCAACCCAACCTGATTCTATGACATGAAGGGACATGGGTGGGTCTGGTCTGCCTGGTTCCATCATCCCCTGCCCACTGACAACCATCCACCCGTTCTCTCATTTACACCCACATACAGCCTCAATCCAGATGGGATTGGGAATTCCATGCATTATTTTGCCTGGAAAAAACGGTCAGTGTGGTTGTTCCTCATTCTTTGGGATTAACGCATAAGTACACATTGATGGTTGGGTGTTTCTGCACAGAGGTTTACAGGTGTGGAGTTTGCACCCTGCCAGTACTATGCATCTTATAGTTGGGGCCTCTGTTGCTTCACTCCTAGCTCAAATCACTCACCCACTAAGCGTATGCTCTGACCTATCGCCCATAACAAGCAGTAAGCTGGTATGTGTACAAACATGTTAGAGGGAGCCTGAGAAAAGCGTGATACCCTAACATTAAGACACATGCTTCTCACAGATGTGTGAGGGTGCAGATGTGTGAGGGATACAGAGACCTTGCCATCAGATCTCACAAAAGGGTAGGAGAAAAGTGTGAGGGAGACAGAGCCCCTACATATTTTAATTATCTAGCCTTATTTCTGTATATTTAGGGAATATTAAAATAAATACAGAGGGTCCGATTCTCAAAGGTATCTGCAAGGTTTAGCTGACATCTAAGCATGCAAATACAAACAGCATTATTCACAAGTGCAAAACCACTTTTTAAAATTTAGATTTGTTTATTTACTTATAAGTCGATTTACCCACATGAAGGTTATTCTTTAAGTAAATCCATGAACAGAAAATGGGAGTGGACATGGAGTGCGTGTCACGGGGCATGAATGCCCTCTGATTTTGTGACACCCACAAAAATAAACATTTGAAGGTTTCCACCAACTCATACACAAATCCTCCCCACTCTGGAAAAGGTTGCAGATATACCCATGTCAAGGGCAGGAATAAATCTTTTTTTTCAGTGGGGGAAGTGGGTTGAGAATACCCCCCAAATTGGAGTTAGTGTAGAGGAATGGGGCAAATATTTTTCACAAAGAGAATAACAAAAAAATTAGCAAGTGAATTTGAAATGATAGTGACGATTTTCTCCTGCAAAAATATACTTGTGTATAGTTATACATCTGTATGTTTTAACACGGAAACTTTTTGTAGGAGCATTTTTGGAAGGCTAAGACTGACGCAGGTTTTCATGCAAGGTCCTGTAAATGTTTGTGAATTCCAACAAGTCGAAAATCTATACCCATGCGACATATGAAACCTATTATGAGCAGATTTTTCAAAGAGTGCACTTTAAAGTGCATTTTCTATAATCCTTATCACTGATTTAAACGAAATGAATAACATTACTATGTCTTATGCAGACTTTTTGTCCCACAAATTTCCCATTCCTGCTCAACAAAAATATATACAATGTTAATGCAGATTTTAATATATTTTGCCTTGTTAGAAATTGGGTTATTGTTTGACTGGTGTGTGAGCCCTGGTTAAGCAACAACCACAATTCTAGTCAGGGTAAGGCACAAGCAGACCCCAAATTAACCTGTGCTCAACCCTTTCGTAGCTTGGCACAGAGCAGTCAAGATTAACTTAGAGACAATGTGGAAAGTATTTGTGCAACACTTCAAACAGTGAAAACACTACACAAAAAGGCCCCACACCAGGTCAGAATAATAGAGCAAAACGTAATAAATTAAACAAGACCAAAATAACATGAATCCAATCAGTAGAACTGGAGTTATGTTTTTTAAAGAATAAACTGTAAAATAGTGCTTAAAAGCAGAAAGCGCCAACCACGACTATGTGGTCCTGCTGGACTGGGTCAAAGTCAAACGTTCAGGCTGACTGCAATGGAAGGTGGGTTGGATACAGTCCCAGATTAGTCCTGCTGAAGGTTTACCTCCTCAAGTTAGTTCCAAGATTCCAGTTTGCCTGTAAAAGGTCACCGGAAGCAGGGAGACCGTCACCAGTGGTGATCGGCATGGCACGAGGAGCATGGCAGGCATTGTGGATTGGCTGGCTGGTACCTCACGCTGGCGATCTATACTTGTGTGGTGAAGAAATGGGCTGGCGGCGGCTTGCGCTGATTTCCAGTGCGAGCAGCATGGTTTTGGTGCAATCGGGCCGCTCCCAGTTGCAAAGAGCAAAAAAACTTGCATTTGAGAGCTTGAGAGCCACACTAAGGGTCAAGGACCTGAGAGGCACCTCTTGGGAGTCAGTAGCTTGCTAAAGATGGGTCAAGGAGCTGTGGGGGAGCCTATTACGTCCCTGAGGCTTAGATAAGGAGGCCAGCAGACTAACTGTATGAGTCACTCTGGGGTCTTGGGTTCAAGATGGGCTTTAGGTCCAGTTCTGCTTCTGCAGACAAGAGGGCAGGAAGCAGGAGGTCAGCAAAACAGGGCAACAGTTCCTTGTAGCAGCACATCATCCCTTCATCCTGGCACAGTAACCGTAGGTTTTAAAGTGTACGGAAGTGGTGGTATCTGAGGTCCTTCTTTTATACACTGGTGCCCTGGTTCTGAAAGGTGGAAAAAGGTGCTAAACAGTGGCTTTGAAGTGCACGGAAATCCCTGCCTCCCCTACCCTGACTTGAAGCTGACTGAAGTGGTAATGCAGGTTTGCTAGGCCCTTTTTGTGGAGACGGGACACAGCCTATTCTGATGTAGGTGAGTCTGTGCACAGCTCCTCCCTCCCATCCTGCCAGTGATGGTCCATCCAGTCACACCTACGCTCCCATTGTATGTGGCTATCTGTCTGGGGTGAATACACAAAGCCCAACTGCCAACTACATGCGGTGATGTGACCAGAGACAGGCTGCATGCACCAAATGACTAAGGCAAAAAAATGTCAACTTTCTAAAAGTGGAATTTTCAGAATTGTTACCTAAAATCTGACTTCAATATAAATTAGGATTTCTGAGACACCAAACATGAGCCGCTGATCTCTTCCCATTTGGAAATTACACTTATAAAATGTAATAAGGAACTGTGATGTTATCCAATGGGAGAGATAGGCCTTGCAGTACCGAAAAATGAATTTAAGGGTTTTTCACTACCAGGACATGTAAAACTTAAAAGTACATGTCCCACTTTTAAAATACACTGCACCCTGCCATTGAGGAAGGTTTGATCCTGGCAAAAGGTTTATTTTGCCAGGTCTGCTAGGTCGAAGGGCTACTGAAGTGGGAGGCACAATCAGTGCTGCAGGTCCACTAGTAGCATTTAATTTACAGGTCCTGGGCTCATGTACTACACATGTAGTTACTGATAAGTAAATGAATGCCAATTGGAGATAAGCTAATATTACCATGTTTTAAGAATGAGCACATGCACTTTAGCACTGGTTAGCAGTGGTAAAGTGCTCAGAGTGCCAAGGCCAACATAAATATGTCCAGCAAAATGGAGAGGTACAGACAGAGTTTGGGGGAAGACCACTATAAGGCTGACAGGTCTAGCACCTTAAATGACTGCCCACCCATTACTTACCATTGGCTGACTTGAACGTCACTCTCCTTGCTTTGTATTTGTTAGCGCCTTCTGCTTGCCTCCTGCTTCCTCCTGGGGCTTCGAGTGTTTGTACTGCCAGGGAGCATGGAGCAAATACAGCTTCCTGTCCATGGCCAGTGACCTTCAATTGGTCGTAGACTTCTGGAGATACTCTTTTTTCATTTACTTCATGCACTCTTATAAGACTGCATGTTTCTGAAGTTCTTCCGCCCGACAGCTGTCCATGTTTTTGTTGGCTGTAACCCGTCTCCCTCTCATTGTCCATACCATAGCCCCAAACTCCCTCCCCTGCACCCCTTGAGTTGCCTGCCCCTTCTCCCGCAGTCCATTCTCTTTTTTATTTTTGCTGCTTTATATAGCAGCAACTAGACTCAAAGATATTGGAGCGCTTTTACATACCACCAGTTACATTACACAAGGTTGTATTCACTGATTTTTAGGCATGGGGAGATTAAGTGATTAGCCTAGAATCACAGGATGTTGAGCCAGCACTGAGACTAGAAGCTGAATCCCTAGTTGTTGGCAGCTTTGGCCATAACGCCACAGCCTACTGCCCTGAACCCCCTTCCTCGTTTTGATTGTCCCTCCCACCGTCCTTTATGTTGCATCCTTCCAGCCCGCACAATAAACATAAGCATATGTGAGAGCTATTTGGCTTTGTTAATGTTTTTTAGACATATTACACAGCAGCGCGGGCTTGCTATGCAACATAACAAAGTAAAAAAATTGCAATGACACGGTCAGAGCTGGCTGTGTTACAGTGCTTTCTTTTTCTTTACTTTAAGCCATGTTGCGCAGCAACGCTGCTGTGCAACATGTCAAAAAAACACAGACAAAGCCAATAGATCTCTACTAGCTTTGCCAATGCTTGTTTTGCATCTGTGGTCATTTGTGTGCAAACATTTAAAGAAAAAATACTGTCCTAGAGAACTGATTGCTGGCGACGTCCATGTGACTGACACAACTAGCGCAGTTTAACTATTTGGTACATCCTCATTAAAGGAGAGTAACAGTTAAAGTGACATCACTGAGATGTTTTTAGGGTTGAGCCTGTGAGAGTGTACGCTTGTACATGTGTCTCATTCACGATACCCCATTGTATACAGAAAACGGCGTTGCCTGCCTGCTGCTTACCATTTGTTGGCCTCACGTCACTCTTCTTTACTGACTCCATAATTAGCCAGCGCAGCTGAAGCGTCACTTGTGACACTTTCTGTGGGGCAGGAACCAAGCACAGATTAATTCAAGTTAATCTGTGCCCATCCGCTGCTCCTGACGTGATTGAGGTATTATATCTTGACCCCACTCACTCACTCTGCTGCTCTGTCCATAGCAGTTGTATGCTTCTATACTTTCTCCCCCTCACCGCATTCTTGCTTTCCCTGCCACTCAATCACACTTCTCCCGCTATCACCTGCACCCTCCTGTGCCCCCATACCTCTCCCAAAGTCTTGGGGTGTTGCTTGTTTTTCATGTTTTACTGATCACAACTTCTTTTGAAACATTTTTGCCAAGTGGCCGTCACTGCCCTCAATAGTCATTGGAGGTGAGTTATTTTGAGTCAACACCACATTATGTCTGAAGTGCCCACTTCAACAACTAGAGTTTTGAGGAAATTTGGTCTTTTGGACAGCATAAAATCCTAAAGGGAGAAGGCGCGCTCTATTGTTTGAGTTAGTGGTTCTCAACCTGTGGTCTGGGGACCCCTGGGAGTCCACAAAGCCTCTCAAGGGGTCCGTGACTGCTTAGAAAATATACTAATATTAACTGATTAATTAAGTGTATATAAATAAAGTGACTGAAGGTACAAATGAAATTTTTAAAACATACCGTAAATGTCAAGGAATTTGAAATTGGCGGCTAAAAATTAAATTAGTATCCTCTTATTGATTCATGTGAGCGGTGCAGGTGCATCAAACAATACAGTATGGACGATGTGCGACTTAAATTGAAATTAGAAAAGCTCCAACCTTCCCAATAAAATTACATTTTTTTTATATTGTATTTGTTTGCAAATTAAAGAAAATGTGTTATCATTTGTGTATGTGCTTAATGGAATGCTTGTTTCTGTATTTTTTGTATTGTTTTGTGGTTCAAATCTTTGACAATGTTAGGTCTGTGCCCCCAGATTTCAGTAATGACTCAGTTGGGTGTCCCTGGATTCCAATAATTTTTCAGTGGGGGTCCAGGGTTCCACTAATGATAAACTGGGGGTCCACAGAAGAAGAATGGCTGGGAATCACTGGTTTAAGCCACTGAGACTGAGATAAAAATTCCAGAATTGAATCTACATTCCTCCCTTCACCAAACTTCTATATCTTGAATGGTTTGATAACTCCATCTGTGACTTTGTGATTTCGCTCCTTTAGGTGTAAATATTGGGGCAGCTTGGAATATGTCTATGAGTTTGAAGCCCAGTATAATTTTGTGACCATTTGGATCATAATGTTACATGTGTGTAGTCAGCTCACTCTACGCCACTCTCCTGTGCATCACTCCACTCTGCGTCACTGCACTTCACGCCAGTGCACTCTATGCCACTCCCACTCTACTCCACTCTACACCTCTGCAATCTAACATGCACCACTCCACTCTACCCTGCACCACTCCACTGTACGCCACGTCACTCTGCAACAATCTACGCCACTGCAATCTATGCCACTGTAATCTACACCACTCCTGCGCCACTCCACCCTGTGCCACTCTGTCATTCCACTCTAAATCACTGCAATCTATGCCACGCCACTCTACTCTACTCTGAACCACTTTACCCCACTGCACTCTACGCCACTCTACTCTATGACACTGCACTCTATGCCAATGCACTCCACACCGCTTTACACAAAACAATGAATCCAACGCCACTGCACTCTCTGCCAATCTACTCAGCGTGGCGTTAGAAAGGCACTAGGGGCTCTTAAATATGCCCCTATGGAGCATATTTGAAAAAAGTGGTGCTGAACACAGTGCTGCACCACTTTTCCTGTGCCCCTTAGCGCTCCCCTAACGCCACCAAGTGTGCGCCCTATTTAAAATATGGCGCAATATGGTGGTAATTAGGGGACAAGTCTCAGAATTTTTTTAGGCTAGTCTGGCGCTTTGCAGGATTAGAGTCAATTTTGACGCTAATCTTGCAAAGCACCCAGAGGCCCATTGTAACCAATGGAAGCCTCCTTTTAATGCCTGCTCTCAGCAGGCATTAAAAGTGCCGGAAAAAAATGACGCAAAGAAATCTAACTTTACCCCCAAACGGGGGGATGCCCCATTTGCATACATTATGCCTGGTGCAGGCATAATGTAGCGCAAAGGGTTACAAACTGGCGAAATGCATGCATGGCGCCTCTTTGTTTATATGGCGCAGCGTTTTTGGCCTTCTAACGCCCCATTAGTGTAAAAACAATTACACTTATGTGGTGTTAGAGTGGCACTATGGGCTCTTAAATATACCCCTATGTCAGTTCTTAATTTGTGGTTGTTGTTTCTGGTGAGGAGCACCAGCACTTATTTTTGAGGGCTGGCGCTTATTTTTCTGCCTCAAGCATTTACGGAGAGAAAAAGACACATATGGGAAAGACGGAGGAAGAGAAAAACGAAAAAGCGTCACAATGGGAAAAAGCAGAAATCCCCAAGAGTGAGCTGAAGGGGCAGGGAGTGCCTGTGAATGGATTGAAGAGGCCCGAGATGGATTCATGATTACACTGCCTCCATATTCCCTGTTCACACATTTAATTGCAGCAGCCGCAAGTTTAAGAGGAGCGCTTTGGGCACCGGCACCTTTTTATTTACAAATTAAGCACTGCCCTATGCGGCATATTTGAAAAAAGCGGCGCTGCACACAGTGCTGCATCACTTTTCTTGCGCCCTTTAGCACCCCCCTAACGCCACCATGTGTGTGTCATATTTAAAATACGGTGCACCATTGCAGTAGTTTGAGGACTAGCGTCAGAATTTTTTACGCTAGTCCGGCGCTTTGCAAGATTAGCATTAAAAATATTGACACTAATCCTGCAAAACACCCAGAGGCCCATTGTAACCAATGGAAGCCTCCTTTTAATGCCTGCTGTTAACAGGCATTAAAAGTGCTGGAAAAAAATGATGCAAAGAAATCTGTCAGATATCTTTGTGCCATTATTTTGCCCCCCTTAATGGGGGGGATGCCGCCTTTGCATACAATATGCACACCGGCATAATGGAGCACAAAAGGTTACAAAGAGGCCCAATGCATGCATTGTGCCATTTTGTAAATATGCCGCAGCGTTTTTGACCTTCTAACGCCACATTAGCTTAAAAAAATTACACTAATGTGGCGTTAGAATGGTGCTAGGGGCTCCTAAATATGCCCCTATGAGGCATATTTGAAAAAAGTGGTGCTGCACACAGTGCAGCACCACTTTTCTTGCGCCCCTTAGCGCTCCCTTAACCATGTGTGCGCTGTATTTAAAATATGGTGCAACATGGCGGCATTTAGGGGACTAGTGTCAGAATTTTTTACGCTAGTCCGGCGCTTTGCAGGATTAGCATAAAAAATGTTGATGCTAATCCTGCAAAGCACCCAGATTTGGATCAGATTTCTTTTCACCATTGTTTTGGCCCTTCCTAACGGGGGAATGCCACCTTTGCATACATTATGCCTGGCGCAGGCATAATGTAGCGCAAAGAGATACAAAGTGGCGCAATGCATGCATTGCGCCAATTTGTAAATATGGCAAGGTGTTTTTGGCCTTCTAACACCGCATTAGCTTAAAAAAATGACGCTGATGTGGCGTTAGAATGGCGCTAGGGGCTCTTAAATATCCTACATTTTGTGTGGCTAGCTGAGTGGATTAGTAAAGCCAGCATTTACAAGTGCTTTAAAACACATTAATATATGTGAAAGGGGAGCGATGGAGAGATGAGGGGCACATTTGCCGGGTGGTAGTGAGGGAAACCGAGGAGGAGGTTATGGGGTGGGGAGTGCCACAATGCAATGTCGCACAGGGCGCCACCAGTCCTAAAGCCAGCCCTGAGTAAAGTATAGCAAATGTGGAGTGTTTGAGGCGTTACAGCAAGAGCTGCTAACTTTGGAACTGAGCGTGCATCCAGGTTTCAGTCTGGAAGTCAGCTCAACATATTGGGACTCCGGGTAAATCAATTAATCTCCGAGTGCCTAAACAAAATGGACGTATGCCTGTGTAATATAACTGGTGCTCATGTGAAGCGCCCCAATACCTTTGAGTCGAGTTCACGCTTTATAAAACTGAAAAAAAATTCAGGGTTCAATGTGCAGTTCAGTGCTCTGGGCCTCGGTGCCACTCCACCAGCTGCACCACTGATAGCGCCCACTGGGTGCTAGTGTTACAACCATTCAAGAAAGTCCTGACGTCAGGTTCAGTGCAGTGAGTGAACACGTGGACACCATTCCAGCCCCGAATGCGGCGGCCGGCCCTGACGTTGGCCGTCATGGATGAAATGGCTAGCGTGAGCTCGCTAAATTCACATCTCCGCCCATGCTTTCATGTGCTGCTTGCTCAATGCGCACAACACTTGCAGAGCACCCAGCCACCAAGGCACCAGGGCGTGGCCGCTGACTTCAGGGTCAGTCAGAGGCCTTGTGTCTGACAGGCCTAAGGCCCGGGGTGAGAGAGAACCTCTGTTTTCACTCTCACACCATAGCTTTTGTGTGAGCTCCACGTGACAACGCTGTCTAGCGCCTAGTGCTGACGAAAGGCTTATTTGGAGCAACGATGAGAAATGTCCTATTAACGTCCGGCTGAGCTGGATCTGAATGGAACTAAAACAGGCAGTGTTTCACAAAGAAAAGTATCCCCCAATTCAAAATCATGATTCAAGACGTTTCGCGCAGCATTGTTTCGTAGTATCCTGAGGTGGGCGACTGAAAAAATTAACAGGGAGATCCGAGCCGGGGGTCTGGATTGGCTCTAAGAGCCGGTGTACGAGCCAAGTCCTAAAACATTGTCTCATAGGTCATGCAACAAGTATCATGTTAAAATATGATGAAGTCACCTCAGAATAAATAAAAAAAATACTTTTTAACATACGGGTGCGTTTCAGTACTTCATGCATTGAGATTTAGTTAATAAAAGTCATATTAAAAAAATAAGTTTTTTTAAAGGGTTTTTGGCACCAAAGTGACCCTTTGTCACCATCTGCCCAAATGGATTTGTCTTTTAAGGCCCATTTAGCGCCTATTATGGAACACACTAGACAGCTGCTGGTAGGTCCTGGAGGTTTTAATCTGCTCACCTGAACTAGCCAGATGATGAATTAAGACATACAGTCATCCACTGAGCAAGTAAGTGTATTGCTCTGTTTCAATAGGATCCAGTAGCATAAACTCAGCCATTTTCTATGCTAATCAGGTGGAGAACTACCAGAAAGTCTCAAGGATGTCCAGGTAGCCTGCAGAGAGCCAAGATTGGTAAAGGCTAGCTTCTCAGAAACCCTGTTGAGTAATGGCTACGGGATTCCTCTCCGGCGCAACATATTTATATGGAGGGATACATTTCCTCTTCCATATATGGCAAAAAAGTGGACTTTTCTAAAGTGAGCCCGGCAACTGTACTCCAAAGAACAGCTTGTGAGATCAAGATTAGGACAGGACAGGCCGAAGACGCTTCCCCCAGAAGGTTGAGCATGAGAATCCACCATTGTAAAATTAGGACCAAGAATGGAAGGCGCAGGACACACTTAAACAAGTCATGACGCAACTAGTTCCAGTGTGACATCATTTGTTGCTACAGGGAGCATCTAATGCCATATAAGCTAATGAACCAGCGGGCGTATACGCCCTCCGTAGCACAGCCCTGTTTGGCAGATCAGCCCCCACCTGTCCTCTGAAGAGTTGCATTCGCCAATGAAACTAGCAGGCTGACACTGCAGTAGGCGGTTAACCACTGTCCCTTCTGGAAGAGGAGGCACCTTTGCCAAACATTTGGGATATTTCAAGGAGAATCCAAGAGCTGTGGTAGTCAGGGCAATACCATATTCTACATCCACCTTTGATCTCATCTGATGGCAGTTTTTTTAAAATCAATTTTATTATCATTTTCACCAATAGCAACATAGGTGGCATACAGAGCTACTCTCAAACGTCAGTAACATACTGACAAGTGTTTCCGCCACATCAGTGACATCAAGTGTGACATAAGCACAGTAGCAGCAGGAGTTTCAGATCAATCAGTGCAGTCGAGATGGTAACAGTCAAAAACAATGAAAAATTTCCTAGCTATCGTAACGGAAAGTTTCAATTCTATTAAGGACTCGGAGGCGAGGATTATGCCTTGCTTTCTCCACTTTATTTAATGATCAGCCAAGAAACCAATACACAAATACAAGTCCCATGAACAGTTGGGAAAAAATGAGTACAGTGTCAACCAATGAACAGGAGGAATTTTGTCCAATGAACAGAAGGCAGTCCATAACATAGTCCTTTCTTTGTGTCCCATCTTCCTCTTTCGAAGCACGAGCCAGGCAAGAACGATCATGAAGCATCTTGTTTTGTTGTATCAGATCCTAGGAAGAATGAAACAGATAAAAGAAAGTGCTCATTCTGAAAACACATCAGGTTGTCGCTTTAATTACTTTATTTTTTATTTTTATTTTTTAAATGCAGTATATTAATAAACATAAGAAACGTAAAATACAAGATAAAACTTACTTACTAAATACGGGGGTGGGCTCACTTAAAAAATTGTAGTATTATAAAGGTTAGCAGGGTGGGATAATCCTCGACTCCGTGTGTTAATAGAATTGAAACTTTCCGTTACGATAGCTAGGAAATTTTTCATTCTATGTCACGACCGGAGGAAAGGATTATGTTAGTTTAGAGCTCGTTGTCAACCAACTGTGCTATGAATAGAGGAGGAAAGTAGTCCTATGAGGTGGGCAATCTGACGCAGAGAGACTTTTTGTTTGACCAAGGTACGACGTAGTTCGTGACGTATTTTCGTCATCTTGCGGGAAGGAACACTTAGAGTCGCGGATACCGAATCGATAGTGAAACTTAGAAAGACCAGTTTTTGAGAATAGATTAAAAGGGACTTGGCCTTGTTTATGATGAACCCATAGAAAATTCGAGTAGGAAAAACCTTTTTCATTGAGCAGTGTGCCTTGTCCAGGGATGGGAAAGTATTGACAAACTTCCCTAACTCCTTTATGAAGGGTTCACCAAACAAACCCCCTTGCGCTACCGGACCTGCTTCAGAATCAGCCAGATCCCCCAGTTTGTGGTCCACTTTAATTAATAAGGAACGTCGGCGTTCAGTGGAAAGGGTGCAATTAGCATTCCCCAAAAAAATGATAGCGCGTTGTGCCCAGCCTGGGAGAACCTCAGGAGAAATTATAGTACCAGAAGATTTAGCATCTTCTGCCATGTCCAAGATTTTTGTCAAAGGTCCCAAGACATCAAGAAGTTTGTCTTGACATGCTCTCCAAGACCTATCAATTCCTTTCTTAGGGTCCTTTATACATTTTTGAAGAAAGGTAGACATCCTGGGGTCTAATTCTGGGGTGATGGCTACCTTGTCTGCAAAAGATGGTCGTGGACACTCTGCCCAAAGACAATTCCGAGAGTCTTTCTCCAGCGGCTTTCTTATACGTCTCGCTACATAAGATGCCACCTTGTCAGACGGCGCCCATTCAGACAACCTAGGATGGATAATGTCGTCTGGATCCAACATATCTGAGACTTGAGGAGCAGATTGCGATCCAGAGGAAAGCCGAGATCTGGATGGACTGGCGTCCGCATCTTGATCCCCAGACGAATCACTGTTAGGGATAGTTGGTGACAGGGGCCTTGAGCAAACTAGAGGAAATGAAGGATCCGAAGGAGAAACTAGAGAATTTCTAACTTTAACAAAAAGATCTACATCAATACCCAATTCACGAGGACGCTTAGCTGGAGGCGCGTCTGCAAAGGTGTCGTTGGAGGCAGGAGGAGCGGAAGGGATAACAGGAGGGGTTGAAAATTTCGCGCACTCACGCGCTATCTGTTGAGATAGTCTGTCCTCAAGGGGGCCAATTGCTTCAGAGATGGCCCTATAAATGGACGCGTCCACCGCATCAAAAAATTCCTCCTCCTCCTTACGATCCATATTAGAAAATATGGAAAAGAATAAAGAATAATTTTAAATAGTTAAAATACTTAAAGAAGTTTTTTTTTGTTGTTTTTTTTTTATATACAGATAAATAATATATATATATATATATATATATATATACACAGCTGGGTGTCAGCTGATAGAGTGAAGAGTGTTATGCACTCAAATGCGAGAGGCTAAAGCCAGGGACAACAACACCCCAGTGCACAGAAATAAATGTAAAGGGGTTAATAGCAACCTTAGTTGCTTGCCTGGGAGTATTTCCCAAAAGGCAGTATAGTAACCCAAAGGGTTAAGTATAAGGAGAAATATATAGTCAAAAATACCGACCCCTGTGCAAGGGGCGTCAGAGGCATTTTTTTTTTATTGGAAATTCTGTTTTGAGTACAGACCCAGCAGGGCGTTGCTCTCCAGGCAGGGGAAACTCCGTTGTTTGAAAAAAGATGAAAGGCGAACGAACACGCTGAGGAGAAACACACTCGCTCTGTTCTGAGGAGACAAGGGAATACGCGCGCAGCGCGCAGCGCTCAGCGCGTCTCCTCAGAGTGTTCGTTACCAAGGTTACCTTCCCGACAAGTGCCCTCTGATGGTTGTCGGGAAGATATGTGCACACAACGAAAAACGCTTGCAAAGGGGCGAAAACGCTCCCGCGAGTAGTGAAAACAATTAGTATAAAAATACAATAGCCTAAACCGTAAATACAATGAATATAATCCCAGAAGTTTAAGAGGAATAAAAAAAGACGACTTAACTCGGCTGCGAGTAGCGAAGAAAGAGGAAGATGGGACACAAAGAAAGGACTATGTTATGGACTGCCTTCTGTTCTTTGGACAAAATTCCTACTGTTCATTGGTTGACACTGTACTCATTTTTTCCCAACTGTTCATGGGACTTGTAGTTGTGTATTGGTTTCTTGGCTGCTCATTAAATAAAGTGGAGAAAGCAAGGCACAATCCTCGCCTCCGGTCCTGACATAGAATTAAACTCCTCCAAACAATTTCAAATAGTTAAACACAATGACAATAGTCATTCCTCAACTATAAGAAATGTTTTGTTGTTATACATCTTTGCCATGGCATATCAGTGGATTCCCAGAAGATCCCTGGAGAAAGCCCATATGGGCTTCACTAGGTTATATAGATTTTGCAGAGAGATTGTTGGAAATGTCCCTTTTTGCAGGGTTATTCCCAAACCTTTTGCTTCTTACCTGTTTTTGATCCTGTGCTGAATTTAGTTTTTGCTAGTTTTAGGACTCTGGGCACTTTACTGCTGCTGACCAGTGCTAAAGCGCAAGTGCTCTCTGTCTAAATAGTACTGGTGATTGGTTTAACCATGACTGCTATATTCGATTTGCTAGTAAGTCCCTAGTATAGTGTTCCTGTGTGCCCAGGGCCTGTAAATCAAATGCTACTAGTGGACTGGCAGCACTGATTGTTTCACTCACGTGAATAGCCCTGTAAACATGTCTCGGACTTGCCACTGCGGTGTCTCTGTGTGCAGTTTTAAGCTGCCATTTCGACCTGGAAAGTGCACCCACTTGCCATGTCCAAACCTTACCTTTTACTACATGTAAGTCACCCCTACGTTTGGTCCAAGGCCTATCTCTCCCATAGGGTAACAAGTGGATTACCTTAAAATATCTTTTAAGTGTAACCTCCCAATGGGAGCATATAGAGATATGGAGTTTAGGGTCTCTGAACTCATCATTTAACCCCTTCTCCACCATGGACGTAACGGTTAGGTCCTTGGTTGCGGCACAGAGGTGCCAAGGACGTAACCGTTACGTCCATGGACTGGCTCCCCCCATGAGCCTCCCACCCCCCTCCCAAGGGCAGGAATGGAAGCGGAATTGGTTCTCCCGCCCCACCCCCAGTGATGTCTGATGATGTCAGCGCATGATTGAGCGCTTACCTCATTAGAGGCTGCCCCCATCACACTGGAAGCTCCGCCCAATCCCGTGGCTGGGGGTGGCACAGAGACATGAAAGGAAAGGCCTTTCCTTTGCTTTCATGTCTCTGTGAGCATTTCTGCAGCCCGATCGTGAAGCGAGCGGGCTGCAGAAATGGCCACTAGACACCATGGATTTTGTGTTTGTTTGTTTTATTTGGTATTTATGCATAAGGGGTGCGGCCCCTTTGGCAAGGGCCGCTCCCTAGGGGGGCAATATATTATTAGGCCTTTTCTGCCCCCCACGGAGCAGGGAGGCCTATTTTAATTAGGCTAATCTGCCCCCAGGGGGGGCAGAAGCCGGTAGACTCCAGGGAGTTTTTTTTAATGTTAACAATGAAGGGGATCGACCCCTTGAGCAAGGGTCGCTCCCCTGGGGGCAATTTATTATTAGGCCATTTCTGCATCCCTCAGGCAGATTGGTCTATTTTAATTAGGCCAATCTGCCCCCAGGGGGGAAGAAACCACTAGACACCAGGGATTTTTTTTAACATCAGTTTCATGCAAGGTGAGCGACTGCTTAGGCAAGGGTCGATACCCTGGGGGGCAAATTTATTTTAGACCACTTCTGCACCCCTTGGAGGCAGATCGACCTATTTTATTTAAGTTGATCTTCCCCCAAGGGGGGCAGAAACCACTAGGCACCAGAGATTTTTATTTTTTTACAGATGGGGAGCGACCCCTGGGGGACAAAATTATTGTAGGTCATTTCTGCCCCCTTTGAGACAGATCTGCCTGTTTCTATTAGGTCGATCTGCCTCCGGGGGGAAGGGGGGGCAGAAACCACTTAGGAACCAGGGATTGGTGTGTGTGTGTTTTGTTTGGGGGTAGCTCCTTGGACAAGGGTTGCTCCCCATGGGGGCACATTACTGTTGGCCATGTCTGCTTCCCTTGGTGGTATATCAGCCTATTTTTGTAAGGCCCATCTGCCCCAAGGAGGTCAGAAAACCCACCAGAGACCAGGGAAGATTTTTATTTTTTTAAAGAGGGTGGGGTATGGCTATACCCCCACCCAAAATAAATGGGGACAAAGTTGTTCTGCCCATCAGTGGGCAGATGGGGAAATCACCCCCAATCCACTCCGCAGGGGGCAGAAAGCCTACTAGATGCCTGGGAATAAAAAAAAAACCATAGTGGGGTGGTGGCTACCAACTAGTATGGACATGGTTATGCCCCCCTCCCAAACGTAATGGGGTAACAGTCTTTCAGCTCTCCCACGCACACTGAAAGATCTTATCCCACAGCAAGCACGAGGACATTTGATTATTTTGGGTTTTGGGTTTACATTTGGGCCATGAGAGGTTATCTAACTCTCAAAATCATCCCACTTGGAATGGTGAGGTCTGGACTTTTTGGACTTTGGGATGCTGCCATGTAGAAAAAGTCTATGAGACCTAGACACATCTAAAAACAAAACATCTGGGTGAGTCAAGGGTGGTGTGCTTCACATGCACCCCGCACCATTTTCCTACCCATAATGCCCTGCAAACCTCCAACCTTGCTTGAAATCATACATTTTCCCTACATTTTTGTGATGGAACCTTCTGGATTCTGCAGGACTCCACAAAATTCCTACCACCCCACATTGTCGCATCTATACCGTTAAAACTTCTACCCCACTTGTAAGCCTAAAAATGTTTTTTTTCATCCTGCCCTTATGGACCCGCTTTGGTTCCCGCTCAATTTCAACCTGTTTCTTGCTCTTCCCTCTCACAGGCACTTGGCCCACCTACACAAGTGAGGTATCATTTTTATCAGGAGACTGAGGGGAACATTGAGTGGTAGGAAATTTGTGCTGGTGCACTGATCCCACCCAGAAATGTGGGGAAATGTGTTTTTTTTGCTACATTTGTAGTGAATCCTAGTTTGTTTTAATGGTAAACAGGAGTTAACTTGGCTTGCAGACTCGTGCCCCCATCACCTAGTGACTTTTACCCTACTTAGCTTGTCCTGTTTTAGCACATTTATTTAATTATGGCCCTCATTACAACCCTGGCGGTCAAAGACCGCCAGGGCTGTTTCGTCGGAAGCACCGCCAACAGGCTGGCGGTGCTTCCCATGGAATTACGACCACAGCGGAAGCGCCACGGTCGCACCACTGGGACTGGCAGTTTCCTGCCACTTTGGTCCCGGTGGTTGTAATCCCCAAGCAGCGCTGCCCAGGGGATTACGAGTCCCCCTCCCACCAGCCTTTTCATGGCAGTTTGAACCGCCATGAAAAGGCTGGCGGAAAGGGGAGTCGCAGGGCATGGCATGGGCAGTGCAGGGGCCCCCTGCCATGGCCCCATGGAGCTTTTCACTGTCTGCATATCAGACAGTGAAAAGCGCGATGGGTGCAACTGCACCCGTCGCACCGCCGCAACACCGCGGGCTCCATTTGGAGCCGGCTTCAGTGTTGCGGCCGACATCCTCGCTGGGCTGGCGGACGGAAACTATGTTTCCGCCCGCCGGCCCAGTGGGGATCTCGAAATGGAAACCGCGGCGGATACAACTTGGCGGGCGGCGCTTGCTGCCCGCCAAAGTTGTAATGAGGGCCTATATCTTTTAAGATGGCTGCCTTGTTTTTAGTTAGGCCTATGTTTTAGTTTCACGTTATCAGTGCTACTGCGCTAGGCCGT
This sequence comes from Pleurodeles waltl, assembly GCF_031143425.1. Classification (NCBI taxonomy): domain Eukaryota; kingdom Metazoa; phylum Chordata; class Amphibia; order Caudata; family Salamandridae; genus Pleurodeles; species Pleurodeles waltl. The sequence continues at coordinate 151,392,346 of NC_090449.1, forward strand.
CAATATCAAGCGACAAAGATAAACAAATTGTAGGTGTTCACATTAAGTATTTTCCCTCCTCACGCCTTAGAGGGAATTGTTTATATACATTACCGATCCAAGCATGTCTTGTTATCTATTGTTTGGGAACAGACCTACATCAGGGTCCGAGCAGATCTGTCTAAATGCACCTCACTTAGACAGATAGTTAGAGGGATACCGACTAGATGCCATCGCTGCTATTGATGCTGCACGTTACCTTGACGCTGACCCAGTCTTGTGTCCCTACGGAGTCTAAGCTAGAGCCCTCATTCCAAGGTAACAAGGGTTGGGGGGCTCTTCTCATGGACATGGCATTGGCAAATTAGGTTTAACACATCTGGCTATATTTTATGTTAGAAATTAGGTTCACATTACTAGGGTACTAGGACATATTTCACACTTCATGTCACTTCATGTTGTTGCAAGATGGTGGGGGTCTTCATATTAATGAGTTGTCTTTACCACTCTGTTTCTTGCATTATTCATTATCCTAATCATTGCAGCCCATGCAACTTACCCCAGATTGCAGTTTTGCTAAATAAAAACTATTGAAACTTCTCTGCATCACTTTCATTGCCTGTGTTTGATTGAGACATGTTGTTCATGTGAGAAAGGGGTAATCTCCGTTTAACCATGACACTCCCTGAGATGTCACACTCTTGAGTCCATGTGTAAAGGCTGCCACAAATCGCCTTTGACTGTTTGGGTTTTTGGTGAGGTGCTGCTTGTGAGCCGGGAGGGCTGGTACGACAGTTGCGATTTGTTGCAGGATTGGCATAGTCACCTACAAACCTAAGTACTGTCATCCTTAAACCAGCAGTCGTGCCTAGAGCAAGAGTCAAAATACAACAGAGCACCACCCACGATGGTGTTTAGGCACTAATTTACGGATACCCTGACTATCACTTTCTCACATACATCAGGTACCCTAAGTACCATTATACTGAGACTTCCATGGTCATGGGGAAGATCCTCCTCAGCTGAACAGGGACCACCTAATTAGGCTGTAGGTTGTTCGAGCTCAAACTCATAAAATTACTTTTTTCCCCATTTGGTGTTTCATCTTGTTACCCACTTTAAGACATGGATAATGCCATAGGCATTCCTGAGAATGCTAGACCAGCATTAACACTACACTTAGTAGCTCATGGTTTAACAGATGAGGGCGGGGATATTACATTCAGAGTAGAAGCTACTGAAGCCTACCAAACAGAAACATTCTACTCTTGGGTCACCTTTCCTGAGGAAGACAAAAGATCATTCACATTCCACACAAACAGAATTGCAAACGTACCTCAACAGTACCAAGCATACCAGTATCTTGAAATACCCAATACTTATCAAGAACATCAGAACAGGTTTAATGGCGCCCTACCACACATAATACAACCCGTGAGATTAGGTCCCTTAGGTAATGAAGGACCAACATGGCCTATGTTTGGCACATACACACCTCACCCAGGTATCGAAATATAAAGGCAGCAGACCAGTGGAATTTATACACTGAGCTAGTAACACTTTACAGATGACTTGTTCAGTTCGTAATGCGAACTTTGAACACTACACCAGCGTGTCCACCAGCTGGATACCAATTGGCTACTGGGAATAATCCACAAACAGTATATTCTATCATGGGTAAGGTAGCCACAGAACGAGAGAAAATACCGTTCTGGATAGCCCAGAAACCAAATCAGCTGGAAGCTGTGTTTCCCCATACAGGACCACAGGAGAAACATAGACTTTTCACAATGTGCTTGACCTTCGGGATGGTTCCCTCGGTGGATAACTATGCCACATGGGGTACAGTCTTTGCTGCAATTTATACTACCACACATGGCACCCAGACACTGCCAATTTACCAGAAGTGTTAAAACAAATACAGAATGATCACTGGGCTGCACCAGCTCTAGATTTGGAGATGATAATATCAAAGGGGAAGCAGTAGCACTGGGTATACACCAGCACCTCCGAGACATTCCACATTTGGGCCAGGAGAAAGAGCTACCGAAAATTATTTCCGACACCTATACCAGTTTATAGGACGGGATAGTTTGGGAGCCAAGCCGAAGAAGCTTGAATTACAGAGTACCACCCCTAAGGAAGGTACTAAACAAGCACAGGAGGGTTCTAAAAAGCGCTAGGATAAGCAAAAACAATTTAAAGGTAGACGAAATCAGAGAGCAGATTCTCCACATCCGGAGAACTCCGATAGGAGATACACTCTCAGAAATAGAGAAAATACAAAAGCTCCTGACAGGTATGCTGATTCACGTCCCTCTCATTCCTTTCAGGACGCACCGGAGAGACGCAGCGAGAGAGGGGAACGTTCTGATCGACGTCCTGAATACATGAAACAGAAGAAAGCCTCACCACAGTCTTCAGACAATAAAGAAGATAAGTCCCCACAATAAAAGCCAGTTTAAAATGAAAAAGGTGGCAGCACTGTCGATTAAAAATGCCGGAACACTTGAGAACATTGCTGAAGACTAAGTCGTGGTGACCCTGTTAGACAGCACAGCAGAGGTCACGATATGTTGCTAGAGTCTAAAAGATCATCTGGATGCAACAGCACCTAGCAATTTAATTGCAGCTGAGACTGCGGACGGGAGCGTTCTCGCACCCGACAGGGTTTATGATTTGAATATCCAAATTGAGGGAGACGTAGAGCGCACCATTGGTGTGATATTTTGGGTTGAACTTAGTTGTGATATCCTGCTGACCGAAAGGGACTGGCCACCCGAGCACGTCAGTAAGCTCCCACATGGGGAAGATGTCATTTTGCCTTCTTTCTCTGATCTTGTTCCGGAGGAGGAAAACAAGACTACGTTGATGATTGGGCTTTGGGGAAGGCACCTGCGTTGTACCGCAATCAAGTAGGTTGGGACAAGGACTCTTCTTGTCATGTGATACCAATCAGGTCTACACCTCAGCCTCAGCCAAAACATCCAGTTAAACATGAAGCAAACGCTCCAGTGAGGGAGATCCTCACTCAGCTTGAGTACCAAGAGTGATTGAGCCCTGTGTCTCTGCAATGAATAACCTGTTATTTCCCGTTGCAAAGCCAGACCATTCATATAGAATAGTCCTAGATTACAGACACTTAAACAGTCATACATGTACATACTCTATACAAAATTCATATAGCATGGCACTAATTAACAACATAGTGCCAAATAATACAAAACAACACTGTATATTTCCAACGGTTTCTTCTGCCAGAACTTAGCACATGAAAGTTGGGACTTGAGTGCATCCTCTTGTGGCTCACAAAAACACTTCTGCCGTTTGCCCCAAGGCTACAAGAACAGCCCAGGGCTAATCTCAGCCTATGCAACATCAATACTGCCTGATATTGATTCTGAGGCGTTGTCCTATGTGGATGACATCTATCTCACAGATGACGACCTCAACATTCATCTGGTCAGGGTCGATCGGATCGTTTTAGGATTCACAGCCCTTGGCAATAAATTTAATTTTAGAAAAACTAAAATAGCCTTTCTCAGCGTATTCTTTCTGGGATACGAGCTTTCAAATGAGGGGAAGAGCCTGGCCCGCACTTTCTAGAGAAATGTGCACAACTTCACCCACCTAACACTCTCAAGAAACTACAGTCTTTACTTGGTTTCTTTAATTTTGGCAGAACTTACATTCCTGTCTATGCACAACATATCAAGCCACTCTATGACTTAATACGCCCTGATTTTCCTAGCAGACACTGGACAGTTAAACACACACGCATCCTTAGGGAATTGCAACAGGACATGCTTGAAGCCAAACATCTGCACACCCATGACAACAAAACAAATTGGGTCATCAGAATAATTGCTGGTGACATGGGGTTCACTTATGTCTCCTTTAACTAAGGCGACACAGTGCCCATAGCATATAAATCACATTTATACTCAAATGCAGAACAACGTTTTGCACCCACACAAAAAATTCTAACTGCAGTTCAGATGGCTGTCATTAAGGAGAGGCCACTTGCCCAAGGGAAACGCATCATTGTTGTTACCCCCGTGCCAGCCTTAGAGGCTGTCACCAAAGCAAGCGTTCCTAATGCTAAAGCATTACATACACGCTGGATTTAGTGGACCACCTCCCTGACTGCCACCGATGTTGACTACATCTTTGACCCAAAATTACAGACACAAGAGTTTCTCCAGTACGAACAGGAGTATCCCGCTCCTCTAGATATTTTGCCACTTGACAGATACCATACTATCATTTACACTGATGGTTCAGCACAACCAGCTGTAGGTACGAAACATCAATAGTCAGCCGCTTGAGCGGCTGTGAGCAGAGTGATGAAGGCTGGAATATTCTACCCTCACAATACCCACACACAGACCTTAGGGGACTGCACAGCGCAGCTGGTTGAACTCAAAACCCTTATTTTATCACTAGAACACACAGAGCCAGGATTGCTGACTTTAATTGTCTGTGACTCATACTACTGCATCCAGTCTTACAATGATTATCTTAATCATTGGCGATTGAACAGGTTTAGAGATTCCAAAGGTAACACCATAAACACAGAACTCTGTGGGGGGGGGGTGGCTGAAATTAAAGGATAAGCTACCTTCTGTCGATGTAGTACATACACTGGGCCACCAACGTGTAGGAGTACACGTTATTGACAACACTTTGGTTGATGAAGCAGCCAAATCTGCAGTAGCTACGGCTTCTGTGGCTGCAGTGACTCGTTCACAGATGAGATTGGATAATTAAATTATGACTGCCATGAAAGGTTCAGCTGAAGGCAAGCTTCTTCCAAAAGTATACCCTACAAAATACTCTTACAATATCAGTGCACAGAATGAGATCCAATGAAAGCAGTGCATGAGGGTGTCGCTTCTGCTCATTGTTAGAAATGGGATCTTTGGTTGGCAGTCAGGTTACCCCCTGTCCAAGCAAGGGCCCTCTCCCTAGTCAGGGTAAGTCACACACAATCCAAATTATCCTGTGCCCACCCTCTGGTAGCTTGGCACTGAGAAGTCAGGCTTAACTTAGAAGGCAATGTGTAAAAGAATTTGTGCAATAAATAATGCAATAACACAGTATAACAGCACAAAAATGCACCGCACAGGTTTAGAAAAATAAAGAATATTTATCTAAGTCGATTAAGGTCAAAACCATCAAGATTTGATAAATACAAGTTGAAATATCAATTTTAAAATGATAGAGTTTTTAGTTATTAAAAGGCAATAAGTGTCTCCTACAAGCACAAAGTACCTGGTTTGCTTTTAAATTATCCACACGGGACCGCAGAGGAAGAGATGCGTGGAAAACGGGGAGGTGTGCGTTGGTTTCTCTGGGCACACACAGATGGTGCGTCTATGTTTTTCCACACAGCAAGGGCTCTGCGTCGATTTCCGGCGCACAGGCTTGGATCCTCTTCGGGCTGCAGGGTATTTGGACACCCCAGGGACGATGCAGAGAAATCTTGGGCGTGCAGGATGGAGTCACAGGAGCTGCGTCGATCCGGTGGGAGATGCAGGGAAATTTCTGTTGGACGGCAGGTGCTGCATCGATTCTTCTTGCAGGAAGTCTGGCTGCGCGGTTCCGGGTCGGCGATGCGTCGATCCAGTGGGCAGTGAATTGAAGTTCCATTTGCGCTACGTCGATCTACACTCAGGGAGCCGGGCTGCGTCATTCCGTTTTGGCATGAGGTGATTTTCTGACCACAGGGCAGATGGTGCATCGGTTTTGGCAGGCTGTGCGTCGATTTTCACTGCACAAGGAGTTCTTTGCAGAGATGAAGTCTTTTTGGTCCTCAGACTTCACGAAACAGGAGGCAAACTCAATACGAGCCCTTGGAGAGCACTTCTCAGCAGAGCTAGAGGGCAGCATGGCAGCAGGACAACAGCAGGGCAGAAGTCCTTTGCAGAAAAGCAGTCAGGTGAGTCTTTTGGGCAGCCAGGCAGCTCCTCTTAGCAGGTTGCAGGTTCTGGTTCAAAGTTTCTTTCTCAGGAGGTATTTTGTCAAGAAGTGTCTGAGTTGGTAGGGTCAGAGGCCCTGTTTAAATACCCCAATGTGCCTTTGAAGTGGGGGGGAATTCAAAGAGTGGTGTAGCAGTGCACCAGGTCCCCTTTTAGTTCCATCCTGTCTGCCAGGGTCCCAGTAGGGGGTTTGGCAGTCCATTGTGTGAGGGCAGGCCACTGTCCTTTGACATGTGTCAGGCCCTCCACCCTCCCAGACCAGGAGGACCCATTCAGTATACAGATGTGTGCAGGTGTGACTGAGCATCTTGTGTTTGGGGTTGTCTGAGTGAAATGCACAAGGGAGCTGTCAACTAACCCAGCCAGACGTGGATTGTGAGGCACAGAAGGATTTAAGTGCAGAGAAATGCTCACTTTCTAAATGTGGCATTCCTAAAATAGTAATATTAAATCCAACTTCACCAGTCAGCAGGATTTTGTATTACCATTCTAATGTAGGAAGTTGGCTCTGTATGCACTATTTCAAAGTAAGAAATAGTATGCACAGAGTCCAAGGATTCCCTTTAGAGGTAAGATTGTGGCAAAAAGAGATAATACTAATGCTCTATTTTGTGGTAGTGTGGTCGAGCAGTAGGCTTATCAAAGGAGTAGTGTTAAGCATTTATTGTACATACACAAGCAATAAATGAGGAACACACACTCAGAGACAATTCCAGGCCAATAGGTTTTTGTATAGAAAAATATATTTTCTTAGTTTATTTTAAGAACCACAGGTTCAAGATTTACATGTAATACTTCAAATGAAAGGTATTGCAGGTAGGTACTTTAGGAACTTTGAATTAGCAAAATAGCATATACAGTTTTCACATAAATCACATATAGCTATTTTAAAACTAGACACAGTGCAATTTTCAACAGTTCCTGGGAGGAGTAAGGCTTCAATGGAGAAGGGGGTGCCCCGGTTCCAGTCTGCCAGCAGGTAAGTACCCGCGTCTTCGGAGGGCAGACCAGGGGGGTTTTGTAGGGCATCGGGGGGGACACAAGTCCACACAGAAAGTACACCCTCAGCGGCACGGGGGCGGCCGGGTGCAGTGTGCAAACATGCGTCAGGTTTGTAATTGAAATCAATGGGAGACCAAGGGGTCTCTTCAGCGATGCAGGCAGGCAAGGGGGGCGGGCTCCTCGGGGTAGCCACCACCTGGGCAAGGGAGAGGGCCTCCTGGGGGTCACTCCTGCACTGGAGTTCGGATCCTTCAGGTCCTGGGGGCTGCGGGTGCAGAGTCTTTACCAGGCGTGGGATCTGAGGAGCAGGCAGTCGCGGTCAGTGGGAGCCTCGGGATTCCCTCTGCAGGTGTCGCTGTGGGGGCTCAGGGGGGGAAACTCTGGCTACTCACGGTTTCGCAGTCGCCGGGGAGTCCTCCCTGAAGTGTTTGTTCTCCGCAAGTCGAGCCGGGGGCGTCGGGTGCAGAGTAGCAAGTCTCACGCTTCCGGCGGGAAACGCAGGTTGTTTTAGAGTTGCTCCTTTGTTACAAAGTTGCAGTCTTGGGTGAACAGAGCCGCTGTCCTCGGGAGTTCTTGGTCCTTCTAGAGCAGGGCAGTCCTCTGAGGATTCTGAGGTCGCTGGTCCCTGGGGAAAGCGTTGCTGGAGCAGTGTCTTCAGAAGGGGGGGGAGACAGGCCGGTAGAGCTGGGGCCAAAGCAGTTGGTGTCTCCGTCTTCTCTGCAGGGTTTTTCAGCTTAGCAGTCCTCTTCTTCTTAGGTTGCAGGAATCTGAGTTCCTAGGTTCTGGGGAGCCCTTCAATACTAAATTTAAGGGCGTGTTTAGGTCTGGGGGGTTAGTAGCCAATGGCTACTAGCCCTGAGGGTGGGTACACCCTCTTAGTGCCTCCTCCCTGAGGGGAGGGGGGCACATCCCTATCCCTATTGGGGGAATCCTCCATCTGCAAGATGGAGGATTTCTAAAAGTCAGAGTCACCTCAGCTCAGGACACCTTAGGGGCTGTCCTGACTGGCCAGTGACTCCTCCTTGTTTTTCTCATTATCTCCTCCGGCCTTGCCGCCAAAAGTGGGGCCGTGGCCAGAGGGAGCGGGCAACTCCACTAGCTGGAGTGCCCTGGGGTGCTGTAACAAAGGGGGTGAGCCTTTGAGGCTCACCACCAGGTGTTACAGTTCCTGCAGGGGGAGGTGATAAGCATCTCCACCCAGTACAGGCTTTGTTACTAGCCACAGAGTGACAAAGGCACTCTCCCCATGTGGCCAGCAACATGTCTGGAGTGTGGCAGGCTGCTAAAACCAGTCAGCCTACACGGGTAGTCGGTTAAGGTTTCAGGGGGCACCTCTAAGGTGCCCTCTGGGGTGTATGTTACAATAAAATGTACACTGGCATCAGTGTGCATTTATTGTGCTGAGAAGTTTGATACCAAACTTCATAGTTTTCAGTGTAGCCATTATGGTGCTGTGGAGTTCGTGCATGACAGACTCCCAGACCATATACTCTTATGGCTACCCTGCACTTACAATGTCTAAGGTTTTGCTTAGACACTGTAGGGGCACAGTGCTCATGCACTTGTGCCCTCACCTATGGTATAGTGCACCCTGCCTTAGGGCTGTAAGGCCTGCTAGAGGGGTGACTTATTTATACCTGTAGGCAGTGTGAGGTTGGCATGCCACCCTGAGGGGAGTGCCATGTCGACTTAGTCTTTTTATCCCCACTAGCACACTCAAGCTGGCAAGCAGTGTGTCTGTGCTGAGTGAGGGTCCCCAGGGTGGCATAAGATATGCTGCAGCCCTTAGAGACCTTCCCTGGCATCAGGGCCCTTGGTACCAGGGGTACCAGTTACAAGGGACTTACCTGGATGCCAGGGTGTGCCAATTGTGGAAACAAAAGTACAGGTTAGGGAAAGAACACTGGTGCTGGGGCCTGGTTAGCACGCCTCAGCACACTTTCAAATCAAAACTTAGCATCAGCAAAGGCAAAAAGTCAGGGGGTAACCATGCCAAGAAGGCATTTCCTTACACATTCTGACCATACTAAATATCACCTTGTTACTTCTTTCAGATCAGAATCTACCACTCAAACAGTATATGAGGGTAGCCCTAATGTTAGCCTATGAAAGGAGCAGGCCTCACAGCATTGGAAAACGAATGTAGGCGTTTTACACTACCAGGACATATAAACTACATAGGTCCATGTCCTGCCTTTTCCCTACATAGCACCCTGCCCTGTGGCTTACCTAGGGCCTACCTTAGGGGTGACTTATATGTAGAAAAAGGGGAGTTTAAGGCTTTGCAAGTACTTTTAAATGCGAAGTCGAATTGGCAGTGAAACTGCACACACAGGACTTGCAATGCCAGGCCTGAGACATCGTTAGGGAGCTACTTATGTGGGTGGCACTATCACTTCTGCAGGCCCTCTAGCAGCATTTAATCTACAGGCCCTGGGCACATGTAGTGCAATTTTACTAGGGACTTATAAGTAAATTAAATAAGCCAACTGGGTATAAGCCAATTTCACCATGTTTTAAGAGAGAGAGCATATGCACTTCAGCACTGGTTAGCAGTGGTAAAGTGTGCAGAGTCCTAAAACCAGCAAAAACAGGGTCAAAAGGTGGAGGGAGGCAGGCAAAAACTTGAGGATGACCACTCTAAGGTTGTCAGGTCTAACACTCATGCTGCTATTTCGGCCACAGTAACACTCTTACAGAAACGTTTCTGGTGGCCAGGTCTATACAAACAGACAATACAGTATGTCCTTTGTTGTGACATTTGCCAGCAAATCAAGGGCTCAAACATCAAATGCCCACCGCAGACATCCCTCGTAGTGTCCAGTAGGCCACTACAATGTGTGTACCTGGACCACTGTGGTCCACTCCAACCTGATGGTGCATAAATATACATCTTAGTCGCTGAAGAATCTTGTTCTAGATTCCTGTGGGCTTAGACTCAGCGGTCGGCTGACCCGCGAACTGTTATAAAAGACTTACTGATCTTTATCGGTACATATGCGGTTGCAGCATTCCATTCGGACCTGGGCCCTGCATTTGCCTCTCAGGCATTCAGGGACACCATGGGGACGATGGGTGTTGAACTCCATTACTCCTCATTGTACCATCCCAAGGGTAATTCGGTCGTGGAGAGGCGGAACCGTGATCTAAAGCAGTCCTTAACAGCTAGGGTATTAGGTTCTGGCCGTAGTTGGCTCCATCATCTATATGGAGTCCAGAGAGCATTGAATAATCTACCAAGATGGTCCTTGGGGACACACACTCCCTATGAGGTTCTCTTTGGGATACCTATGTGTGTCCAAGATCTTGATGGCCCTGGTTTGGTGGCAGCAGACACACATTTTGTAATAAATGAACGTCTCTCTGTTTTACAGAAGCTTCAGCAATTTCACGATGATAAATCATCTGCCAGTGCTACCATCTTAGGAATAAGGGATATACCAACAACTTCCACTGGCTGGATTCCTAAAGTCGGGGAACTGGTTTGTGAAAAGATCGCTGTGAAGAAAGAATTTGGTCCATTCTACAGAGCAGTCCTGGGAGTACAAGGGACCAGAAATGTCATCTTGCCACCGCTGCCTTGTTCCAAAACAAACCGATTAATTTCCATTGATGACGTCAAACTTCACCATGTGGCTGAAACTGCACTGCAGACCCAGAGGTCCCTTGGGTAGTTCCCGGTCCCCTCTCAATACCCAAAAGGACATACCTCTTCAACTAATGAATAACAACACTACTTCGGACTACACAACAATGTCCAAAGATGCTACAAATGCCTCCTCAACCGTGGGGAGGGCAAACATGAGCTCTTGCTGATTCCAGTTACCACTTCAACAACAGCACCTGTCCAAGATTTGGCTGTTTTCTACACCAACACTACACAGACTGACAACATCATCTACTATGAGCCTCCATGTGAAGTGGATCCATCCACCAGTAAAGCACCTGCTCCTGTGTTTGCAGAGACTGCCTCTGGTTATTTCATCAACATTGAGGACTTTTCTTCAGACTCATCCACTCCAGTAATTGAAAATGTATCAAAGACACGTAAGCTGTACCTGTAGCTTAAAAATAAGTATTTAATTCACCCATGGAATTATTTATGGTTCTGCTTAACATTTTTTGCATTGTTTCTAAGGATTGGTTTCATGACTGTTTTCTTTTTGCTCATAAGTGGTCATTACCTTCCTGAACACTTCTCTATTGCGCCTGTGGATGAGGTCTTAACCCCATATCTTTCCTCACATAAGAGCCGAAGAGACTTGTCCCTTGGGAACATTTCGCCTGTACCAATTCCTGATGGGATTGTGTGGGACAATGTTGCATTTTATATATACGGGCCTACTGAGGTCATTCAAATTCCATATGTCTTTAAAATTTCGAAGACTGATGTAATTACACCTGGTGTTGTATCTGATTATTGGGATGTCCATACAGTTGATTCTATGTTAACTAAAATTAAGGACTATTAAGTGTTTGAAAGTGATGATGTATATACAAATACATTGAATTATGGGGAAATGTTCTGCTATAACAAATGGGGACATTACTACCTGCACCGTGCTAACAGATATAGACCAGTACTTAACTACACTTAGTAAAGACACTGTTCAACACCACCTGTGGGGAGCCAAAAACGTTATTCAGATACATTTACGTACTTTTCTGAGCATGACACAAAATTTCCAGTCATACTATTTCAATTTACCGCCTTCAAAAATTTGGAAAATTTTGCTAGCTGATACAAAGCTGATTTATTCAAATTCCTTTGTTTCTCGTCTTGCAGTTGAAGGCTATGAATATTGGAGGAACACCGTTGATTTGGACTGTATGGGGAACACAAGATTAGAAAATACAGGGCAGGGAAGTTTTATTTAGAGCATGCCTGATTCCTGTGCAAATGATCCTTTTAAATTACACCATTAAACAGACATCCTGTCTGGGGTTAGCAAAAATAAAAGAAATGAACACGCCCAGGACTGCACACTGGCAAATTTTAATGATTGACAATTCTTCATGAATGTCACAGAGGAAGAGCTAGATGCAAAGGTTCAGGCTGGTACCTATAACTCTTCACTTTCTAGTCGCGACGGGTGGTTGATTTGGCCAATAGACACAATGTCAGGCACGTTTTGTGAATTCCTCAGTGGGTTTCAAGATTAGCCACCCAGACTCTAGCCTTTTCTCGGGTCAACACACGGGTATAGTTACAACATACAGAGTGGGTAAACTGTGGCAACAATGGGTACAGACTAACACATTAGCCGAAGTTAAAGAACATCTTAACACTCTTTCTGAAGCTGTAGACTTGCAGGACTTTTTGATAGGTTCTAGAAAGCCATGCTCTAAAAGATTCATCTGTGCTACTTATAATGAGATCTGGAAGCTTTCTCAGATAGGAGCTGCTCGCGTTTAAAGCAGATAGAGAAGGAAAACTTAGAAAAGGCTTTAGCTGTTGTCGACAATGGCATGAACACTCTTTCCAACAGGATTTATTTCCTAACAAACATAGTGTCATCCACGATTATCATTCAAACAGACATGTCCCTTTTATATCGTGGACAAAGTCAGCTGCATTCCACCATGCAGTTAGGTTGGACGTTACACACTTTGAAAAATGGGCAAGTTCAATGGAAGTACATTAACGGTAGTGAATTGTTCACGCCTTTAATTTATCCAGGGAACAACAGACAATGACTAAAAGGGAAGCGAGTTTCATCATGCTTTACATAGAGAAGTTAGAAAAGTTGCCTTTCACAGTTGCAGAAAGTCCTTCAACAGTATGGCTCCTACATGGCATCATTAATCTGCCCACCTCCACTTTTCATTTTTCAAAATGCCTAAAACATCTTGCTATGGGCGGGTACGAGCGGCTAGGCAATCGCTATATTAAAGAAAAGTGTGACTTGCCCTTTGAATACAAATGTCTGAACGGCGAAACAGAGGTCTTTCTCAGTGGAGCGAATGCAAGACTACTGTTAGTCATTCAATGATCTGCAAGCAGATGTCCCTTCATGGCCTTTGCAGTGCGGGGGTCGCGATCTTGGCCTGTTTTCTGAAGGGTAATCCTGTCCCTTTGATTCGACCAGCATTTCATGTCCTCTCAAATGGAAGTTATGTGGTGCTGAGCGACAAAAGCTGTTGCGGTATGCGATCAGGAATTGCCTTTACGCAATTTCGGTCTCTAAGGTCGTTATGTGTTTGTGGACAAGTTTTATTAGCTCCCCCACACGAGACATAAAAGTATCAGACATGTGGCCTCACATTGATACTGCTAATGTAAATTATGACAAGCTGAGCATACTAAAGGCGCTACTGTTTCAAAAACAAGTCGTGTTGACATCAGCTAGAGAGACGTATGCTCTCCAGATTGCGAGATCATCAGCCAAGATACAATCCCTATTAAATACCAACTTCCCCAAGCACTGTGGAGATCTGGTATCCAGAATTCTCAATGTCTCGAGCACTACTGGGATTGTCCACTTCTTTAAGGCTGTTGGGTCTGGATTTGTGTCCATCTTCCAGAATGTCTTCATAGTCATTCCATTGGACATCCATTCACTCTTTTCCAGTGTGTTTGGCGGCTTTCCTATAAATTTGCCATTGATTGGCGGAATACTGCTGCTATTTCTTCTGATTCACAGTGGTTGTGTCTTTCCAGCTACGCGTAGCAATGGAGCCACTGCCACCAGCTCAACTGTGCCATGAACGCATGGTTTAGGTCTTTAATGCTTTGTTGCTGGAGGAATTGGAACATGATTGGTCACTGTCATTCCGACCACTCCTATGGTGCGTGCAACCAGTCTTTCGCTGCAATGGTGCCTCTTCGAACACTTGCCTACAACGTGTCTTGCTGTAACTTTAGTGCCTCCGGTGAGGGTTCATTCACAGTCGTGCCCCTTGAGACTAAGGCTGATTCGCGAGGCCACTTATGAGCCACCCTTGGTGAACGATCTGGCTCTTTTTGGCACTGTGGAGAGTGCCACTCTTTCAGGCGGACCTGCACAAGGGACTACTAGACACTAGTGCTCCGTGGATCCATCTGTCCATCCTGTGATGGATCTAACATCTGACGATGTGTCCTCTTTTCTGAGTCCTATGCTCTTCAAGATCATGACTACTGTTAGAAAGATTTGATGATTGGCTTATAATACCAATTTCAAAGTTTGCATCTATTGCCCTTACTTTGGCCTGCTGTGCTTGTCATAATTGACATTATGGCGGTCATTACAACCCTGGCGGTCGGTGTTAAAGCGGCGGTAAAACCGCAAACAGGCCGGCGAAAAAAAAAAGGGAATCATGACCGTGGCGGAAACCGCCAACAAAGACAGCCACTTTAACACTCAGACAGCCACGGCGGTACAAACAAACAGCTTGGCGGTCACCGCCAACAGACAGGCGGAGGACAATGTACCGCCCACAGTATCACAACCTACCAATTCGCCACCTTTTCCGGGGCGGATTCACCGCAGACAAAAACACGGCGGAAACAGGACTTTGAAGGGAAAACGCTCACCTCTACACACCCCACAAGGAATCCGGACGCCATGGAACCCGAGCTCCAGATCCTGCCAGCCCTTATCTTCTTGCTCCTCTACCAGGAGAACGAACGCCGGCGGCGAAGACAACGGTGAGTACTGCACCTACGACACAGGGGAGGGAAAAAACAGGGACACACACACGCAATACGCAACACCCCGCCCCCACCCTCACCCACGACAACACACACACTAATACAGCATGATACATTACAGTTACACCCCGCAACCCCCCCAGAAGAATGCAAAGACCAAAGAAAATGAGTGTAACCATTGTAATATATTAAAATCCAGTATGCAAAAATATATATATACACTATAAACAAAATGTACACCAAGAATAGTAGTCCAGGTAGTGCTTCATTGAAGTCCGTGGAACACTGGGCCCACACGGTATGGGCGAGGCCCACACTCAATCCCCGAACCTGACGGAGAGAACTCTGCAGGGGCATCAGATAGCAATAAAACAGGCACCTCAGGGGGAAGGGAAAGGGGGGGGCACCTCAGCCGGTTGAGTGCACAATGCCAAATCCACGAGGGGGCCACATGCCCACTGTTCCATCCTGGGGAGTACAAAGCCACAGTCTCTCAAGTCTCTACAGTGGGTGGTTTGCCCACTGTTCCTTCCTGGGGAGTGCGAGGCCACAGTCTCTCAAGTCTCTACAGTGTGTGGTTTGCCCACTGTTCAATCCTGAGGAGTGCAAAGCCACAGTCTCTCAAGTGGATAACAGTCTCCACTGGTTCTGGAGGGGGCTTTGTGCCCAGAGTGCTTCATCCTGCCAAGGACAGAGGTAGTCGATGTGATACTCCACTGGTTCTGGAGGGGGCTTTGTGCCCAGAGTGCTTCATCCTGCCGAGGACAGAGGTAGTGGATGCCTTTCTCCACTGGTTCTGGAGGGGGCTTGGTGCCCAGAGTGCTTCATCCTGCCAAGGACAGAGGTAGTGGATGTGATACTCCACTGGTTCTGGAGGGGGCTTGGTGCCCAGAGTGCTTTATCCTGCTCGTGACGGACTCAGTAGCGTCAGTGCCCTTGGCACTCATAGGCCAGCGGTGCTTGTTGCAGCGGTGCCCTGTTCAGCGGTGCTTGTGGTGGCGGTGCCCTGTTCAGCGGTGCTTGTGGTGGCGGTGCCCTGTTCAGCGGTGCTTGTGGCGGCGGTGCCCTGTTCAGCGGTGCTTGTGGCGGCAGGGTCCTTTGCAGTGACTCAGCTGCTGGGGTCCTGTCTGGCCCAGCGGGGCTGGTGCTGGCGGTCCTTCATGGCCCAGCGGGGCTGGTGCTGGCGGTCCTGTCTGGCCCAGCGGGGCTGGTGCTGGTGGTCCTGTCTGGCCCAGCGGGGCTGGTGCTGGCGGTGGCCTCCTGGGCAGCGGGGATGATGGCGGTCGCCTCCTGGGCAGCTGGGCTGGTGCTGGCGGTCGCCTGCTGGGCAGCAGGACTTGTGGCGTTGGCCTCCTGGGCCTGCCAGGCTGGTGGCGGTGGCATCTTGGGCAGCAGGGCTGGTGGCGGTGGCCTCCTGGGAGCGGGGTTGATGGCGGTCGCCTCCTGGGCAGCTGGGCTGGTGCTGGTGGTGGCCTCCAGGGCAGCGGGGATGATGGCAGTCTTCTCCGCCGTGCTGCTCTTCCCAGACTTGCTGACTTTCTTGTGGCCCTTCCCCACCTTGGAAGGTGTTGCAGCTGACTCCACACTCCCACCTGTACCCATGGGAGCGGCTTTGGTGGCTGGAGTCTTCCCCCTCTCCCGCCGGGCACTGGCCAACTTTTGATGCTTCACAGGTGGGGGACTGTCCGTGCTGTGGCTCCGTGCCACACTGGCTGCCCTGGTGGCCAGTGCACTCCAGATTCCGGTGACTACAGGCACCACTGGTCCCGGAGATGTTGTGGCTGAGGTGCTAGGTTGGGACCTGGAGAGTCGGGCCCTAGGAGACGGACGGCGGTGGGGGAGGTGAGGGAAAGAGGTCAAGGTTGGACAGAAAAAGTTTCTTGGGAACACTGGGACGGGTAGCTGGAGGGGGTTTGGGAGTGGAGGAAGAGGTTGTGGTTGTAGGAGGTGTTCATTTGGTGACTTTGCGTGAAGGTGCATGCGCTGGAGGGTGTCGTGAGGTGGATGGCTGTTGAGTGGGTGTGTGCCTGCATTTGTGTATCTTGGGAGGTGGCGTCACAGACACACTGGGAGAGGACACAGGGGACGTGTGAATGGCAGTGGGGGTGGTGACTGCACGTGATCGGGGTATGGTGGTGGGTGTGCTGGTGATGGAAGTAGAGGCTGTAGATGTAGTGCATGCAGGTGTGAGTGTAGACAAGACTGGGAGGGAGGAGGGAGACGAGGAGGAGGGGGACACAGTGCAGGCAGTGGATGTTGGTGTGTCTGCATGTGTGTGATGCTTGTGTGAGTGCCTGTGGGATGTGTGGTGATTATGTTTGCCAGAGCTTCCCTTGTGTGTTGATCTGTGTGCATGCTGATCTGAAGGTGTGCTTGGGATAGGCTGAGGTACAGGGGATTGGGTCTCGGTGGAGGAAGTTGGAGGGGGGAGGCTAGAGACAGGGACAATGGCTGCCATCAGTGCTGAGGCCAGAGTCTGAAAAGCTCGCTGAAGGGCCGTCTGACCAGAATGAATGCCCTCCAGGAATGCATTTGTTTGTTGCAACTGCCTTTCTACACCCTGGATGGCATTCAAAATGGTAGACTGCCCAACAGTGAGGGACCTGAGGAGGTCAATGGCCTCCTCACTGAGGGCAGCAGGCCTGACTGGGGCAGGGCCTGAGGTGCCTGGGGCGAAGGTGATGCTCACCCTCTGGGGTGAGCGGGCACGGGGCAAAGGCTGAGGGGCTGCTGGGAGGGTGGTGCTGGTAGGGGGGGGGTGGCGGCTGTACCTGTAGATGCGGGGGGCACAGATGTTGCCGCCACCACAAGGGAGCTCCCATCAGAGGACGAGTCCGTGTCACTGGTGTCAGCTCCTGTCCCCGCCGTGGAGCTCCCCTCACCCTCCGTCCCACTGGTGAACTCCGAGTCCGTAGTGTCGCCCTCCAGGGCCATGTGGGATGCAGCTCCCTCCTGCTCCGGTGCCACTGCTCCTCCGCCTGATGATGCTAATGCACACAAGAACGAGGAGACCACAAAAAGGGGGGGGGGGGGGACAGAAGAAAGACATGTTGAGTGCATGCATTACTGCTACAGTTGGCGGACACGACAGACACAGAAGCCCCCTGCACTACGTCGCGCACTTGGGCTCCACTGTTCAATCCCTGGGACATGGCCCTCAAGGCTAGGGCCGACATCTGCACACATGGAGGACACAGGAGCCTGACTAGGTGTACTTGGCACTGTACACAGGTGGGGTGGGGTGCCACAGGGTCTGCCAGAACAAGGGGCCCTAACTAGCACACTCGCCCTGGCCTAGGGAAACCCACAACCCACCTCACCCACCCAGACACCTCTACTGCGCGCAAATTCAGAAGAATGAGAGTGTACTCACCCCCTTGTGGCTGCTGTGATGCCCTCAAGCGCCCATCCAACTCCGGGTACGCCACTGCCAGGATCCTGAAAATCAGGGGGGTCATGGTGCGACGGGCACCCCTCCGACGTTGGGAGGCCATCCCCAGCTGGGCCTCCGCCGTCTTCTTGCTCCAGCGGCGAATGTCCTCCCATCTCTTACGGCAGTGGGTGCTCCGTCCGTGGTAGACCCCCAGGGTCCGGACGTCCTTGGCGATGGCACGCCAAATATCTTTTTTCTGGTGGGCGCTAACCTACATGAATTGTACAGGGGGAAAAGAAAAGTTATTACCAAATGGACCGTCACAGTAATTGGCCCTCATCCCTACCCTTGCCATGATGCACATGCACTCACCGTCGTTTCATGCACGCCTCCATCTCCCCCTCCCATCTTTAATCCACCCCACTCCACACAGGCATAGCCCATACAGCATGCTCCCAGTGTAATTACCTGTTTGTCTGGAGGACCGTAGATTAGCATGTACTGGGTGAGAACCCCATCCACGAGTTTCTCCAACTCCTCCGATGTGAAGGCAGGGGCCCTTTCCCCAGACGCACGAGCCATTGTCTCTTCCAGACTGAGGTCACAGCAGCACTTGCAGTGTAAGTCCTCTCCTGTCGAAGATCAGGTATCGAGTGATTGCACAGATAGAAAATGGCAGTCACGTCCACGGCGGTGCGTACCGTCACCGCCGGCGTACATCGTCATTGGCTCCTGGGACCCATAGGGTCCAATGTTAACCAATGGAGATTTGCGCTGCGGTCTTCGACCGCCTACCGCGACGGTGTACAACGCCAGCGCAGTTACCTCACATCCCATTGTCCCACTTTACAGGTCAGGCAGCCGCCATTTCAGGGGCCCACATGGCTTAATTTTTAACTGCGTCACACATACCTAGACCTTGCCTCAACACTCATACAGGCCAAATTTTGGATTATGATTCGGGTTCTGTGTAAGCTGTGGGTACGTACCTCGGAGTTGGTTGACTCTGTGCTCACTGTTGTCCTTCAAAGGCACCGTCCGCTGGGACATGTGAGGAGATGGCGGCATCCTCCGGTGTACAGACCGCTGGTGGACCTGTCGACAATGGAGGAAAGACATGTGATCATCACCTACAGGCTTGATCGTGCCACAATCCTGGAACTGTGTGCCCAGCTGGAGCCAGACCTGATTTCAGCTATCCGCCATCCCACAGGAATCCCCCCTCAAGTGCAGGTGCTATCAGTACTCCATTTCCTAGCAAGTGGTTCTTTTCAAACTACAGTGGCCATAGCATCAGGGATGTCCCAGCCTATGTTTTCCAACGTGTTGTCCAGAGTGTTGTCTGCCCTGCTGAAACACATGCGGAGCTACATCGTTTTCCCTCAGGTGGAGGATTTACCTACAGTGAAAGGTGACTTCTATGCCCTGGGACATATCCCCAACATCATAGGTGCCATTGATGGGACACATGTGGCTTTGGTACCCCCCCGCAGGAGTGAACAGGTGTACAGAAACCGGAAGAGTTATCATTCCATGAATGTGCAGATGGTGTGTTTGGCAGACCAGTACATCTCCCATGTTAATGCCAAATTCCCTGGCTCAGTGCATGACGCTTACATCCTGCGGAATAGCAGCATCCCTTATGTGATGGGTCAACTC
Organism: Pleurodeles waltl; assembly: GCF_031143425.1. Lineage (NCBI taxonomy): Eukaryota > Metazoa > Chordata > Amphibia > Caudata > Salamandridae > Pleurodeles > Pleurodeles waltl. The sequence continues at coordinate 151,411,973 of NC_090449.1, forward strand.
CAGAGGCACCGTGTAAGGCTATTAGGTGAGCACCTGGAAGCAAGTCAGTGGGAATGGTTGTCTGGGTCTGGGGATATCCCTACAGGTTAGTGTGTGTCTAACAGTTGTCCCTCGCCATTTGCAGGTGACTCTGGTTACCCCAACCTGTCATGGCTACTGACCCCAGTGAGGAATCCCAGGACAAGGGCAGAGGAACGCTACAATGAGGCCCATGGGCGAACTCGGCAGATAATAGAGCAGACCTTCGGCCTCCTGAAGGCCAGGTTCAGGTGCCTCCATATGACAGGTGGATCCCTATTCTACTCACCAAAGAAGGTGTGCCAGATCATCGTGGCCTTCTGTATGCTTCACAACTTAGCTTTGCAACGACAGGTGCCTTTTCTGCAGGAGGATGGTCCAGATGGCGGTGTTGTTGCAGCTGTGGAGCCTGTGGACTGTGAAGACGAGGAAGCAGAAGAAGAGGACATCGACAACAGGAACTCGGTGATCCTTCAATATTTTTTCAAGTGAGACACAGGTAAGAATACAAACCTACCTACTACATGTACTTTAACACTACTCCCTCTCTACTGTCTGTCGTTTTCACCTAGTGTATGGTCACTGAGTTGTCACTTTCCCTTACGATTTCACAGATGTGGGTCCCACAGTGTGACATCTGCTTCGTTTCCTCGTGGACTAGAGCTGTGTGACATAGGTATGTTGACATTACATTTGAAAGAGCATTTTGTCAATGTAATTGCTAATACACTATTTCGAAATCACAGACTGACTCCAGATTGTGTTGTGCTTCAAGGGTGTTTATTTAAGTGCTCAATATTGGAGGGGGTTGTAAAATGGTGAGGGGTGATAGTGGAGGAATGTCCATGGCAGAGTCCAGTCTATTAGTCTCACAGGTGCATTGCCCAAATGGGCATAGGAAGTGGAGCTGGGGCAGTTTGAGGATGGACAGGGTGACAAAGTGGGACAGAAGGATGACATTCAGGGTGGTCTCATTTCTTGGCGGGGGTCTTGGCATTGTTCTCTGTCTTTGTCCTGGATCTCAGGGACCGTTTGCGGGGTGGTTCTCCCTCTGCAGGGGCTGGGGTGCTGGTGTGGTGGTCCTGTGGTGGTGCCTCCTATCCACTAGCGCCGGCGGAGGTGGTGGGCAGTTTATCGTCCAGGTTAGTGTCAGGGGCCCCTTGTTGTGCCACAGTGTCTCTCCTGGTATTGAGTATTTCCTTCAGCACCCCTACGATGGTGCCCAGGGTGGAATTGATGGATCTGAGTTCCTCCCTGAAGCCCAAATACTGTTCCTCCTGCAGGCGCTGGGTCTCCTGAAACTTGGCCAATACCATTGCCATCGTCTCCTGGGAGTGGTGGTAGGCTCCCATGATGTTGGAGAGGGCCTCGTGGAGAGTGGGTTCCCTTGGCCTGTCCTCTCCCTGTTGCACAGCAGCCCTCCCAGTTCCCCTGTGTTCCTGGGCCTCCGTCCCCTGGACTGTGTGCCCACTACCACTGCCCCAGGTCCCTGTTGTTGGGGTGGTGGGTTAGCCTGGGTTCCCTGTAGTGGTGGACACACTGCTGATTGACGTGTCCTGGGGACAGAGGTATGGGCCTGCTGGCTGGGTGCTGTGCTGGTGTTTCCAGAGGGGCGAAGCTCTGTAGTGGCCTGTGACTCTGTCAGGGGAACCAACTGGCCTGAGGTCCCCGATGGGCCGGACTGGTCATCTAGATCCAGTTGGACAGAGCTGCTGTCATCACTGTGGGCCTCTTCTGTTGGTGGTGTGGACATGTGTGGACCCTCCTGTCCGGTGACGTTGGGTAGTTGTCCTGCAGGGGCATAAAAGGATGTTTATTACATCTGTGTGTGCCATGGTGTGCAATAGGTGGGTGGCCGTGTACCCCAGTGCTTGCATTCCTGTGTGGGACCTTGTGTGATGGTGGTTTAGGGGGGTGTATGGGTATGTGCAGTGGCCATGCTTTGGTGATGGGTGTCCAAGCTTTGTTGATGCATGCAGGGCTTGGTGTTAGGATGTGTGGTTTGTGATGTTGGGATATTTGTGAGGAGTTGGAGTGATGGGGGTGAGGGTGGGGGTATGTGATGGCATGCAGGTAGGGTGGGGGATGTAATAGTTAAGATTTGACTTACCAGAGTCCATTCCTCCATCTACTCCTGCGAGGCCCTCAGGATGCAGAATCGCCAAGACCTGCTCCTCCCATGTTGTTAGTTGTGGGGGAGGAGGTGGGGGTCCGCCGCCAGTCCGCTGAACCGCAAGGTGGTGTCTTGAGACCATGGAACGCACCTTCCCCTGTAGGTCGTTCCACCTCTTCCTGATGTCATCCCTATTTCTTGGGTGCTGTCCCACTGCGTTAACCCTGTCCACTATTCTGCGCCATAGCTCCATCTTCCTAGCTATGGAGGTGTGCTGCACCTGTGATCCGAATAGCTGTGGCTTTACCCGGACGATTTCCTCCACCATGACCCTGAGCTCCTCCTCCGAGAACCTGGGGTGTCTTTGCTGTGCCATGGGGTGGTGTGGGTGATGTGTGGGGTGGTGTGTGTAGTGATAAGTGGGGTGGTACTTAGTGGTGTGTTGTGTGAGGTGCGTGAAAGTTATGTGGGTGATGGTATTGTGTGCCTGTGGATGCTTGGTAGTTGTTTGTAGTGTCTCTCTCTGGCCTTCTCTCGGTAATTGTGGTCGTAGGGGTTTGTGGGTGATGTGGGTGTGTGTTTTATATTGTAATGGGTGTGTGGGAGTGGTGTGTGTATGTGTATCAGGTGTGTGTATTTTGAATTGTCCAATGTGGCTGTGTTTTGTAAACGTGTGTGTATTTTGAGCGCAGCGGTGTGTACCGCCAATGGAATACCGCGGTTGAAAGACCGCCGAGTGGATTCGTGTGTCGTGATAGTGTAGGCGTATTTCTGTTGGCATGACGGTGGAGGTTTTGTTTTCGCCAGTTTATCACTGACCTTTGGTGTGGCGGACTTGTGTGGGTGGCTGAATTTTGGCAGATTACGAGCTGTGGGTCATAATAGCTGTGGCGGATTTCCGCTGCGGTTTGTTGGCGGTCTTCTGCACGGCGGTAAGCGGCATTTACCGCCAATGTTGTAATGACCGTGTGGCAGGCTTTGGCAGTACAGAAAGGCTGAGACGGAGTAATAAGGTAAGTAAAGTTCTATTTTTACTTTTCTTTTCACACAAATGGGAAATACAGTCCAGTATACATTCTCTATTTTTTGGGATAATGTTCAGTTCTCCATGACTTGTCGTACGTTCTTGTTTCCTTTCTCTCTCCTAGGTCAAAGGTTGATGGATTCTGGGCTTCAGCACGGTTTACCGGAAAAGGAAAACAGGAAAATATAAAGGTGAGGCGGTGTGTTGTGTCTGGGGTTATTTAAAGGAACTGGGGGAGGGGGGGGAAAGGTCTCCAAGAGTGAGAGTGTGAGGGTATCCCACAGTGAATATACGAACAAGATAGTGTCTATTGTGCCAATAATAGAATTTCGTGCTCCCGGTTAGAGGGAAATGGAAAAAAAAAACTGTTTTCTCTAGTTGCTCTGTGCCCCGTCCTTTTTCCCCTCTCCCACCTCCCCTGGTCCTTTCCCTGGTGCCCCTTTAATGGTACTCCCCCTCGTCCCCAAGAGGGACCGTACCTTTGAAAGCCACTGATAAAGACGACCGGGTGGTCAAGTCCCTCCCTGTCAGGTTGAGTGAGCACAGCCCCGAGACCGATGTTAGAAGTGTCAGTATAAAGATGGAATGGTCTAGAGAAATCAGGACATCGCAATACCGGGTCCGTGGTAAGGGATGTGCTTAACTGTTCAAAGCTAGCTTGTTGGTGTTCTGACAACGGTGCCAATGTGTTGGGGCGATGTTTTGCCAGTAGATCGGTAAGAGGGGCAGCGATAGTGGAGTATCTGGGTATGAATCTACGGTAATAGCCGACCAGTCCTAAAAAGGAACGCAATTCTTTCTTGGTCTTTGGGGGTTGGACTTGCATTATGGCCTCAATTTTATTTTTTTGTGGTTGAAGGGTTCCATTGCCTATCATATAGCCTAAATAGGAAATTGTTGTATTTCCTAAGACGCACTTCTTTAGATTAGCCGTCAAACCGGCTTCCGCAAGGGCAGTGAACACTTGGTTGAGATGTTCGAGGTGATCTAGCCAGGTATCGCTATAAATGACAACGTCATCTAAATAGGCAGCTGAGAAGGTGTGAAAGGGTTTTAACAGCCTGTCCATCAACCGTTGGAAGGTAGCAGCGGCTCTGTGTAGACCAAAGGGTAGTACTGTGAACTGATATAAGCCAGACTGCGTGGAGAAGGCTGTTTTCTCTTTGTCTTCAGGACAAAGTGGGATTTGCCAGTACCCTTTAGTGAGATCCAATGTGGACAGATACTTTGCTTTTCCTAACTTTTCTAAGACATCATCCACTCGAGGGATAGGATATGTGTCAAATAGCGATATGTCATTGAGTTTGCGGAAGTCGATACAAAACCGGACAGACCCGTTGGGTTTTGGGACCAGAACTACAGGAGAACTCCAGGGGCTAATAGAGGGTTCAATTACTCCTAGGGCTATCATTTTCTCTATTTCCTCTTCAATGACATATTTCCTAGCCTCGGGAATACGATACGGTTGCAGTCGGATAGTCTGCCCTGACGGTGTTTTTATTTTGTGATAGATCAATGAGGTTCTTCCAGGTATGTCAGAAAAAAAATGTGAGTGGTGTTTCAACAGGGCGGACAGTTGTCCCTTCTCAGTTTCCGTTAAATTGTTGTTAATAGAAGGAGTATTCTCCGGCTGTGGTCTCTCTAAGGGGAAAAGTTCCAGATCTATCTCTTTGCCTGGGGAGATAAAACACCCCGTCCCTGTTTGAGTATCTAGTCTTTCTACGGTTTCCCATTTATTTAGGAGGTTTACATGGTAGATTTGTGTTCTTTTAGGGTTGGCACTTAGTTCTATAAGGTACGTGACGGGAGAGACTGCTCTAATAACTCTATAAGGTCCCTGCCATCGTGCTAATAGTTTCTGTTCAGATGTTGGTCGCATTATAAGGACTTGATCATTCGGAAGAAAGGTACATAACCTACTTCCCTTGTCGTAATAGGCCTTTTGATTGTCTTGGGCTTTCTCGAGGTGTCGTCTTACATCTTCCCACAAATTCTGTAAGTGTTTTTTTAGTTTATGGACATATTCTAGTAGTGGTTTCCCCCCCTCTTCTTCTTCTTCCCAGGTTTCCACTGCCATGTCCAGAAGACAACGTGGTTGTCTTCCTTAGACCAGTTTGAATGGGCTATGACCCGTAGACGACTGTTCATGTGATCGGATGGCGTACAGAACTAAGGGTAACTTTTGGTCCCAATCCTTTCCAGAGTCGTCGACTATTTTCCTCAACAGGGTCTTTATGGTATGGTTATAGCATTCCACTAAACCATCTGTTTGGGGATGATAGACCGATGTTTTTATTTGTGTAATTCCTAATAACCTACATATCTGTTTCATAAGGTTTGACATGAAGGGTGTGCCTTGATCAGTAAGGATCTCTTTTGGGAAGCCTTTTCTAGTGAAAACTGTTAGCATGGCTTGGGCCACTGTTTTGGTAGTCATACTTGATAAGGGAAGGGCTTTAGGGTATCTTGTCGCATAGTCTACTATGACCAAAATGTATGTGTGTCCCCTGGCTGATGGAAGTAGGGGACCGATTAAGTCCATAGCCACCCTGCTAAAGGGAATGTCAATGATGGGAAGAGGCTGTAAGGGTGCTTTCCGAGGTATTCCTGGTTCTGTAAGCTGACATCTGGGACATTGTAGACAGTACCTCCTAATGTGGGCGTAGACCCCCGGCCAATAAAACCTTCGTAGGAGATATTCCTCCGTTTTCTCCCTACCAAAATTACCCCCTCCTGGCTGATTATGTGCTAGGAAGAGTACTTGGTTCCTATACGATTCCGGAACTACTAATTGTTGTTTGATTTCTCCTGTGGCAGCCGTGGTGACCCTATAAAGAAGGTTTTTCTGTACTAGGAAATAAGGACCCACCTCATTCGTGGCTTCAGTTTTAGCAGTTCTCCAAGCATGAGTGAGGGTGGGGTCGTCTCTCTGACAGGTGCGAAAGCTTACTGGAGCATTACTGGTTTCTGCTATCACCCTGTTGGGTTCTGTATCCTCTCGGGTTTCCTGAAACTTAAATTTCTCGTGTCTTTTCTGACTTCAGGTGAGTTTCCTGCGATTTGGGGGGCATTCAATAAAGCTATTGGAAAACGGAGCTTCAATCCACTACTCCGGATTCTCTTTCCGGGTTTGGGTTCGGTCTAGCAGTCGCTGGAACCTGATATAATCAGTCCCAATAATACAATCTTCAATTAACTGGTCCATAACCCCTACGGGGAGGAAGTCGTGATATACCCCCATTCCAACTCTACTATTGTCAGGGGATACCGCTCTTTATCGCCATGTATACAACATATAGTGACCCATTGACTGGAGGTCACGTCTTTGGGGTCTATTAAAGTTTTGCAGATTACGGATTGACTACACCCTGAGTCAATGAGGGCAGAGAGGAGGCGTCCGTTGATTTTTATGATTTGTTTGAATTTCGTATTCCCCTCTCCCGTACATAGTACCCTGCGTCGAGTAACCCCTATCTCCATGGGTTCAGCCGCTTCTGTTTTCCTGGGGCATACCCTTGCTATATGACCCCATTCTCCACAACTAAAACATTGTGGTAGATGCATTGGATGACCCTCCCCCTGTTTATGTGTCCCAGCATTTTCCAGTGGGTACCGCAGGGTTGGTTTTGGTGGTGGGGGTATAGGTTTTAGAGCTGGTCTGGCCTGTAGGAGTTTCACATCTGTGGACCTGTGGTAAGCACAAGCTAGATCTATAGCAAGTTCTGTATCCACCTTGGGATGTTGTCTTATCCAATTTTTAGTACTGGAGGGTAAGGAATCCAAATACTGTTCAAGGATAATTGTTTTTATGACATCCTCCCTGGTGGTTCCTATGGGGCCCAACCACTTTAGTGCTAAATCTTTAACCCGGAAGTAGAAGGTACGAGGGTCTTCGTTTTAGCCCCATTTTACTTTTCGGAATTTTAGCCTATAATATTCTACATCATGTCCAACCCTTTCCAGGATACTCCTTTTTATGTCCTTGTATGGGGTGGTACCTCCAGGATTAGCAGCTTGGTAGGCTGTCTGTAGAAGTCCCGTGAGTAATGGCGCAATGTACTGTCCCCATCGTTCCTCAGGCCATTGAGCGGAGGAAGCCACCCGTTCAAAGTTGGTAAAGAAGGAGTCCGGGTCTTCCCCTTCCTGGAATTTTTGTAAAACGGAACTTGGGACATTAGGGTGTACTTTACTGGCCGCTATAGTGTCTGTTAATTTCTGTAGCGCAGTTTCATGTACAAGCTGGTTGTTTGCCAAGATAGTGGCTTGGCTTTTTAGGGCTGATTGTAGGGCCTCTCTATCTTCCTTAGCCTCCTGTTGGTGTGCTTCCCATACCAGTTGTAAATGACGCTGGCCTTCTGCCAGCTGTTTGATCATGTCTTCTAGGCTGGGTTTGTCACTCATTGTGTATACCGCCAACTAGCCTTTGGGATAAGGAATCCCACTTCTGACACCACTGTGGCAGGCTTTGGCGGTACAGAAAGGCTGAGACGGAGTAATAAGGTAAGTAAAGTTCTATTTTTACTTTTCTTTTCACACAAATGGGAAATACAGTCCAGTATACATTCTCTATTTCTTGGGATAATGTTCAGTTCTCCATGACTTGTTGTGCGTTCTTGTTTCCTTTCTCTCCCCTAGGTCGAAGGTTGATGGATTCTGGGCTTCAGCACGGTTTACCGGAAAAGGAAAACAGGAAAATATAAAGGTGAGGCGGTGTGTTGGTTCTGGGGTTATTTAAAGGAACTAGGGGGGGGGGAAGGTCTCCAAGAGAGAGAGTGTGAGGGTATCCCACGGTGAATATACGAACAAGATAGTGTCTATTGTGCCAATAATAGAATTTCGTGCTCCAGGTTAGAGGGAAAATGGAAAAAAAAAAACCTGTTTTCTCTAGTTGCTCTGTGCCCCGTCCTTTTCCCCCTCTCCCACCTCCCCTGGTCCTTTCCCCGGTGCCCCTTTAATGGTACTCCCCCTCATCCCCAAGAGGGACCGTACCTTTGAAAGCCACGAGCCTCCTGGGTCGTGGCGGGATCCTCGGCTGTTGGGTTCCGGTATCACACAGGTACTGGAGTCGGCCTTCTCGTCTCCTTAGAAGAGTCTTCCCTCGTCTTCCTCGCCCGGGTTCTGGTCTCCGTTCTCTGGTCTCCGCTCCGTGGCGTCTCTCTTCTCCCGTGAGTCCGACCTCTTTTCATCCTCCTGCCGCCGGAAATCCGTGTCTGACGCATCCAGGAGCGTTCCCATGTTACCATGGGAATGCGGAAATGACGTATCGCAATCGGCCGAAAGGTTCCCGAGCCCTGAAGGAGGAGACGCGGTCTCAGAGACCCGTCTACAGACCGCCTATATCTTTTTTGGCAGTTTGGTTTTTAACATGTTTTAGGTATGATTTTTACCTAGTCTTTATGCTTTTAGCTTTTAGTCCAGAGCACATTTTTAGCATTAGGTTCATTCCCCTTCGGTGGCGTCACTACTATGGCATCATACTTTTTATGGCAATGGGGCGGGTGTAGTGAATCCTAGTTTGTTTTAATGGGAAATCGGAGTTAGCCTAGCCTTTGGCTTGCAGACCCGTGCCCCCGTCACCTAGTGACTTTTACCCTAATTAGCTTGCTATGTTTTAGGGCATTTATTTAATTATAGCTTCTAAGATGGCTGCCTTGTTTTTAGTTAGGCCTATGTTTTAGTTTCACGTTATCAGTGCCACTGCGCTAAGGCGTCAATATCAGGCGACAAAGATAAACAAATTGTAGGTGTTCACATTAGGTACATATCCTCTTCACGCCTTCGAGGGAACTGTTTATATAAATTACCATTCCAAGCATGTCATCTATTGTTCGGGAACAGACCTACGTCAGCGGTCCGAACAAATCTGTATAAATGCACCTCACTTAGATATATATTCAGAGGGATTCCGACCAGATGCCATTGTTGCTTTCGATGCTGCCGCCGCCTTGACGGTGACGCGGTCTTCGTGTCCCTACAAAGTCTGAGCTAGAGACCTCATTCCAAGGTAACGAGGGTTGGGGGGCTCTTCTCGTGGACATGGCATTGGCAGATTAGGTTTAACACACCTAGCTCTCTTTTATGTTAGAGATTAGGTTCACATTATTAGGGTATGAGGACATATTTCACACTTCATGTCACTTCATGTCATTGCAAGATGGTGGGGGTCTTCATATTAATGACTCTTGTCTTTACCACTCTGTTTCTTGCATTATTCATTATCCTAATCATTGCACCCCATGCAACTTACTGCAGATTGCAGTTTTGCTAAATAAAACCTGTTGAAACTTCACTGCATCGCTTTAATTGCCTGTGTTTGATTGAGACATGTTGTTCATGTGAGAAAGGGGTAATCTCTGGTTAAGCACGAGACCCCCTGAGATGTCACACTTTTGAGTCCATGCGTAAAGGTGCCACAAATCACCTTTGAATGTTTGGGTTTGTGGTTAGGTGCTGCTTGTGAGCCGGGAGGGTTGGGACGACAGTTGCAATTAGTTGCAGGATTGGCATAGTCACCTACAAACATAAGTACTGTCATCCTCAAACTAGCAGTCTTGCCTAGAGCAAGAGTCAAACTACGACAGTTTGATGAGGATTCTGGGTAAGAAAACACTGGGCGATCCATGCATGTCACACCTCCCTGGACTCCCTCAGGTGTCTAGTTTTAAGAAATGACTGGGTTTGGTAGATTTCCCTAGATGGCTGCTGAGCCCAGGACCAAAAACGCAGGTGCCCCTCCCCCCCCAAAAAAACAAGTATTTTTGTATTTGATAATTTTGATGTGTCCACATAGTATTTTGGGGCATTTCCTGTTGTGGGCATTAGGCCTACCCACACAAGCGAGGGTCCATTGTTATCAGGACACCTGGGGGAGTTCAAATTTCAAATTCCAGAACTTTCGATCCAGAACTTTCGATCACCGAAATGTGAGGGAAAAAGTGTTTTTGTTGTCCCATTTTGAGGTTTGCAAAGGATTCTGGGTAACAGAACTTGGTGAGAGTGCCACAAGTTACCCCATCCTGGGTTCCCCTAGGTGTCTAGTTTTTAGAAATGTCCAGGTTTGCTAGGTTTTCCTAAGTGCCGAATGAGCTAGAGGCCAAAATCTATAGGCACTTTGTAAAAAACAGGTCAGTTTTCTTTGGGAAAATGTGATGTGTCCATGTTATGTTTTGGGGCATTCCCTGTCACTGGCACTAGGCCTACCCACGTAAGTGAGGTACCATTTTTATCAGAACACCTGAGGGAATGCTGGGGGGAAGGAAATTTGTGGCTCCTCTCAGATTCCAGAACTTTCTATCAACAAAATGTGAGCAAAAAGTGTTTTTTTGTTACATTTTGAGGTTTGCAAAGGATTCTGGGCAACCAAACCTGGTGAGAGTGCCATACGTTACCCAATCCTGGATTCGCCGAGGTGTCTAGTTTTTAGAATTCTCTAGGTTTGCTAGGTTTCCCTAAGTGCAGGATGATCTAGAGGCCAAAACCCACAGTTAGGCACTTTGCAAAAAAACAGGTCAGTTTTCTTTGGGAAAATGTGATGTGTCCATGTTATGTTTTGGGGCATTCCTTGTCATGGGCACTAGGCCTACCCACACAAGTGAGGTACCATTTTGTATTGGGAGACTTGGCGGAATACTGGGTGGAAGGAAATTTTTGGCTTCTCTCAGATTCCAGAACTTTCTGTCACCGAAATGTGAGGGAAAAGTGTTTTTTTGCCAAATTTTGAGGTTTGCAAAGGATTCGGGGTAACAGAACCTGGTGAGAGCCCCACAAGTCACTCCATTATGAACTCATCTAGATGTCTAGTTTTAAAAAAAATTACGGGTTTGCCTAGGTGCCGGCTGAGCTAAAGGCCAAAATCCAAAGCTAGTCACTTTTCGAAAAACAGGTCACTTTTCTTTGGGAAAATGTGACGTGTCCATGTTGTGTTTTGGGGCATTTCCTGTTGCAGGCACTATGCCTAACCACACAAGTGAGGTACCATTTTTATCGAGCGACTTGGGGGAATACTGGGTGCAAAGAAATGTGTGGCTCCTCTCAGATGCCAGAACTTTCTGTCATCGAAATGTGAGGAAAAAGTATTTTTTTTCTGCCAAATTTTGAGGTTTGAAAAGGATTCTGGGTAACAGAACCTGGTGAGCACCCCACAAGTCACCCCATCCTGGACTCTCCTAGGTGTCTAGTTATAAAAAATGCACAGGTTTGGTAGGTTTCCCTAGGTGCCAGCTGAGCTATAGGCCAAAATCCACAGCTAGACACTTTGCAAAAAACAGGTCCCTTTTCTTTGGGAAAATGTGATGAGTCCATGTTGTGTTTTTGGGGCTTTTCCCGTCTCTGGCACTAGGCCTACCCACATAAGTGAGGTACCATTTTTATCAGGAGAGTTGGAGGAGTACTGAGTGGAAGGAAATTTGTGGCTTCTCTCAGATTCCAGAACTTTCTGTCTCTGAAATGTGAGGAAAAAATGTATTTCTGCCACATTTGAGGTTTGCAAAGGATTCTGGGAAATGGGACCTGGTGAGAGCCTCACAAGTCATCCCATCCTGGATTCCCCTTGGTGTCTATTTGTTCAAAAATGAATAGGTTTCCTAAGTTTCTTTAGGTGCCGGCTGAGCCTGAGGCCAAAATCCTTAGCTAGGCACTTTACAAACAACACATCAGATTTCAATGTAAAAATGTGATGTGTCCAAGTTGCGTTTCCTGTTGCGGGTATTAGGCCTACCCACACAATGAGGTACCATTTTTATCTGGAGACTTGGGGGAACACAGAATAGCAGAACAAGTGTTACTGCCCCTTGTCTTTCTCTACATTTCTTCCTCCCAAATGTAAGACAGAGGGCCTTTTCCCGCCGCCCGCCAAAGTACTGCCGTCAGAAGACCGCTGCGCGGTCAAAAGACCGCTGCGGTAATTCTGATTTTCCCGCTGGGCTGGCGGGCGACCGCCAGAAGGCCGCCTGCCAGCCCAGCGGGAAACCCCCTTCCATGAGGATGCCGGCTCCGAATGGAGCCGGCGGAGTGGAAGGGGTGCGACGGGTGCAGTTGCACCCGTCGCGATTTTCAGTGTCTGCTTGGCAGACACTGAAAATCTTGGTGGGGCCTGTTAGGGGGTCCCTGCAGTGCCCATGCCAGTGGCATGGGCACTGCAGGGGCCCCGCGACACCCGTTACCGCCATCCAGGTTCTGGCGGTCAGAACCGCCAGAGCCAGGCTGGCGGTACGGGGGTCGGAATCCCCATGGCGGCGCTGCCTGCAGCGCCGCCATGGAGGATTCCCCAGGGCAGCGGGAAACCGGCGGGACACCGCCGGTTTTCCGTTTCTGACCGCGGTGGTACTGCCGCGGTCAGAATGCCCATGGATGCACCGCCAGCCTGTTGGCGGTGCATCCGCGGTCGTTGGCCTGGCGGTAGTCTACCGCCAGGGTCAGAATGACCCCCTTAGTGTAAAAAAGACATCTATGGACAAATGCCCTGTAATTCACCCGCTAGTATGGGGATCCCGAAATTCAGAGATGCGCAAATAACCACTGATTCTCAACACCTTTGGAAGTACAAAGGTTTCCTTGATACCTATTTTTCATTCTTTATATTTCACCAAATTAATTGTTGTATCCCCAGTATACAATGAAAACCCATTGCAAGGTGCAGCTCCTATATTAGCTCTGGGTACCTAGGGTTCTTGATAAATCTACAAGCCCCATATATCCCCACAACTAGAAGAGTTTCAGCAGAGGTAACAGTATATTGGTTTTGAAAATCTGACATTGGAGGAAAATGTTACAGAATAAAATGCGGAGAAGAATGGCTGTTTTTGTTCATCTCAATTTCATTTTCTTTTTTTTATTTCAGCTGTTATTTCACCTTGTAGGATCTACACAAATGACCCCTTGCTGAATTCAGAGTTTTGTCTACGTTTTAGAAATGTTTAGCTGTCCAGGATCAAGCTTTGCTTTCATACCCATTTCTGTCACTAACTAGAAGGAGGTTAAAAGCACAAAAAATAATAAAATGGGGAATGTCCCAGTAAAATGCCAATATGGTGATGAAAAATGTGGTATTCTGATTCAAGTCTGCCTGTTCCTGAAAGCTGGAAGGATGGGGATTTTAGCACCGCAAACTCTTTGTTGATGCCATTTTCAGGGAAAAACCACAAGCTTTCTTCTGCAGTGCTTTTTGTGCCTCTGCCTGTCTGTGGAATACATATCTAGGTCAGGATGGCAGTTGGGCTGTGAATTCACTCTAGACAATCACACAAAGAGAGCAGAGGTGCGCCCTGCAGAACCTGATGGGTCTTCCTGAGCTAGAGTGATGGGAAGAGATGTCACTTGCACATGAATAGGGCTGTGCCTGTCCTTAAAGGAGTCTTCAACCCCCCAGAGTGGGGGAGTGTGTCTGGGGCCAGAGCAGGAAAGGCAGGGTCTTGTGCACTACAAAGACTTCTTTGAAGTTTTCTTACTTCAAAGGCAGAAATGGGTATATGTACTGGACCTCCGAGCCCACAAAGTTGGAACCCTTCTGGACTGAAGAAATTCTGCCAGAGAGAAGAACTGGATGATGTAGGAGAGACTGCCACTCTACCTGTTACTTTGTTGTGCTGGCCTGCTGCTTCCTGCTCCTGTCCTGGAAGTGAAAGGACTGGACTTGACTTTCTACATCCTGCTTCCAAAGGTTCTTCAAGGTCTTGGACTGCGTGTACCTACTGTTAAGAAGTGTCGGGGACATCAAATACTTCACCTGTAAGCACCTGGGTTCTCTTGCTGAGAGTCCTGACTTGCCAAGGGGTGCCAAATCCAGTTCCTAGGCCCTTGTAAGTAAGCTCTGGTGCAATCAAGAAGAAACTAAGCACATCGACTCCAGAGCAACTTTGGAACTGACGCTGCTCTCTGACTCCGCACCACTGCCTGCACAAGAGCCATGGTCCCCACTCAGTGAAACGACCGCGACCTGCATCACAGGCCCGACGCCACCGCAGCACCTCTGAAGTCCCACCACAGCATGAGTCCCGAGTGCGGTGTCACTGATGCCCATGACACCCAACTCCAACTCCGTCGCAGCACGTGAGCCCGTGGTGTGATTGCGACACCCCAGAGTCAAAACCTCGCATCTTCACCTGCTGCATTAATCAACCCTGCCTTGTCAAAAGAAAGCAACAACGCACCGCCAATGCTGCATCACCTCCCCTGCAATTGTAAGGAAGCAATGCATCCCCTCCCCTCCATAGGAGTAAGAAACCAAAGCCTCACGTCCCTGGTAGCAGTAAGCAACCAACGCTGCACCAGCGACGCCTCACCTCCCCGGCTCCGTGCAATGTCTTTGTTTCCTCACTGTTTTCCAAGTTACTGTACCCTGGGTCTGGGTGACTCCGTGACCGGCCGCACTCCCTTGCCAGTGGGTCAGACTATTGAAAGATACATTGTCAAGATGCCGTGATAGCCCCAGTTGGAGCTATTGTGTTTCTAAGCGCTATACTAGCATTTCATCTTTGAAAATGTGTAACTTTACTTGTGTATGTTAGATTTTGTCATTTTGGTCGTGTTTTACTCTGATAAATATTGGCTATTTTTCTAAACTGGTCTGGAGAAGGTGTGTGGTATTTTCACTGTGTTACTGTGATTGTGTACAAATACTTTACACATTGCCTCTGAGATAGACCGGACTGCTCGTGCCAAACTACCAAGGGGGTGAACAGGGGTTATCTTAGCTGTGTGGCTCCCTTACCTTGACTAAAGTGAGGGTCCCCACTTGGACATGGTGCAAACCACTGCCAACTGGAGACCCTCTTTCTAACACTGGTGATCAGCGGTGCGGCTGGACTTATATTCGTTCTTTACATACAGTGATTGGTGTACACTACTTCCTTTTCACAGACATTTACACCCCAACATACTTGTTCGATTTTTCACTTTTTGCAACTTTTGAGTTTGATTCACAATCATCTCTCAGTGTGGTGAGCCATCAGTTGGAGCTGCAGAGTTGGTGTTTGAGCAGGAGAGTTTGGAGATCTATTGGGTACCTCAGCTCTAAAAGTTCCGCAAGGAGCTCACATTTCCAATTAAAGGCCTCACTAAAAAGGAGGAGCTGCAAAATGTGCTGTGGCCTGATTGTCAGCAAAGGAGGCTGATGAGCACAAAGCGGAAGAGAATGCTATTGTGGAGGGAGAGAAGCAAAATCTGCATGGTAATTTTATGGAGAGTCAGGATCTGCCTGGGATGAGGGCAACTTCCAGGGTAAGCAGCAGTGTTTCCTCAAGAGGTCTGACTTCATAGGAGCTAGAAAACAGACAGGAGGTTAGGGGGCTTCAAATGGAGCTGGAGAAGCTCAAGCTGAAGCATGCGATAGAGCTTCAGTTGGAACTAGCCAGGTTCAGAAAGAGAGGCAGAGAAAGAGAAAATCACCATGTATGAGAAGAAAATGCTTTTAGCTCAAGAGCTCAGCTTAAAGAAGCTGGATGTAAAAGGCAGGTCCCGCACAGATTGTGGTAGCAGTTCTACAGTGCAGTCTGAGGGGATGGTTCATACACCCAAGGATGTGGTGAAGGATTTTGTTGTGGGGGATGACATGGAGCAGAGCAGTGGGTCTGGGGTTCAGAGGTGGCACTGAGGATGCACAAGGTCCCTGGGAGATATTGGGGAGTGAGGGGACAGCCCTGTGAAAGTATTTCTCAATGGAGGGGAGGGACACCTTGTTGGCCTTCGAACAAAAGATAGGATGAGCTACCCTGCCATGAAGGTAGCCCTAAACTGGAGCTATGGTCTCACCCCAGAGCATTAGAGGGTAAAGTTTAGGGAGAGTGCTAAACTTGGTTCTCAGACACAGGTGGAGTATGTAGATTCTTTCTGCAGAACACTGGGTGGTTGTATGAAGGGCAGCAAGGTAACACACTATCAGGGGATATACAATTTGGTTGCATGGGAGCCATTGTTTAGTCGTTTTCCAGAGCTATGTCAGCACCTGATTGACAGCATGTTTAGTGACCCCAGGAAGCTTGCCAAGGAGGTGGACCGGTGGCTCAGCACCAGGGTCCAACAGAAGTTGTATGGGGGAGACTCAGCGAAAGGGTGGGCCGGTTCCCCAACAGAAGAAGGAGGGGGAGGTCAAAGGAGACGCAGGCAGGTACCAAGATAAGGGGAGAGAAAAAGGTTCCCATGTCCCTTCTGACAGGAAGGAGGAAAGTTCTGGGAGACGGTAGCCAAGGGCACCAACTTTTCATCCCTGTTGCTTTGAGTTTTCCCAACTAGGACACAAGAAAAGTGACTGTCTGTCCAAAGAAAACCCCCTCTACAAAAGTGGTCAATGTGGCCTTAGTGGGAGATAATCCCTAGGGGCACGTCATAGACCATGCCGTAAACTCCTTTGGTTGGGAGGTGAACACAGAGGGTGGGAGTCATCACTTCCACCAGGCAAAAGAGTGGATAGGGTCACAGTCACTGCTCTGAGGGACACCCGTGCTAGCCGGAACATGGTTGTGAAAAGGCTAGTTTCCCCAGAGCAATACACTGGGTGAGGGTGCAGAGTGACTCTAGCCCAAAGGCAGGACTCACTCTACACAACAGAGTGGGGTGAGAGGTGACCCACAGAAGGGTCATAGTTAGTTCCCAGATGCCCACAGACTGTATTCTGGGGAATGAGCTTCCCCCGATGTCAGGGGAACTGGCAGGGCAGCCGCCAAAGGCACTCTAACAGTTCTGATTTCTGGGGGTACCACTCCGAAGTGGAAGGTACAGGACCCTTGCAAGAGGGACAGGAGGAGGGGGAGCACACCCCTGCCCTCTGCTCAGCCTGAGGGTACAGACCCTACTTTGAGCGACCAGTCTCAGGATACCACCCCTGAACTAGTGGGAGGGAAAGTGGAAAAAGGGTATTAGGCACCTGGGGCTACTGCCTCCCACTTTTGGACACCACAGAGGCTAGAGACTACAGGATAGCCTGGGGCCTGGCTCTTGGCATTGACAGCTGTTAGCGGCCTCTGTTGGTTGTTGGTTTTGTTGTCAGACTTTTCCCTGGGTTGGGGACCGAATTCAGACCAAAGGAGTGGAATGGGCCACATCACACTGCTGGTCATGGTGGTACGGTCTGTCTTCTGGGATGAATCTGTGAGCAAGGTATGGTTACGTGCTGCACAAATGGAGTCCATAGATGAGGAGAAGCTTTCCCCCTGGGTTAGTTCAGTGGGCCTTGCCTGTGTACACTTAGCAATCCACCTGGGTTTAGAGAGGCGTAGAACTGGCAAGAGCGCCTGCAGTAGGGGGCCACTGTCCAGGTTTTATAACCCTAAGCAGGGAAGTCCAGCAAGGTATTGATTAGTCTAGAAGAGGGTTGTGTTGGAAATGGCCCCCCCAGGGTTATCCCCAGACTCTCTGCTTCTGACTTCCTGTTTTTGATCCTGTGCTGAATTTCATTGTTGCGGGCTTAAGTACTCTGGGACTTTACCACTGCTGACCAGCGCTAAAGTGCAAAAGCTCTCTGTCTAAATAGTACTGTGATTGGGTTATCCATGATTGGCATATTTGGTTTACTAGTAAGTCCCTAGTATAGTGCACCATGTGTGCTCAGGGCTTGTAAACCAAATGCTAGTGGGCTGGCAGCACTGATTTGCCACCCATACAAGTAGCCCTGTAAACATGTCTCAGACCTGCCACTGCAGTGTGTGTGGGCAGTTTTAAACTGCCATTGCGACCTGGCAAGTGCACCCCCTTGCCAGGCCCAAACCTTCCCTTTTATTACATGGAAGTCACCCCTAAGGTTGATCCAAGGCAGTCCAATTGTACAGGGTGCAATGTAGTTAAAAGGTAGGAGATGTACTGGTGCGTTTTACATGTCCTGTCAGTGAAATACTGCTAAATTTGTTTTTCACTATTGCAAGGACTATCTCTTCTGTAGGGTAACATGGGGATTGCCTTGAAATATCTTTTAAGTGTAATTTCCCATTGGGAGCAGGTAGTGATATGGAGTTTTGGGTCTCCGAACTCACAATTTAAAAATAGATCTTCTGGCAATGTTGTTTTTTAAATTGTAAGTTTGAAAATGACACTTTCAGAAAGTGCCCATTTTCTTGCTTAACCCTTCTGTGTCTCTGCCTGTTTGTGGAATATATGCCTAGGTCAGGATGACAGTTGCGCTGTTTGTGAATTCATTCTAGACAGTCATAAAGATACCACTGCTGGGCAAGTCCAGAACATGTGCAGGAACTCTTCTCCCTGCTGGAGACATCTTGGACAGTTCGAGGAGGAACCAAACATCCGGTGCAGATGGGCAGGGGTGAGGCAGGCCCTCTAGAGTATATTATGCTGGTTGTATTGGAATTTTTCTTGATATTTTCCTAGGGTAGTATGATACTTTCTCCCATTCCTTCTGAGTGAACACCCTGCCCATATCCGCCTCCCTACAATACCGGGTGGCTGCCAATGGGTCTCAGGTGGTGTAGGCCAGCGCTCGACCAGCCATGTGACGAGTTAATGTCCACATCTTATAATATAGAATGAGTCTATTAATTAATGTTGTGAATGTTCAGTGTCTGTACTTCCCCAGCGTTGCTCTAGCATCAGCAGGAGACTGCCATATACCAGAAAGTGCCCCGCCAGGAGGTCATTCCCCTCCTGAAGCTGCTCATATGACAGAAGAGTGCCCTCAGCGAACAAGTCACCTAAAGAGCATACTTCTGTTCCTTCCCAGGTTTCCATCCCACCCTACCTAATATTCATGCAAATGGTTCCAGGGAGCTTAATGGTATTTTCGGGGGAGTATGTGGGGAGGTGTGACATACGTTGTACACTGCACCGGATGCTGAGGAAAGTGATTCAAAACAAATTGTTTCCCCCTTGCAGAAGCTTGCTATTCAGTAAAAAGGCATGTTGCACCAGCTGCCTACTTGAGAGTAATCAGGAATACCCAATCCCTCCGTAAGACGACCTGCCAGCCAGCGAGCTGGTCACTAAAACTGTGCCATCAGGCGATACAGTTCAAAGTTAATGGCACCCAATCCACCCCCTCTCCGTGGTCAATTGTAGTTTGCGGAGTGCCACACATATTCTCCATTTGTTCAAGAAAAAGCTACTTAAGTCAGCATGCAACATCCGAAAAGTGGACTTGGGGATATGGACCGGGATAGTAGGGAAAAAAATATAAAAGTTTGGCATGGTCACCATTTTAGCTAATTTACCACAGCCTTGCACAGTCAGGTGAAACGTGCTCCTGAAGGCACTCTGATGACACAGTGGTGTGCTATGTATAGGTAAAACTTCTACAGCTGATAAAATGCATCCACCACCACCCGGGACCTTGGTAAAGAATAGGTGTGGCAACTATACGACCCCATGCTGTACAGGTAACATTGATTTTCAACTGTGAAACAGGCTACTCCTACAGGTGCATGAAAGTAAGTGCCATTTACATCACAGAACATAGTCAGGGGTTGTTCCAGAAGACTGTTAGTATCAGAGCCAACGTTATCATTTGAACCCCTGGAAGAGAAGGAACTGGTTCAGGTTGTATAGGTACTGAATGGGGTGGAATTATATGTCTTTATGTCTTACAAGTAGGTGGGCAGACACTAAAAGGAAGAGCCTCTTAACCTCCTGCATAAGATCTCAGGATGCATTCTGAAGCAGATATAGCTTGCATAGTGATAGATGAGGGCGCTGCAGATTATAGCCATCTGGTCCACTAAGCGACCTACTCATTGGTCCAGTGAAAGTAGTGGAGAGAAAGTCCTTCCTCCAGCAGAGTGGAATGGGTGCCTTCTTAGGTGGTGCAGTGTATGAATGAGGATCCTTGGGGAAGACTTTGGGACTTATTGGGCAAAGCTGAGTTTAAAGGAACAGGAATGTTCTTTCTCCTGGGGCATCTACTATTCGATTGCTGGTTGGAACCCAAGGAGGATTCTGGAAGCTTCAAGCCAAGGTACACTTTAGCCTTCAAACAGTGGATAGCCATTGTGACTATGTTGTGGATACCTGGAATGTTGGGCACTGTCTAGAATTTATAGGTTATCCAAGTTCCAGATGATGTCACTGGATCTTGAGAGAGAAGCTGACAGTTGTGGAGAGTGAAGACGTGTTTATGCTTGCTGTGGGTTGGTGGTATCTAATAAAGCTCATCTACAAAACTATATGCTTGAGCATAACACTGGCGACGAGGGCGTCACCACCAACCCAGAACCCACGAATTTCCTACCTGTTGACATCTGCTCTGGTCGAGGTCGGCTGATTGGGGGTTCCTGACTTGGAAACTTTGATGGAAATCGCAGTGGTGAGGTCCTGGTGGCGCCGATTCTCCATCCTGTGACATTATTCTTCACCGACGGCAGATGTAGACTAGTGGCAGCACCCCTGTTGCTGTGGTGTCTCGGCAGACCTGAATCCTTGGAGGCCTGCGCTGGAGGAGTACAGCGCTGTCTTCGTGGTTGGCACTGGTAACATTTTATTTAGGGATCTGTTTTTACTAAAGTTTTTTTTTTTTTGAGATCCCTGTATTTTTGTTTCCTGGCGCGCAAGCTCGTCAACGGCTCCTTTTTCTTCCAGTGCGTGAGGAGCACGAGAAGCTGCACACGCAGCCATAGCGACGCGTCTCCTCTTCCTGGAAAAGGGAGACGCGTGCGTGTAGGCTTCTCGAGGAGCCAACAGTTTCTTCCTGTGTTTCGCGTCGCGCACTTCTTTTAGAGCACTAGACCACAGACTGTATTTCAGGAGCCAACAGCTTCTTCCTGTGCTTCACATCGTGCACTTCCTTTGGAGCACTAGACTGCGGACTGTATCTTGTTCACATCCTGTGTGTGATTTTATTATAGAACTTTCACTTTTATGTGAAGTTGTAATGCAGAAGATGTTTTGAACATTAGCATTTCTATTTTCTGATGCTCATTCAGAGTTTAACTTCAAGTACTGAGGTGTTCTACTTTCAAGCTGGAAGTGAATATATTTATGTATATTAGAATTCTGACATTCTGTTTCTACTGGTATCCTGTTCCACATCTTGCCTGTACCATCTGTTTTAGGTATTGTTACCCTTAGTTCATTTGTGCTGTATAGTGAGCTCATGATGGCTACTCCTATGATGTCTCAACCGCCCCCATTTTTGTCTGATAAGGGGGACCCCATTCTTCCTTGGAAACGTTGGAAGAATCTTTTTGACTCTTACCTATTAGCAATTGGGGGGGGGAATTCTCTTCAGCCAGAAAACAGACTATTTTGTTGCACAATTTGGGAATCGAAGGTAGGAATATTTATGATAGCCTTGAAACCCTACCTGTAGGAGGTGCAGAAGGAGAGCCTAGAGATATTTATGAAATGTCAGTAGCGATTTTAGCTGCACATTTTGAATCCAAGCTCAATGTCGTTTTGGAAAAGCACAAATTATTTTGCAAGATCCCAAGGGAAATCTGAGAGTGTGGGAAACTTTGTTGCAGCATTACGCACATTAGCACGTACATGTGACTTTGGCGACATCACAGATTCCCTCATTCGCGACCAATTAGTCCGTTGTACAAACAATAAGAGGGTTCAGGAAAAGTTATGACGAAGAACCCTGATTTGAAAGAAGCCATTGCAATTGTCGAGGGAATGGAAAGTACCAGCAATTGGATTAAGGAGATGAATGACCATGAAGAGGACAAATTGTGCATGGTCCAAGCACCTCAGATTCGGGAAGAGATTTCGAGGGTCAACAACGGCAGCAGAGCCCCAGTACCCACTCTGGAGAAAAAAAAAGAAATTAAACATCAGCGTTGTTATCGTTGTGGCAACTCTGGACACACGGCAAACAGCTCAAATTGTTTTGCACGGAATTCCCTTTGTAGGAAGTGTGGAAAAAAGGGCCACTATGCCAGAGTCTGCAATAGTGACAAATGTAACATAGATTCTGTGACTGACAATGTTAGCAAAATGGTTTTGTGTATCGAACCTGATATTAATCAAATTGAGAACAATGGTAACATGGTGGATATTGGGCCTGTCGTCATGCCTGAGTGTGCCATTAAGCTTGATGGCAAAACAATTACAGTCTTAGCAGATTCGGGATCTCCTTACACCATGGTGGGAGAAAAGAACTGGCGAGCGATTTTGGGGGAGGATTTCCAGTCTCTAATTGAACCTGATATTAATCCTGTTAGTTATGGTGACACTAAAATAGATGTAATTGGGTACAAGGTCATGAGGATTCAATTTCAGGATAAAACCACTTTGGGGAAGGTTTATGTAGCGAAGCGTGGCAACAATTTGCCAGGTTGGCGCCACCAGCGTGACATGGGAATTAAGTTAGATACCAATTCTCAGTGTCAGGTTATGGTGGTGAATGAAGATCTTGAAATTCTTAAGGAGTTTCCCCAAGTATTTAGTGACAGGTTAGGATGTCTAGCTAACTTTGAACACAAGATTATCCTTAAGAAGAGTGCTATTCCATCTGTGCACAGGGTGAGGAGAGTTCCTAAGTTAATGCTAGAACCTCTCAGAGCAGAATTGAACAAGCTTTTGAGCGCAGGTGTAATTGAAGAGATAGAATCATCTGAGTGGTTGGCTCCCATTGTTCTTGCACCAAAAGACAGTGGAAAACAGATCCGCATGTGTGTGGATCTGAGAGATCTTAACAAACATATATGGGTTGATCGTCAACCCTTACCTAACATTTCTGAAGAGTTGTCAGGCCTGGGTGGATCAAAGGTGTTTAGCGTGTTAGACCTATCTTCAGCCTATCACCAAATAGTTTTACATCCAGATTCCAGGCATCTCACGTCATTTGTGACGCCTCTGGGAGCTTACCAATTTTCCAGAATGCCTTTTGGGTTGGCCTCTGCAGCCGCTTGTTTTCAACGAATCATGAAGAAGATTTTAGGGCGAGTCTCTGGTGTCCTATTTTTTCATGATGATATCTTAGTCCATGGCAGTACTGTAGAAGGACACGACAAAGTTCTTAGAGAGGTGTTGGATAAGCTGGCCCGTTCAGGTCTTACTGTTAAGAGGGAGAAGTGTAAATTTAGAGTCTCTTCGGTAACTTACTTGGGCTTAATTCCCTCACTGGAAACGGTATGGCCCACGTTGGAGTTGGTTGATTCCATTATCTGGGCACCTAAACCCAGTGACAGGGATGGAGTAAGATCCTTTTTAGGTCTAGCAGAGTACTACTCTAAATTTATTGCCAATTTCTCGAGTGTGACACAACCCCTTAGATCTCTCCTAAAGAAAGGGTGTGAATTTGTTTGGACAGATGAGTGTACAGCTGCTTTCACTTTTGTGAAGGATTGTATTGGGAAGATGCCCACTTTAGGACATTTTGATACGCATGCCAAAACCTTCTTGTACACAGATGCCAGTATTAAGGGGCTGGGAGCAGTTTTGATCCAAAGGGCTAACCAAGAGGAGAAGGTAATTGCCTTTGCATCCCGATCCCTCAAAGGGGCGGAACAACAGTATTCTGTGATAGAAAGAGAGGCACTTGCGTGCATGTGGGCAGTTAAGCATTTCAGATTCTATTTGTGGGGCTTGCCTTTTATTGTAAGAACAGATCACAGACCCCTTGTTCAAATATTTTCTTCTAAGAAAGGAGAAGAATTGACTCCCAGGATAAAAAGGTGGGTTGAAGGATTAATGGAATATAATTTCTCTGTTGAATATGTCCTTCGCCCAAAAAATATGGTGGCTGATTTCTTGTCCCGAACATCGGTTGATGGTGATGATGAGTCTGAAGATGAGGTGTAAGTTAATTGGGTGAGGGAGATGGCCATATGTGAAGATGAATGGAAGACTGCAGCCACTCAGGATTCTGATAGACGTGATCTTACTGGATTCATTGTAAGTGGTTGGCCTGAGTTCAAGAATGTTTCTGATTCTCTAAAGGGGTACTGGAACGTAAGGAATGAACTGTCACTAAGTGGGGTGAATTATTTTGTGGTACTAAGTCCATACCTCCAATAGGTCTGAGGAGTAAAATTGTCAATTTGGCTCATGAGGGTCACTTAGGCAGGAATTTGACTAAATCTAGGCTAAGAACAGTTTATTGGTGGCCAGGTTTAGATCGAGATGTTGAAGCGGTGTTCAAGGATTGTTTGACCTGTGCAAGAAATGATAAAAGCAAAGTTGTGTCTAAATCTCCACTCTTTCCTGTTGCAGTTCCAAAGAAAACTTGGGTGAAATTAGGTCTTGACTTTATGGGTCCATTCCATCTCTTACCAGCTAATGAGCGATGTGTCATGCTCTTAGTAGATTATACCTCGAAGTGGGTAGTGACTAAATGTGTGAATGTTGTGGACACTTGAACTGTGATTGAGTTCCTAAAGGAAAAATTTTCGCAGGAGGTTGTACCAAGTCATTTAATCACAGATAATGGTGTATAGTTAACTTCTCAGGAGATGAAGTTCTTTTTGGATTCCTTAGCTGTTGTACACCTGAAAACAGCCTTGTATTTACCTCAGGCCAATGGCCTTGCTGAACGTATGAATAGATTGGTAAAATCCTGTGTCCAAGAAGCAATTGATACCAGAGTTTCCCTGACGGATCTTCTGAGGGACCTATGGTGGGCATATCGTAATACCCCCAATTGTATCACTGGTATCGCCCCTTTTGAATATATGAGGGGGAGGTCTGGATGTACCAAAATGTCTCCTGCCTGGTTTAGAAATAAACTTGGTCAAGGAGATATTGATCAAGAGAAACTTAGTAAGGCGTCTAGTTGTAGAGAGAGTTATCAAAATAAGTACAAATTGTGGTATGATGACAAATATGGTGTTTCAGGTGTTAAATGGAAGGTTGGTGACATGGTGTTGCTGAAGGATCCCGGGTTCAGGATCAAGGGCAGGTCAAACTTCAAAGGTCCTTTCTGCATTAAAGAAGTCAGGAAGAATGTGGTAGTCCTTGACAATGGAGATATGTGGAGTATGTCCAGAATAGTGAAATGGAATAACCGGGTGGCAGATTTTCCTGACTCGGGAGATGATCACCACCTGAGTGAGCCTGAGCCTAAGACAACACCATGCATCAAAGCTTCTAGATTACGCTCCAGACAAGTGTGGTTGAGAGATTATGGGGGTTATTACAACTTTGGAGGAGGTGTTAATCCGTCCCAAAAGTGACGGTAAAGTGACGGATATACCACCAGCCGTATTATGAGTCCATTATATCCTATGGAACTTGTAATACGGCTGGTGGTATATCCGTCACTTTACCGTCACTTTTGGGACAGATTAACACCTCCTCCAAAGTTGTAATAACCCCCTATGTATTTTACTAATTTTTGTAACTTTGTTATTATTTACCTTTGTGCATTACAGGCATTGTTGTTTCACTTTACAGTTATTGCCATGTTAGAATCTTTTATCCTTCTGATTTCTTTTCTTTTCTTTTTTGTATGTAAAGGGGATGTGTTGTGGATACCTGGAATGTTGGGCACTGTCTAGAATTTATAGGTTATCCAAGTTCCAGATGATGTCACTGGATCTTGAGAGGGAAGCTGACAGTTGTGGAGAGTGAAGACATGTTTATGCTTGCTGTGGGTTGGTGGTATCTAATAAAGCTCATCTACAAAACTATATGCTTGAGCGTAACAGACTATAAAGGAGGTAGTGGCCTCCCTTTACCAATTAGTCTGTGATCACAACCTTACACTGCTGTCTGGCTCATTAGTTCTTGGAGTGGGGAAGACCCTACTTTTTACAAAGGAAGCAGATGGACTTTTCATGGGCTTAAGCTTGTCGGTGCATGGACAAACCATAGTTCATGTTCCAGCAGCATTATAAATAAGCTTTTCTAAGAAATTGCTATCTCTTGTTTAGGTTGTATCTGAAAAGTACTCATCTCATTATAAAAAATAATTGTACGCATCAAAGAGCAAACCAACAAGGGGATCTCTCTGAACAGGCAACAACGACAAGCTTCTATAAAAAATACATAGTGCAGCTATATGTCCTAATATTAAAGTGCTAGTATCTACCATATTACTATATTCTCACCAAGAATACAGGCAGATGCATAGATGAGCTCATGAGATTGCTCGTAGAGTGCCTTAATAGGTAACAACAATGTAAACAGTTTATGTAAGCAAGCTAGTTTTGTAGAATTCACACCTCGGGTACCAGGGTGCATCTCATCTCGAAGATGGGCATGTCTGCTGGACACTTTAAGCATTAGCTTAAAAACATAGCTGATGTCAGTTACTATAATCAAGCATTTTGTATTTTAATTTCATATGCTTATGCAACATTGACAGTTTCTGGTCAGCTGCCTCCTTACCCAAATTAAACAACCATTAGCAAAGCCAATAGGGCTCACCTATACAAAAACTATTGGCTTTAAGAACAAGATAATTGTCATCTTTGGTGAATAGCATCCACGAGCAAGAACAAAAGAAAACATGAGTGGAAAGTGAGAAAAGAGGACTTGGCAAAACATCTATAAAAAATAAAACTTTGCAATTTTGTTTGTCCTACTGGGCAAGTTTTTGACAGTCACACACCTACTGTTTGCAGGGCCCTAGAAGTTAAAAAGAACAAAACAGTACCTCAATCATGTCAGGAGCGGCAGACGGGCACTGATTCAGTTGAATCAATCAGGGCTTGGGCCCTGCTCCACACAGAGGAATGGAAATGATGCCAGGCCTGCACTGACTAATTACAAGACTGTAAAGCAGAGTGCCCTGCAAGCCAACACATGGTAAGCAACAGGCAGGCTGCAAGCTCTTTACTGTACACAACAGTCTCACACGCAAGACGCATGCACAAGCTAATACACTTAGGGGCTCGGCCCTAAAAATAACCACATACTCCTGCTGGGCACAATCTGTAAGAAGGAGATATAGTGGTCAAATTTAGGCCACAGTCATAGCTAGGCATAATGACTTTGCATTGGCTAGAAGTAAGAGAGATTGCCAGAATGGCACACATTCTTGCTCAGTGTCTGAAGAAGTGTGGCCTCCTTGTGTGGGAGGATGATGCCTCATCCTTAAAGGTGGAAGCTATCACAAATAAATAATATATTACTGGTTCTTGGGCCAAGATAAAGATAAAGTTTTCTTTGGGTGCTTGCTACTTGTCCAGACACTTCTAACATGGTTTGCGGACCTGAGGCTCAACAGCCCGATGTTAGTAATGTAACTATTACATCCACCAGATGATTGGTGCAAGAGATTCTGTGGACAATCTCTTAAAAGCTTTGACCATAACCATGACAGAATAGTAGCACCTGGTTGGGTGCAGGTATTACTAGTCTCTGGTACCAATTGATGTTTGACTCAAACAGCCACGCATCCATGTCTTCTTGCAATGGGGAGGATTAGGGGATAGATCCAAAGTAGCATCACCCAACCCAGAGGTCCTTCTGGAGCAGTCAAAATATGGTAGCTGTACTAGGATTCACGGGAACTGCAAAGGGGCTCATGAGAGCTGCACTGGGATTCATAGGAGCAGCACTGGGATTCATGAAAGCAGCACTAGGTTAATGGGAGCGGCACTTGGCTGATCAACGCTGCACTGGGGTTTATGGGAGCTACACTGAGATTCATGAGAGTTGCACCAACGTCATGAGAGCAGCAGTGGGGTCCATGAGAGCAGCACAATGGTTCATAGAAGCAGCACTTAGGTTGATCGGTGCTGCACTGGGATTATGGGTGCTGCACTGAGCTTCTTGACAGCTGCACTAGCACCAAAACCGAAGATGAATGACTGATTCAGTGTTTGATTGACTTGATGATTGACCCCAAAACCTGAGAACAAAGACCTAATTCTGCATCTCTGTCCTTTAACTTCCCAATTGGAACATCCAAGAACGAGCAGCAAAGTCTGCTTTGAGAGTGCTTGGCAGGGATTTGGTAACTCCTGATCTAGAGGCTTCTCGGCTGATGGAACTTAAATCAGACCTGTCTGTCATGAAGTTCATATCCCCAGGGAGCGGGGCAGCCATAAATGAAAACAGACCAGGTTGACTACAGGTACTAAGACAGGCTCAGGAAAACAGTAAGCCTGTGTTTGCACCGGGTAGACCTATGCCAAGTTCTGTTCCTCCAAATTCCAGATCAGCAGCGAAGGTAGCAGTATCACATATTCTTGGTCAAGTATGCTTTTGTTGTTGTGACAACCTCCCAGGAAGGATGTGGCTGTTGACTTGCTTGAGAGGTGGGTTCTGCTGGGGCCAGTCCCTTTCAATGCCTCTAATTCTTCTTTGGTTCTTGTGCTTTAACAGGAACAATTGAAACAGAATGCTAGGTAGGGTTGTCCTCAGTATCTTTTGTTGACTAGGAGGTCACCTCCCCCTCAAATGTCACCTGCACTGCACAAGAGCTGATTTCAACTGCAACACCAGGAGATGAGGAGTCAGGAGAAGGCCCCTTTGATCAATCTAGGACTGTGACAAAGATTGCCCACAGGAATAACTGAGCTTTACTCCCCAATGGAAGTCAGAGTGACTGCAGAAATGTAGGCCTATATTTAGAAAGATATCATGGAACGTAGCGCCACACCCAAAATTGCTGTGCTGAGTTGCATGACAAGGAGAGAGAAGGACAGCACCATTTCTACAGAGATATGCTCTCTCCCTAGCACTCGTGCAGAATCGTGATCTATAGCGCCAGACACTGTAGTGCAAGGATGTGTGCATGATGTCTAGCATAGGTTTGGAATGCAAGGGTACCCTTCCAGTACAAAATACTATGCGAAGATAAATGTGCTGTACAGTGTAGTCCGTACACATTCAAAGTGGGAAAAATTAGGAAAAATTGCTTCCAAGTATTGTTATTTTTTGGCACAAAACCCTGTCTAATGTTGTTAATAAATACGGTTTTGCAGAAGAAAAAAACCATCAACAATTGCATTGGAACACCCATGCACCACCAATGGAACCCCCTCTTGATGCAGAGTAATGCAAAGCAGCGCTTTGAGCTACTTTCAGGCAACTTTCCATCTCAATACATGTTTTGCATTGGAAAATAAATGAAAAAAATAATTTTGCATTGATGCAAACAAGCACAAAATATTTTTACATTTGGGCCTTAGTCCATTGATGTATGCCTACACGGTAAACACAGACTTGCTTGACTAAGAAAGAGACTGCCTTGGTCCTATTGTACAACAACGGCTTCAACCCTCCGCACCCTCATCTAGGTTTGGCTCACATTTCCAAAATGGCTCCCAGGGAAGAACACCAGTCATCATAAGGCCAGCAACTTTATGGCCCTTGCCTTCCACAGACCTTTACAACTTGATAAGGCTGACAAAGGTTGTCTTGTAGTGAAAGAAAGATGGCTGCATAACTCAATGTTACCATCTTACTAGAATTTACTCGTACCACTTGTGTTGGGCTGGTGAGGGATACTTCAGCAAGGAAACAGAACGTTGCTGAGCTGCAGGAACAGTTCTGGGGACCCCACTTACTGGTCAAGGCACTAGTTCTCACTGTACGATGCATGCAAGCCAGACGGTTATAGAGGTTCCCCAAAAAACAGGCATAGAAGTCCCGTGGGTCAGAGCAATGATTGGTCAATAACATGATGTGTCTAGCTTAAAGCCAGAGTGCAGTCCAATAAGCTCTCCGAGTTGTGGAAAGTGGATGGAGGGGAAAAAACAGCAACAAAAATAACAAATATCAAAAAATAGTTTTGGGATCCAGCAGAGCAAATTGCTAAGTAAGAGTAAGGAGTGTTAATGCACACTCTTATATGGGAAAAAAGAGGCGTGGCGAGGAAAGTGGGGAGGGCCTCAGACGATGCACACGTGAGCATGTTCCCAGCATGAAAAGTTCTCTTTGAAAAGCTTTTGCAGCAGTTTCCAGCCTTGTCAGTAGGTGAGAGTTTGTCCACATGGTTGAGGATGTGATACAGTCAGGATGTGAAGTGAAACCCAATTATTTAAAGAAAAGAACTTGAAGCCAGTGTGATGCTTTCAAAACTGCCAAACTATGATCCTATCTTCATTGCCTAAAACTGGCATGCGCAGATAAACGTTTTGAATAACGTTAACTCGTTTATCTATATTTACATAAAAATGCATGCCATAATAATTAAGCTTATCCTTGGACAACAGAGATAAGGTTGCCACTATACTAATATTGACTAGACTTTTATGAGGTAGAGAAAGAGAACTGAAAAGTGATTAAGTATGCTTTTCGGAAGGCAATTAAAAATCAATGACCATCCCTAATGGTTCATCTTGCTTAGTAACTATCTGAGATCTTTTGCGAAAGGAACTTGCTGCTAATTTTGTCTCTGTCAAATCAGTGTCCATTCCACTAATCAACATTCAATATTTAATTAAAATGAACAATAAACAGCCTTAATTAATATGCCAATCTGGAGCGGCTGGCTACAGATCCTTTCTCCAGAGGAAGAGGTTGGTACCATATTAATGGTTAGCAGTGGAGAGATTACATGCCCAAATCAGCTATTTAGTAACTTGGTCAGGGGTGTAACGCAGGCTCTTGCAGCACCTACAGTGCAGGGGGCCCCAGTTTTCCAAGTTGTCCTAACCAATCAAGAGGGGCCAATTTGGCCAAAGGTCACTGAATATCTGTGAGAAAAGGGAGACTCCAGAGCCACTCATCTCATTCTGCGGGCGGGCCTCATCATTTAACGTTATGTCACTGACCTTGGCACTGCCCCCCCCCCATGGAAGCTGGGTGGAGCTTATGCCAGACATCAAGTTAGCAGCTGCACCTCTCAAGGGATGGGCAAAGTGGGCTCTGGCACAAGGCCCCAGCCTATAAGGGGGCCCCGGATAGCGCCAGCTCTGTTCTGCAGAGAGGCTTGTCCTGATGACCTTGAATAATTCCTAAACAGATTGTATTAAATGCCGTTTTTCTTTAATTTATATTTAATGTAGGAATGTAGGTGATGTGTGATTGTCCATTACAGACATTTTACAGAGAAATATTGTGTTTATGTTTCATGCAACATCCATTAAAAAAAGTTTCTTTTAGATCAAAACAGGACTTCACATATGAGAAATGGGAGGGTGTCACAGAGATTATTTACAGTAATATTAGTGAGCTGCTGCCGTGTTATAGTATTGAAAACACACATCACTATCCCTGAATATTAGATGTAAACACATTGATAACAGCCTTAAATTTATGATCCTATTTCAGCTCTTTCGTGGTCTCTTTGGGCAGGCACACTGGTCCAACAGCGTCAAGATAGGCTGGGATGCCCAGCCAAGGCACTCCCAGGCTGACTGGGAGCCTGTGCAGGCTCTCTTCAGCCCAGGAACTGTGTTGCTGGGCTGGAGAGCCTTGTGCGCATGTGTGTTCAGCCGTCCCGAGACAGCCGGCCAAACACACATGCGCTCTGAGGGGGAGTGCTGTGCACTCTCCCTCAGTGCACGTCACCCCGTGTCCCTGCCCCTTTTCCCAAAAAAAACGATCATAAACACAGTTTATGATCGTTTTTTGGGAATAGGTTTGCAGCTGCCACCACGAGTGCGACACTCCTCCGCCTTTATGGAGGAGCTGCCCCTGTTTGCTACTCAAAACGTCCTGTGTGTGTTGTCTACTACGAGGTACCAGCTTGGGCTGAACCACACAGACAAGTGTAAATACCATCCACTTGTAGCCACAGACCTTCGCTCTTCCACAGATGCATGTTATGGCCAACTTACAATTGTGTCACAAAAAGTGAAGGGTAATGGACTAGTTCACAGTTCGCACAAAGTAAACTTGGGCGCAATGTATATCTAGTTTCTCGTGGGTGCAAACCCAACAAAAGCAAAGTGTAGAGAAACTAATAAAGTTTGCACATAGTAGAACAGCACACAAGCAAAGTGCATAGAAGCTAACACAGCTTGCACAAAGTGAAGGTGACCACCAGCTAAATGGAGAGAAGCTAACACAGCTTGCACAAAGTAAAGTAGCGCCAACCGAAGTGCATAAAAGCTAACTCAGCTTGCACATAGTAAAGTAGTGCACAAGCGAAGTGCTGAGAAGCTAACACGGCTAGCACAAAGTGAAGTAGACCACCAGCTAAATGGAGAGAAGCTAACACAGCTTGCACAAAGTAAAGTAGCACCAACCGAAGTGCATAAAAGCTAACACAGCTTGCACCTTTTAAAGTAGTGCACAAGCGAAGTGCTTAGAAGCTAACACAGCTAGCACAAAGTGAAGTAGATCACCAGCTAAGTGGAGAGAAGCTCACACAGCTTGCACACAGTAAAGTAGCGCACAAGCGAAATGGAGAGAAGCTAACAGCCTGCACAAATTAAAAAAGCATGCAAGCAAAATGAAGAGTAGCTAATATAATATTCACAAACTAGCGCACAAGTGAAATGGAGAGAAGCTAATGCAGCGCGTATACCGTAAAATAGTGTACAGACGAAAGGAGAGAAGCTAATGCAGCTTGTACAAAGTAAAATAGTGCACAACTAAAATGGAGAGAAGCTAAGGCAGCTTGTACAAAGTAAAATAGTGCACAAGCAAAATGGAGGGAAGCTAATGCAACTTACACAAAGTTAAGTAGAGCACAAGCAAAACGGAGAGAAGCCAATGCAGCTTGTACAGCATAAAATAGTGCACAAGTGAAATGGATAAAAGCTAATGCAGCTTACACGAAGTAAAGAATCACACAAGTGAAATGGAGAGAAGGTACCTCAGGTGCCACAGAGGAAAGTAGCACGGAAGTGAAATGAAGAGAAGCTTCTATACTTTGCACAAAGTAAAAAGTGTGAAACGGAGAGAAGATAATATAGACTGTGCAAAATAAAGTAGTGCACAATGTATATCCAGTTGCTTACTGGCACCATACAGAGAAGAACGAAATGGAGAGAAACGAAACAGGAAATTACAAACATTTATCGGGGGCAGTAGATTGAAGTGGGGTGTAGAGTGCAGGCGAATCTAAAGAGAGATCTAAAGGAAGAGAGGAAAGAAGTATTCAAGGGACAAAAGCGCCGGCGTGATATAAGGGATGCTGCCAGAGTGTGCAATAACAATCGCTTGCATACAATTTGAAACTGTAAGGATGTTTTCCACATTTCTGCTTGCATCCACAGGGTGAAGGATGCACATATGAAGCGGGTCTCTTGAATGACATCAGCTTGTTACCTGGCAACTAATAGTTGCGAGATGGGTTAAAATCAATTTGTCACTTCCATCCATTGTAATCTAGAATGGAGAGGTTTCAAATCCTGAGGCAGGATGGAGGGTTAAAGAGCCAATGGGTGTGACAGTGGAGATGGCAAATAGGTTATCAGGGGGAAGATCCGCAGGGCTTAATCTGCAGGAAAAAAAAGTTTCCTTAGGAGTTCGCCTCCTTCGCCCCCAATGCAAAGGCCATCAGGGTTACTGAATACTATTGCTGCCTATTATTGATTCCACCCCACCGCTTATTATTGGTTGGTATTCTTGACAATTGTATCTGCTTACTTAGTATTTGATGGCTTCCTTACCTCTTCTTGTGTTTTACCCTCAATGGAGCACAGCTTCCTTCCATATCTGACATCAGGGAGCTACTATTTTATTTTCAATCTAGCACTAAATAGGAAGGCATGTTTTTTTATGATGTCTCCCCCAGTGTCCTTCACCATCATATCTCGACCCTAAGCTGTATGTGTTGTCCCACTCTTTCATTGCTCCCCCACTGTTCTCTTTTCAAAGAAACACAGAAGGATGATGGACGGAGTGCTGAAACGTTTCAAACACACACCCTACGTCACAGATCTGGGTTTAATCCATCGTTCTTTTGCTCACCATGCCACCCCAGTGTGGACCCAGCCATATGCAAATCAGTCTTGACCCTGCTCCCCATTGGAACCAAAAGAACGATGGATTAAACCCAGATCTGTGACTGGGGGCCAGTGTTTGAAAAGTTTCAGCACTCCGTGTATCATCCTTTTGTGTTGCTAAAGTTGCCCTAAGTAGGAAGGGTATGCCCAGACGTGGGTCCTGTGTACCCCAATCTACCCCTCCCCACTCCACTTCACTCCAATCTACTCCAAACTACACCACTCCAATCTACCCCACTCCAGCCTACCCCGCACTACCCAACCAATCTACTTCACTCCACTCCAATTTACCCCACCCCATCTACTTCACTACACTCCAGTCTACCCGACCTCAATCGACTCCACACCACTCCAATCTACTGCACTCCAACCCAGTTTTCCCTCAACCACTCCACTACGATCCAATGTACCCCACCTCACTCCAATCTGCCCCACTCCACTCTACCCCAAATTACCCACTCCACTCCAGTCTAATCTAGCCCACTCCACTCAATCCAACCCAATCAACCCCAATCCACTCCAATTTACCCCACTTCACCCAAATCTATTGCACACCACTCAAATCTACCCCACTCTGCTCCTATCTAACCCAGTCTACCCCACACCTCTTCAATCCACTCCAATCTACCGCACTACGATCTACCCTAATCAACCCACTACTATTAACCCAGTCCAACCCACTCCACTCCCATCTACCTAAATCCACTCATCTACTCCACTTCAATCTACCCCGGTACACTTTACCCCACTCCATTCCAATTTACTGCACTCCACTCCAAACTCCACTGCAATCTATCCAACTCCTCTCCACTCTATTTTACCCCACTCCTTTCCAAACAACCCCACTCCAATCTACCTTATTCTGCTCAAATATACCCCCACTCCACCCAAATCCGCCCCACTCCAATCTACCCCTCCCCAATCTTCCTGTCTACTCCACTCCCATCTAGCTCACTTCCCCCACTCCACCCCACTCCACTGCAATATACCCTACCACACTCTACCCCACTCCAGTCTACCCCACTCAACTCCAACCTACCCCACTCCAGTCTACCCCACTCAACTCCAATCTACCCCACTCCAAACTAACCCACTCCAATCTACCCTACCCCAATCTACCCCACACAATTCTAATTTACTCTACTCTAATCCACCCAATCTACCCCACCCTAATTTACCTCACTCCACCCCACTTAAGTCTACCCCCTCTATCTCATTCCACACCAATCTATCCAACTCCACTCTGGCCCACTCTACACCAGTTTACCCTACTCCAATCTAACCCACTCCAGCCTACTGACTCCAATCCACCGAACCTACCCCAATCCACTCACTTCCTATCTACCACACTCCATTCCACTCTACCCAATTTACCACACTCCAATCTATCCAATCTACTCCACTCTAACTCAATCTACCACTCCACTCAATCTACCCCACTCTAGTTCACGCTAATCTACCACGTCACTCAAATCCACCCTACTCAAATCCAATATAACCAACTACACTCTACCCCACACCATTCCAAACCTACTCCTTTCCACTCCAGTCTACCCCACTCCACTCCTCTCCACTCCAATATACCCCACTCCCCCTTATCTACTCCTCTCCACTCCAATCTAACCCACTTCACTCCAATCTACTCCTCACCACTCAAATCTACCGCACTCCAATGTACCACACTCCACTCGTCTTCCTCAATCCACTGCACTCCACTCTACCCCAATCTACACCACTCTGCTTCAATCCACCCCAATATATCTCACTCCACTACACCCTACTCCAATCTACTCCACTCCGCTCTACGTCACTCCATTCTATCCCACTTCACTCCAGTGTATTCCAATCTACCCGACTCTAGACCCCCCAGTCTAGCCCACTCCACCCTAGTCTACTGCACTACACTCTTCCCTAATTTATCTCACTCTACCCTAGTCTTGACTCCACTCCAATCTATACAACTCCCCTTCACCTCACTCCACTACACTACAATTTACCCCTCTCCACTCTACCTCAATCTACCCCCCCACTCCAATCTACCCCGTCCAAGCCACCCAATATACCTCATTCCAGTCTAACCCAATCTACCACATTCCATTGTACTCTACCCCACTCCACCTCACTCCATATTACCACATGGCTCTCAAATCTACCCACCTCACCCAAATCCACCCCAGTACAGTCTACCTTACCCCCTACACCCCAAACTACCATACTCCAATCTACCCCATCCAATCCTCCCACCTCCAATCTACCCAAATCTACTTCACTCCAATCTACTTCACTGAACTCCAATCTACCCCACCCTAATCCAATCTGCTCCACTCCAATCTACCCAACTCATCCCAATCTACCACACAAGTCTATCCAACTCCACTCCGACTTACTCCACTCTAATCTACCCCACTCAACCCCAATCTACCACGAACTACCGAGTCCTATATACTCACTCCAGTCTACCCCACTCCACCCTAATCAACCCCACTCCGGTCTACCCCACTTCCCTCCAGTCTTCCTGTTGCACCTTGCCCTTTTTGCAGGGTCATCCCCGATCTTTTTGCCTCTTTCC
This sequence comes from Pleurodeles waltl, assembly GCF_031143425.1. Classification (NCBI taxonomy): domain Eukaryota; kingdom Metazoa; phylum Chordata; class Amphibia; order Caudata; family Salamandridae; genus Pleurodeles; species Pleurodeles waltl. The sequence goes on from NC_090449.1 coordinate 151,448,365, forward strand.
TCCTAATTTTTCTGACCAGTTTTTGTTGGCTTTTCGACTCTGGGCACTTTACCACTGCTAAAGTGCATATGCTCTCTGTGTAAATTGTACTGTTGATTGGTTTATCCATAATTGGCATATTTGATTTACTGGTAAGTCCCTGGTAAAGTGCACCAGAGGTGCCAAGGGCCTGTAAATCAAATGCTATTAGTGGGCCTGCAGCACTGGTTGTGCCACCCACCTTAGTAGCCCTGTAAACCTGGCTCAGATCTGCCAATGCAGTGTCTGTGTGTGCAGTTTTAAACTGCTAATTCAACTTGACAAGTGTACCCACTTGCCCGGCCTAAACCTTCCCTTTTACTACATGTCAGGCACCCCTAAGGTAGGCCCTGGGTAGCCCCAGGAGCAGAGTGCAGTGTATGTTTAAGGTAGGACATATACTAGTGTGTTTTATATGTCCTAACAGTGAAACACTGTCAAATTCGGTTTTCACTGTGCAAGGCCTATCTCTCTTTTAGGTTAACATGGGGGTTGCCTTTAAATACCCATAAAGTGCATATTCCCCTTGAAAGCAGAAAAACATGTGAAGTTTAGTGTCTCTGAACTCACAATTTAAAAATACATCTTTTATTGAAGTTGTTTTTTAAATTTTATGTCAAGACCGGAGGCTCGTATTATGCTTCTCTATCTTGCTTTATTTTAACTGCAGCAGTCAAGAAACTATGACTCCCATGAGGCTTGAAAACAGAGAAAGCCAATGGGAAAACAAAACGCAATAACTAATGCACCAATCAAGATGTTAGGACATACGTAATCACTAAGCTTGACTGCAACCAGCTATCTTTCTTGCTGCTCGCAGTCAAGATAAGTGACGTCTTATTTTCCTCTCATATTTATCCTCAATTTATGTGGTATTGTTTAATTATTTGTGGTTTCGCTTTTCTACCGCTAGACTGTTTTCACATATAGTCGTATGTCTTCTCTTTATTTCAAAGTAAAACGCTCGTGCGCGTTTATTCCTTCCCCCCGGGGTTTCGCTGACCTCGTTTACATGCAAGCGCTCACACGCCGTCTGAGGCAGTTCTAACTGCCTTTGTCTAACATTCAAACGGCCGCACGGATTACCGTTCTTTAGCCCTCAGCTCGGCACTCGCGTTCTCACCGCTCCGGCTGCCTTGGCTTTTCTTTTCAGCCCGCGCTGCTCCTCTGGTTGAGTTCTCCGCCCCGAGAGACTTCCACAACAAACAGACACACCTAGGGGGGCGTGTACTTCAATTTTATCCTTCACTTCCTGATTTATTTAACCCCTTCAGTCCGGTATTTTTTTCTATTCACAGACTCTGCTGTGTTGCTTGTTCCCTTGTAACAATGGAACGTCAGGATTCTTCTAGCTTACCTGATTCCAATGAGATTGGAGCCTATATAAATGAGACTGTGGCTAAGGCTGTTTCAGCCACCATGACCAAAATGTCTAAAAACATTGAGACCACTGTCCATAACATGGTCTACAAATCCTTTCTGGCCCATTCTGTGGGGGATAGCAGAAAAAGAAAATTTAATTTTAAGGATTTGTCTACTCAAAAACCATCCGATGGCACCTTTTTGACTGGTGAAGTTTCTTCACCCATGACTGAGGACGAGTTTCCTCCCAGGCCTCCTTCCCAGGAGGGGGAATTCAAAAGGTGTTTATGGGAAATAGAAAAACCAAGAGAAAGCATACTGTCTTTGTGCCAAAACAGATTGTGATTTCTCACATCTCGGATACCGATGATGATGTCGGTGATGCGGATGAGGCGGATGACGTCTCGGATATTTGAGGTTCGCAATCTCAGGCTTCCTCGTCAAAAAAGCCTAAATTGGAGTTTTCTGACCCTTTTTTGGCCAAAACTGTTCTGGATTCGGATGGTAACCCCATGTTTGAACCCTCCCTCCTTCCTCACCCCAATTCCACAGAATGGACCCCTTCATCCCATGTTGGCAAATACATTGCTTCCAGGTTAAGGCTTCCCGTGGATAAGCAGATGAGAGCAAAATTAAGATCGGAGTGTCCCAGACCGTCCCTTTTTTCCAGTATCACTTCAACTCCAACCATTGATCAACCCCTCCTTAACTTTTTCTCCAAATTTGGGAAAGACTCTCGGAAAGGGGTAGACAAGGCCTGGTCAAACTGCCAGGATAAACTCCTGGATTTAGTCGGGCCCTTGGCCCATATTTTGGCAGAATCTGCGAAAATGAACAATGCAGAAATTGATCCGGTGGAACTTTCCTTATGGACCCAAAGATTCTTTTGTCTCTTAGGCAATGCAGATGCCTCCATTATTCATGAAAGGAGAAAAGGGTTACTCCTTAAATTAGACCCCAAATTGTCTAATCTGGCTACCATGGATCCCGGAATTAAGGCTGAAGGACGCCTGTTCGGCAATTCTTTTATTAAAGATCTAGGAAAATTTGTTTCCATGTTTGCCTCCATTGACAAGGCACAACAAAACATCAAAAAGGTCTTCAACCAACGTGTTTTTGCCAGGGCCGGTACAGGCAGGAGCCGCTCTACCGGCCGATCCTTCCAAGGAAACAGAGGCTCCTCATACTCTTTCTATGGGACTCAATCCTACAAACCCCAGTTTTACCCCCAAAGAGGCAGAGGCTACAGGGGTCGTGGTCAACGTGGCTTCCGCTCCAACAACAATCAAGGTAAGGCCTGTTTCTGGCCTTCCTCCAATTGGGGGTCGGCTTCGTTATTTTATTCAAAAATGGCACACTCTAACTACAGATCCATGGGTTCTCGACACAGTTCTAAGTTACCAAATAGAATTCTATTCAAATCCGTACCAGGTTTACCTTCCCCCTCCTTTGCATTTTTCCACAGAAATGTCCGCGCTGATCTCAGAGGAAGTCCGCTCCCTTCTTACAAAACACGCCATTCAAATCTCCCCCCTAAATCCCTCCGGTTTTCACAGTTCTCTCTTCTTGGTTCAGAAAAAAAACAAGAAATTCAGACCAGTCATAAATCTCAGAAATTTCAACCAGTTTGTTGTTTACCGACATTTCAAAATGGAGACCATTCTACATCTAAGGGACATTTTTCTTCCCTTCGACTTTATGGTTTGTCTGGATCTTCAGGATCTTTCAGTCCCCATTCATACAACTCACAGAAAGTATTTACAGTTCCAATGGCTAGGTCAGACGTACCAGTTTTCTTCCCTTCCATTCGGCCTGTCTTCAGCACCTTGGTGTTTCACCAAATTAATGAAACCGGTCGCAGCTCATCTCAGATCTTTGGGCAGTCTTTCAGACTGTTGATTTATCTGGACGAAATTCTCATATTACATCAGGATCGCTCCACTCTTCTATCTCATTTACAAATAACTTGCTCCCTGCTTTCCCAACTAGGCTTTCTTCTCAACAAAGAAAAGTCAAACACTCTCCCATCTCAAAGGATAGACTTCTTAGAGTTCTAGATAGATTCCTCTTCCTCCACCCTTCATCTCCTGCAACAAAAAGTACATGCCATCAAGGCAGAGATTCTAAAAACACTCCGCAGATCTCAGATTTCTCTCAGAGCTCGGGCCAGGATAGTGGGCCTTCTGTCCGCCTCGATTCAGGCAATTTTTCCCGGTCCGCTGCATTACCAGGCGCTTCAGAGGCTCAAAATCCATCATCTCAGAAGATGGCTTTCCTATTCAGAGATGATTATTCTCGATCAGGAATCTCGTCTAGAACTCCAGTGGTGGATAGACCGTTTAGGTGTCAGGAACGGCAGGGCTATTTTTCCATCAGCCCCCGATCTTGTGTTAGAGTCCGATGCAAGCCTGACGGGTTGGGGCGCCCGCTGTGGTTCAATCTAGACTGGAGGTACATGGTTGTTAGAGGAGTCAAAATTGCACATCAATTATTTAGAGATGCTTGCGGGCTCCTTTGCAATCAAAAGCCTGGCAAAGGACAGAGTGCAGTGTACCATCCTCCTCCGCATGGACAATGTTTCGGCTGTCCGTTACATAAACCATCTAGGAGGAACCAGATCAAAGCTGTTAGCAGATCTGGCAAAAAGCCTATGGGAATTTTGCTTTCTCAACGAGATATCTCTTTCGGCAGAATATCTTCCAGGGTCTCTCAACTAAACAGCGGATTGGCACTGTGTTTCCTCAGAGATTACAGCGAATGGAAGCTTCACCCCTCAGTTTTCCATTCTATTCTTCACAAATGGGGTCCTTTTGGCATAGACCTCTTCGCTTCCTGCCTCAATTCTCAGCTACCTCTCTTTTTCAGCTGGCGTCCGGATCCTTCAGCATTAGCCTCCAACGCTTTTCTTCAGGACTGGTCCAAAGCGATCAACTATGCCTTTCCTCCATTGATAATGATCACCAGAATCTTGGCCCAGGTCAGACGCCAGAAGGCAACCGTAGTGCTGGTGGTGCCCTTTTGGCAATCACAGATTTGGTTCCCCCCTCTCTTGGAATTGACAATCGACTTCCCCATTCTTCTTCCTCTTTTCCCTTCCCTTCTACGGGACCCTCTAGGGAACCCGCATCCCCTTCAAATCAACAAATCACTCAATCTTTCGGCTTGGAAAGTGTCGGGACTTTCCGACCTTCCATCCCAATTTTGGAAGAAGCTGCGGACCTCATCAGCAAGGCCTGGGCTCCAGGTACCAGGAAGGCATACAATTCCGCCTGGTCTCTTTGGTCAAGCTAGTGTTTGGGAAGGGACCTCAATCCAGTTTCAACAGATATAAATTATGTAATTAATTTCTTGGCCGCGCAAGCTAGTGCAGGTAAGTCATACAGGAGGATCAATTTGTATAGATCGGCTATTTCTATGCATCATGCTTATGTCAATGGGAAACCTGTGGGAGAACATCCTCTACTTTGCCACCTGTTAAAGGGAGTAAAATGTTCTATTCCTCCGTTGCCTAAATACTCAAAACTTTGGGACGTCAATGTGGTATTGAATTTGTTCTTATCTTGGCAAGATAATTCTGAGATTTCTTTGAAAATGCTTTCTGCAAAGCTTACTATGTTGCTTTGTCTAGTTTCCATTAAAAGGTTATCTGACGTTATAGCTTTAGATGTTACCTCTCGACAGTTTGCCCCTACGGGGGTTTTATTTTCCATTAATAAACGTACCAAAACTAATTTGCATACAGTTTTTTATCCATATTTTCCCAATCAGCCTAAATTATGCCTACGACAATGTCTTAAATGTTATGAGGAACGCACGGCCGATCTCAGAACGTCTTCTCTTTCCCAGTTACTTATTTACTTTCGCGAACCCCATAAGCCCGTGTCTTCGGCTACTCTTGCCAGATGGGTTCGCTGGGTAATGTCATTGGCGGGTATAGATACCTCTGTTTTTGGGGCTCACTCCACTAGAGGGGCTACAGCTTTCAAGGCTTTCTGGGTTGGCTCCAGATTGGAAGACATTCTGAGATCGGCCGATTGGTCTAACGATAATGTTTTCAGTACATTTTATTGTAAGCCTGTACATACTGCAACTTCAGTGGTGATTAACAAGCTTAAAAAAAGCATAATATGAACCTCCAGTCTTGACATAAAATGTAGATTTCCCTAGTAAGTTATGACGGAAAGTCTTAATTTTATTAAAGACACGGAGGCGAGTATTATCCCGCCTCAGGAAGGACAATCTCCTGATTTTGTCTTCTTCTTTCCCTCCCTAACAGCAACTTCCACGACATCGCAACCTTCTACCTGATCGGACCATGGTTCTACCAGTTCCAGACGTTTCTTCGGGACAACAAGCTTCGTTCCATCAAAGTCTTCCTACTGCTCTCCGGATTTCTCCTTCATTCCACATTTACCTGAACTTTATCCAAGAACTGTGTTCTCTAGTTTTAGCAGTTGCAATTGTTCTGGCTATTTTTCCGCAGTTTTCTCGTACTGAGTAACCTTCTTGCATCAAGAAAGGGGGCTGGTCACAGTCAAGCTTAGTGATTACGTATGTCCTAACATCTTGATTGTGCGTTAGTTATTGCGTTTTGTTTTCCCATTGGCTTTCTCTGTTTTCAAGCCTCATGGGAGTAGTAGTTTCTTGACTGCTGCTGTTAAAATAAAGCAAGATAGAGAAGCATAATACTCGCCTCTGTGTCTTTAATAAAATTAAGACTTGACGTCATAACTTTATAGGAAAATCTACATTGTCTGTTTGAAAATGACACTTTTAGAAAGTAGCCATTTTCTTGCTTAAACCATTCTGTGACTCTGCCTGTGTGTGGATGTCTATCTGGGTCAATTTGACAGTTGGGTTGTTTTGCACCTCTCTAGACAATGACACAAAAGAGAGTGGGCTGCAGCCTCCATATCCTGATGAGCCATCTGAGTTAGCGGGGAGGGAGGAGTGGTCATTCACACCGAAGGACTGTGCCTGCTGTCACACAATGCAGTCTCCGACCCCCTGTAGTGTGTCTGGGGCCTGGCATGGACAAGGAAGGATCTTACAAACACTTGAAACTTTGCTTTGAAGTTTGCCAACTTCAAAGGCACACCAGGGTATAAGAAGACCCCAAACCTCAGACGTTTAGCATCTTTCTGGAATCAAGAGGAACCTCTGCCAAGGAGAAGCGCTGGAGGAGGAGTACTGTCCCTTTGCTGTGCTGCTTTGCTGGACTGGCCTGCAGTTGCTGCTTCTGCCTGAAAAGAGTGCAAAGGGTGAACTTTGCTGTGTGTCCTGCTTGAGAAAGTTCTCCAAGGGCTTGGAGTAGAGCTTGCCTCCTGTTGGAAGTCTCAGGGACACCAAAGACTTCAGTTTCCTCGACCTGCAGCACTGGGAACTGTGTGTCTTGGTCTGTTCAAAAGCAGAAACCACTGCGACGCAGCCAACGATGCCGCTGGCCTGCATCATGACCTGCCGACGCCACACAGAGACGAATTGCCCCGCTTCGCACTGCAACCCTGATCTCACTAATGGCGTCATCAGACGACTTCACTGAGCCGCTGCTCGTATGCGACCTGTGGGCCCCGCACTCTGGCATCGCCTGCTCATACAGCAGCCTGGGCTTCCCCGATGCCGCCGCTCCTGCTGACACCAGTGCCACTGCCTGCACCGTGGCCTGTGGACACCGCTCGTGAGGGTCACAAAGCACCATCCCCTACCGCTGGCTTGGGCCACAGACAGTGCTTCCGCAACGATGACGCCGCTGTCTTCACCGTGACCTGTGGACACTGCACGTTGCACCGCCCCGCTTCACACTGCAGCCCTGGTCTTACCGACACTGCTGGACGCCATCACTGAGCTGCTGCCTGCACTGTGACCTGCCTGCACCGCACGTCGTACTATCCCGCTTCGCACCTTAGCCCCAACGCCATCCACGCCAGTGCTCCTGACTTCATCAGCCCGGAGTTCGATCTGCAACACGTGTGACTTCAAGGGCCCGACGACTCCTGCACCGACACTGGAACTGACACCGCGACGTCAGCAGAGCCGCTCTCTGGAGCTCACCGCGAGGATCATGACGTCCTACAATTCCAATGTTCTGTTTGCGGGTCTTCCAGACACCATAGCTAGCCGACGGTGCTGCGGTAGGCCTGAACTGTTGGTTTTGTTGCTCACGACGCCGTGATAGGCCCAGGTAGTGCTATTGACTTCAAGGAACTGTATTTTTGAGTAAATCTTGCAGAATTCATATTTTTGTTACTGTATGTTGGAATTTTATTGTATTTGGTCTTGTTTTAAATAGATAAATATTAGCTATTTTTCTAAAACTGGTGTGGTGTCCTTTTGTAGTGTTTTTACTGTGTTACTGTGTGTTATGTGCAAATGCTTTACACATTGCTTCTGAAATAAGCCTGATTGCTCGTGCCAAGCTACCAAGCTGGTGATCAGGGGTTCTCTGAGCGGGTATCTCCCTTATCCTGACTAGAGTGACTTGGACAGGGTGCAAACTGACTGCCAACTAGACACCATTTCTAACACTTCCCCACTCCAATCTACCATACTCCAATAAAACCCAATCCACTGCGCTCCACTTTTCCCCACCAATCTACCCCTCTCTACTCTAATCTACCCCACTTCAATATACCATGCTAATCTACCCAACTCCCCCATTCCAATCTATCCCACTCCAATCTACCCCAATCCACCTCACTCTATAGTACCCAAATCAACCCCACTTCACTCTATGCCAACCCATCCCACTCCACTATAGCACACAATCTACCTCACTCCACTCTACCCCACCCGACTCAACACCACCAACTTTTAGCCATGCTGAACAGCAGCCGCACTGCTGTAGAACATGGCTAAAACACAATCGCATAAGTGTGACCTATTGGTTTTCCTAATGCTCGTTTTAATGGACAAGACACCGTTTCTGCTCATTACAGAGCAAGCTAGACTGACTGTTCTGCCAAAATGCCATTTTCCTGGTGGGTTTGCAGGCTACGGGTCTGCACCCAGACATAGATGGGCTACAATGACATAATCCACGCCAAACGTGCATCCTTTTTTTTTTTAAACATCACAGGATTTCTAAAGGTACCCAGGGTTTGTGGATTCCCATGGGTGGGACCAAAAAATTAGCCAAAAGACAGCAAAATGTAGTTTTCTTTGGATGGGAATGTGAAAAAGGTGCTGCAGAAGAAAGTGCCTTTTTTCCTGCAAATGGCATCAACGAAAGATTTTTGGTGCTAAAATCACTTTCTTCCCAGCTTTCAGGAACAGGCAGGCTTGACTCAGAAAACTACATTTTCTAACACAGTTTTGGCATTTTACTGGGAGATAGCCCATTTTTCCTATTTTTTGTGCTTTCAACCTTCTTCCAGTTTGTTGTGGAAACAGCTGTGAAACCTATGGTGGATTCTGGAAATCTACGCCATTCTGAAAACTAGACAAAATTCTGAATTCAGCAAGGGGTCATTTGTGTAGATCCTTCAAGGTTTTCTCAAAGAAATCAAAATTGAATTCTCAAGTGTTGAAACAGAAAAATATTGAAAATCAGTAGGAAAAAAACAGGCATTTATGACGTTTCATTTGTAATTTCTCATCATAATGGCAGACACAGAAAAATCTATATACAATTACATCTGCTAGACCCTTCTGGTTGTGGGGATATATCGGGCTTTTGGTTTTCCCAAGAACTCGAGGCACCCAGAGTGAACAACTGACCTGCACCTTGCAATGGTTTTCATTGTGTACCGGGTATAGAGCAATTCATAGGTAAAATATAAATAGTGTAAAGTAGGTATCAAGGAATGCTATGTATTTCCAAAATGGGCACAAGAAATGGAGTTTAGAAGCATGGGTTGTTGGCACATCTCTGAATTTGTGGGTACCCATACTAGCATGTGAATTAGAGGGTATTTCTCAAAATTACTTCTTTCGTACACACTGTCATACATTTGGAATGCACAAATGCAGAGAAATACAACTAGTAATAACACTTCTTCTACTATTCTGTGTTCCCCCAAGTCTCCCAAGAAAAATGGTACCTCACCTGTGTGGGTAGGCCTAGTGCCTGTGACAGGAAACCCCCCAAAACGCAACATCGATACATCAAATTTTCCCACACAAAACTGACCCATTTTTTGCAAAGTAGATAGCTGTAGTTTTTGGGCCCTACCTCAGCTGGCACCTAGGGAAACCTTCCAAACCAATCAATTTTTAAAAAACTGGACACCTAGGGGAATCCAGGATGAGGTGAGTTGCATGGATCCCAGGAGGTTTTAATTTTACCCACAATGCTCTGCAAACCTCAAACTTTGCCTGAAATCATTCATTTTCCTTACATTTCTGTAATGGAAACTTCGCAGGAATCCGCAAAAATCCTTTCACCCAGCATTGCTCCATTTGTGCAATAAAAATGCTGTGCCACTTGTGTGGCTGGGCTTACTGCCAGTGACAGGAACTTATCAAACCAAGGACAATGGGAAACCCTGCATTGGGTCTCCTAAGACATCGATTGAATATGTTCCTGTCGCTGGCACTAGGCCCACCCATACAAGTGGCACCACAGCATTTATATCAGCAGAAGTGGAGCAATGCTGCGTCGTAGGAATTTTGTGCATTCCTGTGGATTCTAGAAGTTTTCATCACAGAAACCTGAGGAAAAATGTGTGTTTTTAGTCAAAGTTTGAGGTTTGCAGAACATTGTGTGTAAGAAAATTGTGTGGGATGGATGTGAAGCACACCAGCCTGGACTGCCCCAGATGTCTAGTTTTTTAAAGTGTCTCAGTCTGGTAGGTTTTAACAGGTGGCAGCCTACCTAAGCCCAAAATGTGCAGCTGTTCAGTTTTGCAAGTGGGATGATACTGGAAGTTAGCCAAACTCTCCTCGCCTAATCTCTAAAAACAACACCTAAAAAATGTAAATATCCTTTTGCTTGGATATTTTTTAATGGGTGGGAGCCCCCACCCCTACAAAAACATAGTCCCCTACAAAAACATTACACCACCGATGTCTAGACGGCTTTCAGCCCTCTGTGGGGGGGTAGGAGGGGTGGGGTGTATTAACTGCCCCCATGTGCCCCCCCTTATTCGGAGAGGCATAGAGACTGTTTCCCTTTTTTTGGGAGGGGGGGGGGTGCATGGCCATACCCATGCTGGACAGCCCCTGCCGATACAAATAAAAAAACAAAAAAAGTAATCCCTGGTGTCTGGTAAGCTTTTCTGGCTAGCTAGCGCTCCCTCTGTGGGGTTTCCCCCCACCCCTCCAAGGCAGGGATGGAAGGGGAAGCCCTTCCCCTTCCACCCCGACCCCCTCCCACCCCCGTGACGTCAGCGTGCGATTGCTCGCTGTTTGTCACAGGGCCTCCTCCCATCGCGCTGGAAGCTGAGCTTCCAGCGCGATCGGACGAGAAATGCTTTGCATTTCTCTTCCGATCACATTGGGGAGGCCGAGAGAGGCTTCAAAGGGAAGGAAAGTTATTTCCTTCCCTTTGAAGTCTCTCGCTGCGTTTTGGCAGCCGGATTGAAAGCAATCCGACTGTCAAAACGCCCACTAGGCACCAGGGATTTTATTTAAAAAAGGAAATTGGCATAAGGGAGCGACCTCTTGGGCAAGGGTCGCTCCCAGGGGGGCATTTTTTTTTAAGGCCTCTTCGCCCCTCCGAGGGCAGATCGGCCTATTATTAGGCCGATCTGCCCCCAGGGGGGTCAGAAACCTCTAGGCACCAGGGATAATTTTTTTTGTTTTGTTTTGTTTTTGTTTAGTTTTTTGTTTTAGAGGTGGGGAGCGACCCCTTAGGCAAGGGTCGATCCCATAGGGGGCAAATTATATTTAGGCCATTTCTGCCCCCCTTGGGGGCAGATTGGCCTATTTTTATGAGGCCAATCTGCCCCCAAGGGGGACAGAAACCACTAGAAACCAGGGAGTTTTTTTTTTTGTTCATGAATTTCACGTGAGGGGAGCGACCCCTTAGGCAAGGGTCGTTCCCCTGGGGGGCACATTTATTTTAGGCCATCTCTGCCCGCTCTGGGGGCAGATCGGCCGATTTTAGGTCAATCTGCCCCCAAGGGGGGCAGAAACCACTAGGCACCAGGGATCTTTTTTTTGCGCCGTCACGCAAGGGGAGCGACCCCTTAGGCAAGGGTCGCTCCCCCGGGGGGGTTGGGCAAATTTATTTTAGTCCATTTCTGCCCCCCCTGGGGCCGGCTGAGTTAGAGGCCAAAATCCACAAGTAGGCACTTTGCAAAAAACAACTCTGTTTTCTGTGAAAAAATGTGATGTGTCCACGTTGTGTTTTGGGCCATTTCCTTTCGTGGGCGCTAGGCCCACACAAGTGAGGTACCATTTTTATCGGGAGACTTGGGTGAACGCTGAGTGGAAGGACATTTGTGGCTCCTCTCAGATTCCAGAACTTTCTGTCACCGAAATGAGAGGAAAAAGTGTTTTATTGGCCAAACTTTGAGGTTTGCAAAGGATTCTGGGTAACAGAACCTGGTCAGAGCCCCACAAGTCACCCCATCTTGCATTCCCCTAGGTGTCTAGCTTTCAGAAATGTGCTGGTTTGCTAGGTTTCCCCAGGTGCCGGCTGAGCTAGAGGCCAAAATCCACAGGTAGGCACTGTTTTCTGTGAAAAAATGTGATGTGTCCATGTTGTGTTTTGGGCCATTTCCTTTCGTGGGCACTAGGCCTACCCACACAAGTGAGGTACCATTTTTATCGGGAGACTTGGGGGAACGCTGGGTGGGAGGAAATTTGTCTCTCCTCTCAGATTCCAGAACTTTCTGTCACCGAAATGTGAGGAAAATGTGTTTTTTTAGCCAAATTTTGAGGTTTGCAAAGGATTCTGGGTAACAGTACCTGGTCAGAGCCCCACAAGTCACACCATCTTGGATTCCCCTAGGTCTCTAGTTTTAAAAAATGCACAGGTTTTGTAGGTTTCCCTAGGTGCCGGCTGAGCTAGGGGCCAAAATCTACAGGTAGGCACTTTGCAAAAAACACCTCTGTTTTCTGTCAAAAAATGGGATGTGTCCACGTTGTGTTTTGGGGCATTTCCTGTCGCAGGCGCTAGGCCTACCCACACAAGTGAGGTATCATTTTTATCAGGAGACTTGGGGGAATGCTGGATGGAAGGAAATGTGTGGCTCCTTTCAGATTCCAGAACTTTCTGTCACCGAAATGTGAGGAAAATGTGTTTTTTTTTGCCAAATTTTGAGGTTTGCAAAGGATTCTGGATAACAGAACCTGGTCAGAGCCCCACAAGTCACCCCATCTTGGATTCCCCTAGGTCTCTAGTTTTCAAAAATGCACAGGTTTGGTAGGTTTCCCTAGGTGCCGGCTGAGCTAGAGGCCAAAATCTACAGGTAGGCACTTTGCAAAAAACACCTCTGTTTTCTGTCAAAAAATGGGATGTGTCCATGTTGTGTTTTGGGGCATTTCCTGTTGCGGGCGCTAGGCCTACCCACACAAGTGAGGTATCATTTTTATCGGGAGACCTGGGGGAACATAGAATAGCAATACAAGTGTTATTGCCCCTTGTCTTTCTCTACATTTTTTCCTTCCAAATATAAGAGAGTGTGTAAAAAAGACATCTATTTGAGAAATGCCCTGTAATTCACATGCTAGTATGGGCACCCCGGAATTCAGAGATGTGCAAATAACCACTGCTCCTCAACACCTTATCTTGTGCCCATTTTGAAAATACAAAGGTTTTCTTGATAGCTATTTTTTACTCTTTATATTTCAGCAAAGGAATTGCTGTATACCCGGTATAGAATGAAAACCCACTGCACGGTGCAGGTCATTTATTGGCTCTGAGTACCTAGAGTTCTTGATGAACTTACAAGACCTATATATCCCCGCAACCAGAAGAGTCCAGCAGACGTAACTGTATATTGCTTTAAAAAATCTGACATTGCAGGAAAAAGTTACAGAGTAAAACGTAGAGCAAAATTGCAGATTTTTTCACCTCAATTTCAATATTATTTTTTTTCAGTTGTTATTTTCTGTAGGAAACCCTTGTAGGATCTACACAAATTACCCCTTGCTGAATTCAGAATTTTGTCTACTTTTCAGAAATGTTTCGGTTTCTGGGATCCAGCATTGGTTTCACACCCATTTCTGTCACTGACTGGAAGGAGGCTGAAAGCACAATCGTAAAAATGGGGTATGTCCCAGTAAAATGCCAAAATTGTGTTGAAAAATTGGGTTTTCTGATTCAAGTCTGCCTGTTCCTGAAAGCTGGGAAGCTGGTGAATTTAGCACCGCAAACCCTTTGTTGATGCCATTTTCAGGGAAAAAACCACAAGCCTTCTTCTGCAGCCCCTTTTTCTTGAAAAAAACGAAATATTCACTGTATTTTGGCTAATTTCTTGGCCTCCTTCTGAGGAACCTACAAAGTCTGGGTACCTCTAGAATCCCTAGGATGTTGGGAAAAAAAAGGACGCAAATTTGGCGTGGGTAGCTTATGTGAACAAAAAGTTATGAGGGCCTAAGCGCGAACTGCCCCAAAAAGCCAAAAAAAGGCTCGGCACAGGAGGGGGAAAAGGCCTGGCAGCGAAGGGGTTAAAAATATATATGTATAAGTTGTGGCTCAGATTTTGCATTGGGTTGCGTAAATTCTTTGGCACAAGCCTAGCGCAAAATCGTGTTAAATATTGTAATGCACTTGAATGTAATCGTTATAGACCTGCTAAACATATGTGAGGTCCTAAGATCTGATGTCACTTAATGTGAATTTATGGGTTGAGATGCCACTTCCTGTCATGACACGCATGATGTCACATGCCGGGATGTCATACACTGTGGTGCCATGATGTCACACTGCCTAATTTGGTTAGTTTTTTTTAGGACTTATGCCTTGACGAAAGGCCTTGTGGTCTCACTGTAGTCACAGCCTCCTGCAGTGCAGGGTGAATTTGCAGTCTTTTGGCGGGAGAGGCTGTGCTTGAGTCTGCCTCCGAAGGTAAGGATTTCAGTCTGTTTTTTTGTTTTACTAGATCGTCCGGCCTGGCATTTTGACATGGGGCTGCGTGGTTTGGGACTACTTTCAGAGCTGTAAGCGCATCAATGGCCAAACCACGAGAGCCCCACTCTACTAGGTGTGGCAGGCCTGAACATTTCTGCCAGGGGTGATTTTATTTTGTTTCAATGCGGCAATCCGACCCGGGAGCTAATAAAGACGCTCGATTTAAACAAAAAAACCAAAAAAAACCAAACAGAAACACAAAAAAATAAAACAGGAAAGCGGAATTGGAAAAAGACAGGCTTTGTTTGTATCCATTACTTTCGCGGAGGCCACTATGACAGCAACTGCGCAAGCAGCATCCATGGCTCGGCGCGGTTGCTAGGTGCAGTTGGACACATTTGCATCTGCCCGTAAACTAGAGCGGTGTCTGAGATATAGGAAATTAACTATAAATAAGAGGACATTGCATTCTTATGAATATGGCTGTGGCGAGTTCCAGAAAAAAGGCCTCGTTTTACAGCTATGAGGTAATATTCAGCATAGCTTGCTGCGTGGTGTCGAGGCGGCCAATCCACACTTCCGGTTAAAACTGTACACTGATATGTTGGCAGCAAATATTTTTTGACGATTTCACTTCTCACTCAGTAAAGGCGACACTTAACTGCAATCAGCCCAACCCAACAAGCTGTCAGTGCTATTCACACTGTACAACAGCCTCGCAATGCAGGGTGGAGTGGGTGCTTTGCAAATTAGAGGAAATTAACGAATCAGGATAAAGTTTATGAAACAGACGGATCCTGAGGTCTGCAAGTGCCTTACCTCTATTTAAAGATAAGTGATGCCCTTGTTAAAGAGCAGGTCAAGTTTCAAGAAACAGTGGAGTGATGCATATAGAGAACATTTTTGCTCTAGCTGGAGAATTTTAAACACATAACATTTTTCAAAACCAAAATGAGGGGCGGTGGCTGTCCTGCGAATACTATCAGAGTGAAGGCTAAGATGTGGGCAGGAGCTGAGAAGGGAGCCTCCTCAGGGTTTTTTATGGTAAATGGATGGACATGTGTATTATTAATCTTATTGGGGAATAACACTGGTGATACTTATATGGCTAAAATTGCGGTTTTATAGAGGAAGCTTTGGCCTACCTACCCCAAGAAAGATTGTGTACATGTTTGGGACATTATTTTAAAGCATAATGTGCTAGCAACATTGTCCGCAGCTGGACAGTACTTAAAAATACAACTTTACACCGGGACAGGATGCCTAATCTAAGGACTGTCTTGAAAATGTGCAGTTTAACACATATTGGTTCAGTAGAAATGGGCAGAAATTCACATAAATATAATTTTAAGGCAACTTTATAAGCAGGGGGAGGGACTTGTGGTTTTACCCACAGGATTATTTTGGGAATTACATGTTCAAATGTCCTTTAAAGATCAGTGGCTCTAGACGTGTGTTCCCTCTTGCAGTATTTTCCCTTGTATGACTCATCGCCCTCATACCCCACCAGAAGGAGCTGTTGGAAGGTTACCCTTGCGTTATATAACATCAATGTAGATTACCAGGGCAGTGTCCCACAAATACCAACTTTATATTTACAACTAAACTCCCACACCCCTCCTTGCTTACCGACACTTGCCAGCAGTTTGCATTGCTAACATCTGTGGTACCCCACTGCTCACATCCTTGTTTTTTTCAGCAGTTTGCATTGCTAACACCTAAGCTACTCCGCCCCACCACATCCCTTTTTTCTTAGGTCGAGCGGCAAGCGCTTTGGTCTGTTGTAATCTATCCATGGGCTTTTAACGAGATCCACTGCACGCCCATCACTATCACTCATTCATGGGCTTGCTTTAAAAAAAACATTGTTATCATAGGTAAATGTTTTATGTTTGTCCCTCCTTGGGGCAGTTTTGTTCCCGCCTTGGACATCAACCCTGTTACAAGGATAATTGCACATTTGCCGATGTGTTTGACTGCGAGCGAACTTCTTTTTTCTTTTGTGTCTCTCCTTCGTGCTCATGGCGGCCGTGGCCCTTTGAATCCCCTTGCTTATGTCAACTGTTTTACTTTTCATTTTCAATTTATTTGGCAAGAAAAGTCTAGTTAGGAATTTACAACGCTAATAGCTCTAACTCAAGCAAACGTGAGACCCACTGCATTGCAAATGCTTGTTTTTTTTTGCTTTTAGGATGCTTCAACAGGTACAATTTGCTTCCAGACTAGTCTTTTCCTTAAATGCAGTTTTCCATACCTTTTTAGTTTTAATATACTGCTACTAACACAGGCACACATGCTTGGTGACAGGTGTGTGTGTGTGTGTAGATCAATGCATTGGACTATTTTGGCGAGGGTGTTCAGAGTTGGCAAAAACTAATATGTTGGTTTTGCCAATGCTGAACAGTATCTGCAAAAAGGACTGTCATGGCTTCACTGGCTGTCACATGCTTTGCCAGTGGTTGTGGAATTAATTAGCAGCCTTTATTGGAAAGCAACTAACACAGATGATACTGTCTATAAAAGTTGTAATTTATTCTCCTAGAGGCATGTTTATGAGTCCCTTGCGCTGACAAATTGCCACTTTTTGTTACACTCTGATGGCGCAGACTACAAAATCATATCTATGAGGCTGCGCAAATCCACTTTGAGTGGCTTTGAATGGCCTCAGAAATGGAGTAAGGCAAGGCAGCATAAGTCACTGCGTTGCATTACTCTACACTCGGGAGGCATTCCATGGGCATTGCAGTGGGTGTCAGAACCCACTTTCCCCATGCCTTAAAACATCTCTGAGGAGTTGCAGCCGAACTCCGAGTACTATCCTCTTATTGGAAAGCATACCTTAGGAGGGGTGCAGTGCTTTCAATGTGAAGACAGAAGCACGTCTCAGTAGGAAGTACTCTGGGACAATGAGTGTGTGTGCTTTCCTCTTCTAGTTACAAGTCTGGGCCAAAGGACAGAAAGGTACAGGAGGTCTGCATATTGAGAGAGAGAGAGCACAGCGTTGGATGAGCCCAGACGTTGGACTGCCAGCAACTGAGGGGTACCACTCCATTAATGAGACACAGGAGTACAAGTGTGGAAGAGCACATCAGTGGACAGTGGTGAATGAGCCAGATAAGGTATTTACATTAAAGAATAGAAGGAAAGTAAATATGATAAGGGAGAAAGACTAGAATGGAACATGACTGTAACAGAGAGGAAAGGAATAAAAACAGATGTATGAGACAAGAGAAGAACTGTGACGGAAAGAACATGTAGCAGAGGGTACAACGAATAGAAAGAAACTACTGTAAGACAGAAGAGAGGCCAAGAGTAAAAGAAATCGAAGATACATTATGAAAGTGAAAGACCTCCAGTGCCTAGTCCTGTAGCTCAGGTGGGTCAGTACAGCGCAAACTATCGATCTGCTATAATTGGCTCTTCTCATTGGCAGTGTTCTCAAGTTACCCTATGCCAGGTGCGAGTCGTTTATCCAGGCATGTTTTTACTTTGTATTCCACTACTTGCAAGTGTGCATTCGTAATGACGATAAACCACAAATACTAGAATGTAAAGTAAAAAAAAAGAATATGGTTGTGGTAATCTGAGGGCTGCAACCAAACCCACTGGTATTCTACACATATATGTTAAAAATCCATGAAAAACACTTAAAAGTGCAGAATACCATGGAATAAATAGGGTACGTATTTGCAAATGATGTGTACACAATCCAGTTATAATGAAATGGAAACATATTCTCACTGTCCCTCACATAACTGCCATTTTGTGCGAACTTTGCTGTTTTAGTCACTTTTAAATGTCGAGACAAGACCGTTTCTATGCCAGTTGTGGATCTCAAATTGGCAGTCACATTTCTCTCTGTGTCCTGTCCCCGTTTTGATTTAGAAGAGATAGTAACCCTTAACCAGACATTGTTGCAAATGCCTGCCACTTAAATTCTTAATTTTTATCAATTAGTGACAAAACACGACATTACCAAATACTGACTGTCACACGGCACAAGTACCCGTGATATCCAGAATGGCTATGAAACTTGAATAATGTAATTTCACACAAAAAGATGAGTAATTGAAAAATCGAACAGATCGGACATTCGTGCAAGCTCGCGTGTGCTAAGGGAGTCGCCTGTAGTTCTTGTAGTCTAGTGTTTTAGGCCAGACCTATTAGGAGTTTCAATTGCCTCGCCAGCCTTATAATTAAAACAAACATAAACAACATGCATATGTATTCCTGCAGGGGAGGTGTGTCAGCCATCTTGTTCTGTGCAACTGCTACTCTCATTTTGCTTCCACTCACCATAGTGTACAGAGTGGGGCAATGGGTCAGCACCCTGGCTCTCATGCACTGCGTGCGTCTGCATTGGTTTCTGATCGCACCGCACCGACCCCCGCAGACCACGCCCGCAACCTCGGCTTCATCTTGGACCCCCTTCTCACCATGACCAAGCAAGTCAACGCCGTGTCCTCCGCCTGCTTCCTCACCCTCTGCATGCTCCGCAAGATCTTCCGCTGGATCCCCGCCGACACCAGAAAAACCGTGACCCACGCCCTCGTCACGAGCCGCCTGGACTACGGCAACACCCTCTACGCTGGGACCACCGCCAAACTCCAAAATCACCTGCAACGCATTCAAAACGCCTCAGCCCGCCTCATCCTCGACGTACCCCGCAACAGCCACATCTCCGCACACCTGAGACACCTGCATTGGCTCCCAGTCAGCAAAAGGATCACCTTCCGACTTCTCACCCACGCACACAAAGCCCTCCACGACAAGGGACCGGAATACCTCAACAGACGGCTCAACTTCTACGTCCCCACCCGCCCCCTCCGCTCCTCTGGCCTCGCACTCGCCGCCGTCCCTCGCATCCGACGCTCCACGGCGGGTGGGAGATCTTTCTCCTTCCTGGCGGCCAAGACCTGGAACTCCCTCCCCACCAGCCTCAGGACCACCCAGGACCACTCCGCTTTCCGGAGACTCCTAAAGACCTGGCTGTTCGAGCAGCGATAACCACCCCTTTTGTCCCTAGCGCCTTGAGACCCGCACGGGTGAGTAGCGCGCTTTATAAATGCTAATGATTTGATTTGATCTGATCGCAGGTCCACACCCGCCTTAACAAAATGCACTCCAGTGCCAGGGCTGACAATTCAATATTCTTAATGCAAGCATATGGCCGTGACTTTAATGCCATAGCATGTTTTTTTCTTCTTTCATTGTTTCTGACTCATGCCAATAGTTACAATCCTGAGTCCTGAGCTCGCCCCCCACGACCGCAGCACCAACCTGCTGCCTCCTGCCTCTGTCCCCTGACCACGCTGCTGTTTGCGTGTTCGAGGCCCTCCTCCACCCGCAGGCATCCTCCTGCGCCTCATCCCTGGGGTCTAGTGGGCTCTGACTAGCTTCACTTGACCCGTGTGCCGCTTTCCGCCGTCCCGTAAGTGTTTTTTGTTTTTTTCGCTTTTTTCAGCGCCTCGCCGCCGGCGCTTCTGCCCCCTTTGTGCCCCCCTGATTGCTGTCTCCCCGATCGTATATTGTGCCATTTTGTTTTTTCTGATTGTGTGCTTTTCTTATTGTATCTGCTGTTTTTTGCTCGTTTTCAGTGTTTTTGCCCCTTGTGCGCTCCCCGTTCCCTGCTGCTGCCTCCCTGCGCCCCCATTTGCCGCTCCCTCCCGCCTCCCGCCTCCCAGCTGCTCCTGCCTCCCCCCTCCCTTCTTAATGGCTGGCGCTGCGCGTCCGCGCCGCTGGCGCGCCGGAGGCGCGCCAGAGGCAAGCCCGTCTGCGCCCGTCCGCGCCTGGACCGCGCCCAGCGCCACACCCCCTGGCCCTTGCGCCCCCCGCATCCGCTACTCGATCAACGAACTCCGCGCCTTCAACCCCGGCCCCTCCACTGAATGCTACCGGGCATCCCCGAAGCACACTAAAGGACCTTTTTCCTGCCGTACCTGCAACTTCTCCTGCATCAGAACGACCAATCCAACTACGAAAACATCCAACCCCAACCACCTGAACTGCATCCTCATCAACACCCGCTCCGCACGGAAACACGCCATCGAGCTCTGGGATTTGCTCGACACCACTGCTCCTGACGTGGCTTTCCTGACCGAAACCTGGTGGAACGACTCCTCGTCTCCGGACATCGCCATCGCCATACCGGACGGATACAAAATCACCAGACGAGATCGAACCAACGGAATCGGCGGCGGAATAGCCATCGCTCACAAAGCTACCCTCAAAATCCACACCCACTCGGACGACACCCTCAGGACAGCCGAACACCTCCACTTCCAGATCCACACGGACCCCAACACGACCCTCAGAGGAACCCTCATTTACCGCCCTCCAGGACCAAGACCCCCCTTCAACGACACCATCGCCGACCTTGCAAGCACCCACGCCCTCGCTTCCCCGGATTACATCCTCCTGGGAGATCTGAACTACCATCTGGAAAATGCCAACGACGTCAACACCGCGTCACTGACCTCCAACCTCCTCAACCTCGGTCTCCGCCAGCTAGTCAACACACCTACCCACATCGCCGGACACACCCTTGACCCCCTCTTCACCTCTAGCAACCACATTTCCTTCAGCCACACCTCCGAACTCCACTGGACTGACCATCACTGTGTCCACTTCACCTATAAGAAAACCACAGAGCAACACCGCATCCAGCTACCTCCCCACCGCCGCTGGGGCAAAATCACCCAAGAACAACTGACCAACACCCTCGTCAACAACCTTCCACCCGACGCAATCGACCCGAGCACAGCCGCCATCAACCTCCATCAATGGATCCTCGACTGCGCCAACACCCTTGCCCCTCTCAAGAAACCCACCACCACCCAAGGAAAGAGAAAACCAGCCTGGTTCACAGACGATCTCACCACCTCCAAAAGCAACTGCCAGAAACTCAAAAAGAAATGGATCCAAGAACGCACACCCGACAACCTCGCCGCCCTCAAAAACGCCAACCGCGAACACCACCAACGGATCCGCACCGCCAAGCGCGCCCACTTCACCGAACGCATCAACAACAACGCCCACGATTGCAAAGAACTATTCGGCATCGTGAAGGAACTCTCCAATCCGAAAGCCAACTCCAACGACATCCCGCCCTCCCAGAAACTCTGCGACGACCTCTCCACCTTCTTCCACCAGAAAATCACCACCATCCACGACAGCTTCATCACCGGTCCACCGCCAGACCCCACCCCCGACGTCTCCTCCCGCGACTGCCGCCTCACCGCCTGGACCCACGTGGACGAGGCAGTAACCATAGCAACCATGAACACCATCCACTCAGGCTCCCCCACGGACCCCTGCCCCCACCATGTTTTCAACTCAGCATACGCCACCATCGCCCCCGAACTCCGCAAGATCATCAACCTCTCCTTCACTTCTGCCACCTTCCCGGACAGCTGGAAACACGCCGAAATCCAACCCCTCCTCAAAAAACCCAAGGCTGACCCCAACGACCTCAAAAACTTCCGTCCGATCTCTCTCCTCCCTTTTCCAGCGAAAGTCATCGAGAAGATCGTCAACACTCAGCTCACCCACTTCCTCGAAGACAATTCCATCCTGGACCCCTCACAATCCGGATTCAGACGAAACCACAGCACTGAGACCGCCCTCCTCGCCGCCACAGATGACATCAGACATCAAATGGACAACGGCGAAACCTCAGCCCTCATCCTCCTCGACCTATCAGCCGCTTTTGACACCGTCTGCCACCGCACCCTACTGACCCGCCTCCAGGAAGCCGGCATCCAAGATAAAGCCCTCCACTGGATCTCATCCTTCCTCTCCGACAGAACGCAGAGAGTCCGTCTCTCCCCTTTCCGCTCCAAAGCCACCAACCTCATCTGCGGCGTCCCCCAAGGATCCTCCCTCAGCCCCACGTTGTTCAACGTCTACATGGCCCCCCTCGCTCAACTGGCCCGCCAACATCATCTCAGCATCATCTCCTACGCCGACGACACCCAGCTCGTCCTCTCCCTGACCAAAGACCCGCTCACCGCCAAAACAAACCTCCACGAGGGACTAAAATCTATCGCTGATTGGATGAACAACAGTCGCCTGAAACTCAACTCCGACAAGACGGAAGTCCTCATCCTCGGACGCACCCCCTCGGCCTGGAACGACTCATGGTGGCCCTCCGTCCTCGGACCCCCACCCACCCCTGCCAGCCACGCAAGAAACCTCGGCTTCATCCTGGACTCCGCCCTCACCATGTCCAAACAGGTCAGCGCCGTCTCCTCCTCCTGTTTCAACACCCTCCGAATGCTCCGCAGAATTTTCAAGTGGATTCCAACAGAAACCAGAAAGACGGTGACCCAGGCCCTCGTCAGCAGCAGACTTGACTACGGCAACGCACTCTACACAGGCATCCCAACCAAAGACATCAAACGCCTCCAACGTATCCAAAATGCCTCCGCCCGACTGATCCTCAACATACCCCGCCGAAGTCACATCTCCCCTCACCTAAAGGAACTCCACTGGCTCCCGGTAGACAAGAGGATCACCTTCAAACTCCTGACCCACGCTCACAAGGCACTTCACAACACCGGACCCTCCTACCTCAACACCAGACTTCACTTCTACACCCCAACACGTCAACTCCGATCCGCCAACCTCGCCCTCGCCATCGTACCCCGAATCCAGCGCAAGACATCCGGCGGCAGATCCTTCTCCTTCCTCGCCGCCAAGACCTGGAACTCTCTCCCCACATCCCTTCGCCAGACCCAGGACCTCCTCGCATTCAGAAGGCTCCTCAAGACCTGGCTCTTCGACCGATAAACCAGCAGCACTACCCTCCCCCCCCCCCCCCCCCCCCCCCTCAGCGCCTCGAAACCCTGACGGGTACATAGCGCGCTTTATAAATACTATGATTGATTGATTGATTGATAACCAGTACCTGCTCTCCCAAAGGCACGTGCGGTTTTGCCAATGCTTGTTTTCTTTGCATTCTGTGAATACTAGTCATGTATTTACCATTTCAAAATCAAGGCTTCAGCTACCAGAATGCAAAGGAAAAAACCTGGGAAAGCTACTTAAGGCTGAAGTTTGTTACAGCACGCGAAACGCACGCACGCACACCCAGCAGGTTTCCAGGCGTCCATCGGTTGGTTGTGTTAACCGACACCCCTAGTGTCTTTCACAGGGGAAGTGCAGCGAGGTGACACATTGTTCTCAGCTGTATCCGATGCCGTGCACGGTTTACTTTGGGTCTTTTGCGCACTTGCCCGAAGGGAGGGTCTCCCCCTGTAAATACACACACTAGGCTGGCGGATTCCAGTTTAGTTGTTCACCTGATGAGGCGTCAGGCGCAAATAAAGTGGGCGCCACCACTTAAGTGATGCACCAGGTACACTTCCTTGTCTCTCTGGTTAACAACACTTCCTGCTGCGACGCCTCCAGATTACAGCTCCATCCGCCGCCCGCGGTAATTAAGGCCATTGTCCTGTATTGTCTTCACAAGTTGTCGACTAACACTCCTTGTTGTTAACGCGCAGATATAGACCCAGGAATAGCGTTGAGCCGCCGACAGGCTGCGCCGACTGGGCAAGGGCGGGGTCACGTGCAACCCCTCAGGGCAGGGTCAGCGGCCGGGCGCTGCAAGAGGTGTTAGACAAGGAGGCCAAACAAAGCCATTTCCAGTGTAACTGCGAGTGCAGAGCTGTTAATTCCCCTTCCGGGTAAACAGGCGTGGCGTGTCCTCCTGTGGATCTGTCGATTGTTCAATGACACATACCCACCTTTTATCGCGAAAAGTGGCATTTTATGACCCTTTTCATACTTGCTACAAATGATGTGCTCCCCTATTAAATGCGTAACTGAAAAATCTCTTTGGATTTAGGGAACCATTCGAATAAATCAATTTTGGTCGTAGAAGCCCCCTCTTTAAAGAAAGAAGCTAATTTCTTCCACCTGCAACCTACAACTCTCGCCATAAATACCAAAGTCGTGCTCTCTCGTGGTCAATATTTTAAAAACTACAGATCTAATCACTGGATAAACTCATCACTCACCTCACTTAACTTCTTTAAAGATTAATTACACCGGCGTAATCTGGTGTTATTTCTGGAATTTCGTACTATGCTTGCTATGCGAAATTCCGATATTTCGCCATTACACACGGTCGCGTAATTAATAAATAGTTCAAGTACAAGAACCTATCGCTGTAGCACATGGTAACCTAACCACCAGTGCCTGTTGTTCACAGCGCCTGTGTTT
Source organism: Pleurodeles waltl (assembly GCF_031143425.1). Lineage (NCBI taxonomy): Eukaryota > Metazoa > Chordata > Amphibia > Caudata > Salamandridae > Pleurodeles > Pleurodeles waltl. The sequence continues at coordinate 151,472,930 of NC_090449.1, forward strand.
TATAGACAATTTTTTAGGGCAAAATGCGTCCGACATGCATTTCACACGCTAAAAGCGGGATTTCAATTTCATGTTTTTTGCATAATTGCACATAAGTATGACAATGTTGCACACCCCTAGTCTATTTTAAGAGCTTTAGTTTCCCAGATCTAGTCACTCATCCTGCCCAAGTTTCTGCACAAAGACCTCACTACATGCTGTTTGAATAAGAATGTAATTGCTACAGCTAAAAACAAGAACTGGAAAAGCCAACAGGTCTTGCCTCTGGCAGGTATTGGCTTTGCTAATGGTTTTCAGCGATACTATGCAACACTGCTAAGAAAATAAAGCTGTGTCATTTTGTAGGCACATGCCCCTTGTATGCTTGTGCCTACAAACTGATGTCAGTTTTTTTTCTTTTTGTTTTCGGATCTCAGTTGGATTGGTAAATAAAAAGAAAAACTATGTCAAAAGTTTTTTGTTTTTGTAAGCATGTGGAGGTATGAAGAAGCAACACAGATAGCATAGGGGAAGCAAAGTGGAATGCGTGGGTTGGAGCAGTAAGGAGGGCAGTGGCAGAGGCAACGCAGAGGGCAGTGGCAACACAGAGGGCACGGATGTCAAAAGCGACAAGCAACAGAAATGTGGTGGCGGGGTGGAGAAGAGAAGCACGCAGATTGGAGACCAATACGGAGTGGGGTGGGGAGATTCACATGGGTGAGAGAGAGCAACTAGCAGTGGCGGCCCGTACTTTAGGGTGGAGGGGCCACGCCCCCCCACCTTTTGCCCTCAAGAAGAGTGTCTGTCAGGCTGAACAAAGGCCAGCCTGACAGACACTCTTCATTTTCAGCTCAGAAAGCCAGGAGTGAGCCATGTACGATTTGCACAGACTCCTGGCTGCCTGAGCTGAACTTTGCTGGGCTGAGGAGGTCACAGCTCCTATGGGCGTGACCTCCTGGGCTCAGCAAAGGTGCCTCGAGGCCCTCCCCTGGGTGACAAGGAAAGCGTCACCCATTGACACTCACCCTGGGCACTTCAGGTTTAAGCCCTGAAGCGCCCAGGGCGAGTGTCAATCAGTGACGCTTCGTCACAGAGTTGGGTGGGGTCAGCAGTCTCACTGACCCCATCCCACTCTGTGACGAGGCTGGGACTGCTGCCTTCCCTCATTGGCTGACCAAAGGTCAGCCAATGAGGGAAGGCAGCAGTCCCAACCCTCCTGGAACCTGGAGGCTGAAGGTAAGTGTGGGTGTCTGATGTTTAAAATTGAATGTTTGGTGCGCGTGTGCATGTTTGAGTGTTATGAGTGTTGTTAATGGATGTGCGTTCGTGCATGTGTGTGTGAAAGAATGAGTGTGTGTGATCTTTTAAAATGAATGGTGCGTGCGTGCATGTTTGAATGGTATGAGTGTTGTTGATGGATGTGCATTCGTGCGTGCGTGCGTGTCTGTGTGTGAAAGAATGAATGAGTGTGTGTATGTGTGTGCGCTTCCCGCCCGCCCCCATCCCTCCTAAAGCTGCCGGCCGCCACTGGCAACTAGTAGTTGCAGAGGGGCAAGAGAAGTACATGAGTAAGGCAGCTGGAAAACACATGGACTCTCAAGAGTGCTTACACAAAGAAAAAAAGTAGAGCTTGAAAAGTAAGCACTGAAACGGCACAAGTAATGAGTCCATGCTCTAGACGAATAGACAAAAACAAGAAGAGGAAGGAAAGCTCATACATGGCAATGAATAAAATGCAAGCAAATGAGAATGACAATAAAGCCCACCAATGGCAAACAATGGGTGAGCTGTAGGTCCGTTCTAAGCCAAGAATATTTTTTTTGCCAACAGCTTTCACTGTCTGGTAGGTGAGAACTAAAAATAGTGGGGCCACTAATAATGGCCAATTGTGAAGTGTGCGTGCCTGTATTTGTACATATGGTTATATGTGACTTCGTGCAAACCTAGACTAGTTTCATTATATTTTTCAATGTATTAAATAAACCGCACTAATACGATTATGGCTGTAGAACAGTGCAACATAAATAGCACTTCCTCTGTCTATCCTAAAGCAGGACTCTTGGGAATATACTTTCTTTAACATGATAATTTATCACTGTGAAATCTGAATCATTTAGTAATCACTGGATTACATATACATACATTTTCCTATCAACCATTAGTGGTAATGACAATGTTAACAGGGCCAGTTCGAACCTGCAATGATTTTCAAATTGCATATGTTTGGATTCCACAATTCATTGTATATGTTACATGAGAAATAACATGACAACAATATGATTGAAGTATTGAGATTGTACTCACAGAAACCATTATTAATGTGATTGCAGACATTTGTGGTCAAAAGGTGACACTTCTGTGTAACATGGGAGCTCTAGTTGTTGTTTTTAGTTGGTAGTAGGTTTCAATATGCATGTTTTCACTTTAAGTAGATGAGTTGGCCCATGGAATCTTTTGTCCAGTTGAAGGCAGTAGCCGAAAAGTGTCAGCCATGTTTTTCACAAATATGACAGAGTAATAAAATCTCACTGTGGACAACAGGTAGTGTGTCACCTGTTTTGTCTTTCCTTCGAGATCTGGATTCAAAGAGAAACACACACATATATATATATACTGTACATATAGTTCTCTCCCAGGAAGCCTGCCCCAATCTGCACACTGTTCTCCGGACATTACTGAGAGATGGCACAAATCCAGTTCGACTAGTTGCTTTTCAAAAGGGATTTATTGTTTCATTGTTCAATAAAGTGCAAAGTGCGAGGTGCCACAAAGAAAACCTGGCCCTCACGTTTCGACAAAAAAGTATTCGACTGGGCCATCCCTATATATATATATATATATATATATATATATATATATATATATATATACACACACACACACACACACACACACACACACACACACACAAGTACAAAGTGATATTTAAATATTTTCAGCAAAACACTTAGCACAATCAAATATATGCTCACAGATTGGCTCAAAAAATTACTGATTTGCAGTGAAAGGTACATGGGCATAAATGTACAATAAATATTTCACAATATATTGTTGTGGTCTGTTAATTATTGTTGTGGTTATACAGTGATTTTCAGAAAGCATCACAGTAGCTGAATATCTCTGTTTGGCCTGCACTTTGGTGGTGTTCCTGCTCACTAATTAAAAAAAAACTGCTTAACTTCCAATTGTTTTATGGACAGGACATAACACATACATTTAAATTCTTTAGCACTGTAGGAGGCTGGACTGGCTTGTAGTGAGTACCAAGGGGTACTTACACCTTGCACCAGGCCCAGTTATCCCTTATTAGTGTATAGGGTGTCTAGCAGCATAGGCTGATAGATAATGGTAGCTTAGCAGAGCAGCTTAGGCTGAACTAGGAGACGAGTGAAGCTCCTACAGTACCACTAGTGTCATATGCACAATATCATAAGAAAACACAATACACAGATATACTAAAAATAAAGGTACTTTATTTTTATGACAATATGCCAAAAGTATCTCAGTGAGTACCCTCAGTATGAGGATAGCAAATATACACAAGATATATGTACACAATACCAAAATATGCAGTAATAGTCTTAGAAAACAGTGCAAACAATGTATAGTTACAATAGGATGCAATGGGGACACATAGGGATAGGGGCAACACAAACCATATACTCCAAAAGTGGAATGCAAACCACGAATGGACCCCAAACCTATGTGACCTTGTAGAGGGTCGCTGGGACTGTAAGAAAACAGTTAGGGTTAGAAAAACAGCCCACCCCAAGACCCTGAAAAGTGAGTGCAAAGTGCACTAAAGTTCCCCAAAGGACACAGAAGTCGTGATAGGGGAATTCTGCAGGAATGACACAAATCAGCAATGCAACAACAATGGATTTCCAAACGAGGGTACCTGTGGAACAAGGGGACCAAGTCCAAAAGTCACAAGCAAGTCGGAGATGGGCAGATGCCCAGGAAATGCCAGCTGTGGGTGCAAAGAAGCTGCTACTGGACAGTAGAAGCTGAAGATTCTGCAGGAACGACAAGGGCTAGGAACTTCCCCTTTGGAGGACGGATCCCCCACGCCGTGGAGAGTCGTGCAGAAGTGTTTTCCTGAAGAAAGACCGCCAACAAGCCTTGCTAGCTGCAAATCGTGCGGTTAGGGTTTTTGGATGCTGCTGTGGCCCAGGAGGGACCAGGATGTCGCCAATTGCGTCTGGGGACAGAGGGGGCGTCGAGCAAGACAAGGAGCCCTCTCAGAAGCAGGCAGCACCCGCAGAAGTGCCGGAACAGGCACTACAAAGTGGAGTGAAACGGTGCTCACCCAAAGTCGCACAAAGGAGTCCCACGTCGCCGGAGGACAACTTAGGAGGTCGTGCAATGCAGGTTAGAGTGCTGTGGACCCAGGCTGGACTGTGCACAAATGAGTTCCGCCGGAAGTGCACGGAGGCCGGAGTAGCTGCAAAAGTCGCGGTTCCCAGCAATGCAGTCTGGCGTGGGGAGGCAAGGACTTACCTCCACCAAACTTGGACTGAAGAGTCACTGGACTGTGGGAGTCACTTGGACAGAGTTGCTGGATTCAAGGGACCTCGCTCGTCGTGCTGAGAGGAGACCCAGGGTACCGGTGATGCAGTTCTTTGGTGCCTGCGGTTGCAGGGGGACGATTCCGTCGACCCACGGGAGATTTCTTCAGAGCTTCTAGTGCAGAGAGGAGGCAGACTACCCCCACAGCATGCACCACCAGGAAAGCAGTCGAGAAGGCGGCAGGATCAGCGTTACAGAGTTGCAGTAGTCGTCTTTGCTACTTTGTTGCAGTTTTGCAGGCTTCCAGCGTGGTCATCAGTCGATTCCTTGGCAGAAGGTAAAGAGAGAGATGCAGAGGAACTCGGGTGAGCTCTTGCATTCATTATCTAAGGAAATCCCCAAAGCAGAGACCCTAAATAGCCAGAAAAGAGGGTTTGGCTACTTAGGAGAGAAGATAGGCTAGTAACACCTGAAGGAGCCTATCAGAAGGAGTCTCTGACGTCACCTGCTGGCCCTGGCCACTCAGAGCAGTCCAGTGTGCCAGCAGCACCTCTGTTTCCAAGATGGCAGAGGTCTGGAGCACACTGGAGGAGCTCTGAGCACCTCCCAGGGGAGGTGCAGGTCAGGGGAGTGGTCACTCCCCTTTCCTTTGTCCAGTTTCGCGTCAGAGCAGGGCTGAGGGGTCCCTGAACCGATGTAGACTGGCTTATGCAGAAATGGGCACCATGTGTGCCCATGAAAGCATTTCCAGAGGCTGGGGGAGGCTACTCCTCCCCTGCCTTCACACCATTTTCCAAAGGGAGAGTGTGTAACACCCTCTCTCAGAGGAAGTCCTTTGTTCTGCCATCCTGGGCCAGGCCTGGCTGGACCCCAGGAGGGCAGAAGCCTGTCTGAGGGGTTGGCAGCAGCAGCAGCAGCTGCAGTGAAACCCCGGGAAAGGCAGTTTGGCAGTACCAGGGTCTGTGCTACAGACCACTGGGATCATGGGATTGTGCCAACTATGCCAGGATGGCATAGAGGGGGCAATTCCATGATCATAGACATGTTACACGGCCATATTCGGAGTTACCATTGTGAAGCTACATATAGGTAGTGACCTATATGTAGTGCACGCGTGTAATGGTGTCCCCACACTTACAAAGTCTGGGGAATTGGCCCTGAACAATGTGGGGGCACCTTGGCTAGTGCCAGGGTGCCCTCACACTAAGTAACTTTGCACCTAACCTTTACCAGGTAAAGGTTAGACATATAGGTGACTTATAAGTTACTTAAGTGCAGTGTAAAATGGCTGTGAAATAACGTGGACGTTATTTCACTCAGGCTGCAGTGGCAGGCCTGTGTAAGAATTGTCAGAGCTCCCTATGGGTGGCAAAAGAAATGCTGCAGCCCATAGGGATCTCCTGGAACCCCAATACCCTGGGTACCTCAGTACCATATACTAGGGAATTATAAGGGTGTTCCAGTAAGCCAATATAAATTGGTAAAATTGGTCACTAGCCTGTTAGTGACAATATAAAAGAAATGAGAGAGCATAACCACTGAGGTTCTGATTAGCAGAGCCTCAGTGAGACAGTTAGTCATAACACCCCCCCAAACGAAGGACAATAAGACTAGCCATGACCTGATGAGTCTTCATTGTCTAAGTGGAAATATCTGGAGAGTCCATCTGCATTGGAGTGGCTACTCCCAGGTCTATGTTCCACTGTATAGTCCATTCCCTGTAGGGATATGGACCACCTCAACAATTTAGGATTTTCACCTTTCATTTGTTTTAGCCAAAGTAGAGGTTTGTGGTCTGTCTGAACAATGTGAGTGCCAAACAGGTATGGCCTCAACTTCTTCAGTGCCCAGACCACAGCAAAGGCCTCCCTCTCTATGGCAGACCAACGCTTTTCTCTAGGGGTCAACCTCCTACTAATAAAAGCAACAGGTTGATCCTGGCCCTCAGAATTAAGTTGTGATAGGACTGCCCCTACTCCTAATTCAGATGCATCAGTTTGGACATAGAGTTTTTTAGAGTAACAAGGGCTTTTCAGGACAGGTGCAGAGCACATGGCCTGCTTCAGCTCCTCAAAAGCTTTCTGACAGTTTGCTGTCCATAATACCTTTTTAGGCATTTTCTTTGATGTGAGGTCATTAAGAGGGGCTGCTATGGAGCCATGGTTCTTAATGAACCTCCTGTAATACCCAGTGAGGCCTAGGAAGGCTCTCACCTGAGTCTGAGTAGTAGGGGGAACCCAATCTATAATAGTTTGGACTTTCCCCTGAAGTGGTGCAATCTGTTCCCCACCAACAAGGTGTCCCAGATAAACCACCTTCCCCTGCCCTATCTGGCACTTTGAAGCCTTGATAGTGAGGCCTGCCTTTTGCAGGGCCTCTAAAACTTTCCATAGGTGGACCAGGTGATCATCCCAGCTAGAGCTAAAGACAGCTATATCGTCCAGATATGCTGCACTAAAGGCTTCCAGCCCTTGCAGGACTGTGTTCACCAACCTCTGAAAAGTGGCAGGTGCATTTTTCAATCCAAAAGGCATTACTGTGAATTGGTAATGGCCTCCAATGGTTGAAAATGCAGTTTTTGCTTTTGCATCTTCTGATAATTTGATCTGCCAATACCCTGCAGTCAAGTCAAAAGTGCTTAGATACTTGGCAGATGCCAGTGTATCTATGAGCTCATCTGCCCTGGGTATAGGGTGAGCATCAGTTTTGGTTACCTGGTTGAGACCTCTGTAGTCAACACAAAACCGCATTTCCTTCTTTCCATCTTTGGAATGAGGTTTTGGTACAAGTACCACAGGAGAAGCCCATGGACTTTCAGAGTGCTCAACCACTCCTAGTTCTAACATTTTCTGCACCTCTTGCTTTATGCAGTCTCTGACATGGTCAGGCTGCCTATAGATTTTACTTTTGACAGGCAAGGTGTCTCCAGTATCTATAGTGTGCTCACACCAAGAAGTGGTACCTGGCACAGTAGAGAAGAGTTCAGAAAACTGACCCAGGAGATTTATGCAATGGTCTTTCTGCTCAGCAGTAAGACAATCAGCCAAAACTACACCTTCCACTAGAGCATCTTGTTCTGTGGAAGAGAAGAGATCAGGGAGAGGGTCACGCTCTTCTTCCTGCCCCTCATCAGTTGCCATGAGCAGGGTGAGATCGGCCTGTCATAGTAGGGTTTCAGGCGATTGACATGGAGCACCCTAAGGGGACTCCTGGCAGTGCCTAAGTCAACTAAGTAGGTGACTTCACCCTTTTTTTCAACAATTGTGTGGGGTCCACTCCATTTATCTTGGAGTGCTCTTGGGGCCACAGGCTCCAAGACCCACACTTTCTGCCCTGGTTGGTACTGAACCAAAACAGCCTTCTGGTCATGCCATTGCTTTTGGGGCTCTTGGCTGGCCTGAAGGTTTTTACTGGCCTTTTTCATGTACTCAGCCATCCTTGATCTGAGGCCAAGTACATAATCCACAATATCTTGCTTTGGAGCTTTTAAAGGTTGTTCCCAACCCTCCTTGACAAGTGTTAGTGGACCCCTAACAGGGTGTCCAAAGAGGAGTTCAAAGGGGCTGAAGCCCACTCCTTTCTGGGGTACCTCCCTGTAGGCAAAAAGGAGGCTAGGTAAAAGGATATCCCATCTCCTGCGGAGTTTTTCAGGGAGTCCCATAATCATGCCTTTGAGAGTTTTGTTAAATCTCTCCACCAGTCCATTTGTTTGTGGATGATAGGGTGTAGTGAACTTGTAAGTCACACCACACTCCTTCCACATGGCCTTTAAGTAAGCAGACATGAAATTGCTTCCCCTGTCTGATACCACCTCTTTTGGAAAGCCCACCCTGAAAAATATTCCCAGGAGGGCCTTTGCTACTGCAGGTGCTGTAGTGGTCCTTAGAGGAATTGCTTCAGGATATCTTGTGGCATGGTCCACTACCACCAAGATAAACCTATTGCCTGAAGCAGTAGGAGGGTTAAGGGGGCCAACTATGTCAACCCCTACCCTTTCAAAGGGAACCCCAACCACAGGCAGTGGAATAAGGGGTGCCTTTGGAGTGCCACCTGTCTTGCCACTGGCTTGACAGGTTTCACAGGACTTACAAAATTATTTTGTGTCCTCTGACATTCTAGGCCAATGAAACAAGGGAACAAGTCTGTCCCAAGTTTTCATTTGTCCTAAATGTCCAGCTAGGGGAATGTCGTGGGCTAGAGTTAGGAGGAACTTTCTGTACTCCTGAGGAATCACTAACCTCCTGGCAGTTCCAGGTTTAGGATCCCTTGCTTCAGTGTACAAGAGGTTGTCCTCCCAGTAAACTCTGTGAGAGTCACTGACATCCCCATTAGCTTGTTTGACAACTTGCTGTCTTAGATCCTCTAGTGTGGGACAGGTTTGCTGTGCCACACTCAGCTCCTCCCAGCCAGGCCCCCCTTCACCCAAAAGCTCAGCAGTGTCTGCTTCCAGCTCCTCTGGTGTAGGTTCTGCACAGGGTGGAAATTCTTCTTCCTCAGAAGTAGAATCCACTGTAGAGGGAGGGATAGTAGGTAGTGCTTTACTTCTACTAGCCCTAGCTTTAGGGAGCACTTGGTCCATTGTTCCAGGATCCAAGTCACCCTGTCCTTTTTGCTTTTTGGCCTGAGCCCTGGTTAAAGCAAAAATATGCCCTGGGATGCCCAGCATTGCTGCATGGGCCTCCAACTCCACATCTGACCAAGCTGATGTCTCCAAATCATTTCCTAGTAGACAGTCTACAGGTATATCTGAGGCTACCACAACTTTCTTTGGACCAGTAACCCCCCCCCCCCGGTTGAGATTTACAACAGCCATGTGGTGGCTAAGTGTGTTGTTGTGAGCATCGGTTACTTGGTACTGGTGACCAAGTAGGTGTTGTTCAGGGTGGACCAGTTTCTCTATTACCATTGTAACACTGGCACCAGTGTCCCTGTAGGCCTGAACCTCAACACCATTTATTAGGGGTAGCTGCTTGTACTTATCCATGTTAAGGGGACAAGCAACTAAGGTGGCTAAATCAATAGCCCCCTCAGAGACTAACACAGCCTCTGTGGTCTCCCTAACAAGACCAACCCCAACTAAGTTACCAAAAGTGAGCCCAGCTACTCCCTTGGATTGGCTATTAGTAGGTTTGCTCCCACCACCACTGCTATTAGTAGGGACACTAGGTGTAGCAGTAGGGGTTGTAGTGGTAGGAGGCTTGGTGCTTTTCTTTGGACAACTGGGATATGTTGTCCAATGGCCTTTTATTTTACATAAATAGCACCATGGTTTCTTTTCTTTGTTTTGATTAGAAGAGGATTTGGGCCCACCACCCCCACCAGAGTGTTTTTGTGGGCCTGATGAAGACTCATTTTTAGATTTGTCCCCACCCTTGTCAGAAGACTTACCATCCTTCTTCTTGTTGCCATCTTTGTCACTCCCTGTATGAACTTTTCTGTTCACCCTTGTTCTGACCCATTTGTCTGCCTTCTTTCCCAATTCTTGGGGAGAGGTCAGATCAGAGTCCACCAAGTACTGGTGCAACAAATCAGACACACAATTATTAAGAATATGCTCTCTCAGGATCAAGTTATACAGGCTGTCATAATCAGTAACTTTACTGCCATGTAACCACCCCTCCAAGGCCTTCACTGAATGGTCAATGAAATCAACCCAGTCTTGTGAAGACTCCTTTTTGGTCTCTCTGAACTTTATCCTGTATTGATCAGTGGTTAAGCCATAACCATCCAGGAGTGCATTCTTAAGAACTGTAAAATTATTGGCATCACTTTCTTTCACAGTAAGGAGCCTATCCCTACCCTTTCCACTAAATGATAGCCATAGGATAGCAGCCCACTGCCTTTGAGGGACATCCTGTACAACACAGGCCCTCTCAAGTGCAGCAAACCACCTGTTAATGTCATCCCCCTCCTTATAAGGGGGAACTATCTTGTGCAGATTCCTAGAATCATGCTCTTTTGCAGGATGGCTATTGGGAATACTGCTGCTGCCACCATGGGTTTCAAAACCCAACTTCTGTCTTTCCTTCTCTAGTTCTAAGGACTGTCTATCCAAATCCAGCTGTTGCTTCTTAAGCTTCAGTCTGGTTTGTTCCACTCTCAATTTATTGAGCTCCCTTTCTAACAATCTGTCATCAGGGTGGGTGGGAGGGACATGTCTAGAAACAGAGGTATGATGAGAATTGACAGAAGGAGACCTATCCCTTACAGAAGGCACCCTAACAGCTTGGTTAACAGAAACATCACTTCTACTGTGGTGAGAAGGAATACTCTTGCTAGGATGTGAGACAACACTATCTGTATGGTGTGACTCTACATCAGTACCAACTATGCTAGGCTGTCTAGTAATGGGCAGGCTAGGAAGTTTCTTTCCTGAATCTTTACCTAGGGGAGTCCCTGGATCAGATTGGGAACCATTAGCTACTTTTTCAACAGATGGGGCCCTTCTGGCCTTATCTTGTTCTCTAAGCATGTTGAGCAATAATTCCAAAGAAGGATTCTTCCCTACACTCAAACTTCTCTCTATGCAGAGACTCCTTGCTCCTTTCCAGCTAAGGTGATCATATGCAAGTTTGGACAGATCAACAGAAGGGCCTGTGCCAGACATTTTTAGAAAGAGTTTAAGTGACAGAAAAAGAGAAAAAAGTTTTCAGAACTTTTTAGAAAGACAGAAAAAAAAACATTTAAAACTTTTAAGAACTTTTAGAAAGTTTAGAAGTACTTTTCAGCACTTTAGAAAAGAGGTGAGAAAAGAAATGCAAAACTTTTTGGTTAGGTGTACATACACTGAACTTGTTTTGTATATTTTTCTCTTATGAAAAGTACAATGACAAAAAGTGGTAAGTAGTCTCAAAGCACTTATCCCACCGCTGCACAACCAATGTAGGAGGCTGGACTGGCTTGTAGTGAGTACCAAGGGGTACGTACACCTTGCACCAGGCCCAGTTATCCCTTATTAGTGTATAGGGTGTCTAGCAGCATAGGCTGATAGATAATGGTAGCTTAGCAGAGCAGCTTAGGCTGAACTAGGAGACGAGTGAAGCTCCTACAGTACCACTAGTGTCATATGCACAATATCATAAGAAAACACAATACACAGATATACTAAAAATAAAGGTACTTTATTTTTATGACAATATGCCAAAAGTATCTCAGTGAGTACCCTCAGTATGAGGATAGCAAATATACACAAGATATATGTACACAATACCAAAATATGCAGTAATAGTCTTAGAAAACAGTGCAAACAATGTATAGTTACAATAGGATGCAATGGGGACACATAGGGATAGGGGCAACACAAACCATATACTCCAAAAGTGGAATGCGAACCACGAATGGACCCCAAACCTATGTGACCTTGTAGAGGGTCGCTGGGACTGTAAGAAAACAGTTAGGGTTAGAAAAATAGCCCACCCCAAGACCCTGAAAAGTGAGTGCAAAGTGCACTAAAGTTCCCCAAAGGACATAGAAGTCGTGATAGGGGAATTCTGCAGGAAAGACACAAATCAGCAATGCAACAACGATGGATTTCCAAACGAGGGTACCTGTGGAACAAGGGGACCAAGTCCAAAAGTCACAAGCAAGTCGGAGATGGGCAGATGCCCAGGAAATGCCAGCTGTGGGTGCAAAGAAGCTGCTACTGGACAGTAGAAGCTGAAGATTCTGCAGGAACGACAAGGGCTAGGAACTTCCCCTTTGGAGGACGGATCCCCCACGCCGTGGAGAGTCGTGCAGAAGTGTTTTCCTGAAGAAAGACCGCCAACAAGCCTTGCTAGCTGCAAATCGTGCGGTTAGGGTTTTTGGATGCTGCTGTGGCCCAGGAGGGACCAGGATGTCGCCAATTGCGTCTGGGGACAGAGGGGGCGTCGAGCAAGACAAGGAGCCCTCTCAGAAGCAGGCAGCACCCACAGAAGTGCCGGAACAGGCACTACGAAGTGGAGTGAAACGGTGCTCACCTGAAGTCGCACAAAGGAGTCCCACGTCGCCGGAGGACAACTTAGGAGGTCGTGCAATGCAGGTTAGAGTGCCGTGGACCCAGGCTGGACTGTGCACAAAGGATTTCCGCCGGAAGTGCACGGAGGCCGGAGTAGCTGCAAAAGTCGCGGTTCCCAGCAATGCAGTCTGGCGTGGGGAGGCAAGGACTTACCTCCACCAAACTTGGACTGAAGAGTCACTGGACTGTGGGAGTCACTTGGACAGAGTTGCTGGATTCAAGGGACCTCGCTCGTCGTGCTGAGAGGAGACCCAGGGTACCGGTGATGCAGTTCTTTGGTGCCTGCGGTTGCAGGGGGACGATTCCGTCGACCCACGGGAGATTTCTTCGGAGCTTCTAGTGCAGAGAGGAGGCAGACTACCCCCACAGCATGCACCACCAGGAAAGCAGTCGAGAAGGCGGCAGGATCAGCGTTACAGAGTTGCAGTAGTCGTCTTCGCTACTTTGTTGCAGTTTTGCAGGCTTCCAGCGCGGTCAGCAGTCGATTCCTTGGCAGAAGGTGAAGAGAGAGATGCAGAGGAACTCGGATGAGCTCTTGCATTCGTTATCTAAGGAAATCCCCAAAGCAGAGACCCTAAATAGCCAGAAAAGAGGGTTTGGCTACTTAGGAGAGAAGATAGGCTAGCAACACCTGAAGGAGCCTATCAGAAGGAGTCTCTGACGTCACCTGCTGGCCCTGGCCACTCAGAGCAGTCCAGTGTGCCAGCAGCACCTCTGTTTCCAAGATGGCAGAGGTCTGGAGCACACTGGAGGAGCTCTGAGCGCCTCCCAGGGGAGGTGCAGGTCAGGGGAGTGGTCACTCCCCTTTCCTTTGTCCAGTTTCGCGCCAGAGCAGGGCTGAGGGGTCCCTGAACCGGTGTAGACTGGCTTATGCAGAAATGGGCACCATGTGTGCCCATGAAAGCATTTCCAGAGGCTGGGGGAGGCTACTCCTCCCCTGCCTTCACACCATTTTCCAAAGGGAGAGGGTGTAACACCCTCTCTCAGAGGAAGTCCTTTGTTCTGCCATCCTGGGCCAGGCCTGGCTGGACCCCAGGAGGGCAGAAGCCTGTCTGAGGGGTTGGCAGCAGCAGCAGCTGCAGTGAAACCCCGGGAAAGGCAGTTTGGCAGTACCAGGGTCTGTGCTACAGACCACTGGGATCATTGGATTGTGCCAACTATGCCAGGATGGCATAGAGGGGGCAATTCCATGATCATAGACATGTTACACGGCCATATTCGGAGTTACCATTGTGAAGCTACATATAGGTAGTGACCTATATGTAGTGCACGCGTGTAATGGTGTCCCCGCACTCACAAAGTCCGAGGAATTGGCCCTGAACAATGTGGGGGCACCTTGGCTAGTGCCAGGGTGCCCTCACACTAAGTAACTTTGCACCTAACCTTTACCAGGTAAAGGTTAGACATATAGGTGACTTATAAGTTACTTAAGTGCAGTGTAAAATGGCTGTGAAATAACGTGGACGTTATTTCACTCAGGCTGCAGTGGCAGGCCTGTGTAAGAATTGTCAGAGCTCCCTATGGGTGGCAAAAGAAATGCTGCAGCCCATAGGGATCTCCTGGAACCCCAATACCCTGGGTACCTCAATACCATATACTAGGGAATTATAAGGGTGTTCCAGTAAGCGAATATAAATTGGTAAAATTGGTCACTAGCCTGTTAGTGACAATTTGAAAGAAATGAGAGAGCATAACCACTGAGGTTCTGATTAGCAGAGCCTCAGTGAGACAGTTAGTCATAACACAGGTAACACATTCAGGCACACTTATGAGCACTGGGGCCCTGGCTGGCAGGGTCCCAGTGACACATACAACTAAAACAACATATATACAGTGAAATATGGGGGTAACATGCCAGGCAAGATGGTACTTTCCTACAAGCACCGTCGCTGATACTAACTTGACGAGTCTCATTTATAAAGGAAAACCTCAGTGCTCAACCCTTTTAAGCCACATTTCTAAGTTTCTGGTCCATTTCTTAATAGGCATGTGTTTTGCTTCTATCACTGACTTAGCACATATGCAAAACATCCTTTTTTAGTAGGGAGACTCAATTATTTTAAGGAAAATGGTTCTATTTTAACATATGGCTGGTTAAAAATCTCAGTACAAGTCATAAGGGTAAAATATTCCTGCTTTTGTGTTCAGCATCTCCCTCTTCTAGTCTGAACTGTTGCAATGTATGTTGAAGTATAAAGTACACGGACAATGTGTGAGACATAAAATAACATACTTTTAAAATACATTTTATGTGTGTGTGCCTATATAATTTGATTTCTATTTGACTGCAGAAGATACAAAACATTCTATCTCTGAGGCAGTAGGTTCAGAGGTCAAGATGAGTCTAGCGAAGACTGCATGCCATTGGCTGCTCGGAGTGTGGCACCACCAGAAAGTAGCAGAAGACAGCAGAGGAGAGACTGCAAATGGGGGTGGTTGGGTCTCCTCACCGCTCCGCCTCCGCAACAGCCCTGCCACGTATCAACGGTTAACCTAATGCATTTGGAGCATTTCCATGCATTCTGCCCATATTGTCACACAATTAAACAAAAGCTCATGTCTAGTGCCATCATCCTCATGCTATCAGTGCTCTTATTTCCCCTGGCAGTGACACACAGGAGTGCCGTCTAGAGCTGTACAAAACAGTTTCCCCCCATTTTATATCACGGGGAAGTTTCCAATTTTTGAACACGACTACAGTCCGAACCACTAAACGGATTTACACCAAATTTGACAGAAAGCTCCATCTTCGTCCAGAAAGATCTCTTTTTGTTGTTTGGTGTAAATCTGTTCGGTAGTTTTGGAGTAATTAAAATAAATATAATATAAATATCTAGGGGTGCAGATCCTTTGTAGACCCACCTGCGAGGATCTTCGGTTCCTGGACCAAAAGGAAGGCCCAGATTAGCTGGCAACAACCTGAAAGAAAAGTTGTGGGCACTATTTTCTTTCTGGCTTGGGCCGAGGGATGGAAGAAAAAAAGGCGAATCATATAAGGGAACAGGATAGGGGTATCCTAACCCCATAGGACACATGGAGGGGGTGGGCAAAAAATTGCCCTTTTATTTTTTTTGGCCAGTCTGTGGATCTGCTGTGGTGCTCAGTGTGACCCTCAGTCACGAAGGATCCACAGATCTAAAGCAGACAAAAAAAATCACCCATTCACACACAAAAGCCCCCCGTGCATGGTTGAAGGCCATGCGCTGTGTTAGGTTGGGTGTATGCAAAGGGGTTAGCCGCAGGCCATGAGCAGCAGTGGTTGTATTAACGTATGGTAATTATATATTACTTTATGTTAAAAAAAATAGAACTTCACTGAGAAAACCAAAGATTACAGGGACGTTATAGTTAGGTTTACGTTTTACCCATACAATGCCATAGAAATTCAAGCACGTATAGTTATATTTATCTAAAGAAATTATAACTCATGCCGTAAAATAACTTTAGGCCAACAGTTATAGCTTCCTGCTGAATTTCTATAGTTTTGTATGTGTAAGACGTCAATCTAACTATAACATCTCTGTAACGTTTGGTTTTCTCAGTGAAATACATATATATATATATATGCACTCTATGGCTCTATGGCCAAGTAGATACAAAGAGGGCCTTTAGGTCAGCCTTCTACCATTGGTCTGTCTGACTGTCCACATCATTAACTGGCTCTCTTGTCCTATGAATCACAACAGTTTCTGATCATGGGCAGATTCCCCTCAAAGTAAAAGCTTCTGTGTCAAAGCTGATTAGCCAGTCCTTTCGTTTTTAACATTCTGGTTTCATAGTACCCCTCTGGTTATTTACTTCTCCTCCTTTTATTTTAATGTTGCTTAGGAGACACTGCATCTCCCTAAGTGCTAACCAGATGCTTGCTTGCCTTTCATTTCATCTACAGTGTGCCGTATCTCACGTGGCACTTCCTCTAGACCGACAACCATTATGGAATGCTGTTGTCAATGGTGTATTATTGTTTTACCATTCCAAGATGGCCAACATGATAGTTCTAAACATTGCAGCCATTCTGAAATTTTAAAACAAGTATAGACTATGTCCAATACCTCTGTAAGATGGACTCCAGCTGCAATATTTAGGTTAATTTTGGAAAGCATGTGTCCACCATGAAAAGGCAGCATGTTTTCTTTTTTCTACTTGTATTCTTTTCATTTATCTTGCACATGTTGCTGAATGTGTGTGTTTTATTCCAGTTGTGTCAGATAATGAACAGTAGAATGAATCAGTAGATGGATGAATGGATACAAGGCCAAAGATGAGTGATAAAGTTCATGTATGTTAATTTATTGAGTGCCTAAACTGATCAGCGACACAAAAGGCACTTACATTCATAAGTCAGATCTATTGGCCTTGCCAATGTTTGTTCCAGAGGAAACCATGAAAAAGACTGAAGACGCTGAGAGGAAAGCTGTAAGTAATAACAATTAAGACAGACAGTGACAGCTGTCTGAAACAAAACTTTATTTTACAGCACCACAGAAGGAAACAAAAAGAAATTGCAGTATGAGCAGAACCAGTGAGCACCCCCCAAGAGAGCAGAGAACAGCAATGTCTGAGGATTTATTGTTTGATTAAATTAGATTTTGGAAGTTGGAAAGAAAGATGGACATATTAAACGAAGTGACTCATAAACCAGTCACTCCTTTGTAGGTCTCAGCGTGACTGCTACCACCGGCTTGAGTTTAATCTTGGCTTTAATAAAATTTCAAGCAAAAAAAGGGAAGGTAGAGGACAAGAAACAATACATATAATAACAACCATCAAGTGCATTTTACAAGCCAGAAGACCTTCATGTTGCTTGCTTCGATTCATGCACCAACACATGAACATTTTCTTGTAAACCTGTGGGTCATATTAATGTGGAGGCTGACAGAAATGAAGACTGCGTACCAGGTTATGTAACTGTGTTTTCCTTTCCTGCGTACCCTCGTCTCTCCTCCTTGGGAAACTGGTCTCCACCAATGTATACTTTCTTTACTTTCCTGGTCCTGACTGCCCCACTTCCTGTCCAGCCCCTGGGAGGAAGTGGTGTTGGTTTGGTTACTACAGACAGAGGTCAAGCTGCAGGGCCGCACAACACCCACCCTTCACACAACAGGTCCAGGAACTGTAAGACCAAATTTACATAGCATTTTACCAGATCAGTGGAGAAGGAAAAAGAACATTCTGCACATAGGTAAATTCACATAACAAAATGAGGAAAACACACGCTTTTAGGTTGGGAAGGAAAGATGCACATCAGACACAAATATTAGGACATTCTTCTTTGACAGACGTTTGAGCTCAATTCTAGTGTGTGAAGAAGGAAGTGACCCATCCATATAGGCGAATGAAGGCAGTTGCCCAAGGCACAAAAAAGGAGCCAAATTTGAAAACAATCGAATATAAAAAATTACAATGAAAACATATTTGAGGGTGCCAACTGCAGGGCATCACTAGCTCGAGGGGAGCCTGCAGATACTTTATCCACCCCTGATTTGAGATTCCCCTTTTTGATGAAAGTCCTTACACGACTCGGGACTCATGCAGCAGAAGAAGCAATTCAGACATGGGTGGTGAAGCAAGAGATGAACAATGAAATGTAGGATTTTATTTCTATCCCTCGATCAAGGATAGAAATTAAATCACCTAATCACTCATGCCACCAGGTCCCACTGGAACCACCTGCCACCCCAATTCTATTAACCTCACACAGTCACTTGCTAAGGTATAACAAGCCAAAGTTTACTTGCCATGAATCACCGTCTCCCGTCTATTTAATGCTGCATTAACACCAAAGCAAACTTGTTTTTGATTGATACCTTGCTGTCAGAGACCTTGTTGTCAATTTGGTATTGTGGTGACCCTGGCAGGATGGGGCTTTAACTTGCTAACCATCTGTCTGTCCTTCCTGGTCAGCCCCATCCATGCCCAGGGTGCAAGTTGTGTCTCACCTTTGGTTATCCCATCCTTGCGCATTTCTTTCTCTGCGGTGGCACTGTGGTCTGGCATCCCAAAGCTCACCTTCTAAAAGACCTCCACCCATCCGTCTCTCTTGTGACCAGGGCTATTGTTAACAGAAAGTTTCACTGTTCTCCCTCTGCTCTTCAACCATGCACCACTGAGCTGCAGTCATCTGGGAGACTAACGGCCTCATTATGAGGTTGGTGGGCTGACCGTCGGCCCGCCAGCTCCATGGAGAGGACACCACCGTGGAGCTGGCAGTCAATCCCATTATAAGGTTTCCAACGGGTTGACTGGCGGAAACCTCAGGAATCAGCCCAGTGGAAACCATGCAGCGGTATTGACCTCGGCTCCTCATGGAGCCAAGGCCAATGCTGTCACACAGAGGGTTCTCCCCGCAGCCTCGGAATGCACATTGTCTGCCTTAGCAGACAGTGCGCATTCCAAGGGTGCTGGGCAGGGGGGGACCTGCACTGCCCATGACATGGTTGTGGGCAGTGCAGGGGCTCTCCTGTGCCCCCCCCCAGCACTGGCTTTTTGCCAGCCTTTTCATGGCAGGGTCCCCGCCATGAAAAGGCTGGAGGAAAAGTGAAGTTGTAATCAGCACTGCGGTACTGCTTTAAGCACCGTCATGGCTGAGCACAACTTCGACCGCGCCTACCCATCGGGAACCTTGTTCCTGGCGGTGGCAGCGATCCCCTGGCGTCCAACAGCCAGGGTCGTAATTTGGCAGTTGGCTCGCCAAGAGCGCAGCGGCCTAAAGACCTCCAGACTCGTAATCTGGCACTAAGACCCTCGCCGCCTCCTGCTCCAAGCTTGCATGTGGGTGGGTGAGGATTCGGAGAACATGGTGCCCAGGAGCTCCTAGGCATCCCCTTTTGAGTGCCTAGAGCACGGCTACAATAGGACAGTTCAAAAAGCACCGGCCAATCCCAACACAACCCTTTCAAACTCTTTTGGCTGGTACTTGCTCCTCTAGTTTAGGCAGGCGTCCTGGTGCTAGCCCTCCCTCCCACACTCTTTTCTCCCCAGCTGGGACAGGTAGCTCCATCTTGCTTAAGTGTGCCATACACTCTACAACGGGCCAGTCTGCCCCCAGTTAAGGCAAGCGTTTTTGGTACCAATGTCTCAGTCCCAACCTACACTCTTTTCCCCCATGTGGTGGAGGTACAGCACCATCGTTCTCAAGTGCACCTTACGCACTTCAACAGGCTATGGACACCGTCCACACAAGGACTTGGTAAAAGCTGTGGAGTTAAAAGTATTCGTTCCTACCGAGGTTGGTGGAGTGTCAAGGAGCCTATCTACTATTTGACGAGGCCAAGTGGGTTAGAGCATCAGAGAATATAAATGCTTTAATAGTCATGGTGATCAATTGAGGAAAGGAAGTGTAGATAATGATGGATTCACACATTTGTGAGGAGCAAAATGCGTGTATAAGTATTTGAGTGTGTTTTTGAGAATCAAGCACATCATCCCCATTTGCATAACAGGCAAAGGAAATGGCAGCATAGCCTGTTCCTCCTACCATGCTGCCTCATCAGAACCTTCAGCCAGGTCTGTGGGTTCAGTTATTGCTTGGGGATATGGCAGTGAGAGTTGTTAATTCACCACTGTCTTGTGGGGCTTGAAGGTTGGACAGTCTTTGGTATGTGGGAAGGTTTCCTAATGGCTGGCAGATGAAAGGTTGGTATGACTATGGAAGAGTTAGTCTCCTGGCGACCGTCCTATAACTATAATACTGGCCATATGTGTTGAGCATCGTACATACTGCATTTTCTCTTAGTTATTCATAATAGATGTCATTATTAACAATGGTACTTGCTTATAACGATCTCAGAAGATGAAAGGCTAAGTCAGACCTGCTGGGACTCAACGTCCTGACCTATGGGCCACAAACAGACTCATGAACCAAATGCTTAACCGCAAAACTACCCCCAGTCACGGGAAATATCTACATTTGCGAACACAGTGGTTTATCGTAATTATGGTTTTATTATATTTGCGGCATAATTTACCATCTGCTGCGTTGCTTTATTTCAGGAAACAAAATCTAGCATAAATGGATCAAAAGTTACTAAAATGTCGTGATGTGTAGTGGCAGATTCGTGGCAAAGGTTAAACTAGTCACCTTCAAAATGCTGGCTATTGTACTGAGTTGTTAAACTGATACTAATGATGTGAAACTCTTGCCAAGACAAAATCAATGTTGGCTATTAGGCCTAAATAGTGAATAATACTGCCACAGTATGCGACATAATTTTGTTTTTCTTGTAGCATAATTTACTCAACCCTGCCACATTATTTTCAGTGGCTTACCGGTTTCATAGTGCAAGAATGGGGTGCCACAACACACCTGTAGGTCAATTGTGGTGCAGAACTTGTTTAAGACATGATAATTCAACTGCATCTCTTCCAAACAACATGGAAATGTCAGGTGCTTAAGGCACCCTTAACTCATCACTAAGTAGTTGTATTTGATAGCTCAATCTGGCTATGATCAGTCCTTCTGTGACATTAAAAAATGGATGCTAAACCATGTTTTGCGACAATCGAGGAAACTGTCCATCCTTGAAATGTAATCGATTTTTTAGCAGCAAAACCTATGTACTTTAATTTGTTCTTTACAAGATCGCCTGCCGGCTTCAGGCACCTCCGGTGGGTACACCGGATTCACTAA
The DNA here is from genome assembly GCF_031143425.1 of Pleurodeles waltl. Classification (NCBI taxonomy): domain Eukaryota; kingdom Metazoa; phylum Chordata; class Amphibia; order Caudata; family Salamandridae; genus Pleurodeles; species Pleurodeles waltl. The sequence goes on from NC_090449.1 coordinate 151,494,043, forward strand.
CTTGGCAAGTCTCTGATGGCTCACTGATCAGACATTTTCATGAAATCAAACAGAGCTGTAATGATTGACATTTGAATAAAACAGTATAGGCGTGCTCCAGGATTCTGCAGCTATCCGAAGGGCTTCTTGTCTTGTTTCCGTGTTGTCTGCCAAGCAGCTTTAAATGATGCATCAATCTCTCAGCGATTGTTGCATATCCGCAGCTGCTTCTATTTATTCTTCCGAGACTCCTCTCTCCGCTGATAGATTTCCTCGGTGAAGGGCCTGATAGAGAGGAAATAAAGGAAGGAACACATGTCAAAAAGGCATTAGCCGATAAGATATCTGCTACCTGTCTCTCCCTGACACCAGGAGCTTAGGAAGACAGTGATTTGGAAGCCAAAAGGCTCATGTTGTATCCTCAGTACCTCAAATATTTGCCGATCTTAAGTGCGATTCACTTTGAAGGTTGTACACTGCCTAAAAGCGGCACACAGATTCCAGCAGAATCAGAATATAATTGTTTATAAAAGTAATGGAAGAGGATAGACAAACCTCTGCAATAATAACCATAAAGTGGGCCAAGTTATCATTTCTTTTCACACACAGCACATTTAGTTTTTAATTTAATCGTACTTTAAGTGTTTGCCTGATGTACTTCTTTCTGTAACAAAAATGAAGTTCTATCCATGCTTTTCCACACTTACTTTGAGTTTGCTCACATACAAAAACATGAAATGTCACCATTCAGTTTTCCAAATGAATGTGCATCAATTTAAATAGAGGACAGGAAAGTGGCATGCGTTACTGCAAAGGAGAGGACACATCTATTTATACCAACTTTGCTATTCATGTAATAGAGAAAGGGCAAACAGATTTTTCTCAACCATACCAGAGGAATAAAATTCCTTCGGTAACCCTCTTTCTGGTGTATACACTTTCCATCTGCAAATCCTTCCCACTGTGAATCTTCCCAGGCATCAGACTAGATGCAGAAGCTCTTGCAATAGCTCTTGCATGCCAATAGGCGGTGCCATCTGCCTCCATCTGGATTGACTTCATTCAGACATGACAAATCAGAGCTGCATGTAGGTGCCTGTGCTTTGAACCCAATTTATTCATTAGTCATTTCAGTGCCCTCAGACTCTGAGTATAGCTGACACTTAAAGACTCACAGACGGTCTGCCAGTCTAAATTGCAGCCTTATTAACGCCAGAAAGTCCACTCAGCAGAAAATGGAGGAGGGTGTGGGGTTAGGAATCTGTGGTTAGATAGACTGCCACCAGAAAGAGCATTATCAAAGGTAAGTAAGTTACTCACCTTGTGAATCAATAGTAAAGCAATAGCTACCTAAAGGAGGTGGGTCTGAGGGTGGGTTTTACATGTGAAAGTCCTGCAGGAGCAAGATGGCCTTGTGAAACAATACGCAGTCTCTGATAAAGTATGGACAGATGTCAAAAAGAGGCACATGCCCAATCAGAGCTGTAGTCACATTCTTTGCCATGATGAAATGAGCCATAAGGCAATCAGAAGAATCCTTCCTGGCCACGATATACCATAGTTTGATGAAGAAACAAATGCTACAAGGTCTCTTTCTGTACCGCCTTTTCTTTTGTCACACCAAACGATGTCAACAAAGAGCTGATCGTCTACCTGGTACTCCTTAGTTCTATTATTACAGAAACAATTCCCACTTAGAAGCAAACTGGAGCAGCTTATCCTCCTTCATAGAGAGATGTAGTGGAGAGAAAAACGGAGGTAACATGATGAACTGCCCCACATGTAGGGGTGACGCCTTTCCCAGAAGAAAGGATGCACAAGTTCCAAGTAGCAACTTGTATGGACAGAATGTATTGTACTGAGAGTGGACTGACAAGGGCTGTAGCTCACTGAGGTGCTCTTCGTTTACTTAGCCCTGGAGATATGGACCAGTGGTTGAATCTTCCAGGTATCAGGCACTTTATATCTTACTGTTGCCTTTCCAAACAAACTTTCTACTGCAAGAGGATCAACACAATGAGGAGACACCGTGGAATGTCGGCTAGAGATGATCAATTTAGCTGAGAACAACCACATTCAGTCACCTATATTGTATAAAGAAGGAGGGATTCTGTGTCTGTCAGCAAATTTCGTAAAGATGGGCCTGGTTTTCCAAATATTTTTGTTTTACAGCAGTCTAGGGGTCCTTGGCTAAACTTTGTAAATGTTTCTGCACGGAAGGCATGGTTACAGAACGAAAACTGCCAGGACTGACTCTTGGACTGTATCCATAGGCCCAAGGAACTATGCACTGATTTATTATAAGTGATATTTGCAAGAGGAAATACTTTTTCCCATTTCTTCCTAGTGGTTGGTTAAAAACAATGTGGATATTGTTCTATTTTCTGCTTAGGTTTTTCAGTCTGACAGTCGCACTGGAGATGGTAACTTGTGGATTTATATAAATAGTTATCAATTGTTGCAGCAATCTATTCCAAAAACATTACATAAACTGTGCTCCTATGTCCTCGATGACTGTTTCAGGAAGTCTATGTAGTCTTTTTATTTATTTTACAAAAAACAAGCAAGTTCTCTAGCTGTAGGCAATCCCTTGATTTGAACCGAATGGGTTAATTTTGAAAAATAGTCCACTACCAGCGATAAACTCCATCAAAATCCTGGACCACAGTTCTGTTAGAAATAGTAGAAGTTCTAGTAAACCTAATGTTTTTTGGTGAGGTGATTTATTCTGGGCCATGTGCTACAATTACTAATACTTTTCTGAAAGGTCTTATTCATATTAGGCCGGAAAAAAACAGCTGCTAACTAACTCTCTGGTTTTCTTGCCTCCTGGATGGCAATAACAGGTATAGCCATGGCAAAAGGTATTCAGTATTTCTTGCAAAGCAGTTCCTTGAATATAATGATCCTCTGATCCTGAAACAAAAACCTGGTTGTCTATTCCTTCAGTAGGAATACTGTTGTAACCTTCTAAATGTCTTGTTTGGTTTGACTTTGATTTTTAAGGATTTGCTGGGGTATGCCTTGGTCTGATAATTTGTTTTGTCTGCACAGCTAATATAGTGGTCACTAATTGAGGCAAGCTTGCCTTTAACAGCTAGTCATGGACAAGCAGGAAAATATGAATCCCCAAGCTCCAAAGATGAGCCTCAACCACTGAGAAGACCTTCATAAAAACCGTAGAGGCCATTCTGATGCCAAAGGCATGATGGTGAATTGGAAGTGGTCTGACCTCACAACAAAGAGGAGGTCCTTCTGGTGGGTCTGCAGAACCGGCACATAAAAGCACACTTTCTTCAGGACCAGGAACATCATCTGGCCATGAGGGTCCAAGGCCAGCGTAACCTGAACTTTTGCCATCATTCTGAACTTCTCAATTCTCTGAGGTCCAAAATCGATCTAGACAGCCATCTTTTTGGGGATCAGGAAGTATCATGAATAACAACTAAGACCCCTCTTTGCCTTAGGACTGAGTTTTATTGCTCCCATGCCAAATAACTATATAATTTCTTTAGAACGACTAGCATCATGCTCCAATAATCACTGAGTAAAAAATGGAGGAACATGAGGAGTACGGGGTTCTCAGAAAGGGAAGGGCATTATCTTGGTGAACAAAATGTGTGCCCCTTGGGTTCAAATCAATAGAGTGTCATTGGTATAGACACTAATAGATACCCCTCCCTACTAGCGAAAAAAGTACTGACGGTAGGAAAACTAAACAGCATAGATGGCAGCATTGCTGGGTGAGGAGGACTGCTGCTACTGTTGATGACCTCTTCCGTTGCCACCACCCAGCCCCTGCAGCTACAAAAGGGCAGAGCTGACTGTTAAAGTGAGGGCTGCCTCTGATAATAAGCAAGGTCCCTTATTACCTAAACTACCAATACTATTGATTTTATTGGTAGGCAGTGGAAAGCAACCCCATGCAACAACCTATAGCGCTCCTGTCCTTGAGGAATAGAAGTACAGAATTTGCCTTTTGCTAGATAATCTAGGCCCATCAAAGGGCATGTCTATGAGTGAGACTTGGAGATCCTCAGAAAACTTGGTTGAATGCATCTACGCATGGCATATAGTAGCAACACTGATGCCCAAGCAGCAGAATCTGTGGATCCAGGCTGGGCCTTCAAATATATTTTGCTACTTACTGCCCATCGTGTATTGTCTGGGCAAAGACGTTTCTTAAGCCCTCATGCAGAGCGGGCAAAATTTCACTTGCCATGTCCCCAAGGTGCAAGTGTAACACTCAAGGAGGCAAAAAGAATTCAAGACCAACACATTAGGCTTGCCAATGAAGACTCTCTTGCTCTTAGCAACCATTCTTTTTTATTCTCTGTTAGAAATGGGGTTTCTGGTTGGCTAAAGGACATGGTTAAAAAGTGTGGGTGGAGGGAGAGTCTAAAGCATGGGTACTCACAAACTTTTTCTCGGGGGCCAAAATTGCAGTATGGTTTGCGGCCAAGTGCCGCACTGAAGTGACAGCGGGGGTGGGGGGGAGGCTTATTGGGGGCACAACCACCCCGCCCCCTTTTTCTGCTCTCACCCCTACCCCAGTAACACACACAGCGCCATACACACACAGCGCCATCTGCACACAGCGCCATCTGCTCTCACCCCTACCCCAGTATCACACACAGCAGCATCTGCTCTCACCCCTACCCCAGTAACACACACAGCGCCATCTGCTCTCACCCCTACCCCAGTAACACACACAGCGCCATCTGCTCTCACCCCTACCCCAGTAACACACACACACAGCGCACACACACAGCGCCATCTGCTCTCACCCCTACCCCAGTAACACACACACAGCGCAATCTGCTCTCACCCCTACCCCAGTAACACACACACAGCGCACACACACAGCGCAATCTGCTCTCACCCCTACCCCAGTAACACACACACTACATTAAAAACAAATAAATAAATAACCAAAGACCCTTACCTGCCTCAATAAAGCACTGTAAAGATGCCACAAATGTAGAACGGCAGGCAGGCGGGCAGCAGACGTGGAGTCGGGGACAGGAAGCAGACGAAAAAGCCCCGTAAAAGTTAGCTGCAAGCGCGGACTTTTATGGGGCTTTGGCTTCCAGGATCGTCACGCCATAAATAATGGCCGCCGTAGGTAAACATAGAGGAGGGCCGCGGGAGCATGTGCAAAGAAGCCACGATTGCGCATGCTCCCGCGGCCCTCTTCTATGTTTATATACTGCGGCCATTATTATATGGCGTTTCCTGTAAGTGTCCGCGGGCCGCCAAGGAAGGTCCGTGGGGCCGCTGGCGGCCCGCGGGCCGAACTTTGAGTAACGTCGGTCTAAAGTATAGGTAGCAATGTCCCTTACCAACTTTTTAACCATACCGTCTGGGGGACAGATTAAAGCATAGCTTACCTACCAGACAGGTATTTTTAATCACTAACTATATAGAAATAAATCCCTCCTACTCCTATTCTTTTTATCACAAAGAGCATACACCTCAATGCTCCCACGTAATTGGCAGGTCGTAGCACGGCCCGTTCCGCAGTGGAACAGGATGCACCCTATGACGAAGCATGCCACCAAGGGGCAAACTTTGTAGGTGAGGGTTCTATATTAAAAAAGCTTTGCACGTTTTCTCTACAATGCATGAGGGTTAGCACACATAGAACGGACGGGCTCATTCATTTGAGAGTCTTATGATTAGGATGTTGCGTCAGGAATACAGGATCACCTGGTGCTCTTCACTGTCAAGTTGCAATAGTTCAGTTCAATGTTGGCAAGGAGAAGGGCTTAGACCATGCTACCATGAGGGACTTAGTCAGGCCTTCATTATATGTCAGTAATGGCTCTGAAGTTGAGACCCGGGCAGCAACATTTCAGTGCAGCAGGCAGCAAGTTCAGCACCTCCTCAGCTCTGCATACCTCCACTGCAAAATAATCACTCTCTTGTGTTGGGGACCGTAAGGGCAAATTCAGCTAAGGTATCTGTTGAGATGTCCGAGCTACTTCCAGTTTGGTGATCAAGATGCAAGCCACCATCGGTCCATGGTCCCTGGGGAACATGCTCAAGGCATTGAACCGAATTAGAATCATAAGCAAAGATGCCCTCATCCTCCTGAAATATTGCTTCTGAAGCAATGGAATAGCAAGGTTTTCCTCAAAGCGGGGCTGGGCTTTATTGATTGTACAGCAGGACAAGAGGCAAAGCAGGTCCTAAATTCGGATTCAGAGTAGGATCGAGTAATGGCTTCTCCAGAGAGGGCAGTGGCACCTATTAGGGAACTAGTTGGGGGGCTGGCATCGAAGGAGTCGAGGCATGTAACAACACTGAGACAGAGCAGGCTGAGTATTCCCAGTATAAGCCGGATTTTGTGGAAGACCTGCTGGCGGATACATGATGACTGGAGGCTCGATGAGTCAGTGGGAACCAGAAACAGAACAGAGGAAACTATCTTAAAAAGAGCTGCAGCATGGTCTCACTGAAATCTGCAATTTACTGTGCAGTAGACAATGGGCAGATAAATCGAGGCACATTGGCTCCAGAACCAGAGTCAGGTGTCCAGGTTGAGCCTTTAGGGTACCAACTATCGATCAAACATCTCCCTGCAGCTAGAACGTTGAGAACTTAAAGGGGCTCACTTGGATTTTTTATGATTTCTTTTTGACTTGGCTCTCAACTTGCCAGGAAAAGGCAAATGGGAACATCCCAATGACCTGGAGCAGGTCCAACACAGTTTTTCTTGCTTAATGATTCACAGTTAAGCTACTCTATTTGTCGTAGGACTAGAAGTCTTGTTTGGTGCCGAGACACAGATCCAGACTGGGAAACCAAAAGCAGCCCAGGCAAAAATACTCACTCGGACCCGCTCCCTTCCTCTCCTTGTGCAAACTCCCTCTTTCAATCCATCAATTCTCCCTTTTGCCTTTTTTCTATCTCTTCTACCTCTCTGAACATTTTCTCTCAACCTCCCACCTGCCATGCTCTCGTTCGCTCTCTCTCTCTCTCTTGAGGCCTCCGCATGTCTGCTGCAATTAACTTCTGCGAGCTGGCAAAAGTGACAGAGGCACAAGGAGCGGCCCTGTGCTTTTAAAACAGGGCTTCAGGGGATCCAGCACACTGCACCGCGGAAATACCAGGTGGAATAAAATGCCTGTTAGGCACTGGCAAGGCACCAAAGACAGATGCTGTTTGTATCAGTGAGTAACATATATTTGCAACACTTCTGGTATGTTTAAACCCCCTATCTTTTGGTATGGTGTTTAAATCCTTTTACACGGTCAAAACCTTCTCTTTAAGAAAAAAGTTCACCAACAAGATAAAAAAATGGAACGAGCGGAGCTCTGCCCCCCCATGGAAGAGCGCAGAAAAAAAGGGGCTGAGATCAGCTTGCAAAGGTGCCGCTTATATGTGGCTGTCTTTCTAGAGGCGAGGACAGAGTCGAGACGGAGACACACAGGAGCTATTGCAAGAGTTTCCAGCAGGGCCGGCTTTAGGGCGGTGCAGCTGGTGAGGCCACACTGGGTGCTGACCTGGAAGAGGTGGGCACTGACCGCAGAGGAGGGGTGCTGTGTTTAGCAATAACATACGATTTAACTTACATTTAAAAACATTTGCTGCAGGGTTCCTTGTGCCTCTAGCTTTCAGGCAGCAATTAAAATGTCAAGATAGCTCTTATGAGCTTTGTCTAATGCCAGTTTTAGCGCAGTGGCTTAACATGCTTGCTGCAAAGAACAGAACTGTACTTTATGTGGGTAGCTGAGTGGATTAGTAAAGCCAGACCTTACCGGAGATTTAAAACAAATTACATTTATGTTAGAATAGGTCTATGGAGAGATGAGGAGCACTTTTGCTTGGTGGTAGTGAGGGAATCTCAGGAGGAGGTCATGGTGAGGGTGCAAAAAAACATTGTCGCCCCAGCACCACCAACACTAAAGCCAGCCCTGGTTTCCAGATACAATCAGTTACCAAAAGAAGACTCTTAATGGTGAGAAATCTACAGTTAGAAGTATCCATCAGAATTTTTTTTAACACCTGATGGAAAAACGAGACAACGGTTTGTGAAACTATGTGTAATGTAATACACACACTTAAAATAATTTAATGTAAACATATTTTAACAAAGAAATCCTAATCCAAGAATAAACCTTCTTCAGCAAGGCAAAGCCAAATCATTTAGCACTATTTATTGCTACTTAATAATAAAAAATAACAAACTGAGTTTGCCTCAAACAGAACCCAAACCTTCACAATTGAGAAGTGGAAAAAAAAATATTCTCTCCTTCTTCCAAAGTCAACATTTCAAAGAAAGACTGAAAACAAATAGTGTAGTGTTTGTCCCTGATTATTGCGGTCCCTGATTAACCATACAAATTGCACTAAAAAAACTGTATTTAAATGACCACGTGCCCCTGTAAACTGAGGTACATGGGGATTACTTCAAGGACCATAAAGACCTGCATTAAAGAACATAGAAGTGTTGGAAGACGCAGAAGGGTAGCGCTAAAACGGGCTAAAACGGGCGCCAATTTTCTAGAAAAAAAAGTCACACCCCTGAAGATACTGAGTGGACAATTGGAGGTATCATAAAGCTAACAAAAGCACTCTCCTGGGTGTTCTGTCTCCACACTCACATTACAGGACAACATAATGATGCTAACCCGTGGAGCGAACTCCTCCAACATTGACTGTTTCAAAGGGTCACAAAACAACTCCCTGTGATAATTTTAACTCCATTCAGAATCCCATATGTAGGTTTCGACTGTCTCGTAGTAGTTCATATACTTGACTGCTAATGAGCCCATCCTTTTTCTTATGTTTCCCAAATGTCAAGAACATACAGTATCTATCAACCATTATTTTGTTTTCCACTGACGAGCCATTTCAGACACCCAACTATAAACGATCTTCGGTATCCACAATGACTGTTACATGACGGAGCTTATTGTTACTCTGTTCTGTTGACCACACATATTATTCCAGATAATTGACCACTAAATAGTATTTGCAGCAAAGATCTCTTCCAGGACGTCCCCCCCCCCCCCCCTTGCTACATCCAAGATGGCGCCGCACTGGTTCTATTTTATTTCCCACTGACGCACCACGCTCACGTCACAACTGATGACAGTGCGGTGCTTTTAAGGTGCGAGTACAGATGCGATTTAAGCAGTCGCTTTTCATACCCGGTCACCTCCAGGATTGCAGTGATGGGGTAGGTCTACCAACACTGCCGCGCACAAGCCGTGAGTATACTTCATTCTCAACACCGCTTGGAATCTCTTGTAAGTACCATAAAATGACAGGAATATGTGTCTTCACTTTCAGAAACTTTACACTGCGCGGTGACTTTTATCCTGCAATACTTAAGGGGCTTGATATTTTTTCAGCAAGGGTAAGACATGGATAAACATTTCTGTCTATCACCTAAATGCCTTTCACTACTGCGTGGGGTGTTTTCGATGTGGATCGGTCATTACCAAGGCATCATACGCACAGGTGTTTGACGTGCTCACCTTGATATTTGTCCTTGCTTGTGCTACTCCACCTATTTTGCAAAATGAAATTGTCAAGCCAGATCAACGGACATGTCTAATGATGTACGCTTCTCTTCTTTAATTTATTCTACAGGTCGGAGGCTTTTAATACCTTTTTACTTCATGACAGTATCTCCATAATGAGTAAGACATACTAGTTTTCCCACACTTTGATTACCACTTAATACTCGGGTCCTAATCCAGTGCAGATTAGGATACCAATAGGTCCTGACAAATTAAGAAAGATCACCCTGACTCCTTTTACAGCAAGAAACATGTTGACCAGATACTGAACCCAACTAGTATCAGAACAGGAGGGACATTATTTACCTTCTAGCTCCACAGTGTTTTCATCCCTTAACAAGGACCAACAGTATAAAAAACTAGTGACGTGGAGGCCCTTAGTTAACTTAAATTTTAGTATTTCACTCACTTCCACTCCAGTTTACACCACTTCAGCACCCTCACTACAGGCTTGCTACAACTAACCAATCAAAAGAACTCCTGGAAAAAACCTCCTTGAGGGGCCCGGTAGGCACTGCAGCGCTGGCCCAATGAAGAGCTGCTCGATGATGAAGCATGCCACTAAATTGGGTGGGTGAGGGCCCTTGCTCCTGAATCTAAATATTCCATCTACCGCATCTTCCTGGGGATACACTAACAGTGTTTTTCCCAGCGGTAATATTAGGAACTGCGCACTCCATGTTTATTAGCATTTGTCTTGGGGGGGATTTCCATTTTCACTAGTGGTGGGTGGCTACGATTTTAACAGTGAGAGCACCACAGTCACTTCATACAGCAGTTTGTGCATTCTCGAAATCTGCACAGCCACCACTATTCAAAACAGGAGCACATTTACACAACCCCAAATAACCAAAACCAAAAGAATAGCGCATTATGACAGCACAACACTAAACGGCAGGACGTCATCATGATACAAAAAAAAAAAATCAACACACCAAGCCAATGCAACTAAATGTGTTGTTCTGCTGCATTTCCTTTGGACATTAGTGTGGAGTGTTGCACTGCGTGTAGAGTTAGGGATTTTTTTTTTTTAATGTTACACTGTTTTGTCCTCTGGTACTGATGTCTTGTGTGTGTGTGGGGCATATTAGTGTGCTAATGTGTTGTTCTCAGGTGTTGAGGTATTTCCTGTTGTGCTTTTTTGTTGCTGTGCTGTCTTTTTGATGTGTTTACATTTTTGTTGTGGTGTTATGGTGTGTGTGTTACTGTTGGCAATGTTGTATAGTCTTGTTTTCTTCCATTAATATTTTACTGTAACGCTGATGAGTTTTGTGTTGGTGTATTATTGTGGTATGTCTTTGTGCTGTCTTATACTGTTGTGGTGTTGCTGTGTTGTCACTGTGCTGTAGTCTTGTGTTCTTATTTTTGTTGTTTTGTGGTGCAATTTATTATTAATATTAGGCAGCATCTACAATAGTACACATGAAGTTGTCAAATGAGACACTAATATATCGCACATGATACATTCCAACGGAGCAATGCAAAAGATTTCTTAGCATGAAAGAGGAGAACGACCTTGTGGTATAGCACAGTGGCGGAAACCTTCAAGGTATACCTGGTACATAGCCGTTGCACAAAGCTAGAACTAACAGAAAATAAGCAAATGTTACCGACAAGATATAAGACTCCACCTCTCCCATCCTCACTCCAACCCCGTCCATAAACCCATACTTAAGTGGTCCTACAACAAACTGGACATGTCTCCATTAGCTGTCTCTCCACCAAGGTTCTTGAAACTCTCCTATCCCTCCCCGAGGGTAGACTCTAAGGGGTATGGGGCAATGAACATTAGGAAGGTTCAAAACGTTGATCAGGTCGGGTAATGAGCCGGTTTTATAAACACCCCAGTCGGGATATGAAAGCTGATGACAGGGGAGGAGAAAAAGTCCTATTATCCTGGAGGGATGAATGATTGCTGTACCTATGGGGGGGGGGGAGAAAAGTTATATGGGAAGGACAGAGAGGGGGGACGGGAACCGAGGAGGGATGCCATAGTGCCAATTGCATAGCATGGGGGAGATGATGTCACACCTGGGTAATAACAGGAGTTAGGTCTCAATTCAGCCAGGAATGTGTCTGAAAATAGAAAGAAAAGAGAGAAGAGAGAAAAAAAAGAGGGAACATAACAGGAGAGTATTTCTACTGGATATACGTGAGCGCGAGGGAAGCAGAGATAAGCATGAAAACGAGGGGATAGATGGTAATAGCGTAAAGTATGTGCAGGTTATGACAGAGATGGTCGCTGAAATAATAGCAAAAATGCTGAAATGCTGAGATGCTGAGACGACTGAGGGGGGAATGATTAAGGGGAAGGAGAGGTGAAATGTAGAGGGCACGGTGGGGAAGAGTTAGCGTGAATAGCATGAGTAGGGAGCACAGCAGAGGAGAGAAAGAGGTGTGGGGGGGAGCGCGGGAAAGAGGGGGCAGCTCGCCCCTGAAGGGGTCAAAAGGAGAGCAGATGGGGACGTAGATCTGTGCTCTACTGGAACCAGGGTGACGCCAAAGTGGGTGGAAGCATATCGATATGTGAGCAGGTGGTTTCTAGGAGCCTACGTCTCCATTTGGTCGTCGTGAGCCGGGGCACCCTCAGTGGATACTCAGCCCACTGGCCCTGACAGAAACGGGGTCCATGTTTGTAGGAACACGTCCAGTTTATCCTGTATGCTGTATATGAGTCGTTCATGGGAAGCGGCCTGATACATTGCAATAGTTCATTCCTCATGGGAGGGGAACGTTTCTGCGCACCAATGTCAGAGTATACAGACTTTGGCTGTGGCCAATGTTGTGTGTAATAAGCGGCGTTGCGGTCGTGAAAGGTCGCATATGTCTCCGGTATCATGTAGTAGTAATAGAGCGTGGGTGAGAGGAGATGGTAAGGGTGCCCCCCCACTGATCGCCAGAAGGGTTGAATGATGGGGCAATCATGTAGGATATGCAGCAAATCGCAGCGAGCATGAGGACATCTCCAACATTAGGCATTGGGAAACAATCCTGCATTACGCAGTTTCTGGGGGGTCCAGTACCACTCATGTAATGTCTTAAAAAGACTAAATTTCAAACGGGCCTCTCGAGCTCCTCAGTCTCTGGTCTCAATCAATTCTGCCCAGTCCTCCATGTCGTATTCAATCTGTAAACGTGCCCGCCACTTAGTTTTAAGGGAGAGAAGTAGGGGGAGGGAAAAAAGGTGCAGATTCATCAATGCCTACAGACCCGATATAGCTCCCCGGATATGACCCCAGGTCTCCAGATACTGGAGTATTGGAGATTAAGGGAGTCGCCAAGGGGGATTCCCCAAGCACCTCTCCATAAAGTGCCTGAGCTGTATAAGTTGCTACGAATGGTGCGCCAGCAGATTCAATTCTTCTCTGAGTTCTGCAAACGACTTCAATCTGTCCCCTGTCAGAAGCTGATCCAATCTCAGGAGACCCTTTGAACGCCACTCCTCCCACAAAATCGTCTTTACCCCTATCAGGAAACCTCTATTGCCCCATATCGGTGCCATGTCATGTATCTGGGGGTCCACTTTCATTAAGCGATGTGACTGCCGCAATGCATGTTGCATGGCTCTTTATCATGGGGTTGGTGGTATGATGTGGCATCATGCCTGCATTATAGAGCAAGTGGATCCCTCAGGGGGAGTGTGAAACAAGCCGATCCACCTCGACCCAGAGCGGGGGGTCCCTTACATCAGGAAGTAGAAAGACTAATTGCAAGAGATGTAATGCCAGGGTATAGTATTCCACTGAGGGAAGACCCAGTCCTCAGCACTCGCGCCTGGCGAGCAGCGCTACTCTAGGTAGCCGCTGACGCATGGACCCACAGTCAAAGGCCCTGATACAACGATCTATCTCTCTGAGAAGAGTCAAGGGTATCCGCAGAGGTAGCAGGCCTAGGACGTATAAGAATCGCAGGAACATCACCACGTGGAGAGGCCCAGGTGTGCCCACTTTTCAAAGTCACGTTTCATACTGGCCAGCAGCGGGTCCAGGTTGTCGGCCACCATTCTCTCCAAGCCCCTGTTGATGTCAATACCCAGGTAATGAAGACGTGTCTGCTTCCATTTGACAGAGAATCCCTGGACTGATGCACTTACTGTCATTGGGGATATCAGCAATGCCTCACTCTTATCCCAGTTAATCTGATATCCTGAAAGAAGTTCAAATTCTGACAGGATAGTTTTGAGAGCCGTTAGGGATTCGGTCAAGTCAGTAAGGGTAAGTAAGATATCATCAGTGTATAGGTAGATGGTGGAGCAACCCCTTGGGACCAGTATTCCAGAGATGAGGCTGGAACTACGAATTGTCGCCGCTAAGGGTTCAACGGCCAATAGAAATAATAACGGAGATAAAGGACAGCCCTGGCGAGTCCCCCTCTTAATAGGGAAAGTGTCTGACAGAAACCCGCCACAGTTGACTTTGGCCAACGGAGAGTCATACAGCAAGCACACTAATAATAAATCCAGTCCCCAAATCAATGCGTTTCATTGTTTCGAAAAGGTGACACCACTCTATACGATCAAAAGCCTTCTCGGCATCTAATGAGAGAACAAGGGCTTCCTCACGAGAGTCCCGGGCCGTCCAAATAGCTTGAAGGAGTGTACGTAGATGGTTCCTGGAAGAGCGACCAGGTACAAAACCAACATGTGTGTGATGAACTAGGGACGGTATGACCTTCTTGAGGCGGGACGCCAAGATTCCTGCCAAGATCTTGATATCTCCGTTGAGGAGGGATATGGGACGGTAACTGCCGCAAAGAAGAGGATCCTTACCTGGTTTGGGCAGAACTATGATAGAAGCTTTGTTGGAAATAGGATGTAGTGAGCCTGTCTGATCAGCTCCTCAAAATGCCTCATATAGGGCATCTACTGTATCCTCTCCTGTCCATATGTAGAATTCCGTTGGATATCCGTCCTCACCGGGAGCTTTATGGTATGGGAGGTTAGCTATCGCTTGCTGTATTTCTTCCTTGCTGATGTTCCTCTCCAAGAGAGCTCTGCCTTCTGCCGAAAGACACGGTAGTTTAGCCTTCTCAAGGAAAGCAGCCAACATGTCCGTGTCGACAGTGGTCTCCGGGGAGTAAAGGGTTTGATAGAAACGACCGAACTCGTCTGCTATTGCCTGAGGATGGGTGATAAGCGTGCCGTTGGCACCTTGTAAAGCCGGAATGGCTAGTGCCGCCTCACGTTGACGGAGGTGGGCTGCCAAAAGGTGGCCCGCCTTCTCTCCATGCTCATAGTGGTGACCTCTCAGTCGCTGTAAGGCGTATTCCGCACAACATGTATAGAGGGAGTTAAGCTCCATTTTGGCTTGTTCGAGACAACGGCGGGTGGGCAAAGAGGGGGCTAAAGTGTATTCCCGAGTAGTCTGAGCTATGCATTCTTCCAATGTCGTCTGTTGGACGCGTCTTTGGGCATTGGAAATGGCTGCATCTCTCATGAGCTGACCCCTGATCGTTGCCTTTGCCACCGCCCACTACAACTGAGGCGAAGAAACTGACCCTCTATTGTCATGGAGATATGTGGCAACATGGGATCTGAGCTGTTCCTTTCTCTTTGGGGTGCCGTATCTGGAGGTTTGGAGACGCCACGGTTTGCGACCGGGTGAGGCCAGCCCTAGATTCAGGGCCAACAGTACCGGGGAATGATCTGACAGAGCGGCCAGTAGAATTTCAGACGTTCTAATCGCCTGCAACATCCGATGGATGACCAGAGAGTAATCCAGTCTAGATTGAGTCCCATGGACTGTAGAAAGAAAGGTATATTCTCGGTCGGATGGATGGGCAAGACGCCAATGATCTAGCAGGCCATGGTCCGACTGGACATCCCTTAGGAGGGCATGATCGGCATTATTGCCTGTGTCAAGACCACCTGACCTATTGAGGATGGCGTCCTGAACCAGGTGCCAGTCCCCACCCAGGAGGTATTGGGAAGCGCCTATCTATGTCAATAGTCGGTTAAGAGAAAGGGAAAAAAAACGTTTGGAGCCCGTGGGGTCATAAACAGTGCCAGCTCAAACTGTGGAAGCTTCAAGCTTGGTGAAGACATACCGCCCCTCTGGGTCACACCACGTCTTGAGGAGCCTGAACTGCAGTGACAGACGAATGAGTATCGCCACTCCACATTTACGCCCTGAGCCCTGTGTTTCATTATGCACATATGGTGCTCCACTGAAGAGTACTTTGTCTAGCCAGTCTCTGCGGAGTTTCTAAGATTCCGATGCAATAGAGCGATATCAGTTCCTTTAGATCGAAGGTAAGATAGGACTTTTTGTCTCTTGATATAATTTGTCATGCCATGTACGTTCCAAGAAAGGACCGTCAATGGGGTCACCGCACCCATCTTTGGACTCGGTTGAGTCGATGTCGGAGGTAGGCTGGGAGACTCTAGCGCGTTAGAATTCCTAGTGCAATAGAAGAGTAGGGGCAACAAATCTCCAGGCTCTCATGTACTATGGGAGAACTTATGGGAGGGAAGGAGAAGCAGTGGAGGAAACCCTCGGTCAAGGAATAGGAGAGAGAAGAGAAAAAAAAGGGGGGGGGAAGATAGGAAAGCAAGAAGGGGGAACAGGGAATGGGAGAATATAGAGAGAAATAACGGTCGCATGAGAAAGGATGGGATACGTGCAGTCGTGCAGGAGCGAAAGAAGGAGAAAGAAATAGACAGAGAATAGGTAAAGAGAAGGAAAAGAAGCTAAAACACCAGTAAGCAAGGCGATACCTCGCAGCTGGATGCTCTGTTAAACTGCTGGTCAAAACCTTTAAGACCCGCCCGCCGGGTGGGTCCCCCGAGGAGCGGAAGGGGAAGGAACAGGTATACATGCAATCCAACCGAACCCCCCCAAAGTACCCATCAGCATAAAACGTCTTATAATATTTGTGGGAATGGATAGTAGAAAGCGCTCAGCAAGACAGGATGTGGTGTGGAACATCTCTGGGAGGGGGCATAGAGAGGGGACCGCTGCCCGACCAGCAGGCGGGATTGACGGCCGACTAGCCGTGCCCAGAGAAGCAGGAAAGGTGGGTGGATACCCTACTACATCACCGCCAGGCCAATGTCGCCTGCGCAACATCACCGAAGGCCTCGCGGGGACGTCAACAGCGATCCCTGACTAGAAAGCAAGGTAAGTGTGATCTATGACCTGGGACAAGGGCTCCATGATTTGGATGAGGGAGTGTGTAACAGCACGCCATAAGGAGCTCCGTAATGGAACACACTCATCCAGGAGTGGATCAATTTAAATTCAAAGGCAGGCACCTCACTACGCACGCCACTTACGCGCAACTCCAGGATGACCAGCAAAGTGGGGTGGGTGGAGGGGAGGGAGGCAAACCCCACCGCTGTCTGACAGGGGAAGAGCATCAGAATCACCCTTGGTGCCTGACCCCCGGTAATCCACAGTTGACGCGGACCCACAGGGTAAATAACAGAAAATTACACAAGATGAGAGGACACAACAGGGGATGCCGAGAGCACCTAAGGGCCAAATTGCATCCTGCAGCTAGGGATAAAGCGCGGGTGTGGACAGGATGGGGTGCATAATACAAATAACGCTATTGATGAACATGCTAACCTGTGTGTACTGCAATTTAAAACATAAGGGAATAAACCTGAATAAATCTAATAATCATGTTGCCTGTTCGGCTGTCCCACCCAAAGGGGGATCCTCAGGACGCCTGTATAAGCTAATAATGAAATAAGCCCATAAATGGAAATGAATAACCCTGGCGACAACATGCAAAAAAATGATACTTTGCTGTCCTCACCCCTGCTCCCCCACCCCACCACCAGAGACCACAATAATAAAAACAGATCACAATGACACTTAGCTGCCCAATTCGGGGGTGAGCAATGTTGGTTGCAAGATAGAGAGTCCCCTGAAGGTTACCAAGACCAACATTACGGTTGTTCCTTCAGAGCTGGCTTCAGAGGAGATCGGGATTTGTCTCTGCGTTGGTCCTGAGTGTGGGCAATCGTCGCTTGGAAAGCATGAGCTCTTCCATCCTGCGATTTAGGCGAGCGGTCAGAGACTCTGCCCCTCTTCTGCGCCACAGAACAGTGATGTTGGGGCAAGGAGGCAGTGGCGGAAGAAGGATCTCCAGATGTGAGGGCGTCAGGATCCAGAGGTGCAAAGGATTAGTCCATAGGATGGTGAGCGAGACCGTCCAGGAAGGAGTCGAGGTCCACAGGTTCCGTTAAGTCTCTTGATTTTCCATTATGAGTTATCCACATGCGAGACGGCTCAAAAAGGCCACATTTGACGTCGAGGTTCCTAAGCTGCGGCCGAAGGGCCAAGAACGCCTTCCATTTCTCACTTGTCGTCTTGGTAAAGACCGCCGCCACTCTGATCTCGTGTCCCTCAAGGGAATACGGACCACGCAACCTGGCCATGGAGATAATCTGATGAGCCTGATCATGGTGCAGAAAGTATGCAATTATGGGGCGAGGTCATTCAGAGGCCCCTTTATGCATTGGGCCAATCCTGTGTACTCTTTGGAACTCCAATGGAGGGGAGAAATCCAGGCCAGTGAGTTCAGGTATAAGGTTTTTGTGAAAAATCGAAATGTCGGAGCCTTCTTTATGTTCTGGGATGCCAAAAAAACTAACATTGTCCCTACGGCTCCTGTCCTCCAGGTCTGCGACTTTCGTTCATAAAAGACACAGCTCAGCATCCCGGTCTGGTAACGTCGCGACTTGGTCCTCCACAGTTGTGAAACGGTGGTCTAGATCAGTGACTGTCTCACGAAAACCAGCTATATCTGCGCGGATGGAGGTGGAGGCCACGGCCAGGTCCGATATCTTCAAGCCCATTGCCTCTAGGCAATGCCCCACTGCAGTTATCTCTTGCAAAATGCAGTCTGTAGCCTCTACTGTGCGGGGGTCAGTTGGAGAGACGAAGGAGCCTGGAGGGGCCGTCAGTGCTGCCATGACTTTAGGTTGTGCGATGGCCTCAGAGAATAGTAGTTGGTGGGAGTGCTTGCCTGAAGGTTTCCCGTTTGGTATTGCCCCGGAGGGGGGGGGGGGGGTTGGCGGACTTGGAAGGTTTGCTGAATATATCGAAGCCGCGGAGCCTCGTTCCCAACGGAAGGGCAGCGAGGATGGCATAGTGACTGTCAAAGTCGCTGGGGCTATAGCCTCGGTAAGAGGGTCAGTGAGGCAAACTAGACCTCAAGAGAGACCTCAGGAGAGATATCATGTATGGTGCAGGGGGCCTGTGTCTGTTAGGGTATTCCAACACGAGAGACCCGCAGCACCCCAATGGTTTCTTTCAACCAGGATGGAAGCAGTCCCCCCTCGGAGACCTCCTAAAGTCAGCTCTTGTTATCTCTGGGCCTCAGGCCGTGTTTCATGCCTGGTCTGGTGCAAGAGGGAACAGATCGAAAGGGAGGCTCCGACGACAGCTAGAAGCGCAGGACACAAGAGCCCCAGGATGATATGCCCTTTCAGAAACCTTTTCACGTCACCGAATCAGCCAGACAGGAGATCCCTTACCCTCTACGATACCGCACCGGGTCATCCGATGTATCTCTGTGGTAGGCTCTTCTCCACCAGATCTTACGAATCCAGCCTCCACTCCTACCTGGGGGTACCCTGGACCATCAGATGTAGTTTCTGCTAACTCGGTCCCCAGCCTCTCGCATCACAGTGGGAATTCCGCACCCAGGCATCCAAGGTCCCTCAAGCCGGGGCAGATCGTGGATCAGCGCAGATCACTTGTCCCCGTCCCCCTCCGCCATCTGTCTCTCCCAGGATGTTTGCGGTGTCCCCCGCAATGCTGCAGTGCGCTGCGATGAGTTAGGGCGCTGACCCTCCGGCCCAGCAACGAGGGGGGCAGGGCGTTCTCCTCTCATCTCACTCGCCTGAAGGTCCAGGTTTTAAAACTGGGATTACCTCCCAATCCGTTCTGCGCAACAGGGGAGAACTCCCGGCCACCAAGCTCAGCAGTAGGGCCCTCCGCCCTCTGAGAGAAATGTAGGCCTAGGTCGCGACCCAGCGTGCCGCGCCAGGTCGCATCCGATTATGGCGTCCCGGTGCGCTGAAGGACCCGGCCCTCATCTGGAGGGTGTAAACGGGAGTGCCCCGCCGCTGTACGGGTGTTTCTGGGCAGCGAGGAGGCTCCCAGTCCAATGGGCAACCCCTCCAGGGCCACCGATCCAAGTTGCGCCGCGCGACCAAGGAGAGAACGCTCCCGGCCACCCGGCCTTGTCCAAGTGCCTTCCTCCCCTCAGGAAAGAAGGGGTTGCGGCCCAGCGCGCCGCGCCAGGCCGCAGCAGTCTACGGTGCTCCAGAGGGTAAAAGGAGCCGGCCCCTGCCCGGAGACCGAGAATTTCGGAGCCCCTCCGTCGCGTGTATATTCCTGGACAGCACGGGGGCTTAGATGTCAGCCGGCTCCCCCTCCGTGGCCTCCGACCCTACCCGGCGGCAAAGCTCCTTGCTCAGGCCGCCATTCGTGTCGGCGGCCAGACCACGCCCCCTTGTCTGTCTTCTTATTTTTAATATACTATTCTGTTATGCATTTTAAATGTGACACAGTTACAAACAGGCGAAAGCGCAGGATGGCTTTTGAAGTCAAAGCACGTCTTGCAGAGATCGACGAGGACTCAAGGTATTGAAGAAGAGTGCTCAGGTGGTTAATGCACTTATTCCAGGAATCTGTACCAAGTTTTTGTCCCTGCTGCAGAGTACTGTGCGTGACCAGTGCTTAGTTTGTAAAAGAGTAAGTGTTGGTGTCAAAAGCAGTGTACATAAGTTGGTGGCCTGGGGAGGCGAGGGTGGGGGAGAGGGAGTGCCAAATTATTCCACCTCATTCCTCCTTCATCCACAACCAGTCAAAGCCCATTTTTCTCACACGTTCAGGTTCTTTTTCATCCTTGGTTTATTTCTTTACCGTGGTTACTACGTCTTTCTCGTCATTTTCCTTTACCATTTTTGTGTTTTTCTCTCTATTGCTATATGTCAAAGTCTGAGTGGAAAAAATAAGTGCCAGTGGGCCCCATCTGCAGACAGCAGGTCAAATTAAGCACTGTATGTAACCTGTAGCTCACAAGTTCAAATACTGAAAATATTTCTCATTGCATTCATTCATTTGCTGAAGATGTTCTAGTGCAGTTTGCCTTCATAAGTTGCAGTCCTGGAGAATTAGGGCAGTGGGCTATGCACGTGCCAACACGATCGCATTGAACCCTGCAAAGGATACCAAGATAGGGTGACCAGATTTTGAGGAGCAAAAACCAGGACAGGTCAGACATGAAAGAAGGACTAAAGACTTTACTCTCAGTTTTATATCTGGCCTGCCCCATTTTTTTGTCTAGCTTTGTGAATGCGTGCCTATATATGTGTGTATATGGATATGTACACACACACACCCACACACACACACACAAATATACACATTTACAAGACCACATAGATAAAATTAGCTATGGCTTGACCTCCCACCGTGCACCCCCAACTCACCCACACCCACCTCTCACCTGCTCCCCACGCCATCTCTGCTGGGAGCAGACAGGGGATTGTATTGCCTGACAGTAACAGATAAGTTACTTTAATTATTTCATACTTTGTAGGCATCTTTAACTTATGCTTCCCTAGATGATCTGGCTTTTGTCCCAAAAACCGGAACATGTATTTAATGACATTTATTTAAAATTAAGAGAAGGGTCGGGACACTGGGACAGTCCTCTAAAAACGGGGGCTGTCTGGGGAAATCCAGGACGTCTGGTCTCCCTATATCAAGAGCATTTACCAACTGACCTTGCATTTATAGCTGGGCTCCAAGGCCAGGGGCCGAGGAGGTTGTAGGAGGGGAGCAGCATTCAGTCACGCAGCCTTCCTGGAGGCAGGAGCGCGAGCATGAACCTGACACTGCAGCCTTTGAACCTGTATCCCTTTGAACGGATGCACTTCGTTGTAAATTCATAATTGGACTTTTCTTGCCACATAAACTGGTCAACCCTGCCTCATAATTTTGTCTTTTCCAGCCTTAACATTCCAGTGGCTCTGCATTTAACTAAAGTCCGTTTACTTTCTTCCTGTATCTGCAGCACAAAATGTAAAGGGTGCCATTGAGCATCCTCATTTAAATCTGTCATGCTAATTCCCATAGAATACCACTTTCACCACCCGCCATCAGAGTTGCTGGCTGGCTAACACAATTCCCCAAAGAAAGACACAAGACAGCCACAGAGGAGAAATAAACTAGAAGGGTCACCCAAACATATCAAGACTATTCAAACAGTCTTAGTGTAATACAGATGTTAGGTTGGCCTGAATCATGGTCATAATTGTAATAAAGAGAGATTATTAATACACATACAATTATCCCAGAGAATCGGTAGTCGTTTTAGAAGGTGCCTGCGTCACTCCACACGAGATTTCTGCGGTCCTTCTGGTGTAGGGTGAAGACAGGGAGTCCCCAGAGCATGCACACCGTGGAAACTGTTGCAGTTGCTGGCTGGAGCTGAAGTTGCAGAGTCGCAGTAGTCTTTCTGGATACTTTGTTGCAGTTACAGTGGTTCCTGGAGCAGTCTGTGGTTTATCCGAGGTCAGAGGATGAAGCAGGAGTTGCAGAGGATTCCTGGTGGAAACTTGAAAGCCAAATCTGAAGAGGATCCCACAGGAGGACCCTAAATAGCCCTGAGAGGGCCTAACTAGGTATGCACCTATCAGGAGGGGTCTCTGACGTCACCTGCTGGCACTGGCCACTCAGAGGCCTCCAGAGTGTCCCAACACTTTGGAAAACAAGATGGCTGATGCCTGTGACACACCGGGGGAGCTCTGGACACACCCCTGGGGTGTTGATGGACAGGGGAGTGGTCACTCCCCTTTCCTTTGTCCAGTTTTGTGCCAGAGCAGGGACTGGGGGTCCTAAACCGGTGTAGACTGGCTTATGCAAGGAGGGCACCATCTGTGCCCTCAAAGCATTTCCAGAGGCTCTGGGAGGCTACCCCTCCCTAGCCTGTAACACCTATTTCCAAAGGGAGAGGGTGTAATACCCTCCTTCCAAAGGAAATTGTTTGTTCTGCATTCCTGGGAGTGAGCTGCTCAGACCAATGGAGGGCAGAACCCTGTCTGTGAGGTGGCAGCAGCTGTAGCTGAAGTGCAAGCCTCAGAGAGCTGGTTTGGCAGTACTGGGGGTCTGGAGCCCCCAGATTTGGAATGAGGGACAATTCCATGATCTTAGACACCTTACATGGCCAGATTCGGAGTTACCATTGTGAAGCTACATATAGGTATTGACCTATATATAGTGCACGCGTGTAATGGCGTCCCCGTACCTTTGCTAGTGCAAGGGTGCCCTCACACTTAGTAACCTTGCACCTAGCCTTCGGTAAATGAAGGTTAGACATATAGGTGATTTATAAGTTACTTAAGTGCAGTGAAAATTGCTGTGAAATAGTGTGTGCACAATTCCACGCAGGCTGCAGTGACAGTCCTGTGAAAGGGTTTGTATGAGCTCCTTATGGGTGGCAAAAGAAGTGATTCAGCCCATATGGATCTCCTGGAACCCCAATGCCCTAGGTACCTAGGTACCATATACTAGGGAATTATAAGGGGGATCCAGTGTGCCAACTGGAATTGGTAAATGATGTCACTAGCCAATAGTGATTAATGTGGAAGCAGAGAGAGCATAAGCACTGAGGTTCTGGTTAACAGAGCCTCAGTGACA
This sequence comes from Pleurodeles waltl, assembly GCF_031143425.1. NCBI lineage: Eukaryota > Metazoa > Chordata > Amphibia > Caudata > Salamandridae > Pleurodeles > Pleurodeles waltl. The sequence goes on from NC_090449.1 coordinate 151,517,219, forward strand.
CAGTTAAGCACTACTGACAACACACACATTAGGTCACAAACTATGAGCACTGGGGTGCTGACCAGCAGGATCCCAGTGAGACAGGCAAAAACATACTGACATACAGGTAAAAATGAGGGTAACATGCCAAGGAAGATGGTACTTTCCTACAGTTGTCCAGTCTGATATTTTCTTAACTTTCCTACAGTTGTCCAGTCTGATATTTTATTAACAGTTCATGGCCCTGAGCAGGCATGTTTGGTGAGAGAAATGGTCGGGAACATCTCCTCGAATGGACTTTGTTACTAGCATCTCATATTGGAATGCCATTGTGAGATGTAAAGCAGCATGCATAGAATGCAACTAATTGGGACCTGCAGTGCTGGACCAGGGTGCAGTCCGACGAGTTGTAAGCTTTATCTGTCAGATCGCTTTAGGTATTCCATGTCTATTCAGCAGATGATGACTGGTTTAGGGGCTGTTACAGTACTACATGATGAGTAAGACCCATAGCGGACATGTCTTGTGTGAGCATAAGAGTGTTACCCTGGGTACCTCAGTACCATATACTAGGGAATTATAAGGGTGTTCCAGTATGCCAATGTAAATTGCTAAAATTGGTCACTAGCCTGTTAGTGACAATTTGGAAAGAAATGAGAGAGCATAACCACTGAGGTTCTGATTAGCAGAGCCTCAGTGAGACAGTTAGTCATAACACAGGTAACACATACAGGGCACACATATGAGCACTGGGGCCCTGGCTGGCAGGGTCCCAGTGACACATACAACTAAAACAACATATATACAGTGAAATATAGGGGTAACATGCCAGGCAAGATGGTACTTTCCTACACAACCCCCCCCAAATGAATGACAATAAGACTAGCCATGACCTGATGAGGCTTCATTGTTTAAGTGGAAATATCTGGAGAGTTCATCTGCATTGGAGTGGGTACTCCCAGGTCTATGTTCCACTGTATAGTCCATTCCCTGTAGGGATATGGACCACCTCAACAATTTAGGATTTTCACCTTTCATTTCTTTTAGCCAAAGTAGAGGTTTGTGGTCTGTCTGAACAATGAAGTGAGTGCCAAACAGGTATGGCCTCAACTTCTTCAGTGCCCAGACCACAGCAAAGGCCTCCCTCTCTATGGCAGACCAACGCTTTTCTCTAGGGGTCAACCTTCTGCTGATAAAAGCAACATGTTGATCCTGGCCCTCAGAATTAAGTTGTGATAAGACTGCCCGACCCCTAATTCAGATGCATCAGTTTGGACAATGAATTTTTTGGAGTAACAGGGGCTTTTCAGGACAGGTGCAGAGCACATGGCCTGCTTCAGCTCCTCAAAAGCTTTCTGACAGCTAGCTGTCCACAATACCTTTTTAGGCATTTTCTTAGATGTGAGGTCATTAAGAGGGGCTGCTATGGAGCCATAGTTCTTTATGAACCTCCTGTAATACCCAGTGAGGCCTAAGAAGGCTCTCACCTGGGTCTGAGTTGTAGGGGGAACCCAATCTATAATAGTTTGGATTTTCCCCTGAAGTGGTGCAATCTGTTCTCCACCTACAAGGTGTCCCAGATAAACCACTTTCCCCTGCCCTATCTGGCACTTTGAAGCCTTGATAGTAAGGCCTGCCTTTAGCAGGGCCTCCAAAACTTTCCACAGGTGGACCAGGTGATCATCCCAGGTGGAGCTAAAGGCAGCTATATAATCTAGATATGCTGCACTAAAAGCTTCCAACCCTTGCAGGACTGTATTCACCAACCTCTGAAAATTGGCAGGTGCAATTTTCAACCCAAAAGGCATTACTGTAAATTGGTAGTGCCCTCCAATGGTTGAAAATGCAGTTTTTGCTTTAGCATCCTCTGATAACTTGATCTGCCAATACCCTGCAGTCAAATCAAAGGTGCTTAGATACTTGGCAGATGCCAGTGTATCTATTAGCTCATCTGCCCTGGGTATAGGGTGAGCATCAGTTTTAGTTACCTGGTTGAGACCTCTATAATCTACACAAAACCGCATTTCCTTCTTTCCATCTTTGGAATGAGGTTTTGGTACAAGTACCACAGGAGAGGCCCATGGACTTTCAGAGTGCTCAACCACTCCCAGTTCAAGCATTTTCTGAACCTCTTGTTTTATGCAGTCTCTGCCATGGTCAGGCTGCCTATAGATCTTACTTTTGACAGGCAAGCTGTCTCCAGTATCTATAGTGTGCTCACACCAGGAAGTGGTGCCTGGCTCAGTAGAAAAGAGTTCAGAAAACTGACCCAGGAGATTTATGCAGTGGTCTTTCTGCTCAGCAGTAAGACAATCTGCCAGAACTACACCTTCCACTAGAGCATCTTGTTCTGTGGAAGAGAAGAGATCAGGGAGAGGGTCACTCTCTTCTTCCTGTCCTTCATCTGTTGCCATGAGCAGGGTGAGATCAGCCCTGTCATAGTAGGGTTTCAGGCGATTGACATGGAGGACCCTAAAGGGACTCCTGGCAGTGCCCAAGTCAACCAAGTAGGTGACTTCTCCCTTTTTCTCAACAATAATGTGGGGTCCACTCCATTTGTCTTGGAGTGCTCTTGGGGCCACAGGCTCCAAGACCCACACTTTCTGCCCTGGTTGGTACTGAATCAGAACACTCTTCTGGTCATGCCATTGCTTTTGGAGCTCTTGGCTGGCCTGAAGGTTTTTACTGGCCTTTTTCATGTACTCAGCCATCCTAGATCTTAGGCCAAGTACATAGTCCACTATGTCTTGCTTAGGAGCTTTTAAAGGTTGTTCCCAACCCTCCTTAACAAGTGTTAGAGGACCTCTTACAGGGTGTCCAAATAGGAGTTCAAAGGGACTGAAGCCCACTCCTTTTTGGGGTACCTCCCTGTAAGCAAAAAGGAGGCAAGGTAACAGGACATCCCATCTCCTGCGGAGTTTTTCAGGGAGTCCCATTATCATTCCTTTGAGAGTTTTATTAAACTTCTCAACCAGTCCATTTGTTTGTGGATGATAGGGTGTGGTGAACTTGTATGTAACACCACATTCCTTCTACATGGCTTTTAAGTAAGCAGACATGAAATTGCTTCCCCTGTCTGATACCACCTCTTTTGGGAAGCCCACCCTGGAAAAGATTCCCAGGAGGGCCTTTGCCACTGCAGGAGCTGTAGTGGTCCTTAGAGGAATTGCTTCAGGATATCTGGTGGCATGGTCCACTACCACCAAAATAAACCTATTGCCTGAAGCAGTAGGAGGGTCAAGGGGGGCAACTATGTCAACCCCTACCCTTTCAAAGGGGACCCCAACCACAGGTAGTGGAATAAGGGGAGCCTTTGGAGTGCCACCTGTTTTGCCACTGGCTTGACAGGTTTCACAGTACTTACAAAATTCCTTTGTGTCCTCTGACATTCTAGGCCAAGGAAACAAGGGGACAAGCCTGTCCCAAGTTTTCATTTGCTCTAAATGTCCAGCCAAGGGAATGTCGTGGGCTAGAGTTAGGAGGAACTCTCTGTATTGCTGAGGAATCACCAATCTCCTGGCAGCTCCAGGTTTTGGATCCCTTGCTTCAGTATACAAGAGGTTGTCCTCCCAGTAAACTCTGTGAGAGTCACTGACATCCCCATTTGCTTGTTTGACAGCTTGCTGTCTTAGACCCTCTAGTGTGGGACAGGTCTGCTGTGCCACACTCAGCTCCTCCCTGGCAGGTCCCCCTCCACCCAAAAGCTTAGCAGTGTCTGCTTCCAGCTCCTCTGGTGTAGGTTCTGCATAGGGTGGAAATTCTTCTTCCTCAGAAGTTGAATCCACTGTAGAGGGAGGGATAGTAGGCAGTGTTTTACCTTTGCTAACCCTAGCTTTAGGGAGCACTTGGCCCATTCTTCCAGGATCCAAGTCACCCTGTCCTTTTTGCTTTTTGGCCTGGGCCCTTGTCAAAGCAAAAATATGCCCAGGAATGCCCAGCATTGCTGCATGAGCCTCCAACTCCACTTCTGACCAAGCTGATGTCTCTAAATCGTTCCCTAGTAGACAGTCTACAGGTAAATCTGAGGCAACCACAACTTTTTTGGACCAGTAAACCCCCCCCCCCAGTTGAGATTTACAACAGCCATGGGGTGGCTAAGTGTGTTGTTATGAGCATCAGTCACTTGGTACTGGTGACCAAGTAGGTGTTGTTCAGGGTGGACCAGTTTCTCTATTACCATGGTAACACTGGCACCTGTGTCCCTGTAGGCCTGAACCTCAACACCATTTATTAGGGGAAGTTGCTTGTACTTATCCATATTAAGGGGACAAGCAACCAAGGTGGCCAAATCAATGGCACCTTCAGAGACTAGCACAGCCTCTGTGGTCTCCCTAACAAGACCAACCCCAACTAAATTACCAAAAGTGAGCCCAGCTACTCCCTTGGTTTGGCTATTAGTAGGTTTACTCCCACCACCACTGCTATTACTAGGGGCACTAGGTGTAGCAGTAGGGGTTGTGGTAGTGGGAGGCTTGGTGCTTTTCTTTGGACAACTGGGATCAGTTGTCCAACGGCCTTTTATTTTACATAAATAGCACCATGGTTTTTCTTTATTTTGATTTGAAGAGGATTTGGGCCCACCACCCCCACCAGAGTGTTTTGTGGGCCTGATGAAGACTCATTTTTAGATTTGTCCCCACCCTTGTCAGAAGACTTACCGTCCTTCTTCTTGCTATCCTTGTCACCCCCTGTATGAACTTTTCTGTTCACCCTTGTTCTGACCCATTTGTCTGCCTTCTTTCCCAATTCTTGGGGAGAGGTCAGATCAGAGTCCACGAGGTACTGGTGCAACAAATCAGACACACAATTATTAAGAATATGCTCTCTCAGGATTAAGTTATACAGGCTTTCATAGTCAGAAACTTTACTGCCATGTAACCACCTCTCCAAGGCCTTCACTGAATGGTCAACAAAGTCTACCCAGTCTTGTGAAGACTCCTTTTTGGTTCCTCTGAACTTGATCCTGTACTGTTCAGTGGTTAAGCCATAACCATCTAGGAGTGCATTCTTAAGAACTGTAAAATTATTGGCATCACTTTCCTTCACAGCAAGGAGCCTATCCCTACCCTTTCCACTGAAAGATAGCCATAGGATAGCAGCCCACTGCCTTTGAGGGACACCCTGTACAACACAGGCCCTCTCAAGTGCAGCAAACCACATGTTAATGTCATCCCCCTCCTTATAAGGGGGAACTATCTTGTGCAGATTCCTAGAATCATGCTCTTTCACAGGATTACTATCTGTAAAACTGCTGCTGCCACCATGGGGTCCAAACCCCAACCTCTGTCTTTCTTTTTCTAAGTCAAATGCTTCCCTGTCTAGATCCAGCTGTTGCTTTTTAAGCTTCAGCCTGGACTCTTTCACTCTCAATCTATTGAGTTCCCTTTCTAACATTCTGTCTTGAGGGAGCGTGGGTTGGGCATGCCTTGACACAGTGTGATGTTGTGAAGTATCTTGCTGAGTTGTCGTACTCAAAGTGACTGTGGCGCTTTTTGCTCAAAAATGTCTGCGATTGTTGCTGTTGTTGACAGGTCCGTCGTGGTGTAAGATCCTGGGTTGACACTCAAGTGTAGAAGACACTTGGTTAATTTATTGTCTGCAGTGAGGTACTTGTCATAAGAAGTTGTTGACAGTGCCATTAGTTTCCAGGAGTGAGTGTGAGTTAGTGGTTGGTATTAAGTGAATCCTGAGTGCACATGGAGGATCTGTATCAACTAGAGTGAGAATTGCTAGTCGTTGTGTAACTGTGAAAGCTATAGTCGGAAAGTCTAAGGGGGTGATTCTGATTCCGCCCCCAAAATACCGCGCCGCGGTCAAAAGACCGCGGCGGGTATTTCAAGTTTTCCCCTGGGCTGGCGGGCGGCCGCCAAAAGGCCGCCCGCCAGCCCAGGGGAAAACGACCTTCCCACGAGGATGCCGGCTCGTAATCGAGCCGGCGGAGTGGGAAGGTGCGACGGGTGCATTTGCACCCGTCGCGTATTTCACTGTCTGCCAAGCAGACAGTGAAATACTTGTAGGGGCCCTCTTACGGGGGCCCCTGCAGTGCCCATGCCAGTGGCATGGGCACTGCAGGGGCCCCCAGGGGCCCCGCGACCCCCCCTACCGCCATCCGGTTCCCGGCGGGCAGACCGCCGGGAACTGGATGGCGGTAGGGGGGGTCGGAATCCCCTCGGCGGCGCAGCTAGCTGCGCCGCCTTGGAGGATTCAACAGGGCAGCGGTACACTGGCGGGAGACCGCCAGTGTTGCCGGTCTGACCGCGGCTTTACCGCCGCGGTCAGAATGCCCTGCGGGGCACCGCCGGCCTGTCGGCGGTGCTCCCGCCGACCCTGGCCCCGGCGGTCCAAGACCGCCGGGGTCAGAATCACCCCCTAAGTCTGTACAGTTTTGAAGTGTTTGAGTTCCTACCCATAGTGTGCTGACATGTTGGTTATTTGCTCGCAATATTTTGCGTTATGTGTGTGTGAGCAATTGATTGAGAGAATTGCGAAGCAACTGCAGCTTCTGAGAGAATTGAGTGTAGAGTCATTCTGTGCAGTGCTGGTATAGGTTGGTTTGTGTGAAGCTGCGCTGGTATTGGTGGAGTGGACAGTGCTGCATTACTATTGGTTGAAAACATCAACAGTAAAGGGTTGTGGGATTGAAGTTACTTCCTAATTCGATCAAAAGGTTATTGTAATTAATTGAATTTGGCTGAAAATGACTTTTTAAGGCATTTTAAAGTGCATTAGGAGGAGATATATTTATTTCAGTTAGGGAGGGTCTAGAAACACCAACAGAAGGAACTCTAGGTTATATTGTGGCATCTGTTAAAAGTCTTCACCCATGTACATGGCTTGAACAATTGTGCAAGATTACTAAGAAAGAAAGTGCTTTAGCTTTTCTCCGTTATGGAACATTTAATTTGAGAACTTTAGACAATCTGAGGAGAATAATGTACGAAATGAAACTGCCTCCAACACCTGTACAATTTGAAGCCCTTTGTATTTGAGAACTCATTGTCCGTGAAAGAATGTCAGCCAAATACAAGAACAGAATGCAGAAAGCAATAAGGACACTTTCAGAAGCTAGAAGGGATGTAGGGCAGAAAATATAGAGAGCAGATATATTAGATGGAGTCAGAATGTTTGCATCTATTTCCAATGATGAAGGTGAAAGTACTACACTAAAGACGAAAGAAAAAGACAGAAAAGTCAGAACAGACTGCAAAAGTGGAGAATAAAAAGTCAGTAACGTATGACAGTGATTCAGATGGTGAGTTTAGAAATCAGATCCTGATGAATTATCTGCCTCCATATCACTCAGGTAGGAACGAGAAGTAAAGCAGCATAAAATGTAATCCTGAATGTGCCAACTGTTTCAGTTGCACAGACCCCAAATCAGATAGTGCCAGGTATCCAAGCATATTCAGCGATACAAGTGACCGTGGTGTAGCCACAAATCCTGGCTGTTAACACAGTACAGCCCATATCAACTCCAGTTGTAAATCAAGTTGTTTCAAGTCCCAATGTGCGTCAGACGGTGATGCCACCTTATGTGAATCAGCCCATTCAAAACTATACACCAAATCAGCCTATGCCAATGTTTAGTCAATGCCAAATGTTACCCCGAGCCAAACAGGACAACGTTTCAGTATTGCTTTAACAGGACAAAGTACTGGAATGACAATTCCTCAGAATCAGACAAACCTTATAGGGCCTGATGCATTAACTTTTCCAATGACTATAGGTCCAGTTGTTTCAATGTATGCTTCAAGCAACTTTGGAAGTAATGCCCATTCAATAAATGTCTCAACTGTTCCTGAAACACCAGTTACTTCTGCTGGGATATCACCAGTTGATATGCAAAGATCAGTATATACAAACAATTCAGAGATGAAAAGAACAGCTTCTCTTGTTCCACCTTTGACCCCTAGACAAACTGCAGAACCTAACCTGATGTTAAGTCAAGCAGGACTTATTCCTGAAGCGAGGTTTCTGCAGGGAACCCCACCTCTAGCAGACCTGACCAGATCCCCGAATGCACATTGCAGCACTCTGCTAGGAGAAGTACTCCAGAGACATAATATCAGCTTACAAGGTTTCACAGCTCACCAGTTGACAGATTGTTAAAAATGTGAGTCCTCAAGGTGCAACCAGTTTGACAAAATGCAATGCCAGAATGGAAAAAACACCAGGGAGAGATAGATCAGCAAATGTGCCCAGATTGAAATTAGACTTAAATGAAATGATTTTAGGAACGTTAGACACAGAACAATTGGAAACTTACAAAGAAGATGAACTGCGGTTCATGTGCAAAGATGTTACACAATGTGCAGGACAGGCTTATAAGAGACTAGCTGAAGTAGCTGAGAAATATGATGTAGATTTAGAAAAATTAAAACCCTTAAAGAGATGTTACAGATTGGAATTCAGTTCAAAAGACATCGTTAACATGCGATCTCCTGGAATGAAATTGCATATGAAGGAATTGATTACATACATACAACTTGGGGTGCTTTCAATAAGTGGGTGAAGAAAAGAGACCAGAAGAAAGCCAAGACAAATGTGCCTCGAGAAGGAGTAACTCAAGCTGAATACAATGTGAAAATTATGCCCATGAGAGAAATACCAGGTGGAGGTTATGTTTATGTGTCCTGGAGTAGAGGAGTGATATACTGTCATTCACTAACGATTACCTGAGCTTGGGAAAAGAGTCTGTGGATGGTACAAGCAAACAGAGAGATCAGTGAAACTTTCAAAATGCTTTTGGGAAGATTTGAATACTGAGTTTGAATTTGTGACTGAATTGTGGACTACGTACAAAGTGCATGTTGATTGGCCTGATAGTGAAACTCAAAGAGATCTGGTAACAGGAGCACCATCTGAGAAGGTGATGAAAAAGTATCACCAGGTGACTGAATTGTTGACAAACAAAGTGTCCCTGAAAGATATTGATTGGCAGAAAATTGACCGAACATCAGCACAGAGGTACTGAGACTATAGAAGGTAAAGATATGGGTAATTTTGTGTTCACATTTGTACAGGGATTGAAACGAGAGATAAGTGTGATGATTCAACAGCACCTGATTTGCTAGCAGGATAAACCGACTGATGAGATTATGCATTATGGGAAATACTGTAGTGATGAATTAGAATTGAAGAACGAAAAGCTTAAAGAAAGAATTATGGTTTTGCAATTGAAAGCAGCACAAAAGCAAATCAGAATCCGCAGATGATGGTTAGCACTCGTGCAATTCAAGGAGTTCCACGGCAGGTGGTAAATGTGGTTCAGCCTAGAGGTCGTGGTGCTCAGATGGATCAAAGTGGAAGTGTTCTTGATGTCCAGGCTTTGAAGAGAACTAACTGTGCCATGCTTATGAAAATTGAGATTATGGGTGACAGGAATGTAATAATCAAGTTCAAAGACCCTGAGTACAAAATGTGAATGTGTCCCAAGGACATCAGATGCAGGTACCACAATCCTCAATGACGCAACAGCAAATAATTATTTTCCAAGAAAACATGAGTGAAAAAGCAAATACGAACATGAATAAGAGAGCATCACAATTTTCCTTAACTGACCTAAGTGTTGAGGAATTTTCAGACATTCTTCAAACTGATAGCTCTGATGGGGAGGATTGCATGCTAGGTGCATCCTTAGAAGTATATCAACGTGGTGCCTATGTAAATGCCAACGTTACGGGCCATGATGTGCCATTTTTCGTTGACACAGGGGCTACACATTCCACTGTCAGAACATTTGAAGTGCTCAATTCGCCCCTTTTAGGAAAGAGAAGCCAGGCTGTAAGAGTCACAAATAAGTAATTGACAAACTCTGTAAAAGAGTATGTCCCTGTAAAAATTGCTTCATTTGAAGATGAGCCCCAATTTGTGGTCTGTGATTTGAGTCCTGTAAGTTTGCTAGGACGTGATCTGCTCTGTAATCTAAACTGCTCAATTAGCTGCACAACCCTAGGAATACAGATTCATATAAATGATGAAGATGGGCCCTGTAAAACTGTAGAGTACTACGCACCTTATAAAATTGTAGAGCAGTACCTGAGTGTCCCATTGTGCCCAATGCTGACATGTAATGATTTACTCGAAGACTTAAAAGAAACTGTGACACCTAAGGTTTGGGATTTTTCAGGAAAAGAAATAGGACTCATCAAAGGAGTTGAGCCAATTAAAATAACAGTGAAGCCAAACACGGTGTCTCCAGAGACAATTGCTGGAATTACCCCTTTGATTAATTGTTTATTCGAGCAGAGTGTTTTAAAGGGGATTTTAGGAAGTCCACGCAACTCTCCCATTGTAGGATTGCAGAAGCCCAATGGAAAGTACTGCATAGTTTAAGAGCTCAGAAAATTGAACAAGATTGTCATTCTATGTTGTCCCATGGTACCAAATCCTGTAGTGATTTTATTTCAGATTCCCTGCGAAGTAGAATTGTTCATTGTGAATGGTCTTTGCCAAGATTTTTTTTCTCCATACTGTGGCATATAGAAAGTCAATTCCTTTTTGCATTTAGATTTGGCAGCCATATTTTTGCATGGTGTCGAACTCCACAAGGGTGTACTGAGTCACCATCCATTTCCAACCAGATCTTGAAAAAGAATCTGGAGTCCCTTAAGATGCCTTATCTTAGTCCAGTACATTGATGACCTGTTGGTTGCATCAAACACCGAGAAGCATGCAGTAGAGATACAATTATTCTCTTGAACCAGTTAGGAGAAAATGGTTATAAAGTTTCCCCAGCAAAATTACAATGTTGTAGTAAAGAAATTCTGTATTTAGGTCACCATATTGAGAAAGGTGTAAGGAAAGTGTCATAAGAGAGAATCTCAGCAATCATGAAAATGAATCCCCCTGTAACACAGAAGGAAGTCCCAATATTTTGGGGAATGGTTTGCTACGGTCGTCAGTGGATTCCAAATTTTCCCTTTTGGCCAAGCCTTTATAAAGGCTAACCATACAAGATGTGTCTGATCTAGTACCACTGGATGACAACTGCATTTGTACCTTCACAGAGCTGAGAGAAAGCCTATGCCGAGCCCCAACTGTGGGAATGCCGGATTATAACAAATGTTTTTCTTTGTTTTGCTGTGAGAGGGATGGATGTGCTCTCTCAGTTTTGACACAGCTGCATGGAAATGCAAACAAACTTGTGGCTTATTTTTCTACTACACTTGATCCTGTAGTATCAGCGCTGTCTGTTTGTTTAAAGGCTGTCACTGTGCTTTGCATCAGCAGCGAACAGTGCAAAGGCATTGCTATGGGACACCCACTGAACATTTGTGTTCCTCATTGAGTGGGAATTCTGTTGACCCATTCCAAAATCCAGTATTTTACAGGTACACGTTTGACCCATTATGAGCAAGTCATTTTTGCTTCCTCTAATGTAAATATCAGGAGATGCACTGACTTAAATCCATCTAGCTTCCTGCCTAATCCTGTTGAAAATGTAAGTGACCGTGAGGATGAGGTCGAGCATGATTGCCTTGATGTGACTGAATTGTGCACCAAACCAAGACCCGACATTTAAGGTGTCCCCTTAGATAAAAATGATTATGTCATGTTTGTTGATGGCTCCTGCTTAAGAGATAAAGATATTACCCTGAAATCAGGTTATGTAGTTTGCTCAGCCTCAGGTGTGACAGAAGCCTCCTGGCTTTGAGGAGTCTTTTCATCCAAAGTAATCAGATTGGTCACTCTTAAGAGAACATGTGTTTAACTGTTTCTGAATGGCTTAAAGTGACAATTTTCACTGATAGTCAATATGGTTTTGGTGTTGTTCATGATTTCGGACAGTTGTGGTCTCAGAAAAGTTATATGACCTCTTCTGGATCCCTAATTCGAAACGGTGCCAAGATTTACAATCTGTTGAACACATTACCGTAGCCTGCAGAATTTGCTATTGTAAAATACATTGCACACAGATATTCTACTGATTATGTCATCTTAGGCAGTACTTATGCTGATGGAGTTGCCTGATACTGCGCTTTAAGTTGTACCTCCTTCAATAGAGTGTGGATCAGTGATGTACAAGATGAGACAAGTCAAACTTTCCTATTGACTACTGTTGATACATGGGAAGAAGTGAAAAGATTGCAGGAAGAAGTGACAGAGAAAGAACAGCAAAATTCGGTCAGAGCAGGCTGTGTTAGGAGAAATGAAGATGATGTTTGGGTTTCAAGTGATGGAAGGGTAGTGTTGCCAAATAGATTACTGTTTCCTATGGCTAGACACTATCATGGACAGGCACACGTATGTAGGGACGCAATAATCAGAAGTTTCAGATAAACATGGTTTAACCCTAGATTTAGAATGATTGCAGAAGCCACATGTCACAGGTGTGTACATATCAAAGGATAAATGTAAGAAAACACACAGTTGTTTCTTTAACCCATATCGGTAAATCAGAAGGACCGTTCAACAGAATGCAGCTGGATTTTACTGAGCTGCCAGTATGCAATGGACTGAGAAATATCTTAGTCATTGTATGTATTTTCTCACACTGGGTCAAGGCTCACCCCACTAGGAGAAATGACAGTCCCACAGTAGCAAAGCTGTTGCTTAGGGAGTTGATCCCTCATTTTGGTTTCCTAACTTCTCTAGAATCAGACCAAGGAACTCATTTCAGCAGCGAGGTCCTAAAAATGTTGTGTGCGGCATTACAAGTTGAGCAAAGACTGCATTGCAGCTACAGACCTAAGGCTTCGGAACTGGTAGAGCAGAGTAATGGGACTTTGAAATCCAGATTGGCGAAGGTATGTGCATCCACAACTCTGAAATGTCCAGATGCATTGCCTCTTGTTTTGATGAGTATGCGCAGTACACCTGATTGACTGGATTGTGTTTCCCCATGTGATTACCATGGGAAGGTCCATGAGATTGCCGACAGTGCCTGCAAATGCGCTTTTGAACATTACGGATGACGTAGTGCTGGATTCCTGCAAAGGATTGGGTGCTGTGGTGCATTCTTTGTCTCATAGGGTTGGAGAGGCTACTGTATAACTGCAGCAGGAACTGTGTCATGACCTATGTCCAGGAGACTGGGTCATGGTAAAGAAGCATGTAAGAAAAACATGCTTGGAAACGCATTGGAAAGGCCCTCACCAGGTAGTCCTAGTGACAGCTACAGCTGTGAAGTGTGCTGGTCTTCAGAACTGGGTACATGCGACCCATAAAATTCCAGGTCCCCTTGATGAAACAGCACTTGTTCCAAAAGGGTCGATTACAGTGAGTGAGAGGGATCAGGTTAGCCAAGCTGTTGGTTCTGGACAAGTGGCACCACAGACTCGGTCTGATGGGGTTCTGAGCAAGTCGACAACAGTGGATGGTACAGAAAGGTCAAAACAGAATCAGTTCACTCATACAAGCTCTGATGCTGATAAAGAATCAGTTGTGCTAGATAAAAGAGTTGTACCTGGAGACAATTGGCTTAAAAAGCATTCGGTGCCTGCTGTACAAGTGCCATTGATTATTGATGAAGAAACTGGAGAGTTGAGTCAAAGTGATAGTGACGCTGAGAGCCGAGTTAACAGAAGGTCAAAGAGGAAGAGAAAGCCAAAAGTACCCAGCCACTAAATGGACATATTTTTGCTGATGATTGGGAACAGGAATTTAATACCTGTATTAGGTGCTGAACTTTGAAATAGCATTGCCACTTGGTGAAGACAGACATTACACTTTGGAAGTGATTATCAGTGATTAAGAACTGTGCATTTATTAGAGACATTTGAACTTTTAGTGGAACCCTTTGAATATTTGCAAGTAGAGAAAACTCATGATGAACTTTTTCGAAGATCAAGGGACTTTGTGAATAATTGCATTTTCTGAAAAGACTATCTTTGATTTTGGCTTTGCTCGCAAATAAAAAGGAATAAGAAGAGACTGTGATACATTAAAGCCGCTTTGCATTTTTAATTTTTGAATTTAGTATGGAATTCGAGAACTCATAGAGTCAAATTGCAATAGTGGTAGTAAATGTAAATACATAGGTTTAGTGACCGTTATTATGATTATATAATTGTTTAGAGTTTTGAGTTTGCCCATAGCAAATGATTTGGAAAGGGTTGCACCCACACTTATTCTGAATTTAGCAAATCCCATTGCAGATCAGAATCCAATTTACAATGATGAGAAATATTTACACACTGATGGTTCCAGAGATGATTTATCAGCAAATGTGTATTATAAGCTTTTGTATGAATATCTAGACACCATGGAAGCTAGAAATCACTATATATGCTCATAAGTGCCTTTATCAGTAAGCGAAGGGATCATATATCATAGTTTATCCTTAATCTATGGAATTTCCTGTAGTTTGTTATTAACACTGCTTTATCAGCAAGAGTATTATCAATACTTCTAATTATGACCTAGTGTTTTCAATAGTCCCCTTCATGAAACACTTGAGTAACATTGCAAAAACTAAAAAACATTGACACTGTGAGAGAATCCTTTGAATTGCCTTTACCTTTGGAACAGTATATGCACACCTGAATAACTTGACCTGCATTCTTAGCCCAATAGAAAAGGAATTCATTGGACAAGTTGAGGAGAGAAGAAGATCATGAAAGCCAGGATAGAAAGGGGAGTAGTTTTACAGAATTGGGAAAAAGATGCAACACATTCAAGTGCTGGCAATGAAGGATACCGCACATGCCATATTATTAATGGATACAGGAATGGTTGCTATGACATCAGTGGTTTTGCAGAATCGTCTTGCGTTGGACATACTCCTGCAAAAGAAGGCGGAGTCTACAAAATGTTGCATGCACAAAAATGCTGCACATATATATCTGACAAGAGTAAAGAGATAAGAAAGTAAATTGTAAACATGACTGACTTGAAACACGACCTGAAAGGATTGACACCAACAGGTGCATAGGAGCTATAGGTAATGTTTTTTTTTTTAGCTATTTAAAGGTGGTTTGAAAGCTTAGGAAGAGGTACTGTGGGAACCATCTTGAGATCTCTACTGATCATGATTTTCTGTGTCCTAGTTGCAGATGGATTTTACAAGTTATACAAGAAGCTGAAGTAAAAATGAGCCACAAACAGAAAGAGAGAAGAGGAGATTGAAATGGGGACTAGGAGATGCTTGAATTATAGTAACATCAGGCAGTTAGAGGATTTCAGAAGATCTTACATTAAATAACCTCTGGAATGTTTGCCTGTTTCATTGAAAATGAGAGTATGAGTATTTTGTAATGGCAATTTGACATCAAAGGGGGACTGATGTAGTCTAAATTTTTGTAGAGTCCCTTGTGCCACAAAAGTCATCAGAATGTGACACGTTATGCCTTATGTTAGTTAAAGCATTAATGATTTGAATGTAGAAGCTTCACTGACACGCAATTTACATGTGCAATTTTTACATTGCAGAGTTTGACTTGGGTGGTATTTGAATTAAATCACATGTTAACAGGATTAAACTGATATTATCATGTAACTTAGATTCTAGACTAACCGAATATATTCAAACAATATTGCATTTTTAATGATTAATGAATTAAATATGCGTGCAAATGATGAAAGAAATGCCTTTTTTTGTCCTATCTAATGTAATGCAGTAACAAAGCCGTTTTGTTTGAAATCAAATGTATTACAAATTTTAATGAACTATTAATATTATTGAATTCATTAGTTTGCATCTTAAAGTGTGTTTATTAAAATGTATTAACTGAATATATTGCTTTAATTCACTTGTGTTATCTCAAGTGAGGCCTGTTAAAGCTGTACTTTGTGACTGTGCAGGAAATGCTGATTCATTCCCTAACATTTGTTTTCTTTCATATTTCGTTCCCACAAGAAGACTAGATTTTGGTAATAGACCCTATTGTTCAAACATAGAAAGAATGTATCTTATAGTCCTTGACAGCAGAATGTAGTAGAACATGGACTGCCATTGTATACAATTGTTTCAAACCTGTGTGGAATCAAACGGAAGGAAGATGTTCCCATGTCGGACTTGGGAAAAGACGTGGATGTTGCAGATTGGAGTAGTGTGATAGTTTTTCATTGGATGATGCCCCTTCAAAGTAATTCGGACTGCTTCTTGGAGCTAATCAAATTGTTTTATGAACTTTAATTTATCATTGATTAGTTGGATTTCAAGCAGTTCTTTAGATGCCCCAGATGCTTGCAGATGTTCAGATGCCCTGTGATCAGACCTTTGCTGATGAAGAATCAAGTATGCTGAGCCTCTTTGATGGGTATCTTCCACTCTGTTTTCCCCTTTAAAATGTCCCTTGAGACTACCTTTTCCAATTCCCTTCAGAAGACTCTTGATCGAGCTTCTGATATGCTGATGCTTTCCTTTTTTACTTATCTTTTGTCCACCTTAGCTACCAATTTGCAGTCAGAGGTTGTCTTGTTATCTTTTTTTCAAATTATTTTTGACCTTTTTGTGCTTTTTATGTTTTTCCCAAATGTGTTTCGCCCCACACATGTATTTCCCTGATTTGGTTAGTTGTAGGGTTTCTCCTGTGCCCAACACATTTATGACTGCTAAATCGATTTGATTGATGGTTGCTAATTCTGAGCAACGCTTAATTTCTATATCTCAGATATTTCTTTAGATTATATTTATTGTTCTTCTTGAATGTTTAATTTTACTAATGTTAGTTCACTTGACCTTATTTCATCGCCTTGGTCAACCTTTGATGATTATTTATTTCTGTATTTGGTTTTATGAACTGTCTACATGACTTTGAGCTTAAGTTTGGAATAAATCCCTTAACTTTATTTTCGACTGGAGTTTTCTTCCTATGGCCACATTGGCCATTGTGTTTAAATTATTTGAGTTTGTATTGAAAATGCGTTAGTGGTTCTACCACACTACTAAGTGGGTCCAAAGATCCATCCACCTCAAAGAGCATTGATTCCTGCGAAGGATGAAAATACTCTACCAGTGGTTACCATATCTTGTATTGGGAAGCATTCAGCAGTACTACTGTTCAGTATTTGTACATTCTCCTAGCTATGGGTTCCATAGTTTTGGTACAATTAGGTCACTTATGCTTACAATTAAATTATCCTTTTGTTACACTGTGAGACATATAATAAAATTGTATGTGGGTGAGCTGAAATGCTGTTCACTGGTGTCTCCTTACTACAAGATTAAAAACAGCAGGGCAGAGCAACTGACCCTACTCCTCTATTCCATCAACATGTTTCCTTGCTTGAATATTGCCAATATGGGGGCAGACATCTTCCTCAGGAACATAGTATCCCACATCAAGTAATGTGAAATAATCCCTGCTTCATATGGCATGTTCACTAACCTCAGAAAGAGGGTGGAAAGGAAGATGGGGCAAAATTTCCTTAGGCCTCGCTCCTTGAAGAGTCCTCACAATGTGCTACTGGTATGGCTGTCAGAATGTGCAGCATGTTTCACAGAGTGAGCCACTGTAATGGCAGCCTGCACTATGAAACAGGCCACCCCCATGCTGCGAAGCCAAACTTGCAGCTGACTAGGTGTTGGAAGTGGGATTGCATAGGCCTTAAGACCGTGGACAACGTGTCCAACACCAAAGCATCTCCTGCTTCGCTATGTGTACCACAAGGGGAGAGGAAATGAAGCGGCCACAGCTGATTCCCATAATTCCGAGCATTCTGTCTGTGTTGCATCCTGTCTGTAAATCAGCGCAGTGGAGGCTGAGGAGTGCAGCTCTTGGCTCATCCTGGGCCTCCTAACCTCCTGCAAGTGTTGCTAGTTGCCACTTTATTTATAGCTGAGGTGTAAACTTTTACATAAAAAGTGTATTTTGGGTTGTTTCACTTTAGAACCTTAGATTATATCAGTGCACTGAAGGACCTTTATTAGAAATAATATACTACACACTTTTCACCTTGACAGGTTTATTAGAGACTTAAAAGGCCAAGTCCGTTGTCTCGTTTCTCCTACAGAGAAACATTAGGGCCTATTAAACCAGAGAGATTATTGTACAAGTGAATTATTTGAAAGTGCTCTCAGATTCGATGATCATGGATAAGGAGGCACAAGGAAGAAAAGTAATTGCCTAGGGTCACACTGTTTGCTCAAGCTTGGAAGCCAAGGTTGAAATCACATTTCCAGATTCAACATTGTGCATTTCTGATCCTGGATGGGTATCACATTCTTTATCCATCTGCTCCAATGACATTTTTATCAGTGAATGAATGAAATTTTGTTAGGCGTATAGGTACTTTGGATGGAAATGTTCTGGCACTGGAAGTGAGCGTAGAATGACTAAACAGGCAAGTCAGTTGTCTGGTGCCACCTACACAAGGCCTTCATTGATGTTACTGATGCAGCAACTGTATGGTCTATTATGCCTTGTACGAAAGAGATTTTTGTACAGTGCACATCTGGATCTGTATTATTTGAAGGTGTCCTCAAATGTGATGATCACGGGAATGGAGGCAGAAGAAAGAAAAGTAATTGCCCAGACTCACACAGTTTGGACAAGATAGGAAGCTGTGACTGAAATCAGACTCTCTGGGTCTGTGCTTTACCATTAGTGTTTGAACAGGGTTCAACAAAAGCTTCTGACTGACCTCGGCATGTTATGCAAGTGCATGCAAAATACCCTTTCTTCTTTTATAAGATAGGGCAGCAGAATTGGAAACACTCCTCTTTATATAGCAGTTGCAACTTGGGCAGAAACAGTGCGAGCTTCCCAACTTAAGAGGACAGGTACAGCCAGGGTAGCATCAACACAAACATTTCCCATCACAGAAGTGGTACAATTCAGGTAGTAGCACTGCAAGCTTTACCTCCTCACAGAACAGGGACAATATGGCAGTAACAAAGCAAGCTTCTCTATCTTATCAATCACATACAGGTAAAGCATGAATGACAGGTAATTTACAGACAGATTTCTGAAGTGGGTGCTTAAGTCACTGAGATAAATGTATAGATGGATAAATTATAGGCTGACCGGAATTTGAGCACCAAAAACTGGGACATTTTGCTGAAATAGAAGAAGTACTACATTTTTACATTCGCAAAGGGTCCCAAAGTGGCAGCTCCCTTCAGCATCAGAAAGCAGGAGAGGCACTAAGAAATTAAATAAAATGTACTTTTTTAAAACCAGCATCATACCTGTTAACTAAAATGCTTACTTATAACCAGGGCCACTGGAATTATGCGGCAGGAAAAGGCAAAGTATGCGGCATAATATGGCACATTCTGTATTAGTATTACTTCATTATTTCAATATTTTTAAACTTCTTAACACTGTCTGGGCATTGGTTGCACCTAGTTAGTACCATTTTAATACCTAAATGTAGCAATAAGCAACAAAACGGTGACCAGTTCAGTTTTGCAAAGGGCCTTTCACTGCACGGCAACATGTGTTGGTGCACTTTTGGTAAATTTTGAACAGTTTGAGCTAGAAACACATTTTTTTTGTTAAAATCTGCAGATTATGCGTCCGATAATGAATTAAGTGGCAAAAGCGGCAAATCTGTAACTGTGCGAAAATCTCTGCGGCCGCACAATCGCTTATTTCCAGTGGCCCTGCTTTTAACAACTGCAACTAGCCCTGCTCTGGAACACCTAAAAAAGTACCTCTCACTTTTTTCATTCAACCCCCTCTAAAAACTGGGACATAAGCCTAATTTGCTGAAATCTGATGGGATATCCTGTGAAAACTGGGACTGCCCTGGCAAATCCAGGACGCCTGGTCACCCTAATGAAATAGTGTATACATGAGTTCTGACACATTCTCATTCTTGTTTAGGTTCTATTCCAAGTCAGCTTCCTGAACGTCCTGCTGCTGTCACTTTGTGACCTGCTGTTTGTGTGAATATTTTAATGTTCCATGTATTGAGAAGTAGCCATTAAATCGCAGGTCATTGTCATTTTGGAGTAGCCCAGGCACAAAGTATTTACCCTCTAAAGATGCACGCAGGTAGCACCCTCTTCAAAAAGCTTCTGAATTGGTGCTCTCTTCCAAGTCCAGACTGGCCGTACTAGGCACTGGTCTAGAGGCTGAAAGGGTGTGGGCCAGTTTTGTTCCTGGGGGCCAGTTTGCCTCACCTTTGCAATACTGGGCTCCAGTAACAAGATCAGACAGCATGCAAATCCACTCCCTTTCTTTAACAGGCTTCTGGGGGCCAGCCAGCACTCAACACGTGCACTCGAGTTTGCCATTAAAAAAAAAATGTAACACTAAGGGCCAACTGTACAATGTATTTTACCGGTAATGCGTTTGGCATGTACCAAAGGCAAAAAGCAAGTCATTAACTTGTTACCAACTGCATTTTGCGATTCAGTATTAGGAAGGGGCGTGTTTAGGGCATCCCTTCCTAATACGGAATCGCTCTGGCATGTATGAATGGTTTGTGACCAGAATGCAGCCACAAAACATTCATAGCCTAACGACTTCATGAAGGATGCGGTAAGCCATTTGCAAATGGGACGCGGTCCCCAAGGGACCCATTACCCTTTGTGGATGGGGGTGCCATCATTTTATAGGAGCATGCAGTGATCCCAGGGATCACTGCCTCCTCTTAAAAAAACGAAAAGGACCCTTTTCATGTTTTTGATTGAAATGCACCCCGTTTTTCTTTAAAGGAAAACGTGCAGCTTTTTTAAAAAAAGAATGCTTTATTTAAAAAGCGGTCACAGACATGAGGGCCGGCCATTCCCAATGGGTTGCAAATTGCGACCTGCCTGATGAATGAGGCAGGTCCCCTGCGACCCATTTGGGACTCCAAACAATGTTGTACAACAGAGTTTGTGACTCACATTTTAGCAAATCGCTAAAATTCACCAATTGTGAGTCATAACCTCTGTTGGTCGTACATCTGGCCCCAAGTTCCTTTTTATATCCAGTAGTTTTTAGGCAAAAATAAAAATGTGAATATAACTGTGGTGATTACTATTCCTGCTGGACAGGGATTGAAGTTTTGGCAGTTTTTATTTTACCTAAAGTAGTGCAGAGCGTTAACATGCTTGCTGCAAAAAACGTGTACAGTGCACATCAAAGTACTGTATTTTATGTCGCTAGCCCAATTGGTTACTGCTTTTGTCATTGAGATCCTTTTGTTACTTGCAGTCGATAAGTGACAACCGTAATATAGCACAGTGAGCTATGAACTGCACCAAAGAGCTGCATGCAAACTACATGATTCAGTTCAGAGAGTTGTGTTTTTCTCAGTCTTTCATTATCCTAATGTTGCTAAAAGGGTTTGTTTGGGTAGATATAAATTATTATGAGTAAATTCAACCCTAACTGCTGTGTTATGTTTTGACTCCTTAGGTTGTGCTTCTCCAGACCAAGCACTCTTAAAAAAACGCCTACCAATATGGATGACATATGAATCCTACACCCTGTAGTTACCTTTGTCTTACGTAACATTTCCTATACACTGATTTACACACGTGTGGTCAATGTCTCTGTATGTATGTGTGATGTAAGGTGCTGACACCATACAATGGTATAAGAGGTGTAATAAAACAAATGAAAAACATGGAGGGGTATGGAGAGATCAGGGGCACTACGGCGAGGGCTGGTGAGGGAATCTGTGAAGGAGAAGGTCATGGGGAGTGGATGCCCAAAAATACTGTCGCACAACTCACCACCAGCGCTAAAGCCTACCCTGGCGTGCCGCTTATAGGGGTGGAGGATGCTTACATTCCTCAAACTGGACTTTCATTGTGCTCTCAGCTTACTGGCTGTGCTTTACAGTGAGTGTGTGCACTTATGTTTATATTTATGTTCATGTTTCATGCTTGACGTATTGATTTGTGTGTGCTCCATATGAATGTCTGTCAGGATGACTGGCTATCCTGGTGCCCTGTAAGGTTATCACTTACTATAATTTAAAAGCTAATAACATTGAATATGCAATGAAAAATGTGTTTTAGAATGCATCATTTTTGCCATTTTTTCCAAATTTTCTTGGCGGCTGAGGAACACTACCAAACCCCACTTATAGGGGTCATGCTTGATGCTTCGCAGATATGGGTCTTACAACATGTGCCAGAGATGCTTTGGGTTGCCAGTCTAGTCCTGCCCTCTTCAGGCGCTGTGCAATCCTAGGCTCGGCGCTGCACCTGTTGAAAATGTTGTGGGCCCCTAGCGATTAATACCCTTCAATACAGTGTGATATAAACTGATATACTAAAGTGAAATGCTCCAGCATGTTAAAGAATTAAACTTTTTTCAGGAGTCGAAAGGTTGGGAACTACTGATTTACAAGGCAAACATTTTTCAGGGCTCGGCTCGTGGACAGTCCGCTAGAGCCGAGCCAGACCCTTGGCTCGGCTCTCTGTTAATTTGTTGCCTCGCCCACCTCTATGCAAACTGAATTTCAGTGATTTTTTTCACTTGTGCCGATGTACGTAATAAGGAGACCGACTGCTGATTTTGCAATTGCACGCCTGAAAGGGTGACTCCGAACGATTTCAGCGGCACAGCGCCTTGAAGCCTCGAGACCTCCGCCTCAGGTGGTGCTGTTGATGGCTGAGGGAATTAAATCGCGCAGGCCGAGTGTGGAAAGAAGCAGCCGGCGGGCTCCGAGTAATTGTGCTCACCGCGCTGAGAAATAATGACTCCAATTACCATCCCCAGGAGCCGCGTGAGTCACAGAGGGGACAAAACAATGGAGGCAAACAGAACATGTTCATGGTAAATCAGAATTATAATTTGTCCAACATGTTTGTCCAACATTTAAATTATAATCACATGCAAAGGCATTAAAGTGTATTCATTTCCATAGCTTGCGTTATCTGCTGCGACGCCATCACAGGGATGTTTGTTGGAGTCAAAAACTTCCTTCAGCCCCCCCCGGCCTATGTTTCCTGAGTCTCCACTAGAGACAACTGGGCAAGCCGGGGAAACTTCTAAATGTTGCAGGGACTCAACAGACTCTCGATTATTGCTTCGATAAATCAACATCATTAACGTATTTTCAAGACTGGCAGATACATTTTGGAAAGTAGTGGAAGTTTGGCCCTTGACTTGTTAACTTCCACTTTAACAAAGACGTTTGGGGAGAGGTAATAGATGTCAATTAGGGGTCGCTAAGAGTCGCAGCTGCAACCCCTGGATTTCCTTTTGCGGCCCCTGACACTACCTTAACACCCCTGGCTTCAGAGGTGGCAAATTCAGTGGAGGAACACTGGTTTCTCGTCCTTACGGACATCAGTTAGAGCTCCGCTATCTCTGCTTTCCTCTCAGTTTTTATTACGCTAATAGTGAATAAAACCTATTAGTAAATATGCCCTTCCATGGCAGCAGAGGTAAGCAAAAATGCTTTAAAATAATTATTGTTGTATGCATGCTTGCAGGTGAGAGCGTGTCTAAATGTAAATTTGTGTGTATGTTTAAGTATGTGCCTGAGTGAAAGAGAAGGTCAAAGGGCGCGTGATGTCACTTCCGCTACTCCGGGCATTTTTGTGAATTGACATCCATTTGCGAACCAACAAATTACGTGTGAGCAGAGCCTAGCTAAGTGTCTGGCTTGGCTCTTCGAGCCTGAGCACCAGAAGAGCCCTAAACATGTTTGACGTTTGTGAATCATACAACAAACCGCGTAAAATATGAAAAAGTATCTTCGAAATTTTTAAAAAATGCTTTTTTTAATATGTGGAACGTTAGACATTGTTATTTCACATTTTAGACTTGGACTTATAAGTTTTTTATTAAAAGTGATCGTTTTTCAATATGAAGTTTGAACCGTATTTCCTGCTCCCACTCTCACCCTGGTGACGCTGCAATTAGTGAACTCAGATGCAGACCATGTGACCCTGTATGTGACCCAGGCTCTTACAGAGCACATTAGTCTATTAAGACAAACGCTATAGGTTTTTGTACAGCTTGTATTCTGAACTCAGCATTTGTAGGTACGTAGTTCACACAATTTGGGTAAGAGCAGCGATTAATCCAGTTTTTACAAATCAGTCCTAATTGGTTATCTACTTCGGCTTCCTTTTTACCTTAAAAGTTTTTTTTTATAAACAAGTTTTTATTGTTTTTAGAAAGGCAGAGTTTTAAACAGTTATTACAGACAGTGCAACATAATTCAATTCCATGCATTGTTGATCTTAGACCATAAAACATTTCGGAGGATAGATGTATTACTACAGGAAGGTCCGACCACGAGGGGCCTTCCCTTTCCATTCTATCTTATAACAGCGTCCCCAGCCAGGCACCCCATATCTTTTCATGCTTTCGGGGGCATCCTCTCGACTCATACACTGCTCCTCCTGGTTTGCGCACCAATCCACACCTCTCCTCCATTTTTGCAGGGACTGACCAGATGGTGAGCTCCAGGCCGCGGCAATATCTCTTTATGCAATCAGTAGAGCCGTGCCTATAAGAGCACGGTTTTCCCGGGATCTCACCATGTCCTCCATCACTCCTAACAACACGATTTGGCAGAGAATCGTATCTCCATCTCCAGTACCGCATTTAGCTCAGTTAGTACCTTTCCCCAGTATATTTGCAGATTCGGACAGGACCAGACCATATGGAAGAAATCCGCAGGCTCTCCAGCACAGCGTGGGCATTGACTGTTAGGTCGTAGCCCAGCCCAACTCAGTCTGGCAGGTGTTAGATATGCTCTATATAGATAGTAGAACTGCACCGCGCGGAGTCTTGTCAATATGGCTAGGGTCTGGGGGGCCCTAAGCGCCTCTGACCAACATGTCATCTAGGGCGCCCACCCATGCCTGCCAGCCCGCCCTGGTCGAGTTCAGGCCCTCTGGTGTATTGTTGATCAACATGTGATAGATCCGCAAGACCCCTTTCCTGTCCAGTCTCCCCATAAGTAACGTAGCTTCAAGTGGGCTCAATTCTGGCAGTGGACCTGTTCTCGGGAGGGTTCCCCCCAGAGCGTGTCTAAGTTGAAGGTATCTGAAGAACTGTGTTCGGGATAGTTGAAAGTCTGTCTGTAGTTCTTGGAAGGTCTTTAGTGTCTCCCCTCTACACACATCCCCCACTAATGAAATACCCAGTAGGTCCCATTCCGCAAACCCCTCCAGCGCAGCCGTAGTGCTCAACCACGTCCCTCTCCACAACGGAGTCTGGAGAGTGACCACAGCATTCCAGCGGGTGTGTTGCAGCGCCGCTCGCCATGCCAGGAAGACCACCTTAGTGATCGCTTCCATGTTTTGAGGGAGGGGTGTACCATATAACATATCAAGAATGCGTGGGAACCCCAGGGTTTCCAATTCCACCTGGTATGCCGGATCTGACCAGCCTCCAGCGAACTAGTCGTGAATCACTAGCAGCTGGATCGCCAGATAGTATAGGTAGGGATCCGAGGCACCCAGGCCACCGTCATATATTCCTTTCCGGCAATATCGCGCTGCCACTCGGTGTCTGGCTCCCCTCCAAAGGAACAGTGCAGTGGCTGCCTTCAAATCCCGGAACCATGAACGAAGTATTGGAAAGGGAAAGTTCTGGAAAGCATACAGTAGTCTAGACAGAACCATCATCTTATACAGGGCAACACGGCCTATTACATTCAGTGGCAAAGTCTGCCATCTCTGTAAATCCATCTTGACACGCGCCAAAAGTGAGTCTAGGTTCTTAGTCCATGTCAGTTCCGGTAGGAGAGTCACCCAGACGCCAAGATATTTAAAGCTTAATCTATGGAGGGGTATCGTGTCTTGCCATCGAAACAATCTTGGGTGTTCGCTAAGGGAACTAGCATTGATTTGGAAGGGTTCATTTTCAAGCCCAATGCCAATGCATAACTGTTTAGAAGAAGAAGGCTGCATGGGCCTGAGACACTCGGTGAACCCATATATAGCAGGACATCATCCGCATAAAGGGCTATTCTGTCCTCTCGGGCACGTCCCCACCTCCATCCATATTACTCCGGATCAGTCCGGAACATCTGGGCCAGAGGTTCAATAACCAGGGTAAAAAGGAGGGGAGACAGCGGGCAGCCCTGTCTCGTGCCTCGTCTGACTTCAAGGGTCGACGACATGGTCCCATTAACCTGTACCCGGGCTGAGGTGTCAGCGTATAACGCTCGGACCAGGCGGCAGAATCTTGGTCCAATGCCTGCCCTCTGGAGCACCAAGAAGAGAAAGCCCCAATCCACCAACTCAAAAGCCTTCTCAAAATCAATGAATAGAAGGGCTAGGAAACGGGGCAACCAGTGACGTTCAGCAAGGGCCACGTGTAGACGACGGATACAGTGGCGAGTGCTCCGAGTAGCCATAAATCCACATTGATCGGGGTGGATCAGCTGTGGCAGGACCCGCTTGAGGCGTGTCGCTAGAATGTTAGCAAGAATTTTAACCTTGCAGTTAATCAGGGATATCGGCCCATAGTCCGCACAGTACAGCGATGGGGGCTGAGTTTTGGGGCGCACCACAATGGTGGCAGCGTCCAGCCCTTTCGGGAAGGACCTCCGCTGTTCCACCTCCACAAAGAGCTGTCAAATGAGGTATTAAATCCTTCTTATACGTCTTGTAATATTCTGATGGGAAACCATCAGGGCCCGGGGTTTTCCCTGTTTTTAACTCAGAGATTGCTCCATCTACCTCCTCCTCACTAAGAGGTTCGTCTAATATCTGCCTTTCAGACGGAGGTAATCGCGGCAAGGAAGTATCATTTAATAGCCTGCGAGAGTGAGCTAGGTCCACCGATTATGAGGCTTTATAAAGCGTTTTGTAGTAGCGGCAAAAGCCTCTGCTATTTCTTGGTGACCCTCAACTCCACCATGTTCTCCATCCCAGATTTCGGGAACAATGCCAGAGGCCCTGTAATGGGAAATCAGCCATTGTAGCAATTTCCCAGTCTTATTCCCCCAACCATAAATCCTCGCAGTGCTCGCTCTCCACAGTGCTTTCGCTGCTTCTAAAGATAGGTCCCTGATTTCCTCGTATATTAAGGAAAGCTGTCGCGCTGTCATCTCGGTGGGTTCTATCTCCTGTGTGCATTCGAGACGTGTTGCCCGTTTTTCCAATGTTTCAATATCTTGGATTTTGGAGCGCTCTATCTCTCGTATAAGGCCATTGGCCGCACCCCTCAGCACAGCCTTTCCTGCGGCCCACAGGGTACCAGGAGAAGACACTGAACCGTCATTAAGGGTAAAGTATTCAATCTGTGCCTGCTGCAGTCGCCCCACAAACATCTCATCCTGTAAGTACCAGGCATTTAACCTCCACACAAAGCGGTTCGTCTGTCGGGCATGGCCTATCGTAAAGCGGAGTGGTGTGTGTGATCAGAGACACCTCGTGGTAGAATCTCAATGTGGGACAGGGCACTGCAGTCAATGCTTGGCAAGAGTAACAGATCAATTCGGGGCGTGAGGTATGGGTAAATAGTTTTTTCCTCGGATGCCACAGCCGCCACGCGTCACAGAGCCCCACAGCCGCCAACCAGTCAGTGAGACTCGCTGCCACAGCGCGTCCATGGGTCGATATTGGGCCATCCACATCCATGGTAGAGTCTGGAACCGCATTAAAGTCTCCCCCCAGAATGGTATGTCCCGGGGGTAGACCCAAGAGAAACTGAGTTAGTTCCTTGATAGCCCCACGCACTAGCGCTGGAGGGGCATACACACTGACTACATTAATCGTCACCCCTTCGACCCTTCCAGTAATGGCCACAAAACGGCCCTGGCTATACCTCCAAACCCGCATCACCGTCAAAGGAAAGGAGCGGTGAAGTAGAATCGCCACACCACGCGATCCTCGCGTAAACCCTGCATGGTACACCCTGTCAAAGCCCTTCCGCAACAGGAAGGGGCATTGTTCTCCCATGAGGTGTGTCTCCTGTAGGAGGAGCATATTCGGTCGATATCTATATATGAAGGTGAATACTGCGGTGCGTTTCATTTTGTCTAGGAGACCATTAACATTCCATGAGATAGCCTGTATTGGACTCATTGAGACAGTGTTGCAGTGCTACCCCTTGGGTATTGTTGCTCTGGGATTGAGGATCCCCCTCTTTTGTCTCTTGTGTGTCTGAATGAGAGCCTTATTCTATCACTGGAATCTTTCTGCCTTCTGTCTGGTATAGCAATTAAAGCAAATAAACATGTCAACTCAACAGTAAACAACAATGAACAGCCCGATAAAGGATTTGAACTCCCTATCCCCACAACTCCCACCCCTCCCCATACTTCCCCCCCAGAAGCATCTGTAGCCCTTACACATAAGCATCCTATCCCCTAACCTAGCGGGTTAAGGACAAGAACTGAGTGAGCAGTGGTGGTGGTGGACCCCTCCATACTGTTGGATCATTTAAAGAAAAACAAGTTATAATAGACAGATGTTGATAACAGTAGTACTTCAACATGGCAATTAGTCCCCTCTCCGGAGGAATTTCCTTCTTCATCGAGTTATAGTGCCGGGCTATAGGAGAGGTCAGTGTTTTGAGACGAGTCAGAGCCCGCCTGTGGTGGGCATTTGGGCCTTAGGTCTCTCTCAGCGTCTCCAAGTGTCTTTAACGACTGTCGAGCCTCCGGGTTGTCAGACGCAGCCACCAGTGGGGAGGTCGAGCGGGAACCACGATGTTCCCCACGTTTCCTCGAACGTGTGCGGTGTCACCTGCCATTTGGTTGTCTCGAATGGGTGCTAGCTCGGTTTCCAGACTGTGCCAGTCTCCGCCTGATCCAAGCAGCACCTCCTCAGTCAGCCAGGTCCATGCCACAGTCGGTTGTTAAAAAAAGTAAGTTTTATTTCCATGGACCACTCGTAGTTTTGCGGGAAACAGCAGACAGTATTGAATGTCCATTGCTCTCAATTTTTGTTTGACTTCAAGAAATTAACATTGCTGTTGTTGGATGTCCCTGGTGTAGTCGGGGAAGAGGAGGACCTTAACCCCATTACAGAAAAACTCTCCTCTGGAGCGAGCCTTATGTAGAACCACATCTCTGTCCTTCGAGTTAAAGAGGCGGAGAATCACCGGTCTAGGCGGGGATCCCGGCGGGGGCTTCATCTGTAAAGCTCTGTGTGCTCGTTCAATGGCGAACCATGGGGTGATGCGTTCCACTGGAATGAAGGAGCGGATCCATTCTTCGAGGAATGTGGCAAGGGACGCCGGAGCCGTGGCTTCGGGCAATCATTCTGAGGTTTTTCCGTCTTGATCTGTTCTCAGCGTCCTCAGCTCTCCGGTATAGCTCGAAATGTACGAGACGTGAGGGTAGACATCTGTGCCTTAAGAGTGTTTACTTCATCTTCCACCGCAGAGTTGCTAGTTTCTGCCTCCGCGAGTCAGGCAGTGGCATTTCAGAGATCCTGCCGGACCAGGGTCACTTCCTCTCTGACCTCACCAATCTTGGCCTCTACTGCGGTCTGGGATGCATGAATGGCCTGAAGGATCGTCGCCAGGTCTCCAGATACCGTGGGCAGGCCCCCTTTGTCGCTCGGGGCGTGGGCTTCCGTACAGTGTCCACTCGCGCCTTTGGTAAATTGTTCTATGCGTGTTTGCGCAATCTCACCGTCGGGTATTTGCAATGTCTGAGTCCAGGTCTGTCTGGGGGGGGGACCACTTCAGAAACCCGTGTGCTTCTGGGGCAGCCAACGCCCCGGCGGGGGCACCCCCCTCACCCCCCAATCTCCATCAGGCAGTCATCACGGCTCTGGGGAAGCAAAGCCCATCAATGTCAACCCACGGCTTGTCACAATCCCAATTGACCCTCCTCTCCTGTAGTTATTATCACTGGGCCTCTGGAGATGCCCATGTCATGTCTCTCTCGGCGTCGCGTGGCTCTCTGGGCCTCTCCGCACCGCCAGCCGATACAACGATCTGGGGTGGTGGGGGGACCAGCGGAAGAGCCCCCACAATGTATCTCTCCCTTCCTCTCTGTAGGAATGGGGGGGGAAGGAGGAGAGAGAACAGGCGACAAGAGGGGGGATGGGGGTCCGTTCCCCCGTGCTTCAGCCCGATCCCCTCCGCACCGTCTCGCGCCCCCGCACCGCAGTCTCCACTGCCACCGCCTCTGACGCTGAGGCAGTCCAAGTCAGCTCCTTGTCAGTCTCTGCGGACCTGTCCCCGTCTCTCCGTCTCCACCGCAAGGGCCGGATTAGTTCACCGGGACCACCGCCGTCGGCCATTCACTCCGGTCGCCATCTTGGACGTGGGCCTCTGCGGTCCTTCATCGCCTTCCGTTCAGTCGGATTCTTCTATTCACCAGGGACGGGGGACCGGAGGGAGACGAGAGATCTTCCGCCGTCTCCCACCCACAACCAGCAGCCCCCAGGGAGCCGATGTCGTGTAACCCGGCTCTTTAGCACTTCTTGCGCCACCAGCCGCACTCGCCGGACGATCTTCTGGGCGCAGCTCGTCCGGGCCTCTTCTCCTTCAGAACCAGACGAAAAGCCTGGTCAAAACTACTATTCTGTCGGGAGAGGAGTGGTGAAGTCCTTTAAACAAGCGGATGCCTTGGATAAAGGCAGATTTTAGGGGAAAATCGAAGGCAGATGACGGAGGGGTCCGGAGCATTACAAAAGTGCGTCCGCCATCTTGACGCCTTGGCCACGCCCCCTTTACCTTAAATGTTAATTTTTTTTTTTACCTCTATAACGATATAGCTTCTGAAGTAGTGCTAGCTAGTATAAGGGGATTGAAAACACAACATAGATGGGGAGATGAGCTACTTAAACATGGATATGGAAAACCTAAGCGTTTTGCGAGCTCATTTGCGTTATAAAAATAGATCTGTTTTCTTATTATACTATGTATGTTTGTCTTACTGCTTTCTTTCTCTGTATGTTAGTGCCTCCCAGAAAAACAGCTCATTTGTTCATTCCCTTCACCTTGTAGTTTATATATTGCATTATTCTGGACATAGCTACCTACCGCCAACGACCTTATGTACAAATGTTGCATACAAACGTCATGTCTGATGTTGCTAAATAAATAAAACATGCTAACAAAAAATGATTTCTCCGTAACTACCCAGTCTTCACAAAGAATCAAATTATTGTGTTGCCGTATCTTGGAGGGAGATGTGGCTACAAAACAAACGCTTCCTAGAGCCGAACAAAACATACCTCTCTCTAAATGAAAGCAAAAGTCTGCAACAATAAAATAAAAAAGAATGCAGCACATTTCAGAAAGGATGCACGGCTGAGAGACACCAGCAGATTTATGATTTGACTGAAGTGAAGTCACAAGTTAATACAAGCAACAATGATGTGGAAGGAATGCTACTAAGGACTAGAGATCGTTTGAAAACATGGGCCCACTTATGGAGCACTAAAAAGTAATTACAAAAAGAGTACCTTAAAAAGCATTCTGCGGTGGAAGTACACTCGCTGCCAACCACTTGCTGCCAGATGAAAAGTGTACTTTGTCCAGACTCCAAGGAACAGCAAAGAAAGCGGAATTGAACCTTGAGGACATGACCCTGAGGCTGCTGACAAATCAGAAGCCAGAAAATGCACGTGATTGAGATGCCTACGAATGTAAGTAAGGGATTGGGTTCTAAGCCTCTTTTGAGATGTTTTTGATAACAAAAGACTTCACAAGCATAGCACGCCAGCGCACACCATTCAGGCGAAACCTAAAAATGGTTGCCCTCTGATGCACCAGATGATTCATAAAGCTTCTCTACCAGTGTTTTCTTTCCTCTATATCTAAATACACCTTATCCAGATGATAAACCAGAAACTTCTATATAAAAAAAGATAAGAACAAATGTTGCAGGTTGGCTTCCATAACAGGAGCAAACTACCCAAGGCTACGTCTAATACATAAAATGATTGTGAGCAAGAAGAGCAAAAGTACAAGTTTACAGGTAAGGCAGGGAGGAATGATAAGGACCAAAAAGTGAGTATAATAGTGCAGGCGCTAAAAGAAAGAGACCAGTATTTGGGAGGCATGGAATAGTGGCACTGGGGGAATGATAGGAGAAGTGTGTGAGGACAGCAAATGTGCAAAACACAATTATTGAATAACAACTTTCAAATTATTTACAAACAAAACCAGTTTAATGAAAGAAGTCAGAAAGGGCAAGGGCACATTTAACCACATAAAAAAAGAAACAATCAGATTGAAACGAGCAGGCGTAAGTGTGGATCGCTCCATCTGATAATCCTCTAACACATCCTGCAGTATTGCGGGGATTTAGATAGATCTTAGAAGCAACAGAGACCACTTTGCTTCACTTGGTTTAAAAAACTGATGGCATGGAATGGGCTACCAACTATAATTAGTCTTTAAATCTGACCTCACAATTGGGGAAATTTGTTGAAAACTGGTGGACGTTCTTAAAATCTGGATTATAAGAACTAGCATCACGGTTTTACTGGAAGGGAGGGGCTGATACATTATTATACACCAGCAGAAGATTTGTTTCAAATCTGTTCCAATTTTGGGGTAATTAATTCTGGGCTGGATATTTGGGCTACGTTTAAAGATACTGGCTTTGAAATTAGGAGACCTAGGTTACAATGTTGGTCCTCTTAAGACGCAAGGCCCGTTCTTTGGCACTACTGTCTCTCAGGGGCGGCTCCTCCATAAGAGCAGAGGAGTGTCGCCCTGCCACCAGCAGCGACAGCTGCAAAACCTTTCAAAGAAAGGGGTGGGGCCACGGGGTGACGTGCACAGAGGGGGAGTGCACAGCACTCACCCCTCTGAGCAGCGTCAGGATTCGTGCAGTTTTTTTTTTTTTCAATAAATTTTAATGTATTAATGCCCCCCGCGCACCTCCCACCCCCAGGAATCCCCGTGAGCTGCTACTGCGCTCTCTCAGTAACTCTTCATGTGCCACCTGTAGTAGGGTGCTTTTTGAAGCAATGTGACCTCCACGTTCAGCACTATATAAATCTAAGCTATAACCAGTGCATATTTTCACATTCCCAAATTCAAAATCAGGTTTTGCTGTCAGACAAAACCATATAGTCATGAAGGCAACTTACCCCTCGTACATTAGGGCAATCTTGTAACAAACTCCCACTATCGCTGTGAGGACCAGACCTGCTGGGCTTGCGTTCCTGTGTTTGGGGTAAAGAAAACAAAGATATAACGACCAATAATTTCACTATGCAACCGACAAGCCCAAAAACACTTGAACAGTTCCCAAGCAAAATAATGTCCCTTAGCTGGGCCAGGCTTTGACAACCTTAGTCCTCTTAAAACTGACCAGTCCAGGACAAATTACTAAAATAGTGCTGTATGGCTACATCCCAGTCTGAAGGTGACTCCTCTAACCATATGCAGGGCCACAACTGGGCTCAATCTGCCTCCTCAGATCTATATTCGACAAAATATAGATGATAAATACTAACACTAAAGACATTCATAGCAAAAAACTATAAGAATTCAAGTTCAGAGACAGCTGGATGGACCAACAGCTTTCTATAATGTTCCTATCAGTCGTAGGCCCTCCTGTCACCTACTGGCAGGACAGGCAGCTGCTTGACAAAACATGTTTAATGAAAGCTGCACATAGCTGCAGTACCTGCTGTATGAGCCAAGCCAGTGATGAACATGTTGAAGAAAATTCTTAGAAGGCCATGCCCACTTCACCCACTGCTATGTTCCACTTTCACCAGTAGCGCAGTCAATTTCCCCTCAAGGTATTGCCTATTCACCAGTGGTGGTTCCTTCATAGGAGCCGCTGAGTATCGCCCTTCCCCCACACTGCTGCACATAAAGCATGAAAAAATAAAATGGTAACAAAATGACTTTATTACCATTTTATGTTTTTACTCTCTATGACTTTATTACCATTTTATTTTTTTACTCTCTGCCAGCAAACAGAGAGAGAGAGGGTGGGGTAGGGCAAGTGTTTGAAGTTTGAAGTGTGCATGTTCGTTTGGCTGACTACCTTGCCAACCCAGTTGTCTTAGCTAGGTTGGAGAGCAGGCAAAGGCCTCAAGTGCCTTTCGGAGCGCACAGCCAGCCCGCTCCAGTCAATCCAGACGCTTCACACATGCTGCTTAATAGCATGAGAGCAGCATCTTGATTGGGAAAGGGAGATGGCTATGGGACCTCGCACTCAAACTGGAGTCTGAAGCCAGGAATTTCGAGCACGTGCTGCGGGAGTGTAAGGTAAGTGAAACTTATTTTTGTTTTGTAAAATGTTTTTTTGCGCCTCCTCCAATTTAATATGTCACCAACTGCCACTTCTATTCACTTCATTGTTTTTGCCTGATTCCACCACTGGTGCAGCCCACACAAAGTGCTGCCTACTTTTCACACTGCTGTCACCCACTTCAACTAATGGTGCAGCCCAATTACACCCCAGAGGTGCCACTCATTTCTCCCACTGCTGTTGCCCACTTCCACCACTGGCACAGCCCATTACCGCCAGAAGTGTGGCCTATTTCGTCATCTGGTGTCACTCACTTCCACTATCAGTGCAGTCTTCATTGACGACTCCCAAAGCCTTTTGCAGCCAGTGAGAGAAGCATGCAAACTAGTCTTCCTGGAGACACTATAAAGCTGAGTATGGTACATCAATGTAAACCTTTTGGCTAGAGTAAACAAAGCATTTGCACTATATTAGGCCTTACGTTTGCTCGAGTTAGAGCTATTAGCGTTGTGTATTCCTAACTGGGCTTTTCTTGCCACATAAACTGAAAATGAAAAAGTAAAACAGTTGACATAAGCAAGCCAATTCAAAGCTGCACGGCTGCCATGAGCGTGAGCGCGAAGGAGAGACACAAAAGGAAAAAGAAGTTTGCTCGCAGTCAAACTTATCGGCAAACATGCAATTATCCATGTAACAGGGTCGATGGCCAAGGTGGTAACAAAACTGCCCCAAGGAGGGACAAACGTAAAGCATTTACCAATGATAACAAAGGATTTTTGAAAGGCAAGCCCATAAACGAGTGAAAGTGATTGGCGTGTGGTGGGCATGGTTAAAAGCCCACAGATAAATTACAACACGTCAGAGCGCTTGCACGCTCAACATAAAAGGGCAGAATGTCCCTCAGGTCTGCTCACCCCTGAGATCGCTTACCTGAATATTTGAGCCTAGGGGCGCACAGTAGCCAATACTCCTATTATGGTTTTTACATTATTACGATTTGATTTGCCAGTCTGCCAGTAGTCAGGTACCTGGTGGTAGGCAGTGAAAAGCTATGTAGAGATGGATACAAGGCTGATGACTAAGTGTTTCTTTTCCTGAAGATCACTATAGCTCAGTGTTTACTACACTGGGGGTTTAATAAGCCCATTTTCGGTGAGTTGCGAAAGTCCAATCAATAAATAAAGATTATTTAAATTCTATATTTATCTAGTCATATTTGCTGTGCTTTAAAGACAGGGGTCAAATGTCAGGCAACATCAGACAAATTGATGTTTATTTTTTTAACATGGGGATTGGTGTTTACAAACTCCTCTCAGTTTGTAGTCCGAGAAAAAAAAGTAAAGTGAATTATGTGACAATCTTGCAGGGGTACACAGTGTGGGAAAAGAAAGGCTGTCGGATGTTATTTTTTAAAACGCACAACAAATTGTAAATACCTGTAAATGAACTGTACGCACTGAGCAGAAAGGAAAGGAAAATTGAAGCACATTTTTTTGTAATTCTGAATCGTGCTGGAAGCAAAGATTTTAATAGGTCAAAACAAAGCAAGACACTTTACTTGGTGATGCACAGATGACAATTATTCACTGAAACCCGTTTTCCACACTTTGGGCCTTATGTACGAACACATTTTCCCATAGACCGAGAATGGGTAAAACGCTTTGATACATCTGGCCCTTTATCATTTGTGTGCAATATAGTTTTATCAGTAGAACTGTATATATATGCAAATTTAGTGGCCCTTTCAAAGGAAAATGTGCTGTCTTTAAATGACAATACTCTTCTACACCATCCTTTAATTATATGAAAAACTCAACTGCCTCATGTCCTTTAAAGCGAGGTGAGCAGTCCTTTATTTCTACATAAATGTGTGCCGGTGCCCAAAGCCATCCTCTGAAAATAGCAGCTGCTGCGATTATATGTGCTAGCACAGAATACTGAGGCAGCATAATCCTGAAGCCATCATGGGCCTCTCTAATCCACTTACAGCCATTCCCTGCCCCTTCAGATCACTCTTGCAGCTTTCTGTTTTTTTTTCATTTTTTCTCTTCCCCCATCTTTCCCAATGGTGACTTTTGCTCACAGGAAATGCTTGAGGCAGAAGAATAAGTGCCGGCCCTCAAAAATAAGTGCTGGTGCCCCGCACTGGAAACTACTGGCAAAAACTAAGCGCTGCAGGTAGGTCGGGAAAGTTTGTTGTTCTAAAAAGTGGGTTGTGGTGCTAAATGTTTGGGAAGCACTTACTTAGGTAGCTTAGTTGTTCCATTGACAGTGCATTTCCTGTTTCCTACACATTTGGTATGGTAGCTTTTAGGAGCTATGAGTGTGTGCAGAACAAAGACACTGATGATTTAAATCAATGTTTTAGGATGTCTGTTTTCACGATAACCATTAATTTACATGCATCGGTTCTGTTTAAATTCACTGGTTTTCTAAAGGCCTTCCTTTTTGGTTAATCTTTTCGCTTTTATTATAGACTATGCGCTGTTGTCTTCCCTGTGCTTCATTTAGCAGTTTGTGACTGATTTTATACAAAAATAAAATATAATGTAGTACTGATCTAGCCTGGATCTAGCCCTCCTGGACCTAGGTTGAACACCCCAGCTGTATTAGGAATCACATTGATGCAGCACATCAATAAACTGACTAGGCCTGATGAATCGCCCTCTCCAGACATGCTTTAGCACTCACACTCTTTAACAAAAAGGTGTTGCAACTGACCAGAGGTTCTAAAAGGACGCAGGACTGAGGCAGGGTCATTCGTGTGCCAGACGAATTCTGCCCAAGGCCTGCCTTTTAGGCGTCCCAGCCTGTCATAAGATTTCTAGGTTTTCAGACAGGTCAAGCTTTGGAGACAACCGCTTTTGCGACGGAGTACCCTCTTTACTAAAATCTAAATCAGTCCCTGGTGTATTCTTTAGTGCAGAGCTGTGGAATGAGCACTGCCCGAGCAGTGTACACAAAATGTTAAACATTTTTTTTGAGCCAGGTCGGAGAAAGACTGCTGCATGACCTGCAAGCAGACATCTCCTTGCACCCCTCAATAAGTCAACGCCCTGGGTATGGGCCCAGGTTGTCCATGCTAAAGGCCAGTCCTCAGGACCAGTTAAAGCATTGCTCCCATGATGACAAGCCCTGACTGACATCACCACTCAGTGTCACCATTAGGGTTGTAGCCCCACAAATAAATGACATGGTGTGGGTGGGCCAGGGGCCAGTAAGGACATGCATCCAAGAGTGTGTTCCAGTAGAGTGTTGCTGCCCGAAGGAGGGACCAAATAGGGCCAGTTCCTCAAAATAAGTGCCGGTGGTGTTCATCTGCACTTTCTGCCACAAATTAACCACTGCAAGTGGTACTGGAAAATGCCCTCCTAATGCCCATGGATAGCCAGTTGGTGTCCAGACTTCACTGATGATAGAAGCACTGCAGGAAACAGGAGAAGAGCGGCGGCTCCTCCACAATGGCATAGGAGCGTCGCCCCGCTGGCTTAGAGCCAGCAGCAGAAAAATAAAACAATATTTCTATTTTTCTGCTGCTGGCTGATCCACCGGGTGCAGGGTGGGATGGGGCTGGGCCATGGGAGGGGGGAGTGTAGTGCGCCCTTAATTGTGCATATCTGTTTGACCGGGGATGCACAGTTAGGTTTCTTCACCCCAGCTGTATATGACAGCCGAGTTGGAGAAACAGCACATACTCCCTGAGCGAGCGGCAAACCAGCCCGCTCCGGCCAATCTCAGCACTGCTCTCATGCTAGGTAGTAGCGTGCGAGCAGTGTAGGGATTGCACAGGGAGTCTTTCATGCTGTCCTAGGGACTGCTGGGACCAGGAAGCAGAGGAGCGCGAGGCAGTAGGCAGCACCAGGTAAGTGTTTTTTTTATTTATTTTTTATTACCTCCCCGTGTGCTCCCCACTCGCACTCCTCCCCCCGCATCCCACCAACTGCTCGACCACTTATAATTTATGTTGGGCGCCGCTGGGAGTGAACCTACATCCAAGAAAGTGCAGTCACTATCCAGCTAGATGTTTGAGTCGGTCTGTGCATTGCCAGTATTCTGTCATCCACGCCCCTACCTGCAGTCTGTTCATCTCTTCGGAAATTGTCTGTAGCTCTATGCTTTTTCTTAAACTCAGAGGAGGGACCGAGAAATATCCCCATTTATAAGAGGAGAGGATGATTTACTATTCTATCTTCAGTCCTCACAAATTTGAGGAAAGTGTTTGTCAGTCTTACCGTATTTGTGCAAACAGAAAGAGTTACAAAAACACACCACGTCAGTGTGCATGTGTGAAATTGGAATTGTAAATGTATTTATATAGTGCTTACGACCCCTGACCAGGTGTTGAAGTGCTTTATCGGCAAGTAGCATTCTACTCCGGAACTCAAGCTTAGTAGATAGTAGGTTGGTACACTTTTTTACTTCTTGTGCATTAGCTGTGTTAGGTTTGTGCTCTTGAGTTCATGTGTATTTGGTAGAGTTTGGGGTAGGGAAAGAATAATAGAAAAGATTTGGGAAGGGGAGTTTGTAGTAGGGATAGAATGATAAAAATGTATTTGAAAAGGGGAAGTAGCACAGATGTTCTCTAAGTAGTGGTTGTTTCTGCTTGTTAGTTGGGTGGCATGGCGAAAACATGGGTGAAAGTTGGTATGGGATGAGAGAGAGGGAGGAGGGATGGGAAGGAACAAAGGTGTTTTGCAAAATATAATCTCTCTCTCTCTCTATATATATATATATGTATATATATATATATATATATATATATATATATATATATCCACAAACATACATACACATGACACTTGGTAATGTTGTGCTTACTTGATTAAACCCTTCATATAAATGCCCATATGTACATTGAAACTGCAATATTTATATGGTCTGCTGTCCAAATTTACCTTGTGGTACATTCTCTATGGTTTCAAATAACTGTAATTGACTCATAATTAAATAAATATACACATGGCACTTATTATACTTATTAGTAGCAGGCATTGCACTCTATATATGCACCTATATGTACACTAAAGCAGCACTTATGGCATAGTCTGATATACACATGTAGTGTGTGGTGCATTATATAGTTCAACCCTTATATAAATGTATCTGCTTATACCCGGAGGCATAGTTCAAAGTACAATGATGTGTACTTGTATAACAACAGCTCTTTTCCACGTCGTGAGAAGCACTGTTTGTCAAGTCTGAGCATACTGTTGAGGTATATTCTTGAGTTGGGAGTATAGTTGTCATGGGGGGAGAGCCAGCTCTTGGCTAATCATCTGAAGTGGAGATGGTTACCTGTGGTTCTTATGTTTGTGGGTAGGGCATTCCATAGTTTGGCTGCTTGAACAAAGATGCTCCACCCGTGTTTTTTTTGTGTATGTTGGAATTATGAGTCCAGGAGATATTTTTGCGCGTAGGTTCCTTTGTTGTCACTATTTGTTCATTTTCTTCCTGATTCACAGGGTTCCTTTACCATGTCTTACTTTGCGGCGATACAAAGCAGTTTCAAGGAGGATCTTCTGGCAACTGGTAACCATAGTAGTGCCCACAAAGCAGGGGAGATGTATGCTTGTGTCTTTACTCATAGTAGGAGTCTAGCGTAGCGCTCTGAAATGGTACTGCATGTGCACCAGAGACTAAGGGGCATTGACAGATGGGAATCCGAATGAGCAAAAACACAGGCGACGTGGATTAGTGAGCGCATTGGGTGAGCCATCATAAGACTGTGTAGATTCGCGCTCTCAAAATAGCAGAACGATAGTCATATTTCGTGTTCCTTATTGATTTCTAAGAATTGAAAATAGGTATCTAAGATAGTGCCGTGTGCAGTCCATGCATCACCCAGCATGAACAAAAGATGCTCGGTGGTTACTATGGTTATGCATTAATGTTTGAAACATTAGCTCAGTCCCTGTAAGGGCCCCTTCACTTTGGTGTACCTGTGTGTCAGAGATTCAGCATGATAAAAGTATCATACCACCTAAAGGAATATGGCAGAAGGAAAGAGGAAGGTGTATGTGTGTGTTTAAAAAACGTTGAATTTAGCACAGAACAGAGTTACAATCACTTATCCCTATTTTTTATACCATTGCTGAGGTCCCCAAATAACCACTAGGTTTTACCGGGAATGCGTGAGGAGGTCGTACCGAGACACAGAAAGGAAGACTGGTTGGAGTAAACCTGGACTACGACTGGGGAATCACCTCTAAGAGAGATTCTTCGCTTTAGAACCCAATAATCTTGGTTCTGAGTGTAAACAATAAATCAAAAAAGATTTTCACGGTTTTCATCGCCTGACTGAACTATTTACTTGAAAGAAACCCACAGTACTAGGTGGAACCGTGTGTAATCTTTTTTGATTTATTGTCTATTGGGAACCTTACACACGGGACCAGGAGTTACACTCCGAATATCCCATTTTTCTGCCCCTCTTTTGTTGTTTCTCCTCTGAGTGTAAACAACCTGACAGAGAGGCTGAACTACTTCCACTAGCTGCCCAAATTAACTAATATTTACAGTGATGGATGTTAAATACTCATTCAGGCCACTTGAAAATAGTGTAGTACAAAGTTGCATTTACAATATGATAGTCTAGAGATGGATGCTATTTCGGAGAAAAACAATCGAAGTTTGCAGACGGATAGAAAATTGAAAGTTAGTCAAATGCGGCCAGCCATTCCAATAACAGCCTGACCCACTGGATGTGGAGTGTGCGGAAGGTAGACCTCGTGTTGAGGCCGGAGAGAGTCACAATGAAGAAGTGGAGGGTACCAGTCCTGTGTGCCCTGATCAGCCAGTGGCAACTTTTGAAATTCATCTGACATAACACATGCCTGTGGATTGTTAAAAGAATAAAGCAAGAAAAAGGTGAGGGAGAAGAATGGGGCCGTCATCAGATGAGTGCCTTAGAAACCTCCACGCCGAAGAAGAGTGCCTTACTCAGGAAACAGAATTTTCTGAAGAAAATCCAACATCCATGCATGCCAAATGTAGTTACTCAACACCGAGGAAGGACAAATAGGTTACTCATAGCTGCAGAAGTGACGTCAGTGGTACAAGTCATTCAACCAAAGGAATGTTGTAATGAGATGGAATGGATGTCATTGCCAAAAATGAAGCCGTTCGCGAGCTAAGAAAAACAGGGCCTACTGTAGGAGATAAAACTTTCACAAGACCAAAGCGCTATGCTGAAGAAGAAGTTATGTCTGTGGAACATAACCCCTCTAATCCAATATGTCAAAAAATATGCTGCAAAAGGTTCTATTTAGCCCAATTATTTCCTTAAATTTTCCTGTGGAAAACCTCTCCCTGTTACTTCTCTCCTGCAACCCCACAAGTGTAAAAGGTGTTTTCTACATTTGCTTCTTTGTTCTAGGCAAGGCACTGATGAGATACACCAATTATCCTGCAAAACTGTTTGTCGCACCATGAGGTGCATTACCCCACAAACATTTCAGGCTCTTGTGAGCTAAACAAAACCTCAGATGTTTGTAGCAGCTCAGCCAGTGTCAGTATTGTACTGGCATTTACGCTTTATCTGACAGAAATGCTGTTTCTACCCTGACACAGAAAAGCTACTTACTTTGATGTCAGATTGCAAAGAACACCTTTGAAATGGACAATGATGTTGCCAAACAACTGAAGGTACATGAAGGAATGAATTACTTTGCGATATCAAAGTTAGTCAAGAAGACAAAAGGACATAAAGGTGATGGGTGCAAATTTCATAGCATTGGCTTATAAGAAACATGGCCGCCTTGGTCTGTTTGAATACTCCATCAATCTGTCCACCATACATTCATTTCAGATTATCTACTGTCCGTAAAAGGTGCAGAAGGTATAGTGGTGGAAAAGCATTAATCCCCCATATGTGGTGCACTTACAGAGTTATTGGCTTTGCCATATTTAAGAAGATGCCTAGCAAGCCACTGGTATCAGAATAGGCAAGAGTTCATGGGAGTGATCACATAATGGACAATCGACCATTGGGCAAAAATATCGCAAGTGGGCACAAAATTAATCATAGAGAATTAATGCCATATGAGGAACTTGGAGAGGGCACACGCTGACACATTATACAGGCAGTTATATCAGAATGTCACAAGAGAATATTCAAAGACATGGCTACGAAAAAAAGTCTATGATCTTCACTTGCAAGACTGTCGGTCCACTGGTTGTGGCCTACCTGCACTTAAAGCACTGAGAGGCTTGCACACTAGACTGTATTTGCAAATTGCTTATAGATTTAATCTCGTGATATCGTAGTCTGTTTCCACAGTTGCACAAAGATTCTAAATCAAAGTAGATTCCATGATAAGCTATGAAACATATTCTTTTGCTGCTCATTAATTTCTGGTAGTCTTTTTCAATTAAAAAAAATCAACATGGTTCGCCCTATCAAACGGAGACTTCTTGAAGGCCTCAGAAAATTGCCAGTATCAACCAACTGCTTTCTACTGCAGCTTTTAATACTCTCCTCCTTTTGGTTTGCCACAACGCTTGTTATCAGCACGCAGCAGAATAAGCAACAAAATATCAAACAAACATCACCCTAAACTCTTGGTACGCCTCACAAGGAACATTTGAAGGGCACATTATAATTTTTATCCTTTATCTGGGAATCAAATTTTAAACTAATGTATTAGGATAGCCCTGCCTCTCTCAAAATGTGTTATTTTAAATTTGCACCAGCAGTTCACAAATCTGATTTTCGAACAATTGGTGGTTCATTAACAGCCCGAACATTTCAATGTCCACTGTGAGTACCTCCTTCCTTCCC
This sequence comes from Pleurodeles waltl, assembly GCF_031143425.1. Classification (NCBI taxonomy): domain Eukaryota; kingdom Metazoa; phylum Chordata; class Amphibia; order Caudata; family Salamandridae; genus Pleurodeles; species Pleurodeles waltl. The sequence continues at coordinate 151,559,907 of NC_090449.1, forward strand.
ATTCAGTGCCAACATCATCATTTCATATCTTTTATAAGTTCTTGGATAGTGACTACTCTTCCCACAAGTTCTGCACATGTTGGACAGACAATACAGGCAATTATTCGTATTGTGCCAAGGGCATTTAACACCCACATTGGAAACAAGGAATAACTTTATTTACAAATAGAGTCGTTCCAGTTTGCCACGTTCTTCTGAGAGACACCTAATGGACAGGAACTTAAGAAGCTGCCAAAGCACAGAGCTATCTGCCTGTGTCACCATGCCTCCAAGCCACATGCACTTCCCAAACCTGATCCCACTTTCAGCAGAGTATATGAGAAATGAAGATCTCCAAAGTTGGGGCCTATGGTGAAGCTCCTGTAATACTGCCTATATTTGAAGGGCAATAGACAGCAAAATGTTGACAATCAGAGGTATGTGCAAGAGGCTGGAGTTGGGCCTGTAATACCAAATATTGTGTCAATCTCCTGCCCAACGTTGTTTGTAAGGTGAGAGCCTTGTGCTCTCAAGTGACCCAGGACAAAAGCCTCTCCGGGAAGAGTGTGTAATACCCCTTCTCACAGGATGGCCTGCTGAATAGCCCCCCCCCAATGCCCCTAAATTCAGTATTTAGGGGAACCCGTGGCACCAGAGAAGCAGATACTGACGACCTAGGAAGACCAAGGACACAGAAGAGCTGCAAAAGTAGAAGAGGAGAAAAAAAGCAGCTAACCTGGTACCAACCCCGCCGGCCTGTCTGCATCCCTCAATGAAATCAGCACCAAAGTGACTGGTCCTGGAGCAGTGACTCCAGAAACCTGGAAGGACTGCCTGCCTTCAATAAAGACTCAAGACCTCCGATGAAGATCAGACCTGTTCCCCAGCAAACTCCAAAAGAAGGGACTCTGATGCCTCTGAAAACACCAAAACACGCAAACTAAAGTCACCACTGCACCTGCTATCTCTGGTCTGAGTTGAAGTGGACCACTGGTGCCAACAAAGGTTCCACAGCCGTCCGGAGTCCAAGTCCACCGTGGTGTCACCCCTCCTGGAATCCCAGATGACACCTGCAGCCTCTGGACACAGCCCCCCTCTACTGCAACTGCTCAGGTCACAAAAACCCAACACCTAAGGACACCTCTGCACCCGTCGCCCCTGAGCTGTGGAGAAGAGGACCAAAGGACCTGTGCCCGAGGATCGTGAGGGCTGAGCCCCACTGTTGGTACATCCTGACTGGCCTGCTGGCCAGAGCCTGCAGCCTCTTTTCGCAGTGACAGATCCCCATAGGAACGCATTGGGCACCCAATGCTGTTTTGCACTCTGTACCTGTCTGCCCCCCTGCCACTAAGGGTTTTCTGTGGGTGCTGCCTTGGACCTTACCCACTACTGACCTTAACACCTGGAGATTGGTGTATAAGTCCCTGTACTCCACCTGTTTGCAGAACTTGTTTTTCCTCCCATAGGATAAGGTTTGCAGAAACTGCACTGTATCCACTTTTAAAGTGAATAGAATTCCTAAAAACGTACTAACTTGAACGGGTTTTCCCTGATGCCTAAACATATATAAAGATACTTTCTATTTTAATACTACTTGACAACGGCAAAACTGCGGCCCTCATCCTCCTGGACCTCTCGGCCGCCTTCGACACCGTCTGCCACCACACCCTATGCACACGGCTCAACAACGCAGGGATCCGTGACAGAGCCCTGGACTGGATCACCTCCTTCTTCACCGGCAGAACCCAGAGAGTCTGTCTCCCTCCATCTGCTCTGAAGCCACCAAGATCATCGGCGGCATACCCCAGGGGTCGTCCCTCAGCCCAACCCTCTTTAATATTTACAAGGCTCTGCTCGCAAACATCGTCCGATCACACAACCTCAACATCATCTCATACGCCATTGACACCCAGCTGATCCTCTCCCTCGCCTAGGACCCCGCCACGGCCAAACCCGACCTCCACCAACGAATGAAGGCCATCATCGAATAGATGAAGAACAGCTGCCTGAAACTGAATTCTGCCAAAACTGAGGTCCTCATCCTTGGCTCCACCCCCTCTGCCTGGGACGACTCCTGGTGGCCTGCCACACTGGGAATCGCACCGACACCCACCGACCACGCACGCAACCTGGGGTTCATCCTGGACTCATCGCTATCAATGACCCAGCAAGTCAACGCCATCTCTTCCTCCTGTTTCAACACCCTCCACATGCTTCGGAAGATCTACAAATGGATCACCACAGGAACCAGAAGGACGATCACCCAAGCCCTAGTCAGCAGCAGACTGGTCTACTGCAACGCCCTCTACGCAGGAACCACGGCCAAGCTCCAGAAAAGACTGCAACGCATACAGAACGCCTCCGCATGCCTCATCCTGGACATTCTCCACCACAGCCACATCACAGCCCGCCTGAGAGACCTGCAGTGGCTCCCCGTCAACAAGAGAATGACGTTCAAGCTCCTCATCCATGCTCACAAAGCACTACACAACGCCGGACCAGAATACCTCAACAGACTGCTCTCCTTCTACACCCCGATCCGACAGGTTCGCTCCGCTGACCTTGCCCTCGCTACAATTCCACGCATCCACAGAACAACCGCAGGTGGCAGATCGTTCTCCCACCTCGCGGCCAAGATGTAGAACACTCTTCCTATCCACCTGCGACAGACACAGGACCTGCTAACCTTCAGGAGACACCTCAAGACATGTCTGTTTGAGTAGTAGAAGTACCCCGCCCTCAGCGCCTTGAGACCCTCACAGGTGAGTAGTGCGCTCTACAAATGCTATGATTGATTGATTGATTAATAAATTGGTGTGGATCTCCTTCTCGAGTCGTATGTCTCACTGACTGACTATTGTGTGTATTTGCAGATGTCTTGCATTCCTCTGTGCTAAGCCTAAGGCTGCTTGACCACACTACCCCTAAATAGAGCATTTTGGGATTGCATAGAAAGCTCTGTCCACTCACTGGGGAACCCCTTGACCCTTTACACAGTATTCACATACCACATAAAGGGCCACCTTCCTACACAAGGCATGCTTGCCTGTATTGCAGATATGATCTTTTGTGAGCTGTAAGCGAGGTCCACCTCACTTCGCAAGCTCGATGCCAGGCAGACCTATTACAGGGTTCCTGAACCATAGTGCAGAGTGTTGCGAGCTGCTCTGAAGAAGTACAAGATCCAGCTGTGAAGATGCACTGAAGCAAATTGTGTGCAGAGTGTCTGTTGGAGCAAACCTGCACATCTGTTAAATCCAGATGTAAGCAAGGCAGTATAACTTGCTATGACCATGCTATATAGAATTGAGATAGGTAGTCAAAGTAGACTGGACGCTTACTCCCAAGAGTGCTGGCAAGGTGACCCCAGTGCCATCTATTGAATCTAATGGCCTGCCAGGGAAATGGACAGAACTTTATGCAAATTCTTCTTGAAATTAGAGTGAACCATACCTCAAACAAGAATAAAATTAACACACTTACTATTAGGGTGGATAATACACAGACATGTTGGGGAGCTGGTAGGTAACATGTATGAAGGTGAAAGTAAAGTGGGCCATAGTTATGTTAGAAGCCAAGATCACAAAGCAAATGAAGAAGGAGATTAAGCAAGTGTCAGAAAAGACTGCAGATTTGTAAGGGTGATGCAGGTATAAGAGTATTACAATGTTTGACTTTCAGGAAGTTCTTGGAGCAACTCAACACTATATGGATGGACAAATCTATTCGAACATAAGAACTCTTATTGCTTGCCGTAGATTAAAAAAGGCACTGTTAAGTAGAAAAATGCAACACAGGGAATCTCAGCTATCCTCACTTTAGCACAGAAGGGCTGAGAGCTTGGCAAGCATTTGATGAGACAAAGCATAGTTAAGACAGAATAACTGAATAAGCAATTATCGAAATAGAGTTCTAGCGGCTGGGAAGTTGAAGATCACTTCTTCACTGTCTTCATGGTACCATCAGAGGTCACTGGAGGACTTCACAATCTCCATAGCATCAAATATCTGCTTGGGAGCCGAAATGAACATTTATGGTGTCTATCAATGAAGAACAATTGGTTCCTCTTCTTTTTGTCCCCTTTGTAGTGAAACTCCAGCAGATTGTAATATTTTGCTAGCTGATGAAATATGTCAACTTGAGTGATGGCATCATTAGTTCTGGCCAAGTGTATCAGGTTTGCCACTTTCTACTGTGACTCCCTTTGGCAGTGGTGAACAGTGAGAGAGGTACAGATGTGCCACCACATCCCCCTGCCTTTGCCTCGTCACTTGCCTGTAAATGGGTATGCCGTATTTCACAGAAGATTGGAGTGTTTCACTACTGGAAGGGGGTGGTGGATAAAGTAGTTCAGTTTAGTGAGTGGTGATAACAGAAGGGATGATCAGGCAAATCACAAGTCGTGCACCAAAGGGTAGTAGGAAAAAAGAACACAATGACTCTAAGTTCCAATGTTCTCTCAGGAGAAAGAATAATTTGCACAATATTATAGTCTTGGGACAGCTATGAAGATATTTCCTGTAAGAAAGATCCATAGGTGTTCTGTGCCATATATAGTGTGAAATCAGAGTCAATTAGTCCTGTGAGTAGGTGAAGTGTACACTCATCTTCAATGTTGATGTGTGCCCTATCCTGGGACAGTTTCCTCCTATAATCAGTGTCCAGATATTTCAGAGACCCTTGTGTTTTGTTAGTGTAGTGATAGTGGTGCTTAGAGGGAGAACGTTGCGAGACATTTTGCCTGTGGTAGGAGAGATAATATGCAGGAGGAAAAGAGACTTTATTATTATTACGTTCTTATAGAGCGCATCGCTACCCAAACACAGGCTTCCCAGTGCTAACAGAATTCATAAGAGACACAGTGATGGGTTCGTTATACAAACAGGTGAGTCTTTAGAAGCTTTCTGAAGTTTAGCAGATTCCTGGTGGCCCTAATATTAATGTGGAGGGAGTTCCAGAGCCTAATCACCTGGTAGGCAAACGTTTGTCCTCCGCTTCTGGCCCTTTTAATTCTGGGGACAGTCAGAAGAAAACATTTGTTAGATCTCTGTTCTCGTGCATTGCTATAAGGTACAATTAAATGACTCAGGACATGGGGTCCCTGAGCATACTTCATCTTGTGAGCAATGCAGAGAGCCTTGAATTTGTTTTTTTTTTTTACTTACTGGTGGGCAATGAAGACTAGCCAAGACTTGGCATACAGACTGCCATTTAGGAAGGTTTTGCAGGACACGTGCTGAAGCATTTTGAATGTTCTGTTGTATCTTAAGAACATAGACGGGCTACCAAGGTAGAGTGAATTAAAATAATCGAACCATGCGAGTATGAGATCTTGTATAACTATTCTTTAAGTTTCGACAGGGAGCCATTTAAGCACCTTTCTTAGAGCTTTTAGTAGGCCAAAACAAGTTCCAGCAACTTTCTTCACCTGGGAGGTCATAGTAAGATCTATGTCCCAAAGAACTCCCAGGCTCTTAACTTTCGGAGTAGAGGACGGCCTGTACCCCAGACTTGGAGGCCATATAAGATGATCCCAGAGGAATGGTCTACTTCCCACTACCATGACCTCCGTCTTGTCGCATTTAGTTTAAGCCAACTGGAGGCTATCAATTTATTGATATGCTCGAGTCGAGGCGGCTGGATAGATTCACTGCACTCTGATTTGTATTTGGTGCCAAGCAGATGACAATCTGGGTGTCGTCTACGTAGGACAACATATTGAAGCTGAATAGATCAGCCAGGGGGTGTACATATACGTTAAAAAGATTGGGGCTCAGGGATGATCCCTGAGGCAAACCACATTTAAGCTGATGAACCCCAAGCAAGCAAGAACCCTCTCTGACCTTGAAGCTTTTCTTGTTAAGAAATGAAGCCAGCCATTTTAGAGCTTTTCCTGTAATCCCTAACCTCTCCAATCTGTGATGGAGAATGGAATAGGAGACGGTGTCAAAGGACGCGCCAAGTCAAGAAGAATGAGCGCCACTGACCCACCCTGGTCAAGGGAATTCTTCAGATCTTCTGTAGCCAATAAAAGAGTTGTCTCAGTGCTGTATCTAGATCTAAATCCAGTTTGCGCCTTGTGCAAGAGGTTGTGGGTTTCCAGGAAGTCAGTTAAATGTTTATTTACCAGCTTTTCTAGGATCTTATTGACACCTGGGAGCAGAGATATAGGTCGATAATGCTCTGTTTTTTTCAGAATCTAGGGAGTTTTTTTTCCAACAGTGGGCTAATAAAAGTGTGCTTCCATGAGTTGGGAATATGCTCACCGTCCAACAATAGACTGAACATGCTAGTGAGAGCTGGTATCAAAGTATCACTTCCTTTCATGAGAATACTGATAGGTATTAGGTCCAAGGGGGAACTGGAATTAACAGTTTTTGCTGCCTCCTGGACAGTGTTGCAGCAAAGTTGGGGGAAGGTTGAAAGAATTGAAGAAGTTTTCCTGTCCCATAGACCCTTCTTCTCCTAAGCATATTGGTTTGAAACTTCTACCACTGAGTCATAAATGGTCCTAACGTTACAAAGGAAGAAATTAGCCAGGTCGTCACAGCGCTCCTTAGAGGGAGGAGGCTCAACACCTGAAACTTTCGATTTCAAAAGGGAGTTCACAATTGTAAAGACTGCATATGTTCTATGCATTTAACCTCCCTAATCATGGAAATCTCGATTCTTCCCTGGTAAGCCTTACTTTAAAAGGCCAGATGTTGCTCTTTGTTTGTTGGTACCCAGTGGAGGTAGGCTGTGTGGTATCTGGTCTGCATATGCAGCCTATCCTCTGGGGCTTGTGATTGCAGATGGGCGACTCCTAGAAGTCACAAAGTGGCCCGTGTCTACTTTAGGGTTATTGGCTGGGAATGGAGAGGGGGGGTCTAGGGAGTTGAGCTAGGAAGTTTGTGATGGGGAGAAATGAGGTTGGGTGTTTGAAGTTGGGGGGAGCAATTGTTATTGTAGTGTACTTGATAACTCATGCCAAAGTAGGAAGGTAGGAGGATCCTTCTGTCCTTTCAGACCCAGGCAGCATGGACAGACCATTTAGTCTCTGGCTTTTAATGGGTGATCCAAGTGGTCAATCTGGCTTTTTATCCAATAGCACATAGCAGACTGGGGTTTCTGAGCTGCAAGTTCCGGAATGTATAATGTGTGGGGCTAAAAAGCCAGGACTAATTAAAGATCTCAAAAGACATGGGGTCTTTTGGCAGATAAGCACTTGAATTACCCAGGTAACTGTCCCATAACCATAGGTCATCTAAAAGTGATGGCCAGAAGGAGGCCTCGATAGGGCAACCATGTGTGTGTGTCTGGAAAGCTCTGAAAGAGCGAAAAGTGGGAGGCGGTAGGAAGGCAAAGTTTCTACTGTAATCATGTTTCTACTAAGAAGCACCAACATGGATTAAAATGTACTTACAAGCCTAAAAACCATTGTTACTTATCGTTAAATTTCAACAATGGCCCTGACATTTTGCCTTCATACAGTCAGCAGAGTACTCTCCTCGCAAAGCAGCTAAACCATATCTGCAAAATACAGGGCGCATCTTCATTCAGACATTGAGGCCAAAATATTCCAGAAAAAAAATATTTAGGAATAATCAGAAACCTGCATCAGGAGAAGAATTTGGAATTTAATTTGGAAAAACAACTTATGATGTACCGAAACTAGGATTTGTTCGACAGGATCAAATGACTTGATAAATATTTCCTCCTGAACATTACTGAGAGGAAAAACCCCTGATGCCAAAGCGAGCAGGCGAAAAGCAGCTCAGGAGTACAGCATCCATTTTAGGACATCCTCATTCCTCACTCCTCATCCCTACTTCTCATCCATCATCCCTACTTCTCTTCCATCATCCCTACTTCTCATCCATCATATATTATCCCTACTTCTCATCCATCATCCCTACTTCTCTTCCATCATCCCTTCTTCTCATCCCTGCTTCTTACCCATCATCCCTACTTCTCTTCCATCATCCCTGCTTCTCTTCCATCATCCCTACTTCTCATCCATCATATATCATCCCTACTTCTCATCCATCACCCCTACTTCTCATCCCTGCTTCTTACCCATCATCCCTACTTCTCTTCCATCATCCCTGCTTCTCATCCATCATCCCTGCTTCTCATCCATCATACACCACCCCTACTTATCACTTCTCATCCATCATCCCTACTTCTCATCCATCATACATCATCCCTACTTCTCATCAATCATCCCTGCTTCTCATCCATCATCCCTGCTTCTCTTCCATCATCCCTACTCCTTATCCCTACTTCTCTTCCATCATCCCTACTTTTCATCCCTCATCCCTGATTCTCATCCCTACTTCTCATCCATCATTCCTAATTCTGATGCCTCAGCCATCATCCCTGCTCCTCATCCATCACCCCTACTCCTCATTCCTCATCCCTCAGTCAAACCAACACATTTTCAGTTTTGTGAAACACACCTTCACACTGATTGGTTAGGAACAGCCAATCAGAGTTAAGAGAGAGAGCTGCATTCTTACAGCTCTGCTGGTTTGGGAAATACAAGGAGCCCACAGCTAGGGCCATAAATCAGCTCTTGGAGAAAGGGTTATACAGTTCATGGAAATATTTCTGGTTTCAGAAAAGAAAATAAAAACAGCTCTCATAGATAAAAGCAGCCTCAGATGTAAACATGTTATTTGTTACAAATAAAAAGCAGGCTCAGATTGAAACATTTTATTTGTTACATATAAACATGAAACCAGAAAAGGTTTGGATGAACTGGATTGCACTGTCACCAGAGTTGATTTTAAACATTTTGTTTCTACATATGAAACTGAAACCAGAAAGGTTTTCAGTTGAACTGTAGATGACCTGTATAACCCTTTCTCCAAGAGCTGATTTATGGCCCAGGCTGTGCACTCCTTGTATTTCCCAAACCAGCAGTGCTTTCTGCAGAGGCCTGTGCAAACAGAAAAACACTGAGTTAAATAAAATGAAATATTGTGCAGCCTTGAATTCACTGGAAACAAACACACAGTTGCATTTCCTCTCATCCCCCTTCACCCACCATGTGCAATGAGGAGGCTGTTTTTCATTGAAATAGAATGCAGCTCTCTCTTATAACTCGGATTGGCTGTTCCCAACCAATCAGTGTGAAGGTGTGTTTCACAAAACTGAAAATGTGTTGGTATGACTGCGGGATGAGGAACGAGGAGTAGGGCTGATGGCTGAGGCATGAGAAGTAGGAATGATGGAAGATGGATGAGAAGTAGGGATGAGAAGCAGGGATGAGGGATGAGAAGCAGGGATGGCATGGCATGGGTTGGTTGCAAGGCCAGGGCTGCAGCCAGACCCTGCAGCCAAGCTCCCTAACCACTCAACCCCACGCTGCACACAGCCCTTTGGCTGTGCATGGTGAGAGTTGGCCGCGGCCTGTGGGAGGGTGTATCTGAGGGTGAGAGTGGCTGTGAGAGTGTCTGTCTGGGTCTGAGAGTGGTTGCATCAGTGACTTAGTGGGTGTGTCTGTGTTGGTCTGTGAGTGGGTGCATGAGTGTCTGAGTGGGTGCACAAGGGTCTGAGTGGGTCTGTGACTGGGTGCATGAGTGTTTGAGAGGGTCTGTGATTTGGTGCTTAAGGGTCTGAGTGGCTGTGTGAGTGGGAGAAAGATTGAAAAAGAGCAATTGAGAGAGAGAGAGAGAGTTGTTTTATGCTTTGACGAATGATATACTGAAACAAGATATTTCTGAACAAATTGAAAAGAAAAATGTATTTGTCAATTATTAAGAGTGAGATCACCTTTCAGAATGAGCCTTTTAAACTTTTGAAGTTTAAAAGAAATTAAAGAAGGAAAATGACCAGGGACACAGCTCAAGTAGAACCCTCAACTTTCAGTGTGCGGGTCTGTGACCTTAACCTTTAAGCCATAAGTGACGCCTTCCCATGATGCTTTCAGACATACCTATGACAGTCACCCCATGCATGTGATTGGAAAAAATGTGAATGTTGCATCACTAGGAAGCTTTAACAGTTAAAACACTACTGAATAAATAAACACACTGCCAAGCGATACTATGATTTGAACCTTCATCCTACTGAGTGCAGTACAAGACTTTGACCATTAGGCCATGAGTGACACTGTTGTGCTCTGCATTTAAACATAACTATATCATTCACACCAAACATCTTGCTAGTTTGACACTTTGAAGTAATTGCCTGGAGAGTCCATTGCAATGACAATCTCCCTCTCTCTTCTATCTAACTGTGGGATGAAAGAGAGCGAGAGAGAGATTGATAGGACCACAAGGGGATCCTGAAGGCTCCCCGCGGTCCTAGCCAGCTCCCCACGTCCTGTGGAATGCAGCATTGCTCCACCAAGCAGGGAACAGCTTTAAATAGCAGCTCTCTGCTTGTGGGAGCAATGCTTGCATCTGTTTCCCTACAAAAAAGTTTGCGTGCAGGGAATCAGATGAAAACTCCACTTTCTGACAGCCGGGGCTGTTTCACACCTACCGATGTCAGAAAGCAGACTTTGTCAAAAAGCAGACTTTGTTGGGCTCATAACTTTTAACTCATGCACCCGAGACTTGGCCCACCCAGGGGTTTCACAAAAAGGGCGAGAAGCTGCTGTGTTTTGTTTTTTTATTAAAAGTGGAAAAATCTGCAAATCCAGGTTCGTAGATTTTTCCAACGCTTAAAAAAATAAAAATGCTTTAAGCCCTGGCAGCACCAGAGCTAAGGGGTCATAGTGTCCCTACCCTGGCCCGTTTTGTTTTTTTATTTTATTTTTTTCCCCTGGGATTCGAGTCCCAAGATGGCTGCCAACACACTTCCTTGTTGAAGTGTTGGCAGCCAATCTGATTTCTGCACGGAGACAGTCGGACCCACGGAGGATCCTCGTCCCTAGATATGTATATTTCTTGACCTTTAATTTCCCCTAAACTACTGAACATATTTACACCAAATTACGAAAAGCACAATCTGCATAACAACATCTAGTTTCCTGCCAGACCGCCTGCTGTCGCAGCTGTTTACATCACATTACTTGTGGGTAAAACGGTTACTTAGTAAAACATGGCCACTAAACAATTACTTATTGGGCCTAACTGTTATCTATAAAATTATCCGTTATTTCCAGGAGTTGCCATGTGATCATGTGCACCACCTTCAGTAGACCCGGTGTGTGTTTTTAAATCTACAGTACGTACGCCGCATTCTTGTGTTCAGGATTTTTTTCAATGAAACAAGGGCTTGTGAGTCTTAGAATACTTACACACTGTACAAGATGCAACTTGGCGATTAGGTAAATGATGTATAAAAACACAACATATGCATACATATTCCAAATCAAATTACATTTCCTAGCTCAGCATTAGTGAGAGGTCAGTTTGTGGGCCTGCTTCATGGTCTGGTGGGCCGTTTCTTACTGTTGATTTCCATGATGTCACCATACATTGCATGCATTTGAGCTTGCTGAAGGCAATCTCCTATTTGCAAAACACTTATACTGAGTGCTTGTACAAGTTGAAAACTGCCCTGATTTCAAAATGGGTCCCACTTTTGTTAACTATCCGTTTTGCTATTGGGACCCAGGCCTATTTTCTATCCCAGTCTGAACCTGTCACATACCTTCTAACTGTAACGCAAGAAGAGGTACGACTCTAATTTATCACAGAAAATTATTTGTTTAGGGGCATTTAATATCAATAACAAAGCAAATTGTGTAGTTTAGGTATGGATTGCTGCAGTTCTGTTTCAGGACACACAAACTGTACAATTAAGGTTGTAACGTAGCAATATAAATGTATTCTGCAAATGTATTAGAGTTAAAGTAGCAGGCCTTGAATGTGCAGCAAGGGATGCAGATTCTAAAGAGGAGATCAGTGCTTACTCCTCCATTTATAAGAGGTATACCATGGGATGTAAACAAAAAACATGAGCACAGCAGTCAACGCTCATGCAGCAGTTGAATTACAAAACAATATCTTTTTCTAAAAAACAAAAAGGTCTGCCAGAGTTTTCTGATTCCATCTCTGAGCCTTATCCACTTGAAGTGTGTTCCGTTCCACTTTGCTTCATTGATACTGCGGGAGAGATTGCCTGGAACATATGCCATGGTGCATATTGGGGCAGTTGTGGTAGCACAAGGTGGACCTGTTCACAAATACCGCCCTCACACTGGTACCTTTTCCCCAGTGTTCGGGAGACTTCATGGGTGTTTTTCCACAGGCAAACCCCAGCTTTGGAAGTCTGTCTCCTGCAGAAACCTAAAAAGCAAGAGGCCGGGGTGCTCCCATGACATGGGACACTGACTCTCCCTTTTTTCCTCTTCCAGGAAATTCTTGCATGGATGCAGAAAATGCTCGAGGAAAAAGTATGCTTTTTGGGTATAACTTTAAGGAATTTAGGGGCCTCATTATGGGTGACTTGACAATTATGAGAGCCCATGGCAATTACAAGACCTGTGGTTTTATCGAAGACCTGGAGAATTCTCCTACTAAATGCTGGCACAATCTCTGAGAGGAAAACCGGGGAAAGGGGAATTAATGAAGGAACTGGGAGCGGGTTTACTTAACTACCAATAATTCCTCATCAGAAGCTACCTTTCTGGCTGACGTGGTAGGGCACTGTGGTGCCTTGAAATGTCCTTGACTGCTGCACCCTCACTTATTCCACCTTGCTGTTGTTCTTAACTCAGTGCACTCTCCAGAGACCTGTCGTCTGCCTGGCATACGAGTCGTGCACAGCCCACAGAGAAGTGTGGGCATGGCAAGAGAGTGACATCCTTGGACTCCGTGACCCCTTGTGCTGCCAGCATCCCATCAGGAGAACATTTTCGAGGAGCCGAGCATTTCACCAGTTACTGAATTTTAGATTTTCTGTGTCGTTCCTAAGAATTTTGCCAGTCTGTGGCCTGTCTGTTGTTAGTTTGCATCTGACCACTAACTACACCCAACCGGTCCACCTCAGATGCGTTGGTCAGCATTCAGCAATATGTCTATCCCGCCACTTGCTAATGCAAAGGAAAGAAAGGAAAGGTAAAATAGAAATTGTTCCTGTGAGATAGAGCAGTTTATATAAACTGGGGAGAGGGGGAGAGGAGATGGTGGAGGGTTTCAGACCCACCCACTGCCACCTGCATTGGCTTCAATCGCTGATTTGCTTACATACGGCTACTGTACAATTAAAGCTGTATGCTCAAACCAGCGATTGGTTGGAGCAGGTGAACACAACGCTCCAAAAGAAGCCAGAGGGTCTGAGCTGTGTTCCCCCGGCTCCCAAACAGAGCGATGGTTTCTAGGCCTGAAGTGCGCATGTCAGATGGGGCACAGTACAAGACCTGTCCAAGCTGACATGCATACTGGACGTCAGCTGAGAGTTGATGTGGTTGGCATTCGGAACTCACTGCCAATCTCCCATTGGCCATCCCCTGCCTTAGGCCCTGCCCCTGAGCAGCCAGGGAGCCCAGGAGTCCTTGGGCATGGAAAGGACTTAATTTGCTGCACCCGTGCCTGGTGGGGCAATGCTCTTCCACCCCCAAGGACACACCGCCCCTGAACTTCACCTATAATGAGGAAAAATGTAGGGACCCAGGAACATCACATCCTTTTGCTCTTGAATTTGCAACCTCCACGCCTAAAACCCACTTTAAGTGCATTGCAAACCTACACCCTGTTGATTAACAACAAGAGCTACCTGATGATTCCAGGTCACAGAGACACCGTGTTTTCTTGCTGTACACCTCTCAACACTTAAAATGAAAAGTTTACAGGGGGAGGTCGACTGGTTCCAATGAGACAATGGAAGCTTGAAAACGCTGTCACCTGATGACATAACATGTTGATAATGAAGGCCAGGAAGTCATAAACACATGGTCCCAATGGTCTCCCAATAATACAGTTTAATTTTGCAAAACATTCAATATAAAGGCTTACCATGTAGGTTAAAAAAAATAATAAAAATAAATAAATATATATATATATATATATATATATATATATATATATATATATATGTGTGTGTGTATGTGTATATCTCTATAAAGTTTGACAAAGGGTGTTGCTGAAACGTGTAACTTAGAATAAGCTCAAAATCTTCAATCCTAGAGTGATGGCTTCTTCTTTGCAAAGAGGGAGGAGTATGTTGTATACTTAATGGTGGTGCACCAGTAGACCGGCACGCACACACACACGCACACACATATATATATATAAAACCTCTTAGACCACTGATCAGCAGACCTAACAAACTCACCCTTGCAGGCCTTTCCTTGATCAAAGTATTAACCAATGAATCCTCCACAGGGTGTGAAAATAAACATTGTAAGCACAGAATCTTATTTAAAAAAAGAAACACCGTCCCACATTGACCTTTAGTTTCTTTCTTTATATGTGTATTTTTAAGCCTACTCTATGAAGTGTCAATGTACTACATAAGAAAGTACATTTTGGAAGGCATGCTTTTTATGTTCTTACAATGTTCTTTTCAATTCACATTTGCTCTAAATTAATACTTTGTTGCATAAACACATTAGATATTAGCTCATTATTCCCAGCAAAAACAAACGGTGGCAGGCGTATCTGCAGCCTCAGGCATACAATTAATACTAAAGGATGACACTCAAAAGCTCTAAATCTTTCCAAAAGGTACTACAATAAATGAATGAACCATGTAATACAGAAAACACATAACACGTAACATAAGGATTATGGTTCTATAGTGTCATCTCGGGGATCAGGTTGCATCTATAAACCACTCGGTCTTCAGCCTCCTGGTTTGTATTTATCGCTCATAACCACCTAGTGACAATACAGCCGATATTATAGTTATTAATGATGTTTTCTCAATGGATATATTACATGCTTGCCTGCTTTCACTGCATAGGACCAATGGTTTCAAAACCCATATTTCACAGGAGTGATGTCATACCCGTGAATTATTTCCCCCGAATTATACCTTTTAACCCATAGGAGGGCGGTCTCAGTAAGATTTCCTTTCCTACAGATAACTTTTCTCTGAGTATGGCAGTATTTTTAGATAATGACGGACATACCCCAAAGGGACACGCTTTACCATAGCACATGCTCTTTTCTCTTCATTAAAGGAAAACGACCTTTAACAAAGTAATTGCAATCAGGGTGCGTTGCTAGCAGTACTCTACAGAAAGCTGCTTCGAGACCCTCTCAGTACTACAGACCAAGCGCTTTTCTTAGAGGCACAAAGCGTGTCTACACTAAACGTAAGCATTTACTCTACAACATTTAACACACCCTGCTCGATTTACTGCAAACAAATTAATAGTCCTGTGCCGAAAAGAAAAAAACTTGTTCGAAAAAAATAATTGTGTTCCATAAACATCACAAAAATAAACACATAACATGAAAAAACATAAGCCTTAACATGATTGCTGCTTCAAGGTTCCAGTGACATTTGCAAACCACTCAGCCTTTGCCCTCGTGGTAAATGGGACTAATATTTTTAATTCGGTTTTGCCTTCATACATACTGAACGTCCTATTGTGGGTGCCCAGTCTGCATACTGTACAGTACATGAAATCTGCATTAGCTGGAGAAACAAACTTCTAAAGTGCCGATCCTGCCGGAGGCACAAAAGGACAGGATTCATGAAACCATATATAATTACATTAAAACATAATCTACAGAAAAAAATACATGCTCTTATTTTACGCTCGGCCAGGGACAGCCATAATCTTCCCCTGCATATCTTGCAGGTTTATCTCGTCCTAGTTCTATCCCTGCACTGCAATGGGGAAAACATGTTTTTCCAGCCACCTCCTGTGCTTTGAAAAGGGCACTGTACTATAAAAAAAGCTCTTGACACACATACTTCTGGTGCTATAAAGAAAATGGTACGATTGTACCATGATTACAGGTTTTTTGAAGTAGCCACATTTACCGTTTTATATTAATTTTTAGGTCGAGGCTGGCCAGCTCAGCTGTCTGGTTTGCTAAAGACATCTCGGGACATTTACAAAGCTTCACTGGAACTGCATTCCGCCCACTGCTTACCATTGGCTTTGCGGTTTGTAACTCACATTTTCTGGCTTTCTAATTGCTAGCTCTATTTTGTTTTTGCTCTCCAGCTTCAGTTTGTCCTTCCCAAGGAGCAAAGTCTTTTCACACTACTTCTCCTTGTATTTGTCCATGAGTGTTCCTTTCTGTAAACAAGCCTGCAAGTTTTGGTCTTATCTTGTCATATTTGCTGTGCTAACAAATGCAGAGGTAAAATTTCAGGCTCTGTCTTCTGAGGGAGCATTGTGTTGACTTTTCTTTCCATCACTTCAAAGTGAGAGGATTTATGTGACAATCTTGCTGGATAGTGGGGGTAGGAAAGTTTTTTTTTCAAGCACACACCATTTACATTTACGGTGTAAGTATTTCAGAAGATATCAGAATTAGTAAAGCACATCTGAAGCACATTTTCTGTTAATTCTGAAGTATGTTGGAATCAAATACTTTAATATGATCAAAATAAATCAATACATTAGGTGATGCCATTTCCACACAATATCATTAAGTGTGCTGTATAGTTTAGTTAGTAAAACCATGTCTGTGCAAACGTAATGGTCATTTCAATTGAAAATGTGTTGTCTGTAATGGCAGTGTGCTGTCATGTCATGTATACTCCACTCCACTCTGCAACACTTCATGCCACTGGACTCTATCTACACCACTCCACTTTACACCACTCCATGCCACTGGACTCTGCGCCACTACATTTTACTCCACTCTGTGCCTCTCCACTCTACGTCACTGCACTGTACTCCTCTTTACTCCACTCTGCCCCACCCTACTCTATGCCAATGCACTCTACAGCACTCTTTTCTACACCACTGCACTCTTTCCACTCTACAATAGTAATTTTACACCACTCTGACACTGCACTCTGCGCCGCTGCACTTTACTCCGCTCTGCACCTCTCGACTCTATGCCACTGCACTCTACTCCTCTCTCCTCTACTATGCACCACTCTACGCTATGCCCATGCACTCTACACCACCCTACTCTACACCACTGCACTCTTTCCACTCTAGAATAATAATGACATTAAAAGATAGTAGGTATACTACGGACTTGCTCAGGTAAAAATCTGATATCTCCAAAGGCCTCTGTGTAGGACACATACCACTGCAATACACAGAGAACCCAGTCAGTTGATATCCAGAAGTTGACACATTTGTGCTTTAAAGCTGCAGAAGTCAGACATTTTCCTAGTACAGATTTTATAAATGCTACAGATGGGTTTTGTGTGCCCTTGAGGGAAAAAGGGTATAGCCCCACCCTTTGATTCTCCACTCCCACTGTTATAACCTTTTGTCCATGTCCGCTGCACCCTCCACTCACCACCTCATCCAAGGCGCCTAAAAACACTCCGTCCCTCATCTTCACAGGCACAAAGTGAATGAAACTATTCCAGTGGGCACTGTAACAGGCCCAGCCGAATTCATCAGCTTACAAAAACAGACACTTTGTGCAGTCATCACTTTTGGTAATTTTGACAGTAAACTGCATCTAATTGGGCTGAGCTCCAGATTTCTTACCCTCTCATCTGGAACGTCCAAAACCCATTTAACACAATGGTTCTAAACCTGTGGTCCGAGGACCCTGGGAATCTGCAAGGCCTACTCATGAACGATGTCAATGCAGATTATATCTGCCTGTGGCACTGCTTCAGGAGGGGCACCCAGGTGTGACTGTGGCCAGAAGTGGACTTCTAAGGAATACAAAAATAGACTATGCCACAACATCCACTAGAGCAGGCGTCAGCAAGATGTTTTCAAACCCCTTCGAATAAGGGATATTGTCCACAAATTGTCCTAGGATGTTTCCCACAGAAATTACTCAACTAGTTTTTATCTTTTTTTTAATTATACAGCTCTCATTTTACATTGATTCCTTTATGTATGGCTACTGTGCCTTACTATAACCTTGTTCAAGGCCTACTCCCAGAACCAGGTGTAAGCCTTGACTGCTCCCCAAAGGTACTTTTAAGAGTGGGGACCAAAGAGTACTTGGTGAATCCAACTGTAGTGCAATAGTACCCAGGTCTCTGGGACAACAGTATGAAATGAAACTACAAGAGGAGATGTGGCCTAGCGGCCACAGCTAACAACTTTGGAACCTGGGGATCCAGTTTGATTCCTCACCTCCTGCTTTTCTCAACACTGTGTGATTTCTGAGCAAATTATTTAATCTCCCTGTGCCCAAAAACCGAAACAAATGTGAAAAATAATTATGTAATGCTCACTTGAGAAATACGATCCTGTAGGCGGTCTTCTACTAGGTACATCGCTCCATTGCTTCCTAGCTAGGTTTACAATATATACATACATACAAAAGAGAGCCCATATTCTATAACAGCACAAATGTCTTAACTGACACCTTTGAGTATAGCAGATGGTCTATACATCTTGTGAAGATGGTCCACCTCTGCATGACACTCAATTTGACTTTTTGACTTTTCTCCCTCTTGAATACCCAACCATTTGGCTTCCACTAGCATGTCTCTTGCTGTTCAGGCCTAATCTAACTTTATCACCTGCTCCATCCTAATTCATTGTCTTTTGCTAAATAGCACGCCTTATTCCATTCTTGCTTCAGTACACCTTTCCGCATTAAGACATAGCAATTTCCTAATTTCTTTTTTAATCTGCATGCATATTCTCCAATCATTTGCGAGAGCATGTTCTTTTTTCTATTAGCACTGTCATTTAATTCCATAACTTTATAAACAAATTCACTTAGTTTTAAACATTTCTGTTCTAATATTTTTATTTTTTAATTCTACCCAATCTTTCAACTCTCACCTAGTCCAATCAAGATTCAGGTACTCTCAATCACAAAGAACTGCAGATTTAATAAACTAAAAGGCACACTTCAAAAACACAAGTGCCTCACATTTGCAAATAGGACAGTTTTGAACTTGTAAATAAAGAACTGTATAGGCATTTCTGCCTGGTATGGGAGACTGCATGCATCTGTGCTTACTTCAGGCAAGGGTGTAGGTAATATTAGGGAAATTGTTGGACCGGGCCCTTTTTTGCAGAGCTATCCTCATACTTTTTGCCTTCTTCCCCCTTATTTTTTCTGACCTGTCTTTGTTGGCATTAGGACTCTGGGCACTTTACCACAGCTGACCAGTGCTAAAGTGCAAGTTTTCTCTGTCTAAATTGTATTGGTGATTGGTTTATCTGTGATTGGCATATCTGATTTACTATTAAGCCCCTAGTATAGTGAATCATGTGTGCCCAAAACTTATAAATCAAATGCTACTAGTGGGGCTGAAGAACTGATTGTGCCACCCACATGAGTAGCCCTGTAAACATATCTCAGACCTGCCACTGCATTGTCTGTGTGGGCAGTTTTAAACTGCCATTTTGACCTGGCAAGTGCACTCACTTGCCAGGCCTGAACCTTCCCTTTTAACAAATATAAGTCACCCCTAAGTTAGGCCCATGGCAGCCACATGGCCATGGTGTGGTATATTTAAACGGTAGGACAAGTACTGGTCTGTTTTACATTTCCTGATAGTGAAACACTGCTAAATTAGTTTTTTCACTTTGCAAGGCCTATCTCTTCCATGGGGTAACATGGGGATTGCCTTGAAATATCTTTTAAGTGTAATTTCCTATTGGGAGCAGACGGAGATATGGAGTATGGAGTCACTGCACTCACAATTTAAAAATTATGTTTGGGGTGAAGTTGGTTTTTGAACTGTGAGTTTGAAAATGCCACTTTTAGAAAATGGACATTTTCTTGCTTAACCATTCTGTGCCTCTGCCTGTCTGCTGAGTACATGTCTGGTTCAGGATGACAGATGGACTGTTTGTGAATTCACTCCAGACAGTCACACAAAGGGAGCTGAGGTGTGCCCTGCATATCCTAATGGCCCATCACCAGGCTGAAGGGCCTTCCTGAGCTAGAGTGGTGGGAACAGCTGACACTTGCACCTGAATAGGGCTAAGCCTGTTCTCACACAAAGCAGTCTCCAGTCCCCGGAGTGCGTCTAGGGCCAGGGCAGGAAAAGGCAGGGTCTTGTGCACTACAAAGACTTCTCTTTTAAGTCTGCCTACCCAAAAGACAGAAATGGGTATAAGCACTGGACCTCTGACACCACATAGTCAGAATCCTTCTGGACTGAGAAAATTCTGCCAGAAAGAAGAGCTGGATGCTCTATGGGGGTTTGCTGCTTCTGTCCTGAGAGTGAAAGGACTGGAATTGACTTTCTACATCCTGCTTCCAAAGGTTCGCCAAGCACTTGGACTGATCTTGCCTCCTGTTAAGAAGTCTCAGGGACATCAAAGGCGTCATCTGCCAGTGCTTGAGATCTTCTGCTGAGAGTCCTAACTTACCAAGTGGTGCCAACTATAGTCACTGGACCCTTGGAAGTGGAGGCTGGTGATCTGAATGAGAAAATCTATGCATAAATGCGATGTGTCCCAGGAATTGATGTGGCTGAAAAATCGATGCAGCGCCTGTCTTGCGGCTGTAGAATCGACGCAGCGCCTGTTTCACTGCAGTCACATCAACACAGCGGGTCTGAATTTTCCACGCATCCTACCCGGATGTCAATTTTTCATCAAACCCCTTGCGTGACCAGAAATCGATGCATCGCCTTTCCTGCGAGGAAAGAATCAACGCATCACCTGCCCTGCCAGTAAGGAACCGATGCATTGTCTCATTAGCAAGGAAAGGATCGACGCACCACCTCCCCTGCGCAGTGATGAACCAATGCATCACTTTGCTTTTCCAGCACCTCACCTCCGCTGTGACCCACGTCGTTTTTCTTTTTGACGTATCCCAGGTACTTTGTGCTAAAGAGATACATCCATTGATTCCTATGGATTAGGATTTGTTTAACTTTTATAAAATATATATTTTGACTTGTGAATGTTGGATTTTTGTTGTTTTGGTCTTGTTTTACTCAGATAAGTATTGGCTAGTTCTCTAAACTGGTGTGGAGTCCTTTAGTATGTTTTTCCTGTGTTACTCGTGTTACTGTGTGTGTGTGTACAAATAGTTTACACATTGCAGCTGAGAATAAGCCTAACTGCTTGAGCCAAGCTACCAAAGGGTGAGAAGGGGGTATCTGCGCTGTGTGACTCCGTTAACCTCACTAGAGTGAGGGACCCTACTTGGACAGGGTGCAAACCACTGCCAATTAGCAGCCGCGGCTCGTGGGTCTTACATGGGGCGGGGCGGCACACTGGGGGACAGAAGGGGGATATTAATACAATAAAAAGTTTTTTAAAAACTTACCTGAACGCAGGCCGTGGCTTTCCTCTGTCTCTGCTGCAGCTGGCTGCAGGCACACACTCCCAGCCTGCCCTGCGCCAATCCTAATGCTGCTCAGAGCAGCATCAGGATTGGCTGGGAGTGCCCAGCCAGGGCGCTCCAAGGCAGACTGGGAGCCTTTGCAGGCCCTCTCCACCCTGGCAACTGTGTTGCTAGGTTGGAGAGAGCCCTGTGTGCATGTGTGTTGGGCTGGCCCGAGACAACCGGCCAAACACACATGCGCTTTGAGGGGGAGTGCTGAGCACTCCCCCTCACACTCGTCACCCCGGGGCCCTGCCCTTCTAGAAGAAAACAATAGTAAACTAAGTTTCTTATTAATTTCTTTTAGAGGTTTTGCAGCTGCCGCTGCTGGCAGGGGAGCAACGCTCCTCAGTCCTAAAGGAGGAGCCACCCCTGCCAAACAGAGACCACAGTTCTAACAGAAATCAACAGTAAAAACCGGCACCACAGATCATAACACAAGCTCACAAACCTCTAATAAGCAGCCCACACACTGACATGTCACACCAGCCCCTCAGATTTCCCTATAGACCTGTCTAGCTCTGAATACATTCAGTTCTCAGCTGCAGTACGGTGCTCTTGACTGCCTCTAGCTTGGGGGGGATGTAGGCCTTATGAACACACTGGTGTACTTCAGACTAGTCCATCACAATAATAAACTGTGGCTTCAGCAGCCTATTTATGCTAACATTATAATGGCACATGAAGTCATTGACATGGAGACAGAAGCCATTATGTCAGGTGAAGTCTGGAGCTTCGCATTGGTACCATGTGAATATCTTCTTTTTGTACACCAAAAGCTTAGTCGAGTCTTTTAGCTATTCAACAGCACCTTTCTCATTTTAATCCTTTTTTCATTCTTATCCCAAAACTGGTCACACTCTAAGGAGATGAAGGGTTTAAGGGGGGGGGAGAAGAAAAAGGAAGAAGGGGGGTGGAAAAAAGGGGGAAGAGAGACAGGGAAAAGCAAAAAAAGGGGGGGAAAAGATACTAATAAAGGGAAAAAGAAAAAGGAAAGGAAGAAGGTCTGGGTGGAGAAAGGGGAGGGGTGGTGGATGAAAGGATATAAGTGAAATGGAAAGGGGGGGTTGGGTTAGAACAAGATAAAGGAAAGTAGAGACAACAGGAAAAAGGGCCTTTTTTTGCTTTTCCCTGTCTCTCTTCCCCCTTTTTTCCACCCCCCCTTCTTCCTTTTTCTTCTTTCTCCCCCCCCCCCCCCCCCTTAAACCCTTCATCTCCTTAGAGTGTGACTACAAGGGACTATCCCTCCCCCCGGCGCTACCCAGACCAGAGGCCATCCGTCCCTTACTCCGGGGTAAGTCATTAGTGCATGTGCGTGTGAGTGTCTTTTCACCTTTTCCCATACATTGTCACTTTACTTTTGCTGTGTTGTGTGCAGTGGTGTGCCACCTCTCACCCTTATTTATTTGTGGTTTATCTATTAGCCATTACAGACCTACCACACCATGAACCACCTGTTCAGGTGGGCTCTTTATGATTCATTTTGAGCACTTCACTTATTGTTAGTGCTCAGGGATCCTAGACCCTGACGAATGCCCCTGACCCACCAGCACTTTGAGAGGGCAGAAACATGTTGGTCATACGTATTCCTTTTTAGACTCTAAGAGACATTATTCTCCAGTGAGCCTCCTCCCCTGTTCTTAATCTTACCAACATGCACCCCCATTAAAACTTAACTAGTAGCAATTGGTGACATGTATGGTAATTTTATCTCCACCTCATCTGGATCCCTGTAATTTATCCAGCCAGTTTAATTTCAGCACTCCCTCTGGTACTTTTAACCAAGAGGTTGAGTCCGCCCAAGTAGTACCATCTTACTTGGGTGGGGCTAGGTGGTCAAATGATGAAGCAAGACACTATTATGTGTGTGAGACCACCTAGTCCGTAAGGGAACTCCCCCCTACCCCCCCCCCCCCCCTTTTAGGACAACACTGTTTTTCGTTCCTGGGACACTCTTCACTCATGCTTTCTCCATCTCGTACTTCAAGGTGACCTAATTGATACCGCCTATTGAGGGAACACTGGTCCAGTACCACCCTCAATCCCTACTACCCCACACCCTTAGTGGTTATACAGATTTCTCTTGGGAGGTGGTGTGGGATAGCAACACCCCCAGTACTCTCCTTTCGTGTTTCACAAGTGTATGAGATGAAGCATCTCATTGTTTTACAAGACTCAGGCCTGTTAGGTCTAGTTCTGTTTTCCTGGGTTGTCTGTGCAGTGTGTTTTTGTTGAATACTTTGCAGCCTTCATAGATTGTAGTAGATCTACAATGTGCTAAGGCTCTGGAATAGGTAGTTTTAAATCTCGGCTGAGACAAAGCAAGCTTTGTCGCTTGCAAGACATTTTGTTTACATAAAAGGGGCTTAGAGCATGCCAATTGTTTAATATTGGTTGGCTTTATTGTCAGTCTTATTTGATGGCTCCTGATTGATCAGCACGTGCCAGTTTCACGTTCTCTTCTGTTGTTTCTCCCTTCTGTGTAGTACAGTTATTTTTTTTGTTCGTGTCGATCCACTGCTCGTGTTGGGATTGAGCTACTTTATAGAGAGATGTATCTTTGTATGGTTACTGTGCCTGAGTTCAAAGTGGCTTGTTTCTTTTGGTTTGCTCTGCTGTGATTTTTCACTGCGATGCTTCTCTCTATATTTACCACACTAGAATTGCACTGTGAGTAGTTTGTGGTTATGATGATCATAACCCGTTTTTTTTCTCTGTGTCTTTGCTCAATGTTGATGTCAGAATGGGGTGTTTTAAGTGAATAGCTCTGTTCCGATGACACACTCCACTGCTTTACCCTATAATTGTACTTTGATTTGACCTCTAAACTGATATCCAATGGGACAGTGATCTGTATTGCTTCTAGATGTCAGTGTATAATTATATATCTGTCAATATTTTTAATGCCTTCATGACATAACATTTGTTTTTTCAAACAAAGAACTTCAATTGAGGGATACCGTTTCTCTGTGCTATAAATTCATGTTTTGGCTATAACTGTTGTATTTTATGTTCCATGACTTGGGTCAGGACGCGGGTGGAATGTTGATGAGGTAATAGATTGTAGAATGTTGCGGGGTTCTCAGAGGGACATTTGGGAGAGAGGGACCCTGAAGTAAAAACATTTGTGGCTTCTAAAATCTTACCTGATTACTTTAACCATTCTGCCGGAGAATCATTATTACATATTGGGGACGAGCGGGAGTTGGATCAGCCACAACCATATCCTTGCCAGCAGGATTGTTCAAGAGCCACCACAAGTCCTGAACACGTAACACCAAGTTTTGTGGACAACTCCGTCCTGTTTTATTCTGCTCTGCTATCGGTGAGCTAGGGTGGACACATAATGGGACAAGCAGGAGGTGAGGTTACTTGGCGGTACAGTGGTCCCAAGCAGCGTCTCTGGCTCGAGTGCTGGAGTGTTCAGCAACAGCACTGACTTGAGCACTGACGAGCGCCACGCCACACACAGACCCTTGCAGGAAAAGCACTCTAGCATTGACGCTCATCACATGCAGATGCCGTCATCCAGTGCCACCTCGATTTGGGCTCTTGGGTGTATAAGTGTTTTATCACTCTCATTAAATCTATGTGCGTGGTCGGGGATGTGCACACCAGTTTATCTCTGTATTCAGAGATTCAGCATTTCATCAGATATTAGTTACCTTGCGCGATGAAGAGTGACATGCACACCAATTAATTTGTTTTTTGGATATTCATACTTATTCATTCGGTGATGCACAAACCCACTACAAACTGGGACATTGAAGTGTAACCAAGGTGATATGCTTAAGTATTATTACAACAAAAGGCACAGAAATTTCAGATTACCATACAAATTGTTGCTGACATATTCCAAACTAGTAGGATACAGAGTTACACTCCTTTTGGTGTACTTTATTAGCTTATCGTTTCTTGTATTTACTGATTTTCAGTTTATGTCTAGCATGTCCAGCAAAGCTCCATCAACATTATTTTTACAATGTAAAGGTGATCCACTGTTAGAAGGGGAACTTTGGTTTCCATTGTTTCTGGCCTATGTTGAAGTTTTGGAAGGGGAGGAGTGTTGTCTGCAAAGGCAATTAGCTTTATTAAAGCATACCTTGGGTTGAATGGGTCTTAAATAATTTAAAACAGTAACCCCCTGTGGAAAATCCAAGTGATCTAGATGTATTTGAATATGCTGTAAACAACTGTCAAACAGGTACAGAAAACAATTAGCACCGTTATGGAAAGGTTTAGGTTTTATTCCAGAGTGCAAAAGGAAGAAGATAGTATTGAGGAATATATCAGCACTTAAGAGCATTAGCAGCGTCATGGGAGTTTGAAACAATAACATATGATCAAGTTTTGAGGGAGAAGGTTATGATGAGAACTAAAAGCAAGAAAGTTCAAAAAGGCTCCGGGTGTGAACTATTAGTCACTGAATGCCACTATTAGCATTGGTAAAAGGATTGAGCAACCTGAGAAATCTGTTCAAGAATTCAGAGGGTGTAATGGCAACGGTAATTGTGATGGAAAGAAGCATTAGTCTGGTACAGGTGTCAATGCTGTTACAGGTGACAAAGAAAAAAATATCACACGTAAAAATAAAAAAATCTGCATGTTGTTACAGATGTGGCAGCATTTTTCATTTTTGGAAAATTAAAAGGTTGCCCTGCAAATGACAAATCCTGTAACAGGTGTATGGAAAAGGGGCATTTTGGGAGAGTTTGCAAAAGCAAACCTGAAACAAATGTAAACTGTGTAGGGAATGACAATGATTATGGGGAATTAAATCCTAATTCCATATTGTGTGTGAGGGATGGGGGAGTAAATTGCTTTCCTCAACGTGTAGTTAATATTAATGGAACAAATGTGGAAGTCATGGTGGATTCTTGTGCCTGGTATAGGATCATTAGCAAAGTTCTATGGGAATCAAATTGGAAGAATGCTGGAGGTGCCGGATGTACGTCCAGGTGGCTACCTGGACACCGAATTGATTTGCTTGGGTATTTCTGGACCAACGTAAGCTTTAAAGGAAGGAAAACTCAAGGGAAAATCTATGTAGCTGCCAAACATGACCCCATTTTGTGATGGCATCATCAGCAACAGTTAAACATGAAATCATATCCTAATGCTGTTTCACCTGTCTAAGCAGTAGGTAGTCAAAACATTGATGTAAAAAATGAGCTGGGTGTGTGTGATGTAAAATCTGAGTTCCCAGAAGTTTTTGTGATAAGCTAGGAAGATTTGTTGGGTTCAAACACAAAATTGTTTTATTGGACGATGCAGTGCCAGTCAGGCATAAGGTTAAAAATGTTCCTATCACATACCGAGTGAAACTAAAAGAGATGTTGCAGGAGCTATGCAGAAATCAATTGAATCTTCACCATGGTATCTCCGGTGGTCAATGCATTGAAACATTCAGGGGATCTCAGGTTATGTGTGAATCTCCGAAGTATTAACCATGAGCTATAGACGAGAGACATCCATTACCAAATTTGCATAAGTTGCTGCCTACGTTGGCGGCTGCAACAGTTTTCTCCACATTAGACTTGGCCAGTGCTTACCATCAGATAGAGTTACACGAGGAGTCACCTCATTTGACTGCATTTGTTAGGCCAGAGGGAATGTTTCAGTTCTGTAGAATGATTTTTGGTTTGGCCACTGCGGTGTCCGTATTTCAGTGCCTTATGAAGGAAACCTTGGAAGGTACTCATGGAGCCATAGCATTCCAAGATGACATTTTGGTTTATGGTAACGATGAAGAAGAACATTTATTCAACCTTAGAAGTGTTCTTCAATGGTTAAGTCAAAGAGGCCTGACTGAAGCAATCCAAATGAGGGTTGAAATGTGATGAAGTGGAATATTTGGAGCACTGTATCGCAAAAAAAGGTACTGAGCCTAAGAAAATTATTGTTAAAGCTGTGTTCCGAAAACAAAGGAGCAATTGCTTCATTTTTGGGTCTTACAGAATTCTACTCTAGATTAATTGATAACTATGCCGCCAAAGTTGAATGTCTATGAAAATAGTTAAGGAAAAACTGAGAATTTTTGTGGGGTGTGGAACAAGATAATGCCTTTGTGGATCTTAAAAAGGACCTGGTCAATGCATCTTTTTTTAGATCATTTGAGATTGGAAGGGACTGTATTGTTGCTGTTGAAGCTAGAAATTATAGATTGGGAGCCAATCTGGTGCACAGACTGAAAACTGAGGAGTATGTGGTGTTGAATGCTTCTCGTGCATTAGGAGAGTCAGAAAGAAATTACTCAGAAATAGAGAAAGAGTTCTTGGCATGCACTTGGGCAGCAGACCATTTTAAGCAGTTCTTGTGGGGACCAAGATTTGTGTTAAGAACAGATCATGGAGATCCTTTCTCCAGGAGAAGGCAGAAAATTGACTGCTAGACTGGCACGATTGTCTGTAAAGATGCAATCTTATCAATATAGAATTGAGCATGTACATGGAAGACTGAATGTTCATGCAGATTTTGTTTCTCGATTAGCTTTAGATGTGAAATCAGATGACACTGATACAGGAGATGATTGTGAAGTAGCAAATACCATGGAAGTGATGGGTGGGATCACTCAAGTGAATAAGTGGAAGTGATTTCGAAAGAAATCTGGGAGGAACAATTTAGAAAAGATGTTGAAATGAATTTCGTATGTGAATACTTCAAAAAGGGTTGGCCAGAAGAAAGGAAGTCGAGCAGTAAAGCAGCAGTATTTTTCAAAATGAAGAATTAATTAGTGTATGATGGGTTTTGTTTGTTCCGTGGTGATAAAGTTGTTCCACCACTGGGATTGAGGAAGAAGATTTTTCTAA
This sequence comes from Pleurodeles waltl, assembly GCF_031143425.1. NCBI lineage: Eukaryota > Metazoa > Chordata > Amphibia > Caudata > Salamandridae > Pleurodeles > Pleurodeles waltl. The sequence goes on from NC_090449.1 coordinate 151,587,991, forward strand.
TGGGACACGAAGGACACATAGGTATGTCTGATACTAAAAGGTGCATTCGTGAATCATATTGGTGGACCAGAATTGATGGCATGGTGGAGGAGTAGGGGAGAAAATGTGGTTTGTGTGCAAACGGTGATAAGATGGAAAACCATGTGTTACTGAATCTTCCCATGTTGAATTTGCCCCAGGTCCATGGAGGAAGTTGGGGGAGGACATTTTAGGTCCATTTTGTACAATTCCCAGGAAGGAAGAATTTGCCATAGTGTTAACTGATTATTTTTCAAAATGGCCAGAAGTGAAAATGACTGAGAAAGTAACTTCAGAGGTTATTATTGAGTTTTTGGAGGATGTGTTCTACAGGGAGGGACTACCGGAAGAGCTGGTCTCTGACAATGGACCACAATTTTCTCGTAAAACTTTCGAGAACTCAACATTAAAAAAGCTTGGAATTACTATCCACACTCCAATGGTCAAACTGAAAAGTTCCACTGTTTAGTTAGGTAGGCCATTAAATTGGTGTGCAAAGGAGTTTTGCTGTGGAAGAAAGCTTTGCAAATGACTTTATTGTCCTATCGTACCATGCCTAATTCAGTTACAGGGTATTCTCTACTTGAAATACTGTGTGGTGGAAAGCCAGGATCAAAGGTTGAACCATGGTGGTTGAAAAAAAAAATAGTGTCCTTGAAGAAGAGTATTGACTATAGGAAAATCAGGAAGAGAGTGGAAATGTATCAAGGTAAAATGAAAAAGGTTGTGGATGAAATCAGATGAAAATCATCTAGCATTAAGATTTCTTGTGGTGACTGGGTGCGTATCAGAAAACCCTCAGTAAGTGGAAAGGAATTACCTAAGTGGTCCCCTTGGGGTAGTGGAAGTGTATGACAAGCTATAAAGGTTCAAGACGGGAAAATTTGGAATTTGATTTGGGTTTCAGTTTGCAGGAGTCCTGGGTGTGCAAGGATGGAGAATGCGGAGTAGACGCCTAGTGATGTGGATGAAAGTAATGTTTTCATGGATGTGCAAATTGGTAATGGTGTGACACCATGTGAAGTGGGCAATGCTCCTGGAAATGGAGAGAATACTAAAGGAGTTGAGGATGTTTTGTTTTGAGAAGAAGTTCAAGAACCAAACGTTGTCCAGCCAAATTTTAGGAATATGTTAAGCATTAGGTAGTACTATTAGTTACTAGTACCTTTGAGTTCTCTTGACATGTGTTACTGTAGTTAATGCTCTCTCTCTCTCTCTAGATATATGTATATATATATATATACATTTCTTTATAAGCAGTATATGAAAATTGTATACACATTTTGTTTTATTTATACTTTTCTTCAAGGTTATAGTTTTGTTATTAGTACAATGTATTATTTTTTAAAGGGGGAAAGATGTGTTGTATTTTACATTCCGAGTCTTGGGAAAGGGAGTGGGTGGAATGTTGATGAGGTAATGGGTTTTAGAATGTTGCAGGGTTCTTAGAGGAACAGTTGGGAGAGAGGGACCCTGAAATGAATATGTTGGTGGCTGCTCATGTACGAATAAATCTTACCTCATTACTTTAACCATTCTGACAGAGAATCATTATTACAATAACCCCACAAACTCCGAGGTACGCGCTTTTTAGCTAAGATTACAACGCAGAGCGTAATCACTCAAGAGTGCCAATTTAGAACCTGTGGCTGCACATGCTACCTGCTGATATATTATACCAGAGACCACGTTTATTTTACAAGAAGTTATAGGGTTCTTTATCTTTGTTGTGCAAGTTTACCCTCATCACGTTTTTGCTATCTTTTTCACCTCGCCACTCTCATGCTACTTTAATGGAAAGAGCATTTAATGATGCAACCATCTGTTTAACAGTGCACTGCTAAGCTCGTTGCAGCCTCTCGTCCACTGCTGCAGCGCAGGATGCCATGTGTGTCATACATTGATCACTTCACCTTGGCATATATCTTAACTAACGTGTCATCCGGTCTCTCTTTGCCTGTCTTCTCTCTCTCTCCCTCACTCTCTGTCACGCACATTCCCTCTCATTCTTTCCCTCACTATCTGTGAATCTCACTCTCCCTGTTTTTAGGGTCGAGTGCGCAAGCGCTCTAGCCTGCTGTAATCTGTCTGTGGGCTTTTAACCACGCCGACTGCATGCCCATCAGTTTAGTTAGTTTGTGGGCTTGCATTTTAAAAATAGCGTGATGTTATGTGTGAAAGGCGGCATACGTCATGCCTTTTCCGGTGTTTAGCCCTCCTCGAGCGCACCAGTCAATTACTGAAAACATACGAGGCTCCATGTTTTCAGCATGGTTTCTGGACTACTTTTTCTTTTTATTTCCTACGCAGCGTGATGTCACGGCACTTTTGCCAATACTTTTGACTGCGATTGAACTTCTGTTTCATTTTCCTTCACGCTCATGGCGTGGCACGTTACGGCTCACTTATGTAAAACTGTATTACTTTTCATTTTCATTTTATGTGGCAATAAAAGTCCAGTTAGGACTTTTCAACACTAATAGCTCAAAGTCAAGCAAAGGCTAAACCCATTGCATTGCAAATGCTTGTTCTCTCTTCTTTTCCCATTACCTCTCTTAATCCCCCTCTCCAAATGTCTCGCTCTCTCCATTCCTCCTCACACTCCCTCCCTCCACTCTCCGTACAATCTTTCCCTTTTCTCCCAAGCCCTGGCCGTTTCATAGCGATTTTTTTCAAACTTTCAGCCATAGTGCATTGCAGCCGAACCGCTGTACAACATGCCTGAAATGCTTTTAAGGACAGCTATTGGCATTCTCAATGTTTGTTGTTTAGCCATGTGGAACAGCTGCGCGCTGCTGTGCAACATGGCAAAAAGTAAAAAAAAAAAACGCTGACCCATAGCGCTTCATCATAGTGTTTTTTTTTTGTTTTTTTACTCGAAGTCATGTTGCACAGCATTCACGCGGCTGAACAATATGGCTAAAAAAATTGACAGGACCAATAGCTCTCTTAGGGCACGACCTATTTGCTTTGCCGATGCTTGTTCCTGTGCTCAGTAGGACTCGACTGCACAGAGCTGGCAGTTACATTTTATCATTGGGTGTTGGTGCCAGGTTTATGCTGTAAAGAGTTGTGCTGAGGTAAGTAACATCTCCAACTCATCCCTGGATCTTGAGGGAAGCTGCCTGCCTCTGCGTTGTTTATTTTTAGGCTACGTTTTCCCTGGCTTCTGTTCCATTGATTACATATTGTATACATTGTCTCTTTGATACATTCAACGGAGCTTTACGAACCAGCTCTTTTTGTCCAACGGAGATACATGTTTTTGATAGTCGTTAGAAACTATGCATTTTTCCCTTTGAATTATTTAGATGCATTTATTAGTGCATGGAAGGAGTAAATGTGTGTGTGAGTGGGGGGGGGGGTCGTGTTTATGGTAAGAAAACCTACCTGTGTGCAACATCTCTTGCCTTTGTTTAAGTTTGGACTCTTCAGTTTAGTTTGGCACAGAGCACTATTCTCAAGTTGCTACTTACACAGATGCCTTTTTCGTTGTTGAGATTCTGGTACGTAGTAATGGGGTTGTAAGACCCCTCGACCATCCATACTTTGGGAGAGAGAGGTGTTTACCGGAACCGGACAGCTTGCTCACTGCTGACTGCAGTCCGGGTTACTGGATCCGAACAAGTCTGTGCCTGCTCAGGGATCTTTACTGGTTTTGTCTCTTGACTGCTCCCGCAGCTCCGTAGTCCTGCGTCTCTCTCTATTGCCTCTGAACCTCTGTTGTGGGGCTTCGGTAGGTGCTGCCAGAGTGGGAGATCAGAGGCCACACGGCAACAGGCCGGCGCGGGTGACCTTCAAGACGATTAAAATGGAAGGAGATTGGAGGAACCTTTTTATTTTATTTTTAGATCCCAAGCAGAGCCTACCATTAACTTCTATCAGAGCAGCAGGTTTACGCGCTACCGATTTACAGGCCCGCCTTTGCCGTCAAAGTGGAAACATTGCAAGAGACCGGAAAGTGAGTCAGGTCTCCCTGACGGCCATCAGGATGACATGTGAGACAGCCATACTTTTACACAAGGCCATCAGGTGCCGCTGCGTCATCCGGTTGCAGTAATGAAGCCTATCCATCACTGGTGGGCAGGTGGACGGCTGTTCAGAAGGAAAGTGCTTCATGCCCCACTGGGGCACATCCAAAAGTGAGCATTTACAGGCCTTTCACCTCTCACTGCTGGCGGATTTCTGCAGCAGGTTGTGGGGATGTGTGCTTAAATGGATGAAGGTCCATGAGATGGGAGGAAGCCATCTGCCAATGAGAGCTGGACACTCATCAACGCGTGACACCTAGTGAGAATGTGGCATACCTCTCAACTCACCTGTGTCACCCTCCTGGGGCTCAGTTTGAGCCTCAAAACACCAAAACGCTTTACTGGGCAAAAATTGGATAATCCTCCTAGGAAGACCTTCCCCACCCTTCAAAAATGTTTCCATCTCCATTTATTTCAATGACATTATTTTCTAAAAGCTTTCATCTTTTTCGTCCTTGGAGGCCCGAATAGTGAGGTATGATGTGATCCAAGCCACCTGAACTTCTAGCACTGACAGTATCCCTGAGGAGAGAGAGAGCCTGTGTCAGTCTGTAATATTTTTCATGAAGCAAACAAATAGGCAACCAGGGAATTAGAAACCATTTTAACATAAACATTTGTGTTTTCTTTACACAGTGATAGGTGTCTTTTATTTTTATTAACCGAAGAATATTTTCTATTTGTTATTTTCACGAACTGCAAATGAATTAACATTTGTGTAAACAGTTTTTAAAAAAATGAAATGATTTTATGGATTTATTAATCGGAAAAAACCCTACCGAATTAAAAGGAAACAAAACATAGCTCAATACAAAGATAGAATTGTTTCTCATTTTCATTTTCTCCAAGCTGATTAAATTCCTGAGAAGAAACAGACACGTTATTTTTTTGAGGGACCATACACAATCCCAGCTGCCTCAATACGTAGGCACGGCAAAAACAGTGTCTTGTGTAGTCAGAGGAGAGCAGGTGTCTCCACATTTCAGGAAGATGACATATAAGGTATTACATAGCCCATGGGCCCAGATAAGTGGCGATTTCTGGGGTCTTTCTGAAGACCTGCAGGGAGAGGGAAGGACCTGACATACACCGGATGACTTGGAAGTTTGAAGCGTAAATGAAGAACAATCAGCCACTTGGCAAGTGCTGTGATAAGGAGGTGGTAGGCTAATGAAGTCGGTCTGTTTGCGCACTGAGGCAATCTCATCACAAGCCTTCAAGCATCTCTATGTCAAGCACAGCACTCTCAAACTACTGAAGTTTCTGGATGGCTAGGGTCACAAGGTATTTATTTTCAAGGTCCTCAGTGATCCTTGTTTAGCATTTTCTGTAGACTGCTCAGTTGGCATTCTGGGGATTCACTGAAGAAGGCATTTGTGTGGTCAGGGTTTCAGATGACTATCATTCCTATTGCAGCTGCAAGGACCTGAGAAGTGATGAGTGAGAGGTCCTTTTTAGTTGCCTTAGAATGTATTTATTTTAGATATTTGTAACATTTATACACTTTGCTGGTCTAAAAGGTGCTAGCAGGAATTTGAACAGAACTAAGCAGTGTGACATCCAGAATCATAAGAATGAATAAACAATGAAGAGCAGATGCTTCAGCAAGAAAGAAAGGTAAATTATCCAAACTATGACTAGTGTATGCCTTGTTATAAGGGTTTAGAAAATATCTGAAATTAGGGTTTTAGGGTTCAAAAAAACCTGCCTTGGAAAGTGATTGTCTCAAGAGCTTCCAGAAGTGTTAAGTAGGAGGCTAGATTAGATTAAGTGGGCTTTAGTCATGGATATAAAACCGGCAGAAAAAGGTGGTGCAGTGGTTGCCATGAAAGTATGTCATTATATTGAGGAGGGAATAAAGACAACTGATGGATACCAACACTTACAAACCTTTAGAAACTGATCCCACAGAAGACTTCAACAAAGAAATCAAGAACATGGTTGTAAGGTACAGAAGCTTAAACCTCATTGATGAAACAACAGCAACAGCAGATATACTTGTTCACCCCAAACCAAGACCTGGAAGATTTTATATGCTTCCCAAAATTCACAAAATGAACAATCCTGGCTGCACCATCATCTCTGGGAATGATGGGTCCTTCCTATGCAAGAATCTTCAGTTTAGCTGAAACGAGGCCCCCAATGTTCCCTGCATCGGATACTGGAGGATGCAGAATGACGGGCAGTACGCATTCTTGGGAGTGGCAAACAGGTGTATCTGAGGTGCTCCCCACAACTAGAAGACGTGAAGAACCACATCCGGATGGAGACGCCACTCATGATCGTCTGAAAAGTGTCAGCTGAGATAGTCCGCACATACGTTGAGAACTACGGCCAAATGGTTTGTTACTATGCAGATTCGATGGTCCGAAGCCCAGGACCAGAGTTGCGGAGCCACTCTGCAGAGAAGGTATGACCCTATCCCTCCCTGTTTGTTGATGTACCACATCGCGGTAGTGTTGTCTGTTGAGACTTGTACCGACTCACCGCGAAGGGACGGGAGGAAGGTCTTGAGAGACAGATGTATCACCAGTAACTCCAACAGATTGATGTGAAACATCTATTCTACTGGAGACCAAAGACCTTTGATCTCCAGATCCCCCAGATGCGCTCCCCAACCTAGAGTGGAAGCATCCATAATGACTGTGGTCACTGGAGGTGGAAGTCAAAAAGGCCTTCCTTGAGACAGGTTGCTGTCCACACTTCACTATCGAAGATCCACTGCATTGTCTCTGAATATTGTTATTGATTCCTTGAGATCCCCTTTGTGTTGAAACCACTGCTTGTGGAGGCACCTCTGGAGAGCCCTCATGTGTAAACATGCATGAGTGACCTACAGAACAGAGGAAGAGAACAGACCGAGCAGGCGTAGGACATTTAGGACTGGAACAACTACTCCATTATGAAACACTGGAATCATAGCCTGAATGTCCCGAATCCTCTGAGGAGGAGGTTAGGCATGATTCAATGATGTGTCCAGTAACGCCCCTATGAACAGGAGGCGCTGAGAGGGCTCCAGGTGAGATTTGGGCACGTTCAACGAAAAGCCCAGGTTGAGCGATAACTGGGTTGTCACCTGCAAATGGTACAGCACTAACTCTGCGGACTTAGCTTTGATCAGCCAATCGTTCAGGTAAGGGAATACTGATATTCACTTCCTTCTGAAATGTGCTGCATCCAATGCGATCACCTTTGTGAAAACCCAAGGTGTGGAAGTAAGACCAAAAGGAAGGACCGCAAACTGATAGTGCTACGATCCCACCATGAAACAGATACTTCCTGTGCGACTTCAGAATGGGGGTGTGAAAATATGCATCCTGCAAGTAGATAAAAACCATCCAGTCTTCTTTGTCCAGCACAAGAAGCACCTGTGCCAGGGTCAGCATTTTGCATTTTTCCTGTTTGAGGAACCAATTAAAAAAATCCTCAGGTCCAAGATTGGCCTCAACCGACCGTCTTTCTTGTGAATCAGGAAATACCTTGAATAGAATCCCTGACCCTTTTCCTGCTCCAAACCCCACTCCACTGTGCCCTTTAGTAGATTTTGCACCTCCTGTCGAGCAAAAAGAATGTTGGGGAGGGAAAGGAGGGTGAAACTCCCGAAAGGGAAGGGCATAACCATTTCCTACAATGCTCAGCACCCATGACTCTGATGTTATCAACTCCCATCCTTAGAGAAAATGAAACAACCTTCCCCCTATGGGTAACACATGCTGCTTGAAGTGGAGAGAACTAGGGCTGCTTCTCTGACTGGTTTCCAGCGGAGAATGACGAGGAGGAGGAAGGCCACTGAGTGGCACCACGTGATCTAAGTCTTCTATGACCTCCATAGGACCTGTAGAGGGGGATGATGGGTTGTTGATTCTGGAACTGCTGCCTCCCACGAAACGGCCAAATCCTTTAAACCTACAGAAAGGTCTATAGGTCGATAAAAATGATTGAAGACTTAGCAGTGGCTTTACTTTCTTTAAATCTTTCAAGTTCAGAGTATGCTTTTTCTCCAAACTGTTTGGACCCATCAAACGGAAGGTCCATCAAGGAGGATTGCACATCCTGGGAAAACCCTGAACCTTTAAGCCATGCATGCCTCCTATTGGCCACTGATGTTCCATGGCTTTGTAACCAAATCGGCTGTATCTAGGCCAGATTGAATAACCTGTCTAGTCGCGGCTTGACAATCATGTAACAAATCCTGAAAATGTTCCTGCACCTCCTGTGGCAATACGAAAACAACCTCTTGTGCTGAGTCCATTAGTACCTGGATATACCTGCCCAACACTCATGTAGCACTAACCGACTTTAATGCCATATTGCATGAGGAGAAGTTCTTCTTCACCGATTGTTCCATGCGTTTAGATTCCCTATCTGCCGAAGTTGTAGGGAAGGAACCAGGAGCTGCCTTTGAAGAACAAGAAGCCTGGACCATCAGACTCTCAGGTGAAGGATGCTGAGTTAGAGATTGTGGATCACCTGACGCAGCTTTATATCTTCTGGCAATCACCCTTGACACAGCCGAAGTAGTGACTGGTTTGCGCCACAGATGCAGAACTGGCTCAGTCAAAGTATCATTAAAAGGAAGTAAAGGCTCCGAAGTAGCAGAAGAGGAGTTAAGCACTTCAGTTACAATGTTTGTTTTTAACTCCAAAGTGGGTAACCGTAATTCCAAAAATTCAGCTGCTTTCCTTATCACCCCATGGTAACCAGTAACTTCTGGAGGAGGAATACCACCAGGCGATAACAACTCCCACTCCGGAAAGGTATCTAAACCACTAGCCTCATCAATACTTTCAAAACCTTGGGAAGGTAAAGGAATTTCTCCTTCCTCAAGTTCTTGTTGCTCCTCATCGTATTGCTGCTCTTCTATGAGCCTCAAGGCTGCTCTTCTAGACCTTAGTCTAGATTCCAGCCTTGGCATCAGTAAAGCAGGTGCCTACGTCGACTACGCCTTTTGAGGTGCCAGTGAGCTGGTGCAGGGGTGTCAACTTTTGCAGAGTGACTCGATGTCAGACAAGATCTATCTGAAGTCCGCATCAGCACTGGCGCCACCGTCAACTCCAACGTGTCTGGATCTGATGGCATGAAAGAAGCCTGTTTACATGACGCCAGGAGTCCTCCAAGATTAATTACCAAGGCACCCGTGGGGCCCGCAGGTTCACCAACAGGGGCCAAAGCTCTATTGAAAATGCTAAAAATAGCATTTAAAAATGCAGACGGGTCCGTCCCTGGAGTGGGAAAACCCAGATACCCCTGCTAAGGCTGAGCTTGATTTGACTCCTGATTTCCAATCTCCTGATCCATTGGAGTAACAGGAGAGAATTGCGCAGGACTAGTCGGCGATGCCGAAATCTCCACCAAAGACGGTGCCGGTGACACTTCAGGTGACTTCGGTTTAGGAGGAGAAAAGATAGGACTAACCTCCCAAGTCGACCGGCACCGAGACTTAGAAGCTGGGGATGGACTTTCATCATGAGAGGAACAAAGCCTTGAGCTATGACGACGATTCTACTTAAGCAACTTCGATGGTCGATACGACGATGACTCGATCTCCTACTACCACATTTTTTTTTTTTTTTATTTTTTTTTTTTCTCTCTCTCTCTCTCTCCATTCACATTTCGCTTTTAGAAAATCATAGGATGGGGCAATGAGTCAGCCCATTTCGTCCGTTTATTATGTTTGCTGTGACAGCATTTTGTTCATGTACACATCTCCATAGAAAGTAGTCTATATTAGTGTTTGGTTTGAAGGGCCATTCACTGCTTTCATTTTTTTCATTTAGTTTTCAAATGGGGGCTTCTGTGATAGGCCATCTTTTTAAATAATGGTTTCATATGAGGCACTGACCTTCAGCTGTACTTGGGTGTTGTCTGTGTAAGAGTAGATGGTGAGGAACGGTACCTGGGGGTGAACACGACATGAAGCATGTGAGTATTCAACAGGATGCATGATACAGTGGAACTATGTGGCACTGCTCTGGTGATGGGTTTCAGAGGGGACAGCCATTGTTTGAGCAATGTGGTTCAGTCTTTGATAAAGGTTCTGGGCCACAAGAGGATGGAAACAAGCTCTATTGTGAGAAAGATTCAGTTAATAAGGGTGTCACATAGCTGACATGTATGTGCATCATGAAGTGAAATGCGTTTCGGTTAGGTTGATTAAAGTTGACCTTCCACACTGCGGCTGATCTCATTTCGGTGCACATTCATGGCAACAGTTGGGTTGACACCGACTGAGGATTGAAGATTTAGTGGTGTTGCTGAAGTGCTTAATCTGCACTTAAAAAATCGTTTTGACGTTCTTAAAGGACCATAGTATGCTGATTACCAAATGATATATTAAAATTATGCGGCTCTTACCCTCTTAAACACTTGAGAAGGCGTAGGAGCATGGAGAAAGAAGTTGGTTTCAAAGGGGCCAGTGGGGCACTCCAGGGTGCTGTGCAGTGTGTGATAGGGTGACAGTGTTAGATGGAAGAAGTATACAGGTATGGGGTTGAACCGAATGACTGATATCATCCTGGACGTCCATCCCCTTCCATGTGCAAATCCGGTGTCTGGCAGTTTCCGGTGGGAAAAGCTCCGCAGAGCGTCCACTCTCTTGGAGGGATTCCTTTTATTGTCCCGCGCGTGCTAGAAAGGTTAGCAAGAGGAACTCTTTGTTTCTTAACTTCTGAAATACAGATGAAAGGCTGCTTACAGGTGCCTGGTAACAAGGTATTTGGGTATCACTCGACAACTTGCAAGAAGTTAATTTGTAGGGAAAAACAGAAGCGATTCATCTTAAGTCATCTCTAGGCAGTGTCCCGGAGGTAAAACCTAAAACGTGGCATTGACTACGACCTTGAAATTGTACGAGAATTCACGTTCATGATGAACAGAAATGGCCGTCGCCGTGCCAGTGTGCCCATCAAATAATGACAGGTAATTACACCATTATATTGAGTCAAACCTAGGCAACTATTTCAGATACTTAGTTCCTGATTCGGATTTGTGTTTTACTTTGTTTTGGGCGCAAACTCTTGTCTACCCCCAATATGCTATTACAAGCTAGAGCAAATTACACACGCTAGGACAGTGGTTCACAACATTTTTACCTCAGTGGACCCCCACTTCATCATTACTGGAATCCAGGGACCCCCCCACTGAGTAATTCCTGGAAACTAGGCCCTAGGCCTATACATTGTTGATTATTTGAACCGCAAAACAATAGACCAAAAATACAGAAACAAGCATTCTTCAAACATACACAAATGCTAACACATCTTATTTAAGTTTAAAAAAAAAAAAAAAAAAAAATGCTTAATGTAATAGGGAGGTTGGAGCTTTTCTACATTACACTGAAGCGCCACGAATCAATTTGAGGATACAAATTTAATTTGTAGCCCCCAATTCAAAATTCATTGACATTTCGAGAACGTTTTAAAATTTTCACTTGTAAATCTAGCCACTCTGTTTATATGCACTTTATTAATCTGTTAATAATGGTTAATTTTCTAAGCAGTCACGGACCACCTGAAGAGGCTTTGCGGACCTCCATGGGTCCCTGTACCACAGGTTGGGAACCACTATGTTAGGGGGTTCGGCTGGCCATTTCTTGCCTGTTCAAACCTGCCACATATTCAGTAAGCAAAGAATACACCTGCGGTGGACATCTTTGATAGGGAACAAGATGCGCCTTCACATTATCCTCTATTCCAACATGCTTGAATCATGTTTAAATTGCCACGTGATAAATACAGGTGCCTGCATGGTTAATATTTAACAGGTGCACATTATGCATCAGAGAGACCATGCAAACTATAACCAATTCATAATCATTCTTCCAGTATATAAAAATGTGTTAAACTGGTCTCGGTCTATTTGTGCCTTTGTGCCAAAATACATGGCCTATGGTGAGAAATATGATTAGTACATTATACTTGAAACTGTGCACACTAAAACGTGTCATAAAGGACACGCATCATATTTAATCAGACTTTTTATGTAAACGATTAACATAGAATAATATAATACATTATACATATATATAAAAGTTTGCAAAACTGTAGCCTCTTGTACACCTGTCATATTGTGCTAGAGAATCGGACCATTTAAGAATTTCAGAGAACATGTACTCAAATGGTTAATTTTTAGGTCGAGGCCTACCAGACAGCAGAGCTGTCTGATTTGCTAAAACGTCTTGGGGACATTTAGAAAGCTTATCTGGGAATGCATGCCTCCTATTTCTTACCATTGGCTTTGTGTTTTATAACTCATAGTTGCATGCTTTTGGTTTGTTGCCTTTATTTGTTTTAGGCTGTCCAGTATGTCTTTGTCCCTCACGTGGAGCAAACCCTCTTTACTGTATCCTTCCACAAGTGCTCACTTTCTGGAAATAGGCTATTACATTTTTTCATATCTTGTCACATTTGCTGTGCATTCAAAGACAGAGGTCAAATGTCAAACTCTGTCTTCAGAGGGATCTTGCTATTTATTTTTCTTTCTCGGACCTTAAAGTAGAGGTTTCATGTGGCAATATTGGGTACTGGGGTGTGCTGCATTAGGGCAGAGGAGCACTGCATCCCTGGGGGCCAGTACAGCAATGGTGAAAAATAAAGTGGCAATTAAATTAATTTATTAGAATTTTATCTTTCACCAGTAGCGGCTCGCAGTGAGCAGACGGGTGGGGCGGCGCACAAGAGGGCGTAGGGGTGTGGGGTCTAGGTAAATAAAAATTAAATTAAAAATATAAAAAAATAACACTTCCATCTCCGCACCGCTCCATCCTCTCCTCTGCTGTTTGCAAGCACAGGCTCCCAGCCTGCCCTGCGGCCAATCCTGATGCTGCTCAAAGCAGCATTAGGACTGGCTGGGAGCGCCCAGCCAGGGTATTCCCAGGAAGACTGGGAGCCTGTGGAGGCTCTCTCCTGTCCGGCAACTGCGTTGCTAGGCTGGAGAGACCCTACTGCGCATGTGTGTTTGGCCAGCCCAAGACGGACGTCGAAACATACATGCGTACTGAGGGAGAGTGCTCTGTGCTTCCCCTCAGTGCTCGTCACTCCCGTGGCCCTGCCCCTTTTAACACAGAACGATAATAAACACAGTTTTTGTAAAAGCTTTGCAACTGTCGCTGCTTTGGGTGGGGCCGCCCCTGTTTTTTACAGCTCCCAGCCAGAGCTGAGAGTGTGGGTGAGCCACTGCTGCTGATTGGCAGCAGAGGACGAGTGGTGCCACTCCAGTTTAAAGTGTCTATGTCACTTTGGCCGACTGTCTTGCAAAGGCAAGTCTGACATGCACACTTTAAACCTCTCCAAGCAAGCTGTATTAGCTGGGTGGAGATCAGGCACAGGACCCAGTACCTAGTGTCTCCAGGGAGTGTGAAGCAAGCCACATCTAAGCAATCATGGCGCTTCTTTCATGTTGCTTAACATTATTAACAGCTTGAGCGACATTTTATTTTTTACATTATGATCCACTGACAGGCACTGTGAGGAGCCTGTACTGCCTTCAGCCTCAACTCCAGCGTTCTCACCTGTGGTACACAATAAACACTGTTTATATTGAGCCATGATTGAGAACTTTGGCATAGACCCTAAAGCCACTGCTAGTTTCTCACTGTGCCTGTCAGTGGGTCAAAATTATTGATTTGATTGCCACACCACTTCTTAATGTCACCCATGCCACTGGTGTTCTGAAGGAAAGCTGTACAATGTTAATTTGTCCTAGCCCACAACAAAATTTAAATGACTGTAAAAGAACTGTGCAAATATTTCAGAAATAAGAGAGCACTGATGAAGCACATTTTTTGTAATTCTGAAGTAAGATCGAAACAAATATTTTAATACAATCAAAACAAATCAATACACTTGGTGATGCCATTTACACACATTGTTTTTTCACTGTTTAGTTTTGGCAGTAAAAACTCTATATATGTGCACAAGTAATGGTAATTTCAATTGCAAATGTGTTGTCTGTAATGGCAGGGCACTACCATACCCTCTACTCTACATCACTCTATTCCCTTATACGCTACACCACTCCAAGTCACTCCATTCCATTCCATGACACTCAACTCCACTCTATGCCGCTCTAATGTACTCCACTATATGCCACTTTACTCCATGCCACTTGATGCAACTCTATTCCACTATACGCAACTCCACACTGTACCTCTCTATTCTAGGTCACCACAATCTACTTCACTTTACGACAGTCCACAATACTCCACTCTGACACTCCAGTACACTCTAAGCCTCTCCACACTATAACACTACAATCTATTCTGTGCCATTCTACTCTAGACCACTCTACACCACTCCAGCCTATGATACTCCACAAAACTCTATGCCACTCCACTCTTGGACACTCTACTCCACTCTACGTTACTCCACTCTATGACATTTTACTCCCCTTTGTCCTATGCCACTCCACTCTACGCTATGGCACTCCATTCCATTTTATGACACTTTGCTCCACTCTACGTCACTCTTCTCTGACACTCTATTCCACTCTACTTCATACGACTCCACTCTGCTCTACTCTATACCATGCCACCCTACTCCACTACACTCCTCTCCACTTTACGCCACACTACAACACTCTTACTTTACTGTATGACGCCACCCAACAGCACTTTACTGTATTTCACCCCACTCTACAGCCCTCTACCCCAATCCACTCTACTGCAGTCTAAGCCACTCCACACCCCTCTACAATTCTCTACTCCACTCTATACCACAACCCTCTATGACACACTAGTCCACTCTGTCCCTCCACTCTTTGCCACTCCACTCCACAACAATCTACGTCTTTCTACTCTACAACCTTCCACTCTGACACTCCACTGCACTCTATGCCACTGCACACTATGCCACTCTACTTCACTCCACTCAAATCATTCTACTATAAGCCACTCCACTCTAAACCATTCCACTCTACTCCATGACACTCTACGACACTCCACACCACTCTACGGAACTCCACGACACTCCACTGTACGACACTCCACTACACTCTATACCATCCTCCTCTACTCCACTAACCTTTAGCCTTACTGAACAGCAACTATGCTGCTGTACAACATGACTAAAACACATTGGTCTGGCATAGGCACGACATATTGGCTTTGCCAATGCTTTTTGCAACTTTTTGGGAGGCCACACTGTATGTCAAAAAGTAAAAGAGTTTTAAAAAAAAGAACTAGAATAGAATTCTCAGCAATAATGGTTATGTATACAAAGAACCTGCACACCAGTTAGTTGCAAAGGATATGCCCATCAGTGAGTGAGTAAGCTCATCGAAAATGCAAAGGACTGTCTAATGGTCTACACACCATCCCTTCCCCTTTCCTTGCACTGACTGAGCAATAAGAAAAATGTGTATTTACATACTTGGGCACTATGAATGAGAAATGTCTGTAGCTATTTTAATTGTGACTGTTCAATAATATTCCTTATGTAAATCCATGACTCGCTCACTTTTTTCCTGAACATTGTGTGCTGTATTATTGAAGTTTAAGGAAATCGTAAAAGGAACAATACAAGGTTTAAAGCAAAGCTTCATAAAAATGAAGTAATTGAAAACATAATAAATGAGTTTCTAAATTTAGGTGCTCAACATGAAGGTTACCTTTTGTTTGATTTGAGTCGGCATTTTATCACCGTCAGATGTGACACATTTATTTTTACGATTTTAGCAGACAAAAGAACAGAATACAATTGTGGATATCGCCTGAATTTGTTTTTAAAAAGAACTCGCATCATGACGCTACATGTGAAAAGTTATTGACAGATGGTGTGCAAATAAAAATCTTCAAAATGTGCTGATAGTAATAAGCACTCCAGCAGGTGGTCTTCTGAACTACCCTCACTTAATCCCTCCTCCAAATAGAGAAATCCAACACTGTGTAAGATAGGTGAAGAGAAGATCCAATAACTGAAGCATCTGTGCCTAGTTCATACAACCCTGCTATACCTCACAAGTCCACTAAAAGAAGCATTATACTTGACTAAATAAGTACAATTATACCAGACTAAAACATTAAAAGAAATGCGACTTTCACTTGACCAGCGCACTAAAAGAAGCACAATCACATTTGACTAATTCGCTTTAAGTAATTATACCAGACTAATCCATTAAAAGTGACACAAAGATCACTGATTAGGCCATAAAAATCATAACTATACCACTAAACCACTAAAATAAGCTCAACTTTACCGGACTAATCCATTAAATGAAGCATAATAAATCTGATGAATCCACTAACAGAAATACATCTATAACACTAGTCATTTAGATGGCACTGGTATCTCCCATAAGACCCTAAAAACTGTACTTCTTAAATTGTGTCTAAATCCCAATGTATTCCCCTCATCGAAATAAGAGTTAACGCTCTCCTCCAAAATACCTTTGTTTATCTACTACAACTTTCCCAACTCCCACCCCATCCCCAAATAGTTACAAAAGTTTTACTTACATTGACAACCCTAAAATGTTAGCATTCATTAATGAGTTTCATATAATTTTTTTATTGATTTAGTCTCAATTTTCTACTGTTCTTGGTCAGTTCATATCTGCGTATTATTCCTTTTTTTCATACATTCCTATTGTTTGCCAATAGTCTCTAAGTGTATTTCAGTTTCAAAATTGAGAATAAGTTAATTTTACAAATGATCTGATTGGTTATTGAGATTTTTACTGAATGCCTAACTGAGTGTTGACAACCATTTGAAAGTGATATGGAGGAAGGCACAGCTCTGTATCACACAACAGGCTTGAGTGGAGCCAAAGACGGTAGTCACAAACTGGGATTATAGGAATGTTACTTACTTTTAACTTCCTAACTTCATTTCTTTTGCACAGGTAAAGTTCTTCAGATATCCCGCCTTAACACAATGTGTTTCTTTGTGAAGGGCTCTCACATTCAAAGGGATAACACACCACCATTTAAATCATAAGTAATCTAGCCATGAATTTTCAGTTAAAATAATGCAGCTTTATCTGATTTACCTACCCACAGGATAACTATACCCACAATAACCATCAAAAACAATTGCACCCTGATATGTGACCTAAAAATTGCATCCATACCTGAAGGCATATAATACACTATCACCTGAAAAACTACACCTGTACCAAACATGCAGAGTTCAGTCAGTACAATGACATCTGACTCATCCACTTAAAGCGATATACCAGTCTACGACTTAGCTACTCAAAGAAGTACACCTTATTGTTCCCTCCTTTTCTCTCTCGCGCTGTCTCTCTCACTCCCTCTCTCCCTTCCTCCCTCTCTATCTCCCCAAAAGTACTATTTACAGGTCATTATATATTGGTCACAATTTGAGACCAGTATTTTTGCAGAGTAAATCATTTCAAGAACCGACCTATGTGGTAATAAGTCGTTTCTTAAATTTCCAAAGCATAGTGGGCTGGAATCTGACTTAACTCAAGATTATTACTGAGGTAGTTCATAAATTGTGTCTCACTGTGATTAGAGGCCATCACAGGGTTGGCGGGGCTGGGGTCAGCAGACTACCACGTCTGCGATTGCTTTTTAATGAAGCAACCTTTTTTTTTTTATAAATGAAACCTGTTTTCCTCAAAGGAAATGGGACTGTGTTTAAAAAGAAAAGTTTACTTTATTGCTTTGTTTAAGAGCTGGAAGGGTCCCATAAGCCTTTTCTTTTTACATTCACCAAGGAAAAGGGGTCTTAAGGGGACCCCTCTCCTTCTGCAGATACATTACCACCTCATTTGAGGTGCCAGTAAAATATAAATGTTTTGCAATTGGAGTTTGGTCAGTAAATATTGATCCATAAGATATTGATTTGGTATTTGGGAGGGATGTCTATAAATACTCCTTTGAGATACTTCATCAATATCCATTCAGAATCCTATTCTAAAAGTTGGAAAACATTTCTTACTCCTAAGATTAGACAATAACAGTTAAAATTCTTAGTGCATCTGACCCTTAGTTCCTTGTTTTTTCGTTCTTTCCTTGTTTTGACACAGATCCTAAGTTTACATGAAGCTCCCCTTAAAGTACCTACTTAAAGACGTACAACTATGTCTAATAATATCTTTTTGAAATATGACTCAGATCTTTTAAACACTTCTCCATAGACAACCTCATGCTTGAACTCTTCTCTCATTCTATCAACTCCATGTCCTTCGCCATCACTCTTTTAAACAACTTTAATTTTTTTAGGAACATCCTGAACATCCAAGCCCCAATTAAAACAGACAAGTGCAAGTCAAAGCCTTCAGCACCCTGATACTCTAAAGACCTTGGTGACAATAAATGATCCATCTGCAGACAGCAAAGAAAACAGAAGAAAAACAGAACTCCTGAAGACCTCATGATACTGAAATCCCTCCATACAACATGCAGATAGCTTATCGCATCAGCTAAAGCAAGGTATCATACCAACACCATCAATGAAGCTACCAGCAGAAGCAGAATGCTTTTGAAGACAATCAAGCACTGCATCAACACCCCCTGCCAGATCCACCTATTCCTCACACCACAGAAACGTACAATCCTATCAATCTCTTCTTCACTTAATAAATACAGACGATCCGACAGCACATAGACCCCATGAAGCCTGCTTCATCTCTTATAAACACAACTTTCCACAGAATCCAGCAATGGTCATCCTTTAAAGCCCTGTATCTTGCAGATCTCACCAACATAATACTCTGACCTGTTTTAGGTCTAGAGCTCGCCCCCCACGTCCGCAGCACCACCTTGCTGTCTCGTGCCCCTGACCCCCGCCCACGCTGCTGCTAGCGTGTTCGAGGACCTGGTAAGCCTCTTTAGACCAGTGTGCCGCTTTTCGCCGTTCTGTAAGTGTTTTTTCCACTGTTTCAGCGCCTTGCCTCCTTGCGCGTCTGCCCCCTTTTGTGCCCCTTCTGATTGCTGTATCCCGATTGTAACTTGTGCCATTATTGTATTTTGTGACTGTTTTTGAAGTTTTTGCCTTTCTGCTTGTGCCTTGTTTTTTTCCTGCTTTTTCGCCCCTTGGGCGCTCCCCCTTGCTGATCTCTTCCTTGCCGCTGCCTCCCTGCGGCCCCGCCCCCCTCGCACCCCCATTCGCCGCTCCCTCCCGTCTCCCGCCTCCCAGCTGCTCCTCCCTCCCTTCTTAATGGCTGGCGCTGCGCGTCGCGAGTGAGCGACCTCTGACCTGTTTTAGGTCTAGAGCTCGCCCCCCACGTCCGCAGCACCACCTTGCTGTCTCGTGCCCCTGACCCCCACCCACGCTGCTGCTAGCGTGTTCGAGGCCCTGGTAAGCCTCTTTAGACCCGTGTGCCGCTTTTCGCTGTTCTGTAAGTGTTTTTTCCACTGTTTCAGCACCTTGCCTCCTTGCGCTTCTGCCCCCTTTGTGCCCCTTCTGATTGCTGTATCCCGATTGTAACTTGTGCCATCATTGTATTTTGTGACTGTTTTTGAAGTTTTTGCCTTTCTGCTTGTACCTTGTTTTTTTCCTGCCTTTTCGCCCCTTGGGCGCTCCCCCTTGCAGATCTCTTCCTTGCCGCTGCCTCCCTGCGGCCCCGCCCCCTCGCACCCCCATTCGCCGCTCCCTCCCGCCTCCCAGCTGCTCCTCCCTCCACCCTCCCCCTCCCCCCTCCCTTCTTAATGGCTGGCGCAGCGCGTCCGCACCGCTGGCGTGCCAGAGGCACGCCAGAGGCAAGCCCGTCTGCACCCGTCCGCGCCTGGACCGCGCCCAGCGCCATCCCCCCTGGTCCAATCGCCCCGCACCTCCAGCCTCCGCTACTCGGCCAGCGAACTCCTCGACCTTAACCCTGGATCCTCCACTGCATGCTTCCAGGCCACCCCGAAGCACACCAAAGGACCCTTCTCCTGCCGCACCTGCAACTTCACCTGCAACAGAACAACAAAGCCTGCAACAATCAACACCAACCACCTGCACTGCATCCTCCTCAACACACGCTCCGCATGAAAGCACGCCATCGAGCTCTGGGACCTGCTCGACACCACCGCCCCAGACGTAGCCTTCCTGACCGAAACCTGGTGGAACGACTCCTCGGCTCCAGACATCGCCATCGCCATCCCTGACGGCTACAAGAATACCAGAAGAGATCGCACAAACGGAATCGGTGGAGGGATAGCCATCGTCCACAAATCCACCCTCAAGATCCACACCCACACGGAAGACACCCTCAAGACAGCCGAACACCTCCACTTCCAGATCAACACGGACCCCAACACTACTCTCAGAGGAAGCCTCATATACCGACCTCCAGGACCAAGAGCCCCCTTCAGTGACACCATCTCCGACCTCGCAAGCACCCACACCCTCGCCTCTATAGACTACATCCTCCTGGGAGACCTCAACTTCCACCTGGAGAACAACAACGACGCCAACACCGCATCTCTGACCACCAACCTCTCCAACCTCGGACTCAGACAACTGGTCAACACACCCACCCACATCGCCGGTCACACCCTTGACCCACTCTTCACTGCAAGCAACCACATCTCATTCAGCCACACCTCCGAACTCCACTGGACCGACCACCACTGCGTCCATTTCACTTTCAAGAAAAACACCGAACACCACCGCACCCCACTACCACCTCACCGCCGCTGGGGAAAAGTCACCGAAGACCAACTAACCAGCACCCTTGCCAAAAACCCACCGTCTGACCCCACCGACCCAGACTCCGCCACCATCAACCTCCAACAGTGGATCCTCAACTGCGCCAACATCCTAGCACCACTCAAGAGACCCACCGTCAACCAAGAAAAGAAAAAAGCAGCCTAGTTCACAGACGAACTGATCACCTCCAAACGCAACTGCCAGAAACTCAAGAAAAAATGGATCCTCGAGCGCACACCCGACAGCCTAGCAACCCACAAGGAAGCCAACCGCAAACACCACCAACTGATCTGACTCGCCAAACGCTCCCACTTCACAGTACGCCTAAACAACAACGCACACGACAGCAAGGAACTCTTCTGCATCGTGAAGGAGCTCTCCAACCCCAACGCCAACGTCAACGACGTCCCACCATCCCAGAAACTCTGCAACACTCTCTCCACCTTTTTCTACCAGAAAATCACCGCCATCCACGACAGCTTCAACACCACACCTCTGCCAGACCCCACCCCCAACAACCTCTCCCACGCCGACCGCCTCACCACGTGGACCCACGTAGACGACGCCGAAACCCTAAAGACCATGAACTCCATCCACTCAGGATCTCCCTCTGACCCCTGCCCACATCACGGCTTCAACAAAGCCAACGCCACCATCGCCCCCCAACTCCGCAAGATCATCAACCTTTCCTTCAACACCGCAACCTTCCCGGACAGCTGGAAGCACGCTGACATCCAACCCCTCCTCAAGAAACCCAAGGCTGACCTCAACGACCTCAAAAACTTCCGACCGATCTCCCTCCTCCCCTTCTCAGCGAAGGTCATCGAGAAGATCGTCAACGCACAGCTCTCCCACTACCTCGAAGACAACTCCATCCTAGACCCCTCCCAATCCGGATTCAGATGCAACCACAGCACTGAGACTGCACTCCTCGCTGCCACAGACGACATCAGAAAACAAATGGACAACTGCAAAACCTCAGCCCTGATCCTCCTAGACCTATCCGCCGCCTTCGATACGGTCTGCCACCGCACCCTACTAACCAGACTCCACGAAGCCGGAATTCAAGACAATGCCCTCAACTGGATCTCCTCTTTTCTCTCCGGTAGAACCCAGAGAGTCCGACTCTCACCCTTCCGCTCCGAAACCACCAACCTCATCTGCAGCGTCCCCCAAGGCTCCTCGCTTAGCCCGACGCTGTTCAACGTCTACATGGCACCCCTCGCACAACTGGCCCGTCAGCACAACCTCAGCATCCTCTCCTACGCCGACGACACCCAGCTCGTCCTCTCCCTCACTAAAGATCCACACACCGCCAAAGCCAACCTACACGAGGGACTGAAATCCATCGCCGAATGGATGAGAAACAGCCGCCTGAAACTAAACTCCGACAAGACAGAAGTCCTCATCCTCGGTCGTTCCCCCTCGGCCTGAGACGACTCTTGGTGGCCCACCGCACTGGGCCCCCCACCCACTCCAGCCAACCACGCAAGCAACCTCGGCTTCATCCTCGACTCCGCTCTCACCATGTCCAAACAGGTCAACGCAGTCTCCTCCTCCTGTTTCAACACCCTCCGCATGCTCCGCAGAATCTTCAAGTGGATCCCTACGGAAACCAGAAAGACGGTGACCCAAGCCCTCGTCAGTAGCAGACTTGACTACGGCAACGCACTCTACACAGGCATCCCAACAAAAGACATCCAACGACTCCAACGCATCCAGAACGCATCTGCCCGCTTGATCCTCGACATACCCCGCCGATGCCACATCTCCCACCACCTGAAGGACCTCCACTGGCTCCCCGTGGACAAGAGGATCACCTTCAAACTTCTCACCCACGCGCACAAAGCACTACACGACGCCGGACCCGCCTACCTGAACAACAGACTCAACTTCTACGTCCCCTCCCGCCAACTCCGCTCTGCCAACCTTTCCCTCGCCATCATCCCCCGAATCCAGCGCAAGACCTCAGGCGGCAGATCCTTCTCTTACCTCGCCGCCAAGTCCTGGAACTCACTTCCGACCTCCCTACGCCAGACCCAGGACCTCCTCACCTTCAGGAGACTCCTCAAGACATGGCTCTTTGACCAATAGCAGCTACCCCTCCCCCTAGCGCCTTGAAACCCTAACGGGTACATAGCGCGCTTTATAAATTTCTTGATTGATTGATTGATTGATTGACCATATTCAACACCCATAAAGCCACTTCTTATGAAGATTTTCTTTTAACCTCATTTTTATCAAAGTTTTCTCTGTGGATGCTCTCTCAACAATACTCATTGAAGTATCTTTCCAGAAGCTCTCAAGACCTGCCAGATCCTTCAAGTCCTACAGAAACCTACACTAGACAATGACAACATCAACACACACACCGATCACTTACCTAGCATTCATCAGCAAAAAAAAGTCTAATGTCAACTGCAAGGTCATACTATTGCTAACCATCTTCTGCACAACTACCAGTCTGGTTTCAGATCATGTTGCAGCATGGAGACTGCTACCTTACACATCCTTGCCAATGCACTCCTGACCACAGATGAAGATGACACATGCCTCCTGTTATTGCTGGACCTCTAAGCTGCCTGCAACACATGCGACCATCCCACCTATTATGCACACTAGTCTTGAAAGAGATTCACCCCAGATGTCCTTCACTGGTTCTCCTCCTGCCTTTTGACTCAAAACCTGTTTGTTCATATGGTCAACCCAAAAGATCCCTATTACTTGTGAAATCGCCTAGTGGTCCAGAATGTACCCTGTCACCTTTAACTTCTACATGGGCTGCTTTATGCTCTGCTCACAGATAACAGCATCAAGTCACCAATATGCTATTGATACTCAACTCTATTTGAAAGCCTCCTCTGCTTCAGATATCCAACACTTCAAACACTGTCGGCACATCATCCATAACTGGCTGCTCACTAACTCTCTGAAGGTCACTACTAAATTCATATATTAGTCTTTTCGGAGAGGTTTACTCTATATCGATTTATTTTTCCCCAAAAGATTACGGTGTCCCAGTCTTTTTGTAAGGAACAGACAGTTCCCCTTTCCATGTTGCCCTAATTAAGGGCAACCAGTTTTGTTATGACACTTCATATGTATTCCCACCCATCCTATCTCTCTTCTTTCCCATCATTCATATAGATTGGATTATACCTGGCTGTTGGTTAAAAGACCTTTTGCAAAGCCTCTTCAGTTCTTACTATACTGATTCAATAAATTACTTGTCACCGGAATTACACCATGATCACTTATTCTGGTATTTACCCATATAACTAATCACCCTATATAAGGAGACCAAAACAGAGACCTAGAAAAAAACATGAGAAATCACCAACCCGTCTCAGGCAGCAACTGTTACTGCATGCACTCAAACGTGAGGTATATTAGATGTTCTTGCCCTATAACTGGGTTATCCATGCCTCATGCGTGTCAGGGAATGGCGTGGTCCTGTAGTCAAACACTTACAAATTGGAAAACAAACACCTTTATTTGTATTGAATTGTTCTAAGAGTGTGAGTCTACTTGCCACTCTGATTCAGGTTACACCCTACCATGTGTCACTTATGATCTCCATGACAAAGATAGTATTCACCCCACCAGTATGCAGACAATTGCTCACCTTCTAAAATTAAGATATCTTAATTATATCATATAGCACAGTCTGGCACAAATATTTAATAAAATAATACACAGTGATGATTGTCAAATGTTAGCTACCACCAAGTGTCCTATTATTACTGTTATGAGGGGTATAGCACTACGTGCTAAGATCCGCATTAGTAGTCACTTAATGTGAAATAGGTGCCTATTTCCTGAAACTTGACAGCTCCGAGCTAGCACCTTATTGATATCTAATGATGTGTCATCTCGTTACCGTTATGAGTACAATGCTGCATGCTAGGGCCAGTATTAGTGCTCAAATTATGTGTCGTTCAACCCATGTGTGGAGCTTGACAGTCTATATAGCCTCTGTAGTTTCTCAATGACAAACCAGTCAATGTCATTCTCGGGGTGTGTTGCATCCACGAAATGGTGCATCAATTTTATGTTTGTCTTCTTAATTCTGAATGTAAACCTGTGCTCCTTAGTTCTGACTTTAACTTTTTGTGTTGTCATGCCTATGTATCTTAAGCCACAGGTGCAAATTAAAATGTAAATGCCATTTGCAGAGTCACATGTAGTGTGATCCTTTAGGGTCCAAGGCCAAAGTCCAATTGTTTTCTCTGGCTTGTGAGTAAACACATTTTACATTTGCCACAGAGGAAATGCCCTACCACAGGTGGTAGGTTCCACATGTTCTGTAAGGTGTGTGTTTGCTTGTTTTGATTGTTTTAGGTCTGGTGTGCACTAAAAGGTCCCACAGAGATTTTGCCCTTTTGAAGGCAAATAGGGTCTTTTCAGGGTCCAAAGGACCAGAATTTAGAATTCTCTAATGTTTAAGAATATGCTTTTTCAGTTGATTCGAGTGCCACCCCATAGGTGGTAACGCACTCCAGGCTGGTCATGGGAGGCTTATCATGTGTCTCAAGTAGCTGTTCCCTAGCATTATTTTGTAACTGCTTCATTCTTTTTCTTATTAGGTGGGGTGGGTATTGTTTGGTTGTACATTTTTTGGAGAGAAATTCTGCATGTCTGTCGTAGTCTGCTTTCTCTGTACAATTTCTGCATAATCTTAGGAATTGACCAACAGGTAAATTGTCCCTCAGTTATTTAGGATGGAAGCTGTCATAGCTGAGAAGGATGGTACAGTCTGTGGGCTTATAATGGACTTCTGTCCGTAATCTCTCTTCTGTTGCACAGATTCTCAAGTCTAGGAATGTAATTGACTCCTTCTCAATTGTTACAGTAAATCTCAAGGAAGGGTCCATTGAATTTAACCACTCTACAAACTTGAGTGCCTGTTTTTTATCCCCTCTCCAAATTATGAAAATATCATCAATATATATTTTCCAAATGCGTATGTTTTTCTTGAATGGGTTCTCATAGATATATTTTGTCCTAAAATCATGCACATACAGACATGCCACACTAGGGGCTAAGGTACTCTCCTTTGATGGCCCGTAGGTCTGTAAATAACATTTTTCTTCAACTTGAAACTAGTTTCTAGTTAGGGCCATATGGGCACAACCCAAGACAAACTCTCTTGGTGTAATTGATCCCCAGGGGATCACTGTAAGAAGGGAGTCTAGTACTCTCAAGGATGCCTTTTGGGGAATGCTAGTATATAAGGCTTGTATGTCTAGTGTCAGGAGGAGGTCTTTTCCCACTTCAAAGTCAATATCTTGTATTATAATAAGAATGTCTTTTGTGTCTTTCACTAAAGAGGGCATCATTGACACTAAGGGTCGTAAGAAGTGGTCAGTGAGTTTTGAGAAAGGTTGTAGTGCCAACCCTGTACTGGAGACAATCGGTCTGCCTGGTGGTGGAATACAACCATTGTGAATTTTTGGTACGAGGTAAAAATAGGGAACAGTTGGATTCCTTTAAACTAAGAATTATGCTTCCTTGTTTGTGATCCAATATTTCTCTTCAGCAGATTTTACCATAAACACAATATCTTGACAGATATCCTTAGTTGGGTCGTGGTGCAGAATTTTATAGTTGCTGGGGTCCTGAAGGAGCTTGAGGTATTCTTGTCTATGCATCTCCTTAGGAAGTACTGTATCTGCAGCTTTATGATTAATGAGTCAATTTCACAGATCTCCTTGAGGGCTAATGTCTCTGCTTTAGACAGGTTCTGAAAAGAATGGCCAGTGTCAGGTGTAAATTTGTCAAATTCCTAGTTTACTGCCTTTTCAAAGGTTATTACTTTTGGGGACATTGTCTGTGTTGGGTGAAGGAAATGTGACTCCTCTTCAAACCGGTGTTGGTGTTATCTGTCCCAATCTCTTCCGGTTGGTCCCTAAAAAATACTGAAAGCCTTATTTTGTGGAAAATTGTGGCCAATTCTTGTTGTAACTCAAAAGTGTCTGGACTGGGGGTTGGAACAAAACCTAAGCCCTTCTCGAGGACTTGCATCTGTGTGTCTGTAAAGGCCTGGTTGGTTAAGTTAATCATTCCCGATTTATTTTGCTGGGGCCCGGTTGAGGCTCCAGATCCTGGTCCCTCACAATTTGTTCTCCCCACTGCACACTCAGGCCTTTCTTTCTTCCTCTTCCAGGGTTCCAGCCTCTTTCTAGAAAAGGAAGAGGGTTCCGCTGCCAGATAGGGCCATATTACGAAGGGCAGAACGGGTATTGGGGTTGTGTGTTCCACATGCAGGGAAGGAAGGGGCAGTGGTTGTGGAGGTTGGATAAAACCTCTTCTCTCCCTGGGAGGGCGTTATCCTCCTCTCCTTGTTTAGTACTGGCCCTGTTTATTCCCAAACCCATCCCCTTTGAAAACAGAGCTATCAGAGTTGAAAAATCTGAATTTTCTGATCTCTGTGGCTGGAAATCCTGCTTAGAATATGGGAAAGTTCCTTCAAATGAGAATTGTCTCAAATCCATCTGGAATTTTTCAATTCTACTTTGCATTAGATACTCCTTGTATTCATTTATTCTTTTGTTGTTCTCCTCTAGTTTCTTTTTATAGACGGCCAACGTGACTTGTGTTCTTAGCTCACTCTCCATTGTTTTTATTTGGATCAGGAAGGCATCAGTCTTTTTTCAGTTTGAACGATGGGAACCAGCCAGTCTCTGGTACACTTCCATTCTATTAACGAGAAGTTTTTTTTCTAAGCTCAGTGTCTTGAAGAAAGATACGTGGGGCATTAGTTACAATTAATCCTTTTGGGGTTATGTTACCTCTCAGATATTCTATCACGATGGTCCTGTTTAAAAGTGATTTAACCTGTGTTCTTTTTAACTGAGACAAAGAGTCCCAATCATTAGAGCCTGGGCTCCCAAGTGAAAGGGTAGTATCAGAGATAAGGGATGGTGTTGCCAAGACTGAGGTGATAAGTTCCTCATCAAAGGGTACGCCCTCGGCCATATTGAACATTTTCTGTTTCCTCAAATTGGAAACTGTTTCTTAATGTTCAAAAAACTCTTGGGGCCAACACAGCCCATCAAAAACATATGTCACACTTTGAGAGTGAGAGAACAACCTAGTCAAGTTCTCCCTATTTAACCACTAACCACAATATACTAAGTAGGCATTAGGGATACCTCTTCAATATTAGGACCTTTTTTCAGGCAAGAGATTAACGAGGAAACCAATCAGACCTAACCTCCTGTACCCACCAGCCAATAGGATCATTGCAAGATTTGGAATAGACGCCTCACGCACTTAATATTGGCATGCTTCATCATGTGCTGTCTATCCACATCCCAGTAAGATGATACTACCGGGGCAACTCAACCAAGGATTCTTGGGAGTTCAGAAATAAAATTAGCGGTATAATAGCAGGGATCCAGATCAATAATACTAAAAATAACTTGGCATTAGGGACACCTCTTCAATATTAGGACTTTTGTACTCTCATTCTCTCATGAATCCCTTGCAGGATAAAAGGTCCTAATAATGAAACAAAATACAGCTATAACTGCCTCATTAATTTAATGCAGTATAATACCAGATTTCTGCTTAACTCATTATGTGAGCGTGTCAGCCATTGGCCAATGGCTGACACATGCACACCCTACCGGGCCACGTCCATTGGCCAACACCAGGGAGGGCTTTAAAGATTTTGTCGGTGCTTTGCACCGGACAATTTTTTTTTCTCCAAAATGCCCCTGCCCCCTCCTACCCATCTGTGACTTCAGCACCCCACGAGCCATGCTGATGCCACAGTTTTCCCCACTGGAGGATTAGAGGAGCAGGTAAGCCCTCTCTCCACTCTTATGGGGGGGGGTGGGGGAGGCTGAAACGGCCTCTCCAGATGCTAGAAAGGCATCAATGGGAAGGGAAGAGTCGCCCCTTTCCATCAATGCCTTCCTGGCACCGCTTCCTGGCCGTGGATCAAAAATATAAAATTCCCCCCACCCCAAAAAAAATTCAAAATGGCAGGGTCGGCCCTCCTGACACGGGCCGACTCTCTAGAGGGATATAACTTTTTTTTTTTTTTAAAGAGAGAGAATGGTATCCCCCTGGGGGTGAGGGGTGATTGTGTCCCTCAGTTGATATATATTTTTTCATAAATCATTGAAAATGTTGGGGTCCCCCTCCTGACATGGGCCAACCCCATAGGGGGGCATAATTTTATATAATAAAAGAATGGTTTCCCCTGAGGGGGGAATCACATATTTGTTTTTTTATACATTTGTGGTTTGCCTTGAAATCGCAATCGACCCCAGGGAAAGCACACATGTATATAACAAATGATATCGAGAGAGACAGACTCTCTCTCTCGCTATATATATATAAATATATATATATATATTTATTTATAAACAGAGGAATCTCTCTATGTATAGATATATATATCACTTTGTTTTTTACATGTGTTGTTTTCCAGGGGCCGCGATCGCCTCCTGTGGACATCACACATATTTATAAAAAAAGTTGTGTACATATATATATATATATAAATAAATACATATATATGTTTCTAGAGCTAGTCTCTCTCGCTCTCTGTATATATATATATATATATATATATCTCTATAAGAGATATTTATAGATACATATCTTTCAGGCATATATAGGTTTAAGGCAGGAATAAAAATGTCAAGATAACTCTTGTGATTATGTTCCTCCTAGAGAAAGAGATCTGACATTTGTCTAGTGGCAGTTTTGATGCCATAAAGTAGCGCAGATGGTTTATATGTCTGCTGCAAAGAACAGATCTGTATTTTATGTGAATAGCTAAGTGGATTAGTAAAGCCAGGCATTACCTGCACTTTAAAACAAATGAAATGTATGGGCCAGGGGGCTATGGGGAGATGAAGGGCACTTTTTCCGGGTGGTAGTGAGGGAATCCAAGGAGGAGGCCATGGGAGGGAGAGCACCAAAAATGATTGTTGCACTGGGTGCCACCAGCGCTAAAGGCTGATGTGATGATGGGTATGTGGCAATGGGAAGTAATGATGTTTTTTTTTTTTTTTTCCTGTGTCTTCAAAGGCTATACTGATTGAGAGAGGAGGCGAAGTTAAGGTGAGTGACATTTACTGTTTCACACATCAAACACACATAAACCAACAATTTTGTGACCCTATCTTCCTTCTACATAGGCTAGTGCTTTAGAAGGACAGTTTGGCCAGTAGTAGAGATGGTGTCTCTTTGGATGAGTGCTGCTCAAGCCCTAACTCAGGTTATGGAGGACAGGATCAGAGAGTGAGACAGGCAGATACTGAGACAGCATTTGAGGGAGAGGACAATGGAGCAGAATCTGGGAGTGATTTTTCAGTCAGCACAGTCCCACCTGATGACTCCTCTTCCAGTGATTCCCAGAGAAACAATGAGGACAGTCGCATTGTCCCTTCGCAAGCACAGTCTGTGCAGCGGGACAATAGCAGGTTCAACCCAGAGAGAAGGGGTATGCGGTGGCAAGCACAGAAAGAGTGCTCTCTTGGCAGCCGCCCAATTTAGTTCAGCCCCAAATGCCACCTTTTACTTGTGACGTTGGATGTAAAGTCGATATGGCTAACCTTTTGCCAATAGACTACATCCATCTCTTTTTGGATGTTGACTCCTTCAGCAAATTGTGCAGCAAACAAATTTGTGTGCCGAAGAATTTCTGAGGGAGCATGGAGGCACTGTCTGGCCCGTTCTATGGCAAAACAGTGGACTCCCACTTTGCTGGTGGAGTTGAAGATATTTTTGGGCCTTGAGCTCAAAATGGGGTTAGTGCGGAAACCCACCTTGCAATCATACTGGACGACTCACACAGTTTGGGTAACCCCCATCTTTGCACCATACATGAGCAGAGCTCATTTATTTGCTATTGCAGCACATGCTGCATTTCAATGACAATTCTGCTGAATTTCACCGGAACCATCCAGATCATGACAGGTTGTTCAAAATTCGGCCTGTCTTGGAACATTTGTCTGCCAGGTTTCCAGAGATCTGTACTCCTGGAAAGAATATAGCAGTTGATGAGTCCTTGATTCTGTAAAAAGAGTGCTACTGTTCAGTTAGTACATTGTTAGCAACAGAGCTCACTGTGGCATCAAGCTGTACATGTTGAGTGAGAGCTCTACTAGCCATGTGTACAGCTTGAGAGAGTATACAGGGAAGAAATCCACAGTAAACATGGTAGGTTTCACTCCCATACTAGGGGTCACAGGAAAGACTGTATGGGAGCTTGTCCAGCCACTCCTTCACAAAGGTTATAAACTTTATGTGGACAATTTCTATACAGGAGTAGAGCTATTTAGTGAGCTCCACAAAGCTGGAACTGAGGCCTGCAGTACAGTTTGTTGTCACAGCTAATAATTCCTGCAGGAGGTTGTTTGCAAGAAGCTACAGAAATCCCAGAGTACTGTGTTGCGTTCCAACGAACTGCTCATAGTCAAAGTCTCAGATAGGCATGATGTGTACATGCTCACTACAATTCATGATGAGAGCACTTCCTCCATCACAGTTTAGGGTCAGAATGTCAAAGTCCACAAGCCCGCCTGTATACTTGATTACAATCAGTACATGGGCAGAGTGGACAAGAACGAAGAAGTTCTTCAACCATACAAGGTGAATCGTAAACCTCGCACTCTGTACAAGAAACTGTTTGCCCTCTTGATCCAAATGGCAACATATAATGCATATGTTGTTTATCGTCAGACAACCATAGGAAGACTTGTGTCTTTTCTTGACTTTCAGTTGTCTGTGATTGAAAGCCTCACTGCTACTACAGAAACAGCAGCCTCTACTTCATATGTTCTGGAGGATGTGGCAAGGCTGCAAGAGTGACACTTTGCTGATCGCATTCCTAAAATCCTCAAAAAGGATCGACCATGTTGTCAATGTAAAGTGTGCTCAAAGCAGGGAAAGAGGCAGGAGAGTCATGTTTACCGTCCCCAGTGCCCATCTCAGCCAGCCCTGTGTTTTCAATGGCTGTGCATGAATCCCTAATGTCCATGGGCTACTACCTCGTTAGGCAAGCAGCCACAGAACTTTAGTCAGTCTACTTCAGGAAATCATGGACTTCCTTATGGCTTGCTCAACACCTTTATTTGCCATCAGAACGTTTGATGTGTTCTGTTCGATGATTAATGTGTGTTATAGTCCCCCATACTGCACATACTAGTGGACAGACCATATGCCACATTGTCAAAAAGTTCCCTGTGTGGCAAAATGTTAAAGGCGTGACTGAACTTTGAAGTGATTGTTAGGGAACTTATGTATGCTACCCAAGGACCACCACGATTGCCAATGAGAACTAGAGTAAGTGCAATAAATCAAACAAATGCCCTGTGGGCCATATCCACCAACATTTCTACTTGTTTGAAAGTGTGCCCACTCAATTTATAGCTTCACTTTCAAAGCAAAAGGAGAAGTGTTGGTGAATGAGTCCCACAGGATAATTATTTGGCTTTTTACTTTAGAGACATTGGTTGGTATTCACCATCATGGCTGCCTTAGATTCAACAGCAGATATGCGCGCTCAGTTCAAGGAACCGGCCTCGTAAGGCATACTCTGACACCTCCAACTTGCATCCACAAACTGGGAGGAATTGGATTTAGCGCAGTAAGTACGCTGTTGGCACATAAAAGACATGTTTTCTTGAGCTTCAAGTAGCTAGGAATGGAAGCCATTAGTATAGGTTCACTTTGCAATTATACAGGATTAATCAGGAGTCTGATGAGGACAGAGACATGAACGGGTAAGAAAAGCTTACGGTAGATGTGCTTTCCCAGGGATATTGCATAGGTAAAAAGCAGACAGTAAAGGTAGTACATCTACACCTATGGATTCAAATCCATTGGTGCCCCTCGCAAACTAAATTACTACAACACATATGGATCAGTGTTTGACCTGCTTGCCATGTTCATCCTCCGTCAGAACTTAGTAGACGTTCAATTTGCTGTATGATAAGTGCATTACAGTCACAGCACTGCACATAATGGTGGCTGAGGAATAGGCCTTGCAAGGCATACTCGGACACCCCTAACTTGCCTCCACAAACTGGATGGAGTTGGGTTTAGCACAGTAAGTGCCCTAAAGGTACACGAAAGACATGTCTTCCTGAGCCTCATTTGGCTGACGTGTGAGCCATTAGTAAAGGTTCCTTATGCATGCGTTCAGTAATATTCAGGGAGAAGAAGGAGGTTACTTGACAGGTGGTACAATGTAGTCAAATGTATTCCAAGACGTTTGTGGATCCCTGCATATTACTGTAGTTTACATCACAGAAATGCTAGGAAAAATAGTCTTTTTATTCAATGTTCAACATTTGCAGGGTATTCTGGTTAAAAAAACAACTTTGGGCAATTTACACAAGCGGTACCTCCCTGGACACCCCTTGATGTCTATTTTTCAGAAATGTCTGGGTTTGACAGGTTTCCCTAAATGTTTCCCAATCTCGGGACTAATTCGTACACTCAACTTAGTTAGCATTATCCCCACAATGCATTTTGGGGCCTTCCCTGTCACGGGCCCTTGGCTTATCCACACAAGTGAGCTACTGTTTTTATCGGGGGACCTAGGATAATGACGGGAGGAAGGAAGTTTGTGGCTCCCCTCAGACTGAAGAACTTTGCAGCACCAAAATGTGAGGAAAATGTGTTTTTAGACTTAATTTGAGGTTTCTGGGTGACAGAACCTGATGAGAGGCCCACAAGTCACCCCATCCTGGATTCCCCTAGCTATCTAGTTTTTAAAAATGTGCAGGTTTGCTAGGTTTCCCTAAGTGCTGGTTGAGCTACAGCCCAAAACCCACAGCTAGGCACTTTGCAAAAAACATGTCCGTTTTCAGTGTGAAAATGTGATGTGTCCATGTTGCATTTTTAGGTGTTTTCTGTTGCGGGCACTAGGCCTACCCAAACAAGTGAGGTACCATTTTAATTGGGAGACTTGGGGGAATGCTTGGTGGAAGGAAGCACCAGATTCCAAAAGTTTCCATCACCAAAATGTGAGGAAAAACTTTTTTTTTACCAGATTTTGGGGTTTGCAGAGGATTCTGGGTGACAGAACCCGATGAGAGCCCCACAAGTCAGCTTATTCTGGGTTCCCATAGGCGTCTAGTTTTCAAAGACCTATAGGATTGCTAGGTTTCCCTAAGTGGCAGCTGAGCTAGAGGTCAAAATCCACAGCTAGGTGCTTTGCAAAAAAGTGTGAGTTTTCAGTATAAAAATGTGACGTGTCCATGTTGCATTTTGGGGCGTTTCCTATCGCCGGGCCTACCCACACAAGTGAGGTACCATTTTTATTGGGAGACTTGGGGGAATGCTGGGTGGAAGGAACTTTGTGGCTTTCCTCGGATTCCAGAAGTTTCCATCACCAAAATGTGAGGAAAAGTGTTTTTTAGACAAATCTTCAGGTTTGCAAAGGATTCTGGGTGACAGATTCTGGTGAGAGCCCTACAATCACCCCATTCTGCATTTCCTTAGGTGTCTAGTTTAAAAAAATGTACAGGTTTGCTAGGTTTCTCTAAGTGGCAGCTAAGCTAGAGGCCAAAACCCCCATCTACGTGCTTTTCAAAAAACATGTGAGATTTCAGTGTTAAAATGTGATGTGTCCACGTTGTGATTTGGGGCGTGTCCAGTCTGGGGGACTAGGCCTACTCACACAAGTGAGGTACCACTTTTATTGGGAGACTTGGGGAAATGCTGGGTGGAAGGAAGTCACCCCATTCTGGATTCCCCTAGGTGTCTAGTTTAAAAAAATTTATAGGTTTCCTAGGTTTCCCTTATTGCCAGCTGAGGTAGAGCCCAAAATTCACAGCTAGGCAAAAAACACATCAGTTTTTATTGGAATAATGTGATGTGTCCACGATGTCCTTTGGGCGTTTCCTGTCGCAGGGACTAGGTCTACCCACACAAGTGAGGCACCATTTTTAACGCGAGACTCGGGGGAACACAGAATAGAAGACCAAGTGATATTGCCAATTGTCTTTCTCTACCTTTGTGCCTTCCAAATGTAAGATGGTGTGTACGAAAGAAGTCATTTTGAGAAATGCTCTGTAATTCACATGCTAGTAAGTGACCCCTCCAAATTCAGAGATGTGCAAATAACCACTGCTTCTAAACTCCATATCATGTGTCCTTTTCAGAAATACATAGACATCCTTGATAACTATTTTTCACTCGTATTTTACCAAATGCATTGCCGTATACCCGGTATACAATGAAAACCCATTGCAAGGTACAGCCCATTTATTTGTTCATGGGTAAATTTATTACCATTTTATTTTTCAGTTCTGGAGGCATTTTTGTTAGCAGGCAACACTCCTCTGCTCACATAGAGGGGCCGCCCCTGATTGATTTTTAAATCAGGAACAGGTACGACATAAAAATTAGCAGCAACCATGAAAAATATGCTACTAATCGGGCTCCATAGCTGTTGGTCGGATGCAACTCCTGCCCAGAGGGCGCTCATGCCACCAAGGAACCAATCTCAGATGCCACAGTGTCTTCAAACTGGATGTGTGGGCATCTTGGTTACGGGAAACACCACTGTCAATCAACTGAAGAAGTTCTTATGAATATCTTCCCATTAACCTTGCCGCATAATTATGCAAAATACTTAGCAAGTCCTACCGCATTGAGCAGGCCATGTTGCAGCTAGCCCACCAAGCATGACATATATCGGTGTGAAAGGAACATGGATGGTTTCTGTTAAGGCTGTGGCTAGGAAATATATATCAAAACAACACACTTTCATTGGAGCGCATGAACAATTCACTATCCATGCACTGCAACGGAACTCCTCCAAAAGTGAGCTAGCACAACTTCTGCCCCATCAAATACTTGTAAAGAAAAGCTCAACAAAGGGGCAGAGCTAAAGCTTCTCCCTTTATGCTTCTTGTTTAACTCTTTTCTATTTTGTGATTGCATGATCACCGACAGACAGCTGCACTACCCAAAGGACCTATAAATGGGCCAGTACACGTACTGTAAGCAAAGTTACCCTAGTCATTGAATACAAGCAATCTGGATTAGTTTCACCACTATTGCTGTTGCTCATTTGAGTGAGTAAGGACAGGAATTAGAATCTTCATTACTTTGTGGGATTTGTGCAGTTTAGAAAGTTACATTTGAGCTAGTAAAGAATGTCCTTCGTGTGTTGCTTGTGATTAAGACTCTGAGTAACTCTGGAGGTGCGTTGTTCACTGACTTTTCTTCTGCAAGGTAATCGCTGTCATTACTTTTACCTATGTGTCAGTCACACATCTTCGCAGCAAGCTGCAGCATCCAATAGCCTTTCCCCACTAGGGATAGAAGGGATCAGTGAAACACGTATTTGCTTTTAATCCTTGGATGATGCTAGCAGCCTACCCCGAAACAAGATACTTCTGGCAGAGCAACACATCAAGGCTGGAGTCAGATGCGGATTACATGACCGCAGAGGCACAGTGACATTACACTCACTTCTAGGGGAAAACACTTGAACGCACACGTGGCTTACTGTGTCACACGGCGCGGTGTATCATGGGCGTGAATATCCGGCAGCGTGTGACGAACAGTCAGAAACGCTTGCCTTCATGTTAACAACACTGGGGCTTGTTTGA
Organism: Pleurodeles waltl; assembly: GCF_031143425.1. Lineage (NCBI taxonomy): Eukaryota > Metazoa > Chordata > Amphibia > Caudata > Salamandridae > Pleurodeles > Pleurodeles waltl. The sequence goes on from NC_090449.1 coordinate 151,624,231, forward strand.
TTGTCCAGTTACAGCGAACATCGAATTCCTGCAATCTTATATCATGTTTGGAAGATTATACTGCGTACATTATTTGATAAAATACTCCCTACTGTCAATTATATGGCTATTTCGAGTCAACTGGGAGATCCTTGAACAAAGCCGAAGAACGAGTTCCTTTCTGAGGTTTAAACAAAGGAGTTCGCACACTTGGCAAGCCCGCACCAGACCTCCCAAATGCATCATGGTAAACGTAGTTCCAAGAAGTCTGTTTACCAACATTTCGTTTACTGTTTGCTGATAAACTCAAAGCAGTCATTGTTGGACATCTCCTCATACATATGTGTTGTACTTTTGATGTTCGTCAGAAGAGAAGAGTCTATGGTGGGGGTTCCAGAAGACAAGTACTCATCAAACATCAGTTTCTAACAGTAGCTCAGTCAGATGTGATCTGACATCATTTTGTAGCCTCTTACGGCACTGTGAGGAACTGGACTACAGCTGCCTCAATGAGGCGCCAGCCCTGGTGAGTAGTGATGCCACCACTAGACTGAATTAAAGAAGTTACAGGCAAGAAGTCCATTCTGAGATTGCTGATATCTTTGTATTATTTGTAGAATTTGATCAGATATTTCACATTGCGTGAGCTCTGATACAGAAAACAACAAGACACTTGAATTCTCAATGATGGCATCCAGAATGTCAGGTGAACAGCATCACTATGCTGTCTACCTCTCTACAATTTATGATACGTTGTTTGAACTAAAGTTGAGAAACAAACACATTTTCTGAGTCACTGGTGCTACTAGTAGCAAGTACCTATTTAATGAGGGTGGTTGTGGCCGCTGAGATCTAGTGTCCACAAGGTGTGTCGAATGGAGCGTTGAGACCTTGGAGGACCTTTGCCTGTGATGGATTCGCCATGCCAAGCTTCACTTCCATAGGTCTGACAAGAATGTTGGAAGATGTTTCCCACTGCTGTGACTGAACACCATTCTTTGGTCTTTGGCACACAACCATCTCCGCATTCTGTTTTTGTTTTGTTTTCATACAATAAACTAAATTGTCACTTGGGAAAGCCAATAGCTTATAAGTGTAGTTGGTTCATTAATGCTCTAACATGCTTACTTGGTTCAGAGAGACAGAGCACAGAGGAAATAAGCTCGATGATGAATATCTGATGCAGGGACTGAGCTCTCGAGACACAGTGATTATTGGAACAAGAGCTAAGAGTGAAAACATGGTGTAGGGTTTATGAGTAATAAATTGCAATCTGATTACTACAATTCTTCCACGAACAACTGTACCTCACGCACGTGACTCCTATCTGTCCACTATCTGTGCATCAATACAAAAGGTATGCTTGTCTACATATCAAGCTAGAATATTATTTTTGCTTTCGATGCTTCTAAATTGATATCTACTTAGTAATTGGGACTTAGCTCCCAGGTTGTTCAAAGATGATACTACGATATCAAACTTTAAAAAATAAAGCATCCATTGTGTCTGGTTAATCGTTTGTAAACATGATGAATGTCTTGTGTGAGTAGTCAGCGAAAGAAGCCAGTTCTCGAGAGCTAATGAGGTGAAAACTATGCAATGGATACAGAAAGGTTAAAAGGATTTAATGTTCCACTACTGACAGAATATGCTACCATACCTTGACTCACAAATGAGGCACCTCCTTATCAGTGAATCTGCTCACGGACACTAACCTCGAGCCTATGTTACAGGTATTTTGTAAAAATTATGGCGTCGTGATGGGACACTGGCTACAAATCCAGGTGCGAAGCAGGCATAGGGTCAGGAAGATTGCTGAGCCTGTATCTTATCTGTCTTTGCTGACTAGCTGCCTTGAGCATCAGGTGGTCAGTTATGCCAGTTCAGCAGGATAAATAAATCTTTGTTAAAACTGACAGTTCTCCTTCAGTTAAGTATGTCCAGTTGAATAACCTGTGTTATATTACAGATCAGAGGTTTTTACTGAATATGTCCTATCTCTGACAGGGGTCTATGAGGTTCTCTCACACTGGATGTTGCTCATATCTAGTGCTACAATCCTATAAGGAACCCACTGGTTTATGTTTGCCTTGTCATAACCACAAGTGTTTGCGCAGAGCTTCCAAAGTCCAGACAGAGGGCTTAGCTGTCATATAACCCAGTTGAATACCCAGTGTATAGACATCTGCAAGACAGCAGAATATCAAATACACATTTCATCACCTAGGTTGCATGGCACTTTCAGTACGAGAAGGGCAAGGCAAGAATATTTTAACCTTGAGCGAAACCACAATGTCCGGATCCACATCAGAATTTCAAAATAGCTGCATGTGGTAAATTTGAGTTCTTTTAACCTAAATGGGAATCATGTACACAATTAGTGGTTATCCTGTAACTATGGGATGGATCTATTCCCTTTGCATCTCACTGAGTGAATATACACAGGGAAACAAATTATTGTGTCTTTTAAATGTATCAGCTCTGGGATAAAACTGCAAAACATCTCTCATGAAGCACTCTGTGCTCTTCCAGAGGAATTGGGTAAGTGATCTGTACATAAGCTCTAGGAAGCTCTCCATCACTGCCCATTAAAGAGTAAACATAGTTCGAGGAGGTGGGCTAGTTAAGAGAGGGATGTCAAATGATGTTATTACAACAGGCAAACATTATGCCTTACCTAGAGTTCTATTTGAATTCATTAATGTAATGTGATACAAAGGATCATAATAAAGTGAATTTCTGTTTTAACTTTGGAAACTGAATACAGTTCTCAAAAATATTTCTGTGCTTTACAGGATTTTAGGGGTCAGTGGCAACCTTTGGTGTGAACAGTTGCCCAGAGTATGAAGATTCCAACTATTTTGGAGATTAAACTGTACTGGTTAATTTGAGGGAAGATTGTTGTATGATAACTTTAAATGGTATTGGAAAGGAGATTTGTGACAGTGCAGATCCTGCACAATCGTTCTGAAATACTATCCATTGTTGATTTCTGCTGCAGTCAGATGGTGTCATTCTGCAGTACCAAAAATCCTGAAATCTCAACCACAAGAGCTTGATTTGAAGCACTTAACTAAAGTCAATTCTATTGGCCATGAGAGCTCGCACCAGTAAGTCCACGTCATTCACCGCAAAGTGAGCTGATCTGTATATATCCTACTGGAGTTAGCCTGTAGGTAGTTATAATTAGGTCCAACTTTTCCCATAGACAAGCATTTTTTTGTTTTGCTAACAACATTGGCACTGTTTGACCAATCTTCACAAAAGTTTCCAAAGTAATGTACAAGTTACTTTAGCTGCTGTCTGGAAATTTTCGTAGTGATTAGTCACGAGGGACTGAGGTAAATTCTACATAATTTATTTTTGTTGTGCATTACGGAGTATTCTCCAATTTAGTTCTTCACTTTTTGGACCAAAAGTATACCTATGCTGACTCATTGTTTTCAGCATGCAGGCATACTTTAACTGATAGGATTTGGATCACCTGCTTTTCCTGTCTTTTATTCTTTGGATTTGGACACTAGTATATCATTGGCCCTGATGAAGTCAGAATAGCAACGACATATGTGTTGGCTATGACCAGAAGGTTCATTTGAGTTGTTGAAGACTGAAATAAAGGATTACAAGACATGATATTTTTGAAATTTTTAGACATGCTTCTGTTGCTTGGGGGTTGATATACGTCATGAGTGATATAATATGTGAGGTAATTAGCAGTGCATGACAAGAGCACAAATTAATACTTTTCAGTCCACAAAGTGCAGTCAAAGAAACAACCCCAAGCGGTCCCTGTACTCCAGTTTAAAAGCATATAGCTCCACCTTGGAGTGATTAAAATATGGTAATCTCTCCTGGGTTCAGGGATTCTATGAACTAGGAGATTTACTGTGTTTTTTTAATGTTGCTGGGGGCTGCTGTGCTCCTTGCAGCCCTCCATAACATTAAATAAAATGGTTGGTGGTGCCCCTGCCCCTTTAAGGGCATCACCAGGAAGCAAAATATAGAAAAATACAATTTAAAAGCCCTTGCCGGGCATTATGGGGCACTCCTTGTCTGATGCAGTGAATAATAAAGGAGCGGCTCTTCCACTCAATTATTATTCCTTTTAATAATATATATTTTCTTTTTCGTTTGATCCTGAACCTACACCCAAAGTTTATCCAGTCATTGAGGGATGCGGGCGGGAGCCCCAAGGTCCCTGTGCCACCAGCCATCTCCTCAGCCAGCAACCAAGGTAGGTGCCAGAGGGAGCAAATTATTTTGTTACAATGGGTGCCCATCTGTGGCCCCAACAATATAGCTAATATTGGGGCTCCACCCATAGCCCCTGCTGGTTCCCCAGCCAGCACCCTACGTCGGTGCTAGTGGGATTTGGCTCCATTACTTTGCTTCTGCCCAGGCAGGAGAAGCTTTTTTCTTTCCCTGTCTCAGGAAGGAGCAAAGTACTGTTCCCTGCCTTGGAGAGTGCAGACCGGAAATAAAGTTTACGATCCCTGCCAGCACTTGCACTGGCAGGGAACACAACAGTGTCTCATGGGACGGAGACCCCTGAACACTGCTTTGATCAGGCCCCGGGGGTGGGTCTCTGGAACCGGTCCAAGATTTGGGGAAGTGGTCAGGACACCCCTCCTCAAATAAACACTGGACCTAGGATGGGGAAACCTAGGCCTCTCTGAGGCTGGTGGGGGGGGGGTGGAGTGCCACACACCCACCTCAACAAAACTATACGTTTGGCCTGGGGAATGTGGACACTCAGATCTTATGAGGCTCTTGATATGGGGAGGTGGGGGGGGCGTACAACCACCCCAAATAAAGTATTGGGTCTGGAGGGATGTGAGTTGGCAAGGCCTTACAAAGGCGCGGGTTGCGGGTCCACATGTCCCACTCCCCAAAAATAAATCTACCGGCCCAAGGGATGAGGTCCCTGACCCTCCTGGTCCACCTCTGGGGTGCCTATTTACCAAAAGCACAGGAGCCCACTAATTTTCTATATAAATGCTGCAGATCCTAAAAATAAATGACGTTTTTGGCCCCAGGGGATGTCCTTCTAGAACACACCTCCCCACCAGGCTTAGGGGGGGCAGAATAGGTATATGGTTTTTCAAATATTTTCCTAGAGCAGAGCCCTGAGTCCTAAAAAGGTTGCTGCTACATCTTTGTTTACTGAAATTCAGCAATTATAGTTATGGTTAACTCAAGTAACTATAACTCGTACGCTAAGGTAACTATAACTTGCGCCCCCATCATGAACAGTTTTCTCATCAATAATTTGATTGCAAATGTTGCAGTAATAATATCAATGGTGCCATAGAAGATGTCTTTAATGATGTAATATGTGGAGTAATTAGCTGTGCATGGCAAAAGCGCAAGTTATAGTTACCTTAGGGCACAAGTTATACTTACTTGAGATAACCATAACTATAACTGCTGAATTTCTATGGTTTTGTGTGAGGAAATTCAGAACTTAACTATAACGACCCTGTAACCTTTATTTTTTTTAATTGAATATCTATGTTGTTTTAGCACAAACCCATGTAAATAGAACTAGCGCCGTGCACGGCCTTCAGTTGTGCGCGGCCTTCAGTAGTGCACGGCGGGGATTGGCAGAAGGGCGTAGCCTATGGCCCCTATAATCACCCAGCCCCCATAAGCACCCAACCGTGCACAACGCATGGTCTGTGAGTGGCTGTGTGAGAGTCTAAGTGAGTGTGTGCGTTAGTGAGTGTGTGAATGTATATTGTTTTTTTTTTTAATTGGCAGCGTTTGCGACTCTGTTGCTGCGTTACACAAGGGTGCGCTGAGCGGTGCGATGGAGTCGCGACTCCAGGCATGTGGAAAAAATTTTTTTACGGCATTTTAAATCTCATAAGGGGTCCCTTAGAGGCCCCTGAAATGCCTCCATGCGGTCAGGGTACCTCTACCCTAACCCCTTTCTACATTTTTTAGCCTCTATTTTTATCCCCCGGGATTGCGTCTCGGTTTATAAATGGAAGGCACAACTTTCTGCACAGGCTGTGGCCAGCCAATCACAGCAATGTTCCTGTGGGTGGGTTCGCAATGCTACGTGCAGAGGTCACTAACGATCCGTGTCTCTATATTCATAAACTTGGTTTTCATTCAGTACCTAGAAAACTACTGAATGGATTTACACCAAATCACAAAAAGGGTGCTTTCTGGACCAAGAACTAGCTTTCTGACAAATTTGGTGAAAATCTGTCCAGCAGTTTGGGCCGTAGTCGTGTTCAAAATCCCTATGGAAATTAACAAGGTGAAGACATGTTTTGGGACCTCCTCTTTTTCTCAGACCCTACTGGATGGATCATCCCAAAAATTTCCAGGCAGCAGCTGAAGTGAGCGTCAACTTTTTTGGAAAATTTCGTGAAGTTTTTTCGTCAAACGGTGCCAAAGGTAAAGGCAAGTCAAAAAATGCTTTTTTCAATGGAAACTAAACTAACTATAGTTAGGACCTAGTTAGTTATAGTTACGACCTAGTTTCCATAGAAAAATATTTTTTTGGCTTGCCTATATCTTTGGCACTGTTTGATGAATCTTCACAATATTTTCCAAAACAAGTGTGCCCAAGAATCCTGTTGTGCATGGGACATTTTGGGTTGATCCGTCAAGCAGGGGGCCGAGAAAAAGGGGGGGAAGGTGGGGGGCAAAAAAAGTGCATGTCCCATTTTAATTTCCTTAGGAGTTTTTGAACATGACTACAGCCCAAACCACTAGACAGAATTACACCAAATGTGCCTGAAATGTAGCCTCCAGTATGCAGATTACGCTCTTTGTTATTTGGTGTAAATCAATTCAGTAGTTTAAGACAAATTAAAGAAAAAACAAATTTGTATATTTAGAGGCTCAAAGTCATCTTGAATCCTCTCGATCTCGTGCAGGCTAAAAAGCATTTTTTTTTTTTGAAATGGCAAAAATCGCAAATATGCACAAATTTTGCAGTTATTATTTTTTTTTTTTAAAGCAAGCACGGCCTCCTGCGCTTGCTTTTATTCTTGCCCCCTGGTGGGCCAGGTCTAAGGAGCATTATATTTTATGGAAGGAGGCACACAAGGCCCACCTCTTAGAGCCTACTGAATCCCCAGGAACAGCCACCTCCATGGGGCTTCGCATATAAAGTATGCGAGGGCTGGGCGTACCCCTTGTGCACCCCGTGCGGCCGCCCAGCAGCCCTGGGACCACCACCGCCCTGGGGCAAATGCAGTGAAATGAATGTGGTGGGGCCCACGTGGCCCCACGCAGGCCCGGGGACCACTACCTTCCTAGGGCCAATGTAATGAAATGAATGCTTGACGGCCCATGTGGCCTCCCCAAAACCCGGGGTCATCCACCGCCACTGGGCAATCAATACAATATATGGGGGAGCTCCACGGCCCCCCACGCTCTGGGGACCACCACGAGGCTCCAGCAGCTTAAAGTAGGGGGCTTGTCACTGAACCCCGGGGACACCACCTCCCCGGGGATAAAATTAATCAAAAGGGGGGAGGGGCATGTGGCTACCCTCCTGGAGCCATAGATTGCCCTGGGGATCTCCACCCCCCAGGGACGGATCCTGCAACCTCCCGAGGTGCCCACCCTTGGGAGAGAGCTATTTGCTTTTGCTTGGCAGGAGCTGGCAGCTCCCATCTAGCAAATGCAAACGTAACTCTCCTTTCAGCAACCCAAGCTGTCCAACAGCTCCGGTTTGCTGAAAGCGGAGTTTTTATCTCTTTTGCCTGCACGCAAATATGCATGCAGGGAAAGAGATTAAAACATTGCTCCCGCAACCAAGTAGCGGCTATTTAAAGCAGGTCCATGCTTGAGGGAGCATTGCTGGCTCCCGCAGGAGACGGGAGACAGCTGGGACCGCGGAGCTTTGAGGCTCCCCCTGTGCTCCACCAAAAAAATAAAAAAATAAAGTTCAAGGTGGAACTGCAGATCTGCGGTCCTACTTTGAAAATTATCTGCTGAAGTGGCTTGAGGAACAATCACATTGACAAGGTTAAAGACACAAAAGGTAACTGGAGACATTATGTGGCTTCCTTTACGCAGCTGTAGTGTAGGGGATGCACTATACATTTAATCTTGGATAAATACACAGGGCGGGATTAATTCTATGTCAGGACCGGAGGCTTCGGATTATGCTTCTCTTAACTTTACTGACAAACACAGCAGCCAATAAACAAACACTTTTCCAAAAACTACATTTCCCATGAGCCTTAGCCCACCAATCATAGCACGATAATGTCCGTAAATAGCTCAAACACCGCAGTCCTTCCTCTTTCTTTGCTGCTCCAGCAGCCAGTTAAGTCACGCACGCGGCGCTCTGTACTTGTTTAAGCTTTTTAGGGTCTAAGTTTGATTGCTAATGCTTTCGAAGTGCGTTTAATAATTGTCTTTGTATTGTTTTAAAGAGTTACTGCTCCCTGTACCATTGCAGTCGTTTTGTGGAGTGGGAGCAGGCCTTAAGCAACGAGCGTTCGCTCGTGTTGGAGGACACAGTCCTCTTTTGATGCCCATACGTGCGCGCGCGCGCGCGCTCCATTTCCCGATCGGAAGAGTTTCCGACCGGCTTGGAGCGACGCGGGCTGCGCGCTGAGCACCTCGTGCAATTTTGTGGCCTCAGAGCGCCCGTAGGGGCTGTAATAATACTGTCTGAGCCTGGCTCAGGAGGCTTTTTGTTATAAGTTTTTAAAACCTTTGAATATTAGAACAGGTGGCTCCCTCCACTATATATAGATAAAAATACAGTCTCTAACTGTTACACCTGTCCAGGGCGCCTCCCCCTGTTAACTCCTCCTAGCAGATTAACAAAAAAAAATTATAATCTAAAGATGGCGTACTACGCCGAGGAAGAAGAGCAGTATGAGCAACTGCAAGAGAATCCTTCCGAACATCATTTGGAGGAAAGACTGGTGGAAGCACTTGGTTCCCATGTGCAAGATTCCGTGAATTGGGCGTTAATTCAGGCTCTCAAGCCATTTACCCAACCTCTATCTAATTTTGCTAGAAGGGAATTTCTAGGCGAAGGTAGTCAAACTCGCAGGCAGACCGGGGAGTCTGGTGAGGTGCTGGATCTTAACGTACAGCGCTCAAGTGTCACTTCCTCTGCGGAAATATTGTCTCAAATGGCAACTTCAGTGTTGCGCGAGCATGCATATGGAGGTCTAGTGCCTCCTCAAAGCTCACCTTCCTTCCCGGTGCAAGCATCATCACAATCTAGCTATCACGACCCGTCATCCTCAAAGTCGGACTCAGATGAGTCGCAGGTGGATTCCCAACCGCGCAAAAAACGGCGCAAGACGAAGCATGGCGCTTCTAAAGAGGACGTTAGTCAAGGCAAGAACCTTTTATTCTCCCCGGAGGATATCATCCATCCTCGCTCTACCGAGTGGGTTCCTCATCAAGAGGTTGCAAACTATGTGCAAGACAGGCTGCGCAAAAGCTTCGAGAAGGAAGTGCGCAACACTCTTAGATCTGAGTGTCCCCGCCCCTCCCTACTGGGCAGGGTGGCAGACACCCCAGAGCTGGATCCCAACATGGCATCATTCCTCCGCAAATTTGCTAAGGATCCAAAGAAGGGCCTAGACCGGGCCTGGAAAGGCTGCCAGGACAAATTATTAGATTTATCCGGCCCGCTTACAAAAATTCTGGATTTAGCGGTTGAATCCAAAGAATCCGAAACCCCTCTGGATACGGAAACTATTCTTCAATGGGCCCAGAGGGCCATTTGCCTTTTAGGCAACGCAAATTGCGCCATGTCAGCGGAGCGCAGGCGGTCCTTCCTGATTCGCTTGGACCCAAAGCTGGCCGAATTGGCCATTAACGAAGCCGGACCGGCAGCTAATGGAATGCTCTTCGGAGAGAAGTTCATCTCCAATTTAAGCAAATATGTGGCTACTTTCACAGCTCTTGATAAGGCTCAGTCCAATATAAAAAAGGTATTCAACAATACTCTTTTTCTTCGGGCCGGACGCTTCAGGGGTCGGGCGCCGGGCCGAAGATTCCAGAACCCCAGATATGCCTCCCAGGGTAATAGAGGAAGTTATTCAAACCAAGGCAACTTCTATCCCAATCGACACAGAGGTCGAGGTAGAAATTCAAGAGGGTACCGGGGAGCCAACTCCATTCAAGACAGCACTAACTCAGGTGAGAATCATTCTTCCCTCAGAAGTAATATTGGGGGGCAGAATTGGTCTGTTTCTTCCGATTTGGGAATCCATTACGCAAGATCCTTGGGTTCTGCAGACGGTTCAGGGTTTCCATCTAAAGACGCCTACCTATCAGTTCCAATATTCGCCCCACACAGACGTTTCCTCCAATTCCAATGGGGTTCCCAATGGTTCGAATTCAAGGTACTTCCGTTCGGCCTATCATCAGCACCCTGGTGTTTCACCAAACTCCTCCGACCTGTAGTGCAATATTTGAGAGAGAGAGGAGTACGTCTAATTATTTATCTAGACGATATTCTCATCATGGCCCAGGAGAAAGATCTGGTGCTGATTCATCTAAATTGGACAATAAAATTGCTCCAAGACCTCGGGTTTATCCTGAATTCAGAGAAATCCAGCCTGATCCCTTCACAGAATATGGAATTTCTGGGTTTTCAGATAGATTCCTTAACGTCATTACTGATTCTTCCAGTCAGCAAACGGAACCTGATCAAGAAGGAGTTGAGGAGAGCGCTTGCCTCTCCGACTATATCCTTGAGGACTTTAGCCCGCCTGGTCGGTCTTTTAGCATCATCCATTCAGGCGATCTTTCCGGGGCCTTTACACTACAGGGCACTTCAGAGGTTGAAGATTCGTCACCTTCAGAAGGGTCTTCAGTATTCAGAGTTGGTTCCCCTTTCAGAGGAAGCCAAGATAGAAATATCGTGGTGGCTGGATCACATGGATGCATGGAATGGCAGAGCGATTTTTCCCTCCTCCCCAGACGTAGTGATAGAGTCGGATGCCAGTCGTTGGGGCTGGGGAGCCCGGTGCGGCCGGGTGGAGACAGGAGGCCGTTGGTCCCCGGGGGAGTTATCCTATCACATCAACTGTCTGGAACTCCTGGCAGGATCTTTCGCCATAAAATCCTTGGCCCCTCGCCAGGCTCATTGCTGCATCCTTCTGCGGATGGACAATGTCTCCGCAGTAAGGTACATCAATCGCCTAGGGGGAACCAGGTCTCGTCTCCTAGCGGAGATAGCGAAGGAATTCTGGCATTTCTGCCTCAATCAGAAGATTTCCGTGATAGCGGAATACATTCCGGGCAGCATCAATACAGCTGCGGATTGGAATTCTCGCTTCCTCCGGGATGGCAGCGATTGGATGCTCAATCGGAGCATTTTTCAAGCGCTGCAATCTCGTTGGGGGACATGTCAGATGGATCTTTTTGCTTCACGTCTGAACAGTCAAGTTCCCTGTTTCTTCAGTTGGAGGCCGGACCCTCAAGCGAAGGGGACAGACGCATTCATGCAGGTATGGCCAAGAGTCCTTCTCTATGCCTTTCCTCCCTTTGTGATGATCCCGCGCGTCCTGGCACAAGTGCGTCGCCAACGTTCGGAGATCATTCTTGTGACTCCCTGGTGGAGTGCTCAACCTTGGTTCCCTGCCACAATGAATCAGTCATGCGACCTTCCAGTGAGAATTCCGTGGTCGGAAGATCTTCTATCAGACCCATCGAACAGCTTTCATCCTTTGGTGATACAGGGTCTGTTAACCCTGATGGCCTGGAGACTTTCAGGCGACGATGGCAAGTGCCGGGAGTTTCGGAATCAGCATTGTTTTTCCTATCCCAATCTTGGGCCCCCTCCACGCACAAAAGATACGAACAAGCCTGGAGGAAATGGCTACGTTGGTGCGATTCAAGGAGTGTGGATCCCCTGGGGTCAGAGATTCACGTCATAGCCAATTTTTTGTCGGAATTGGCTTCCCAGGGTCTGGCTTATAGGACAATTAACAATTGTCGTTCAGCCCTTTCAGCCGGTCATCCACACATCCAAGGGAAACCGGTAGGTGAACACCCTTTGATTTGTAAGTTACTTAGAGGTATCCGTATGGTAAAACCACCACAACCAAAATATTCCGCGTTGTGGGATGTTAACGTTATTTTACGTTTCCTCGGGATCTGGCCAGACAATGAGGAGTTATCCCGCAAACAACTGTCTGCAAAATTGACTATGCTTTTATGCTTATTATCTTGCAGAAGGGTGTCGGATGTTAAAGCTCTGGATCTAACAGGTAGAGTATTCACTCCTACTGGGGTATCCTTTTCTATTTCCAGACGTACAAAAACCTCATCCAAATGCATTTCTTATCCTTCGTTTCCACACAACAAAAAGTTATGTGTTGTTCAATGTTTGAAGTGTTACGAAGAAGTCACACGAGATTTCAGACAGGATGTTTCAGGGCAAGTGTTGATTTCATTACAAAAACCGTTTAAGCCTGTATCTACAGCAACGTTAGCCCGATGGGTCAAGTGGCTTTTAGCCGAAGCAGGCATTGACATAAATGTGTTCGGTGCTCATTCAGTTAGAGGGGCCATGGCCTCCAAAGCCTATGGGACAGGAGCCAGATTGGAAGACATCATGGCTGCAGCTGACTGGTCCAATGATTCTACATTTAAGGTCTTCTATCATAAGCCTAATGTGGATGTGGTATCGGAGGTGGTAAACAGACTTTGAACTAGCATAATCCGAAGCCTCCGGTCCTGACATAGAATTAAAAATTTTCTAGCTATCGCGTCAAGAATTTTAGATTCTATTAAGGACACGGAGGCGAGGATTATCCCACCCAGTTTGTTAGCCATATTATCAAGATGGTTAAGGTTTGATGGTCATTTAAGTCAATAATATGAGTATGATCAATTGTCATAATTTTAAATAATGAGAATGATGCCCACCCATGATACTTTGATATTAGTGGTTGTGTTTTTTCGTTATTTCAGGAAATCCTAATACGACTTCATGAAAGATATCAAGGAAGCAAGTGTTTTGAGTTCATCTTCCAGTTCGGGAGATCTTCATTAAAGAGTTGGAAGGAGTTCAGGATCAAGTTGGCAAGTTCGCATGTTTGAACTGTTTCGCAAAGAAAGAGGAAGGACTGCGGTGTTTGAGCTATTTACGGACATTATCGTGCTATGATTGGTGGGCTAAGGCTCATGGGAAATGTAGTTTTTGGAAAAGTGTTTGTTTATTGGCTGCTGTGTTTGTCAGTAAAGTTAAGAGAAGCATAATCCTCGCCTCCGTGTCCTTAATAGAATCTAAAATTCTTGACGCGATAGCTAGAAAATTTTTAATTCTGGCACGATGCGGCCAACCCGTGCGCGACATAGGGTTAGGTGAAAGGGGGTTGGCCGCAGGGTGTGGCCACAAGCTAGGCCCTGCAGCCAACCCCCGGCGTGCAGGGCCGATGGCCATGCTCAGAAGTGGTTGAATTAACTAATAATAATTCAAATTACTTTACTTTTAAAAAAAACATAAAAACTCAGTGAAAAAACAGAGGTTGCAGGAACGTTGTAGTTAGAAATAGAATTTTTTTAAAACATTAAAATTCACTTAAAAAACCAAAGGTTACAGGGACATTATAGTTAGGCTCACATGTTAAACATACAAAACCATAGAAATCCACCTGTTCTAGTTAGTTATCTGAAGTAACTGTAACTTGCGCCCTAAGGTAACTAGAACTTGAACCCTTGGCATGCACTGCTAATTACCCCACAAATTACAGCACTCATGACATCTTTGATAACATCATTGATAATATCAAATTTTGACCAAAAAACTGTGCATGGCAGGGACACGAGTTATAGTTACCTCAGGGCACAAGTTGTAGTTACTTGAGATAACTCGAACAGGTGAATTTCTATGGTTTTGTACGTTTAAAATGTGAGCCTATGTATAACGCCCCTCTAACTTTGTTTTTTTTAAGTGACTATATATATATATATATATATATATATATATATAAAATATATGCCTATGTGTAGAGAGAGAAAGAGTGGAAGTGAGTAGCTATAGGTCAGGAGAAACTAAGAGGTCTTATCCTTTTTACCCTACTTTTTATCCTTTCAACACCTTTTTCTTGCTGCATCGGTACAGTGTTCACCTGATGGTTTTTCGCATATAGCGTTAATTCATAAGCATAGGGAAACATTACAGTTCTGTAGCTGTGTTGCTTCCATGGACGTCAATTAGACGTCACCAGGGGTATCAGCTGCAATCCCTGGCTTGCTCTTTCTGACCCCTAGCTCAGTCTTTGCTACCTCTGGTTAGAGGGGTCAGCAACAGAGATGAAACTGAGCTCTTTGCCCTTCCCCTCCAGGTTCTAGAAGGTTACTGAGTGCCTAGAGTGGGGGGTAGAGTCACCTCTGTGATGTCATTAATGGGCAAATAGAACTTCGGCTTTCGCTAGCATTTTGGGGAATTTCGTATTAATTGATGCTCCCGATGAAAGATGCGAAGTGGCCCACTCCCCTTTAGCATGGAAGATAAAAAGCATCCTTGAGCCCTTGAAATATTATTTCAGTGCCTAATAAAAGCCACAATCAATTTCATGTCAGCCTAGAAGCAGCTTTAGTTGCTTAGCCAGGGTAATGTTTTCCATAGAAACATAAAATCAGGGGCTTTCAGATAGACCTCGTTATCTACTGGTCTATTTAACTGTCATTCACATATTGCTTCCTCCCACCATAGCATTCTGCCTTGGAGGAGGGGTCAACCCATTTCAGACACTGACTGCCTTGACTGATCGCATTTTGTCTCATCGCATGTAATTGTAAATATTTATATAGCACTTACGAGGGACAGATGATTGAAAAAGGGTGCATTCAGTGTCTTTGCTGACGTGCCAGGACTGCTGAGCTCATCGTTCCTTATACTTTTTTCATATAATTGCTAATTTGTTCTTTTTCATATTACTACGTCTGGAAATAATTAAATTTAAAAAATCACGTTTGCCAAGGCGAGACCTATTGGCATTGCCAACGCCTGCTCAAACTTGCACTGCTAAAACCTGACCCACATAATTTGCTAATGTTCTATTCAAAGCTCTAACCACCACAAATTTGCTGTTTATGCTAATATTGAGTATAATAGGTGTGCAGACAGGACTACTGATTGATTTATTTATGCCAGGACAAATTTGCATGCCTTTTTATTGGTACTGAATGCCCTATTTTCCAGCTGTTTTTCAGATGTGGCGTTTGCATCTCATTGACATATATTAAGGGGAACTGTATTGTGCAACGAGATAGCAAACAGTCCCTAAACAACTCATGGAGGCCTAAGATGCCATATTGCTGCATACAGCTAACCGGTTACAAGCCACATTGTTCGTAGATGACAATTCCTGGCATTTGAAACCTTGAAAGGCGCCTGGCCGAGGTAATGCATGGCAAATGCATATGTCAAAGCAAAGTGACGAGGGTTAGTATGTAAAGGCCCCATAGCAGAAAGCGTTCTATTCTGGTCTAAAGACAGCATTTTGAGAGCCAGTGGCTTTCTATCTGTTCCCAGTGGTCTTGCAAATTATACAGAAAGTTTGTAATTCAAAGTCCCTGAAACAAAGTGTTACATTAAAGAAAGGACATCAGTAAACAAAGTGATGGATGGAATGCTTGAATTAATATCAGCCAGTGGCGATAGCTCGGGCCGCACTCCATCCGTCGTTTTTTCCACAATGCACCTCAGTTTGGACCCAGCCATTTGAAAATCAGCCTCAATACTGCTCAAATTTGAATAGACCAGCCGAAACAACCAGGCCAAGGTCTGTAAATTGGAAAACAAGAAACCCAGGACTGGTTTTGCCATTGTTAGGGGCTAAGCAGCCAGTATAGCTTTATTCCAATGCTAAAGTAAGAATGGACCAACCCCTGGGAAATACCCAGCGGCAGCTCCTCTTTTAGGGTGGAAGAGCTTCACACCACTGCTGAGAGCCAGCAGATGCAAAGATGAAAAATAAAATGATAAAACAACAATTTTATTATAATTTTATTTTTAACTGAGCCGGATGAGTCTTATGGCGGGGGGGCATCTTAAAGGACAATAGCAGGGAGGAGGAGTTTTGGGCACTGCAAGTGAGCATGTCAGTTTGGCCAGCTGTCCTAGGATGGCCAAACTAACATGCGCACTTAAATTTCTCCAACCTGAAAGGTATTGCGCAGCCGGGTGGAGAACAGGTACAGGCTTCCTGTCGCTGAGCGAGCGGCAAACCAGCCTTCTCAGACCAATCCTGGTGCTTCTCTCATGGTGGGCAACATGCATGAGAGCAGCATCTGGATTGGCCTGTGCAGTGTGCACCACCATAGGAGCAGAAAAGCACTGAGGTGGTGTCCGGCAGTGGCAGGTAAGTACTCTTTTTATTTTTTTTCTTTATTCTCCCCTGTGGTGCCCCACCACTTTTCATTGACAGCAACCACCACTGGCGATACCGACCCTGGGTTGTTTGTGCTAGAGCAATTTCATCCATTCAAGGAATCAAAGCCCTTCCAGGTGGATGGATCTTTGGACACTGCAAAAGGGTGTGGTAGAACCACTAACACAATTTAAATGCAAACCAGATTTATTTACACACCATGACCAAGGTGGCCATGGAAGGAAAACTCCAATCAGGAATGGAGTTACGGGATTTATTACATACTCAAGGTCAAAGTAATGTAGACAATTCGTAAGCTAAAAAGATACATAATCACCAAGGGTTGCCCAAGGCGGCGAAATAGGTTCAGCCGAACTAACATTAACAAAACTAAGCACTGAAGAAGAATAATACATATCATCAAAAGAAATATTTGAGATGCAGAAAGAAAGTGTTGCTCAGGATTAGCAATCATCAATCATTTCAGTTAAGAAGGGTCATAATTAAGCTGGGCAGAGGGGAACCCTACAGTTGGCCAAATCAGGGAAATACATGTGCAGGGAGGAGCACACATGTGCAGAAGACAAAAGTACAAAAAGGGCAAAAATAATTTGGAAAAAAGATATTCTCGGACTGCGGGCTACTTGCTAAGGTGGGCAAAAGATAGGTATAAAGAGAAAGCGTCAAAATGTCAGGAGCTCGAACAAGAGTCTTCTGAAGGGGATTAGAAGAAAGGTTTCTAAGTCTCAAAGGGGCATCTCAAAGGGGCAAATAGCAGAGAGGAAGATCCCTTTCCAAGGGGCACAGCATATAGGGTTCTTCAACAGCAAAGCATCTGGTCACAGGACAACTGAAAATCTGGAAGCATCTGAAATCTGACAGAAAAGTCCAACTGGTCATTGATGTATCAAAGTTCATACGAATTCTGGTTCGCCAAAGGTGGCAGTCCATTTTACGTTAAAGGGGGCATCATCCAATAGAAATCGATCACAAAACTCCGAACTGAAACATCCATAAATCTTCCCAGGTCTGTCATGAGAACATCTTCCATCTATATGCCTCCACACAAGTTTGAAACAATTGTATACAAAGGTAGTCCGTATTCCACGATGTATTGTACTCAAGGATACTGTTACACATTCTCTCCATGTCTAAACAATAAGGGCCTATTCCCAAAAGCTAGTCTTCTCTTGGGAATGAAGTCTGAAAGAAAGCTCACGTTAGGAATGAATCAGCATTTCCTGCACAGTCAATGCAAAACAAATTGCAAGATCAGTCATATCTTGCCTTCAGGGTCGTGGCTTCAGATGTGGTGTTTGGGGTGTTACTCCCCCCTAATAAATGTATTTTGAGATAAATAGTTGGGTACATGTGGTTTCAGTCGGGTATGGTTGAGGTGTCTGTCAGATTTCACCAGGAATGTTTTCGGTTCTTTCACAAAATAATGTGTGTTCTTTCAATTGGTGCTCCTGCCAATCTGCATTCCTATACCTTTCTACTGCCCCTGAAGCCCTTGTTGTGGACCCTGCTTGCCATATAATGTTTTTTAACATTACATGCCACTGTGATTGTTGGAAAATCTGAAGGTCACACCCCCATAATCTAACGACAAATCTACGCACCTGCTTGTCTAAACATAGGATTTGAATTGTAAATTGCATGTAAATATCCTGCTGTTCCTAGGTGGCAACGGGTAAAACAAAGCGATCCAAGGGGTGGCGGCTGCTCCTCTGGTACCCCTAGATCCGCTACTGTTTGGGGACAAAATTTTCACAAACACAAAACCATTGAAATTTAGCAGTTATAGTTACCTGAGGTAATTAAAACGTACACCCCGCAACACACTGCTTATGACCTCACATATTACATCACTCATGACCTCTCAAATGACATCACTGATTACATCATCTAGTGTGTTTTGTAAACATTTCTGAGACGCGCCCTTTGCTCTCAGCCTCGTTTTGTGCATACCTGCTGCTTGCCTTCCCCTCCTTCTCTCTGCTTTCTCCTTGCTCTCAGCCCCATTTTGTATGTCTCTGCTGCTTGCCTTTCTGTTATGAATGATTCAATGCTTTCCACAGGCTCTCAGCCCTGTTGTGTGCATGGCTGCTGCCTGCCTGTCTCTCCTTCTCACCGGTTTTCCTGGGCTGTCAGTCCCGTGGTGTGCGTGCCTGCTGCCTGCCTGTACCTCCTTGTCACTGCTTTCCACAGGCTCTCAGTCATTTTGGATGCATGCCTGCTGCCTTCCTTTCTGTTAGGAATGATTCACTGCTTTCCCCAGGCTCTTAGCCCAGTTATGTGCATGCTTGCTCCCTGCCTTTTCCTCCTTCTCACTGCTTTCCCAAGACTCTCAGCCCCATTGTGTGCATGCTTGCTGCCTGCCTTCCTTATTTGGGACCACAGGGGGAGACTCAAGGCCTTCACAGTCCCAGCCAGCTCCCCGCCTCCTGTTGGATACGGCATTACTCCTGCATGCAGAGAGCTGCTTGCAATGCAACACCCTGTGTGCCGGAGAAATACTTTCACTTTGTTCCCTGTCTGCAGGCAGGGAAAGAGATGAAAACTCCCCTCCCAGAAAGAAGGAGAATTGGGATAGGTCACGCTTTTTGGAAGCAGAGTGTTTGCTTTTACCTGGCGAGGGCTGTCACAGCTTCCACCAAGCAAAAGCAAACAGCTATCTCCTGAGGGTGGGCACCTTGGAAGATAGCAGGAGCCAGCCCTGGGGAGGTGGTGGTGGTCCCCGGGGCTATGGGGTCCACATGGACCCCCTCTTTAAATTTGATTGTAGCTCTGGGGAGGTGTCAGTCCTCTAGGCCTTGGGGGGTGTGTGCACCCCCGAATACTTATAAAAATGGATCCCAGGGGATGTGGTGGTCGTCCGCTGGGCCCGGTTGGGGGTGGGGGAGCCCCTAACTATTATAATACCTAAATACCCTAAAATAGTTAGAGGGCCCCTAACTATTTTTTATTTGTTGCCCAGGGGACTTGATGGTTCCTGGGGCCAGGGGAGAGGGGTCCATGCTACCTGTATGTTTACTGAATTTAGCCCTGGGAAGGTGGTGGTCCCTGGGCCTTCTAAAAACCCTAAGAGGGGGAACCCCTTGCACTCCCCACTTTTTCATTATATTGCGAATGCTCCCGGGACCTGGCTCACTCAGGGGCAAAATTATTTAGAAGCGCTGAGTCTGTTCTTTTTTTTTTTTTTATTCTCTGCAAAATCCATAGATCCAGCTGCGGATTTTGCAGAGAATTTTAACAAAAATACTTTTTAGCCCTGGTAGGGTGCCAGGGAGACCCCAGGACCAAGCCAAGGATGTTAGGGTATACCTACCCTGTACCCTTTTTTATGCAGATACTCGGCTGCAGCAGAGTCCCAAAATGACTGCCAACACCTCCTGGTTGAAGTGCTGGCAGCCAATCAGATCTCAGCAAGGGACTGTTGGATCAGCGGAGGAACCACGTCCCTAGGTATCTGCATTTGTAAGCCTTTAATAACTCCAAAACTACTGAACAGATTTACACCAAATCACAAAAAGCATGAGCTGTGCACCAAAATCTAGGTCCCTGCCAATTTTGGAGTAAATACATTTAGCAGTTTGAGCTGTAGGTGTGTCTAGACCCAAAGGGAAAATGCATGGGAAAACGCAGATTGGGTCCCCTCTTTTTCTCTATCCCCACTTGACAGATCACCCCGAAACATTCAAGACAGAAGCTGAACCGACTGTCGTACTAGTTTGGAACATTTTGTGAAGATCCATCAAACGGCGCTAAAGTTATTGGCAACACAAAAACCACTCTTTTCCTATGGAAACTAGGTCCTAACTATAACTACCTAGTGGGAATTGCCAGTTCGTAAATATATATATATATATATATATATATATATATATATATATATATATATGTATGTATATGTGTATATATATATATATATCAATTATTTTAAAAACACAGTGGAATGGTATGCTACGAGCATAATCTCATCATTCACAATGATTAAAAAATATCCATCCATCTCTCCTGTGCAGCGTCTCTTTCTTTAATATACACGAAAATTGATGGATTGGATGCTCTGATTAATCTCAGCCACTGATAATGACACTGGTTGCATCCCAGTCCATCGTTATTTTGCACACCATGCCACCTCAGTATAGATCCAGCCATATGCAAATCAGTTTTCAATCTGCTCCAATGAAAACAGTCCAGCCTGAACTGCCAAGCCAGATCATCCCTGAACCAGAATAAAAGCAACCAAGCACTGGTTTTGTCAAGGGCTCATCAACCAGGTATACCTTGATTCCATTGGCACAGCGAGCACATGACCCAAGTCTGGGCATACCTGTCACACTTAGGGCATCAGCTGCAACAACAACAAAGTGGTGGATGGAATGCCTGAATTAATCTAAGCCAGTGGCAACCACTGGGGCTGCAACCCAATACACCATTTTTCGTGCATCATGCTCTCTCAGTTTGGACCCAGTCATATAAAAATCAGCCTTGACTGAGCACCAATGGGAACAGTCCAGCCTGAACAGCCAAGCCAGATCCTCCCTGAACCGGAATACAAGCAACCTAGGACTGGTGTCACCCTGATGAGTGCACCTCAGCCAGGTACAGCTTAATTCCAGTGGCCCAGTGAACACGAGACCCACATCAGAACATGCCTGTCGCACTTAGGACATTAACTCCAACAACAAGTTGATTGAAGGAATGCTTGAAAAAATCTCAACCACTGGCAATCGTTCGTGCCCACATCCCAATTTATTGTTTTTCTCCCACCATGCCACTTCATTTTAGAACCACCCATATGTAAATCAGTCTTGACCCAACTCCAATGGTAACAGTCCCTTCCGAACAGCTGAGCCAGATCCTTCCTTAATCAGAATAAAAGCAATCTAGGACCGTTTTCACCCTGGGAAGAGCTAATCAGCCAGGTACAGCTTGATTCCAGTGGCACAGTGAGCATGGGACTCCTATCTGGGCATGCCTGTCGCACCTAGGGTGACAACTGCAACAGCAAGGTGATAGATGGATTGCTTGAATTAATCTCAACCACTTGCAATGGCTCGTGGTCACATCTTAATCCATCATTTTTCACCCACCATTCCACTTCATTTTGGACCCGGCCATTTTCAAATCAGTCTTGACCCTGCTCCAATGGGAACAGTACAGCCCGAACACCTAACTCAGATCTTCCCTGAACCGGAACACAAGCAACCTAGGACATGTTTCACAGAGATAAGGGCTCATCAGCTAGGTACAGATTGATTCCAGTGGCACAGTGATCACAGGAGCCATTCTCTGGGCAAACCTGTCACTTAGGGCATCAGCTGCAACAACAACAAAGTGACAAATGGAATGCTTGAATTACAGAGAGGCCATTCCCCACCAGCGATAGGTGGCCTTCAGACCTAATTTACTGTACCAAGGTGAATCAAATGGCCTGCTAATGTCACTGACTTTG
The DNA here is from genome assembly GCF_031143425.1 of Pleurodeles waltl. Lineage (NCBI taxonomy): Eukaryota > Metazoa > Chordata > Amphibia > Caudata > Salamandridae > Pleurodeles > Pleurodeles waltl. The sequence goes on from NC_090449.1 coordinate 151,646,005, forward strand.
CCCCCAAAGACATATCGGAATTGCACGCTTAAATAACCAAACGGGATATGGGGGTCTGAAAGGTCCTTGACAGGAAAAAGTAATGAATTGGATGAGTGGCTCAGAGCTGAAGAGATCGGATGCAAGGGCCAGCTTTGCGAATCAGGAAAGTGGACCAAGGTTGGATGAGGAAGGCATACTATGGAAGGCACCCATGAAAGTTGATAGAAGCCCTTTAGCAATGGACATAAAGACCCTCATTACTAGTCTGGCGGTTCTAGGACCGCCAGACTCACGGTGGTGGCCTAACTCCTGCCAATGCGGCGGTCTGGCCTCCACATTATGACAGTGGCGAATGCGCCACGGTTGGACCGATGGTTCCGCCACTTTTTTGCCAGCCGACGGCCTGGCAGTGCTGTCGGTCTTAATCTGCAGGGCTGCGCTGCTTGAACCACTACTCTAGGGATTACGAGTCCCCTCTCCGCCGACTTTTACATGGCGGTTGCACCGCCATGTAAAATCTGGTAGAGACAGGGTGCCGGCATGGCAGTGCAGGGGCCCCCATGGACAGCCCTGTCATGCTTTTCACTGTCTGCTTAGCAGACAGTGAAAAGTGTGACTGTGCTTTTGCACCCGATGCACTGCAACATTGCTGCCGGCTCGATTACAAGCTGGCCCAGCGGGAAACTCGTAATAGGGGCTGCGGGAGGGATGCTGCATAGACAGTAAACCAACTGCAGGAGTTTGGTGGGCGGGCTTTTCCACCTGCCAAACTCATAATCAGGGCCTAAATCTAATATGCATTGCCAGATTATATGTGACTCCATTATTCAGAATAAAAGCCTTGGGAAATTTCAAAGCTTTTGTAAAGTATGTTACATTACATTTGCAGAATTGAACATGTCAAGTTGGAATGTAGTTGTGAGATGTGAGAAAATTATTATAAATAAAAAAAAAAAAGGAACACATAGAAATGTAGCCCAAAATATCCCTAGATGAGATCCTGAAAGAAATACCTGCTCCCTTTATGCCGTCCACCCATGAACCAGCTGCTGCATCCAACAGCAACATCAGCTAGAAGGGAAACAGGAGCCTACCCTGACTCGTGCTCAGCCACCAACACTGGCACTCACTACCTCCCTGATGCACCGCCAACAAGACTTCCACCTCCAATGGCACTGGGCTGACTTAAGGGAAAGTGTATTTAGTTTTTTTTTATTGCATGGGTGAAAGCCAACCCATGAAGTAGTGGGAAAGTTCATAGAGGAGAGAGGTGCAGAAGAAGGAGCTGTAACTGCCACATGACCTCATGTCGTGTAGAACTTACCCAGTCCTCGCGTTTTACTCAACGACACTTAAAATGGCCATGGTGGGATTTTTTAACACACTTGTAATGGGAAAATTATAAATACTGGAACACAAAGTAGTGCTGACCAAGAAGCCAAAATTGTCTGAATAAGTCATACAAGACATTGGGCAAATTGGCGGATAAAGAGAATAACAGATGGGCACAAGCAGAGAAAAAGAGGTGTAGAGGAGAGCTAATGGTAAAGGAAGAAACTAAGAGGGGCGCCACAAGGGAAGTGTAAACTGGACAATCGAATTCGTACTTTAAAACAAATTAATAAATATTGCCAAGTGCGCTGCGCAAAATAGTTTGGAAGGTCCTACAAACGTTATACCGTAGGCCCTAGAAATGTTCGTGGCAGTCCTGTTCCTACAGAAAGCAGGTGGCAACAAGTTGCGAAGAAAGTTCATAGACCACTTCCCCCAAAGCCATGTCATTCCAGGCCAATATGGAAGGATGGGATTGCGTCAAATCATTAACCCCAACAGAGGTATCAGCCATCTGTATATCAGGTAAGGGCGCTTAAGCTGAAAGACGTACACTACGATGGGTCTGTGGTGCCCTGAGCTCAGTTTTCAAGCTTGTATAACTACAATTTCCAATTTACAGCTCCAAGAAATGTGTCAATGGATGACTCGGACTGAGGTCGGAAGTTTAACAATCTCGGTAACCACGAGCTTGAGCCCTGGTGACTCATGGGTAAAGAGACGTCGCACAAATAAAAGTGGCAGGTAAGCCGACGCGTGGCGAGCCGCGAGCGCAGGGACGTATACGTAGAGCTCAGTCACTGCTATGATTGAAAGGCAACAACAGAGGCGAGAACAGCGCGAGAGAACTGCTGTTGCTATAACAAAATCCGTCAAATAGGCTGAAATGCTGCCCAGGACAATTCATGGAATTGTGTTAGATAGTCACGTCAGAGAGGTAGGCTTGTTGTGAGTTCTTCAACCTGTGTTATAGTTTTTACTTTCGTCACCACATAATGGCAGGGTTGCTTTGTCGGGTTAGTTTATTTCATTCATGTATTTCTTTGGCGCTATGGGATTTTCACCCTGTGCACTGGAACTGAACAAGCATAGTGACGAGCCCCACTTACAGGCTTAGGCATCATCCTAAAAGACTTCGAAATGGGGTTGGTTCTTAAAAGATATTCATTACATTTGGCAGTGTCCGACAGAGTCAAAGTTCTTTTGATTTGCTGCTTAGCTTTTTTTTCAATTCTTCAATGAATTAGTTGTTGAAAATTTTCATGGTCATCTGCGCATCAAAGAAGCATTGTACTGTATTGCTTCTTATACAAGATTTCCATAGCCCTTGTTTGGTAAAAAGTGTTTTCTCGATGGCTGAGTAAGTAGGTACTCTATCTGTGTAATTGATGCAGTGCCTTGTAGTCTGGACTGTGTCACCAAGCGCTCTGATTTTCATCTGGTTTCTTGGCACGCCTCAGGTGAGGGACCTATGTAGCAAAGGTCGTCGGCAGTGGGGGAAGTTTTGAGGCACGGTGGTCGGCGAGGGTATACGGCTTCGGCTGAGCCCACGCGGGTGCTGTAGAGAATGGAAAAGATAGATGCAGGCGCAGCTGCAGACACTTACAGGCGAGGCGCTATTACTAACATGGAAGTTGATTTTGATGGTTCTCTACTGCCCAGTTGCAACATCCTAGGTTCACAAAGGATTAGTACCTTTCCATCTAACACACCCATAAACCCGGTGCTGCAGGGGTAACCAACTATAACAACAATAAACCACTGGGTTTACCCCCAAACTGCCCACGGTTTGGCAGAAAGCCCACTAGGTACCAGGTGTTATGTCAGTAATAGAATGGGGCTGGGGCGGCTCATCCAGTGCCATGATCCCATCCTCTAACGTCTTTCTGCTTCATCGTGGGCACAGACTGGGACTTTGTCCCTAAACTAGCCACCCTCGATGAGGTAGAAAGAGCCCAAGACAAAACGGATATACTTTTCTTTATAAACAAAAAAGGTGTGATGATCAGAACACCCAGACATGGGCTGTATAACCACCCCTAATGTGTCCAACAGATTCTGCCCTCACCCCCACCACCCCTCCTGGAGCTGATTAGGAGATTTAACCCAATCTGCCCCTATCGATGAAATGGGCAGAGAGCCAACTGGCCTCCTTTAAAAGGGGCATTCAGCGGGCAGTCTTCCCAAGAAGGTGCAAGGAAGGAGGCCAGTACTCTGGACAATAATTCCACTATCATCACTGCCGTTATCCTCTCGCCGGGGTCATATATCCTACAGCCAGAGCTAAAGAAGCAGTAGCTCCCCGCACGCAGGTCGGGGTTCATTCTAGGTGACCCCCTGACAGATTTGATAATGAACAGCACAGCATCTCTAGTTGCCTCACAGTTTGTCGAGTCCACTAAAAGAAAGGAATTATATAGTCTAGAGTAAAAAATGTAGATGGCAAGTCAGCACAACCGTCCTAAATCGGGAAGAGGATTTTCAGAACAAAAAAACAAAGTGTCAAATTAAGCTAATTTTACAGCGATGGAAAGCTACTACCAATGCCCTGGACTTTGAGATTTCTGAAGCAGCCTTAAACTAGGACTTTGTTCAGGAAGGGATCCTTCGCAATCCCGAGCCTGATTTTTATACAGACACTGATGTGAAAACAGACACCCCGTAAGACTCTAACAAATCTCCTAGATAGAAAGGAGGAAGTATCTGATGAAGCACACACATTCTTAGTTTCTTGATACTATCTCATGTACTTTCGTTTCTCATGACGAGAATGGGAGAAAATACATGTTTCAGAATTTAATTTTCTCCCTGAGAAGAAAGTAGTGGGAGTAATATGTTTGTTTTGCTGGTATCATAGTGCTTAATATGAGCAGGGGGTTGCCGGTGTGGGGCACTAGCACTTGTTTTTTGGGGCCGGCACTTATTTTTCGGCATCCAGTATTTACTGCGAACAAAATACACATATGGGAAAGACGGAGGTAGAAAACTACGAAAAAGCGTCAGAAAGGGAGAAAGCAGAAAGTTGCAAGAGTGAGCTGAAGAGGCGCAGTGGCTGTAATTGGATTGAAGAGGCCCGAGATGGCTTTAGGATTCGGCTGCCTCAGTATTCTGTGCTCGCACATTTTATTGCAGCAGCCGCATGTTTCAGAGGAGCGCTTTGGGCACCAGCACGTTTTTATTTACAAATTAAGCATTGTTGTCTAGACAGGTGTGACCACATATTTTTCAACATCAAGATGTTCACTTTATGAACTAGCTAGTGCACAGAAAAGGCTTCGACACCATTGAGAGAATGTGTCTTGGGGAGGCTGTAAATCTTGTATCACATCCATTCGGCACAATATCTACCAGCCACCTGTCTCCTATTATCTACTGCTAAGCCAGTGATGGTTAGAAATGCTCCCTTCCACCATGGCTCTAAACGGTGGCAATGGGACAAAATGTTCTTAGTCTGGAAGCAGCTAAAGCCTTTTCAGCAGCGGCTAAAGGTTGATGATTTCATCAGTTCCAGATGACTTCTGCCAGTAGTAGAAGGGTCAGTGCTTAATTTGTAAATAGAAAGTGCCAGTGCCCAAAGCCCTCCTCTTAAACACACAGCTGCTGCAATTAAATGTGCGAGCACGGAAAACTGAGGCAGCCGAATCCTAAAGCCATCTCGGGCCTCTTCAATCCATTTAAAGCCACTCCCTGCCCCTTCAACTCACTCTGGCAGCTTTCTGCTTTCTACCTTTGTGGCGCTTTTTCATTTTTCTCTTTATCCGTCTTTCCCATATGCGTCTTTTACTCTTAGCAAATGCTTGAGGCAAAAGAATAAGCGCCGGCCCTCAAAAATAAGTGCCAGTGCTCAGCACAGGAAACAATAAGCACAAATTAAGCACTGAGAAGGTCTTGTGGTGCCACTAATGTTCTGTTTTCTGTAATGCTGCCAGTAGGTTGCATGAACCCACTCGTTCTTCCTTTCGACCTTTAAGTTGGATTCAGCGCACACAGCCTTCCCAACAATAGTGTTCATTTTCATGTTTTATATCTCACTATATCTCACTGGATGAGCCACAGCCAATTGCTGCACCTCGGAGGGAAACGCCGCACAGTGCATAGGAAGGTACCAGGAGATATGAAGGTTAAGAAACAAATGCATATTTAAAGTACCCAGAACCAAACATAGGTGCCTTGAGGCAGGAGCAAGTTTGATCAGGTGGCCATTCTTCGGAATGAGCTGCCAAAGGAAATTCATAAGGTCAGCAAGTTATACGTTCAAAAAGAGAACAAAAAGCTGATTATTCTTCACATTCTTATTTCATATTTCCCTACTGAGCCAGGCCTCGAAAAATCATAAAAATGTTACTAGATCTGCTGGTCTAGACTGCAGGATAATCTACTCAGCCTAACTATACAGTACTTGACCAGTAACTGGGTCTCAAATTGTGGGATCCTAAGCAAATATTTTAGTTTAAAGAGTCACCTTTTTCTTTATTCTCACATATGAGTGTATTTTCAAATATAAGATACTTCAGATACGAGCTCAGCATTTCTGCTGTACAAATAAAACCTATTTTGTTTGATTAAATAGACTAAACAGTTGCTCCATGTATAGTAAGAATCTAGCCCACATATAAGGGCACACATTATCCATAACTTGCCTCTTAGTTTACTAATAGAATTGCCATCAGGGCAGGAGTATTTTTCAGTTTATGTTTAAACACTCACTTTTGATAAATATATTACTAAAGCGTGATGCGGTAGCACACGGTCATTTAAAGACAGTAAAGCTTTACTGATAAAACTATATAGTGTATTAATAATAGTTTGTGAAAAATGGGTTTCAGAAAACACATTTATCATTTCCACATCACCAAGTAAAGTGTTCTGATTTGTTTTCATCCCATTAGAATATTTTTTCATCACACAGAAGTAAAAAAATGGGCTTTCACAATTACTGAAATATATTTTGAAATGTCTGTACAATTTACTTTGTTTGTTTAAATATTGTGTGTTAGGAAAAACCTGACACACTACAACGTTTCAATTCACACTCTTTGACAGTATGTCAGACAGTTCACCTTCCAAAATCTTGGAACTCTAGTCAGAAGGAAAAGTAATTGTAAGTCAGCAGACTGATGTTTTATCCTCTCTCTCTGAACATTGAGCAAATGTGGCAGGATAAGAAAAAGATTAAAATGAGTCTATATTGCTCCTTCACTTTCTGACTGAACAGACACCTGTTCTTTGTCAACTCACCAGATGGGCAAGTAGGCCCTAAAAATAGTTCGACCTGATAAAATATGACACGCTACAGCGAGTGGGTGAGTAGATTTTTTGAGGCGTGTGAGCCCGTTTGGTGTTTAAATATAAAATTGAAATATAATGGAAGGCAGTACCAGCAACACAACGGTCTATCTGTAATTCCCCAGTCATTTTTCAACTATGGGTATGCCTACTGTGAAGCAAGACTACTGGAGTAGTGAGTGATAGACATGAAATGTCCATCATTCAAAGGGTATCAGGTTGGGAATCACTAGCCAACATTTATTTTCCTGTAGATCGTAACTACACTGCAAATGTAAGTTTAATACCTGTCAGTCCACAGACTGTATTTGGAGTACTATATGGTTTAAGCGCTGAGCAACCAAAAATAGTTACAAAAATAGTTAAATAATCAGAATATGATTGCTCGCCTATGTTGTGTAACGCTAAGGCAGTGGTCTGCAAACATTTTAATTTTGCGCCTCCCCAAGTGAAAAAAAAGTAGCACTGGGCCCCCCCTTCAAATATTTCATAATTATTCTATTAAATTGGTAATGTTTAAATATGTTTAGACTTAAACATACTATTCCGGTCAGCCAGGCCTTACTAACGTGTAAAAGTATCCACAGTGTGAATATTAGAAGTGAGGGGTGGGGGTTTTGAAGAGTATTTGGAGTCCCTTCTCTTTAGCTACATACTCCCTGCTTTGATACAAATGACAAAACATGTTATTGATGGTCCATTACAGAGCGGTTTACTGCATCTCGTTTTTGCAGCTCAAAACAGAGCTTTGTTAGCAGCATAACCCTTCTTTTGAAAAGAACCCAGCACCCAAATGCCCCCCACCCACCCAGGATCCCTTGAGGCCCCCCTAGAGCGGCGTGTCCCCCAGTTTGAAGACCCCTGCGCAAAGGTGAAACACTGGAGATGAAAACTAGTTTGGACTCATATAGGCGGTATTGCTCCAGGACGAGTTGTTTCTGTAATGCTCATCACTATTTATATAACCCAGTCATGATGCATCTGCTTCTATGTTTTTTCTCATTGGAAAATACATTAAAATATCATTAAAAATGTTTTTTAAAAACTCCACTACAATGGTTTCAGGTCTATGATCTGTTCCCAAGACATGAAATCACTCACACCCTTCAAGCTTCAGACTTACACCTCAGGTGCATTTGACAGCCACTCTGTTTGAAAAAGCTAATAGTCTTCCACTCAGTTTACTGAAGTCAAGAACTGGATAACCTACAAGTAGGTTTCCATTTCAAGAAAGACAAAAAAGTGTGGAGGTGTCGGGCCTAGAGAAAAATAGGGCTACTGCTGCAAACAGGGTTCTGGTGCCCTGGTGCTGCTGAGATTTTGAACAACATCTGGCAGAGCGGACCATTCTGTTGCCAATGAAGATTCTTCCTTGGTAAGTAAGAGTAAGGTAGCCAGTTCACATAGGATAACAGGTTGTAGATTTATTAAAAAGGTTACAGGATAAGTTACAAGTTACTCAATAAGGAGACCCCACCAGGAGCAGCATGCTCTCTGCTCAGCCCACTCCGGCTAACTGTCACACTCCTCCAGTCACTCACCAACATTCCGTGACATCACACACTGGCTGAGGAGAGAACAATGGAGGTGTGCACAGAATGCATTACAAGCATAGCAGATTATAACACACATCCTTCCTTTAGAAAATAACAAAATGCAAACAGGAAATGTAAGATAGAAAATAATAAAATACAAGCAGAAAACACAAGAGACTCTAGCTTTGATAAGTTCTATACATTATTCAAACCTATAAAATTATTCACACAGTAGTCACATCTAACCCCATCGACACAAAACCAAAAGCACATACAAGTCCCACTGGACCCATAAAACACCACCTATTACTCAACCAGGCAGACACAATCAAATGAAATAAGAAACCACAAAATGGGTATCTTTAAACCCTCACTCAAGCCAGAACAGGGCTAGTTGTGCACAACGCAATGGGTGTCTTTCAACCCTCACTAAAGCAATAAACAAGGTTGTCTTTCAACACTCAATCTAGACTTTGACAATGGATATCATTCAGCCCTCATCCAATATGTGGCAACAGAGAACCTCATGATTTACCATGGGTTTCTCTTTCAACCGATACTCATCCCAAAACAACAGGACATCTTGTAAATTTAACAACGGGACTCTTTCAACCCACACTCATCCCAAAACAACAGGCATCTTGTGCACATAGCAACAGGTCTTTTTCAACTCACACTCATCCGAAACAACAGGACATCATGTGAATTTAACAACAGGGCTCTTTCAACCCACACTCATGACAAAACAATAGGGAATCTTGTGAATTTAGAAGTGGGTCTCTTTCAACCCACACTCATCCCAAACAACAGGGCATCTTGTGAATTTAGCAATGGGTCTCTTTCAACCCACACTCAACCCAGAACAGTGGGTATCTTGTGAATTTAGCAATGGGTCTCTTTCAACCCACACTCATCCTGAAACAACAGGACATCTTGTGAATTTAGCAATGGGTATCTTTCAACCCAGAACAGTGGGTATCTTGTGAATTTATCAATGGGTCTCTTTCAACCCACACTCATCCTGAAACAACAGGACATCTTGTGAATCTAACAACAGGTCTCTTTCAACCCACACTTATCCCAAACAACAGGGCATATTGTGAATTTACCAATAGGCCTCTTTCAACCCACACTTATCCCAAAACAACAGGGCATCTTGTGAATTTAGCAATGGCACTAGCTTTGCACGTTCACCCAATACTGCGTAACCATCCACAGAACCAAATAACAAAACATGAACTCAACCGTAGCCACTTACACTCACCAAAACTCCTGCACACTCTTACTGGAGCTCAAATGCAAAACAAAAAAAATACTTTTGACAGTTGAGATTAGCAGTAAACCTTCAGCATACGATTCCACAAAAGTATCACAATACGACTAGATACCATATGTAACCATTCAGCATTACATTGTATGCAACCACTATTAAAAATATCTTACTGACAACTTCACTCAAATTGGAGCAAAAGCAAACATATACTGTGGTAGCAAAATCAGTATGGCATACCCAAAGTCCTCCACTACGGTGTGCGATATCTCACCCAAATATGCCACACAGAACCCATGACAGTATAAGTGGCAGCAATATCAGCATAACATGAAAAAAAACATGGCAGGTAACACAGAGCTCTTCACTCCGGTGAGGTACATCTCACCCGAACTTCACACAATACCCTAGGCGTAGATCTACTACTTAAAGACACATTACAGGTCCCTAGATGCTCAGCTGAATGAATTTTGAATGTTGCCGATCTTTGCAAAACTGCATATCTCTTTTATTGATCCTGCAGAGCAGTTTGGCTTCAAATAACGACTCTGCACACCGCTTTGATGTGTTTCCAAAAACTATGATGCCAACGCCAATGATTACCGCATCGCGTTGACTCAAATGTGGTCTAGTGTATAGCTGCTACATCACGCATCGCTCTAACGTGTTCCCAGGCAACACTGATCACAACATGGGCAAGCTCATGATTATGTTCCCTCGAGCCTAGGAGCTCACGCTTGGAAATCCCACAGATGACGGAAGGATAGATTTAATCTGCAAGTGGTTGTGCCTCCACTATGACAACTTGCTTGCTAGGGGTCACAGTAAATCAACAGAAAACACTCCCATAGAATAAAATGCGATTTATATTTCAGCGGATGGGATATCCTTCATCATTATGATGGTGTAACACGTCTGCCGAGATCTAAATCAGGCCCTCAGTCTTAGCGCTAAAAACAATGAGGTGCACCAGTCAGCCTTCAAATTTGGTGACAAGCATTGCCCTCCTCTGATATACTGATACTCATTGCCAGTTCACTCATCATTGGGAATGCTGACTGTAAACCACTCCACATATTAGATCAACTCTGTATTTAGTCCAGCTGTGTGCATGTGAAGTTCAGTAGGCCACCACATCGCTATTCATAGTCCGTTTAATATCAAACCAATTAACTCTGCAACTGACACAGTTCCTACCAGGCACAGCAGGTCTGGCTCAAAAACCGTGCCTGCTTGAGTGTCTTTGTTCATCTGCGCCCATTTTAGTAGACCAATCTCTGTATGCAGGCTGTCCAATGGGTTAAGACACTGGTGGAGCTCAGAGTCTCCTCTTCCTGCATCACTTTTCTTCTCCTGCGCTTTCAATGTTCCTTCACTCCTTTGTTTCTTGAGTTTCCTTAAGTGTAGGTTTGTTTCCGGATCATCTCCAGTGTTGAAATTGAAGATACTTCCTTAGTAAGTAGGAGTAAGGGAGCCAGTTCACATAGGATAATAGCGTGTAGATTTATTCAAGAGGTTACAAAATAAGTTACAAATTACTTAATTAGGAAACCCCACCGGGAGCAGCATCCTCTCTACTTAGCCAACTCTCTGTCACACTCCTCTAGTCACTCACCAACATTCCATTACATCACACCCTGGCTAAGCGCACAGAGATCAATGGGGGGTGTGCACAAGAATGCATTACAAGCATAGCAGATTAAAACACATTCTTTTTTAATTCTAAGATTACAGCATGGGGGCATCTGTGGGACCGGCCATGCAACAAACTGAAACCAACTGCTCCCACTGTGCCCAAACCTTGTTATTGCCACTAAATGAATTCAGTATCAAAAACAAAAGCTTAGGGTTCAGCTCTTTTCCCACTGTTTTAGTCCATGCATACCACGTCTAGTGGTTTTCATATGGACATTCAGGTTTGATTTCTATTGTTACACAGACATACCCAAATGTCAGTATATTTGGGTGTTATCTTGAGCAGCAGTTTTAAGCACTCAGTCTCAGAAATTGCAACAGAATGAACCTGAATATACATGGTCTTTCAAGCACCAAGTCCAAGAGACATATACTTTGTGACATGACGTCTGGATTACAGCAACAGTTTCTTACTTGGTCTTCCAAAGAAAGACATTAGTAAATTTCAGAGAGGCCGGAAGGAGGTGGCCATGATTTATGCTAGCTCAGAAAGTTCAACCATGATACTTCATCTGTAAGGTTGTGGCACTGTCTTTCTGCGGACGCATGTGCATTGCTTAATATGACATGGGCACCCATCACTTGTGGCGACTGCGTATTCAAAGCTGAGAGCTACACTGAGAGAAAAACGTTTATATTCTCCTTACACTGCCAGCCATAAAGAGCTATTTTCTCCTGCAAACATAACTAATACTTGACGCTGCTTACATCACACTGGTCATGGTACTGCACATTGTCTTTGTTTGGCGCTGACTCTGAGACCACTTACACTGCTGCTGGAGACATTGACGCTGTGGACTTGGACCCAGCAAGCCATGGCAATCGCTTCAGGCCCTTCCACTTACCCTACATACTTCAAAAAAGCTGATGCAGATCGTCAGCTTTTTATAAGATTATTATGACAAGGGCAATAACAGGGCTGTTAAGACATCTGTTTAAAGGGCTGGGATTGGGGCATGGGTCTCAAAATGATTACTTCAGGTAACCCCTGTATTTTTTGTAAGTAATTACATTTAATACCTTGCTGGCATATTTGGAAGTCCGTAACATGAGAGTGACACAGGCTTTGCATAGGTTAACAGTCCTGCACCTTAACTAACAAATAACTGTACAGTACTGTGGAAAGACAACTGAATTTAATAGTGAACGAGAGGAGGGAAATTCCTCATTAATGGCTACTGAACCAGAGGCAAGACTAACATCAACTCCAGATGAAACTGGTCCTGAGATTAATTTCGCTTTGGCCACTATTTTAGATTTTATAGATACAGTGATCCCTGGGGAAGAATATGCAGGGCATAGGGAAAAGATGTTGACAGTAAAAGTGTCAGAACTCAGGTGCCATCCAAGTGTATGAGAGTACAAATAAACTGAATCTGGAGATGACTTGTATAATAAACAAGAAGCTAAAGCAGTAACTGAAACGACAGTAAGGTGTCATGGTGGTGTCACTCAAACCCATGCTTGTGACAGGGCTCTATCTTCTATATCGGAATAGTTTGACTCATACAGGTCAATCGAAGGGTACTCGACAGGAACCTAGAGGGCCGTTAGAATAGACCAGAGAAAAGACAGTCATGTTAAAAATCCTTAGTTAGACCATTTGACATTTTAGATAGTTGTACTTTTTGTGAAACGAAAAGGAGAGCCCCAGACATCTCAGAAAATAGATGTAAGAGAATAATACTCTTTCCAATTTAGAGGTGTGTGTGTGTGTGTGTATGTGTGTGTGTATATATATATATATATATATATATATATATATATATATATATATATATATATATATACATATACATATATCTAAGAACTATGACAGAGTTTGAAGTGCTCACTTTCACAGATATAAAATCAGTTCAACTGGTACTATAGGGAAATTTGCCCCAGCTGGAGGTTATAAGAGTAGAGTTTAGCCTGCAGAGTTGCTCATTCACATTTTCAATCATTTACTATGAATGGGCATCCTAATCTCCACTGAATGTCAGAGAATTTACAATTATGAGTGCAGAAACAGGGTAGAATGTATACAAATTGGGAGATCGGGTCATTAATGAACACATTTTTTTCAACTTCTGACTTCTAACAAAAGCTCTTACACTGAAATTGGGAAAAGTATGACTAAAGAAGGAATTCAAATTATTATTAATGGTAAATGTTGCCATCTACTTAGATTTTTGTCAGTTGAGATGATGAGCTTGAAGGACTACATGCTGGTCAACTAAAACCGCTCTGGAATCAAATGATATATATTGTTAGGCAATTTGTACTTACCAACAAACCCCTGTTGTAGGAGTAATACTGTATCAAATATTTAAGGTGTTCAGTAAGTAGATGATCAGTTATGAGGATATATGCTATTCTCATCAGGGGATTTCAGTGCTAACTTAGTCCCAACTTGTTAGGATGGAAAACACTTGGTTATAAAGAAGCTGGACGAGGTTTGGGGTACAAGGCTTATAAATTAAGGGTTGGCTTGGGAGTAAGATAATAAAAGTGTTTCAGACGTTACTCCCTATGAGCCTTAACAGCAGCTATGGTGATGTATCAGCTATTTTCACTCACTTATTGAAGGTAGGTTGTAATACAACCCTGGATTATACTTTTGTAGACTGCATACATTTTGATTCTACAATTGATTATGAAATCAATATTTAAGCAGTAAGTGATCATTCCGTAAAAATAGCATTGCTACACCTAAGTGATACGTTTGTGAAAATGTGGTGACGGACAGGACAGCTGTTGAAACTCAGACAACACTAGAGGAAATAGACATTAAAATGAAAATGTGGCAGATGATACCTCAAGATTAGTAATAGCCTAACTTTTAAACAGTCAGCTTAGCTTTTTACATAAAAAGACAATCTCAGAAAATTATACTGCATCTTGCGTCCACACAAATGTTTATGAAAAATGTAGAACTAATAAAATCTATTGAGTTTAGGCTGCCGGCAAGGAATAAATACAAAAGCTAATACATTCTGGTTTACTGCAGAATGTAATCTTATCCATTAAAACATTATGAAAGATAGGTGCTGAACAATTAAGGATACATTTAATGAAGTCCTTATATCAGTGTTTTAAAATCTTACAAATTAAACTAGATAGACAATTAGAAATGGCAAATCACATTACAAACGGGAAAACAATACTTTTTTAGAGAAAATTATGGAAAAAAAGATTCACAGAAATTCTGGTCCTGACTTTTTGCCCTTGACAATGAATCATCTTACAAAAATAAACAGGAGCACCTACCACTAGAGATTTATGACATTAACAACTACAAGATAATAACCAATTTAATTTGGTCAATTCATTCTTCAAGGACACTAGGATACAATGGTATTCCACTCCTTAAGTACCATCTACTGTTTTGGGCTAAGGCTTTACTAACTTTGTATCAAGCCATCTTGAGTGAGGGTAAAATCCCACTCCCATGGTGTTGAAGTCAGCTAATTCATATCCACAAAAGGGGCTCCTGTCCACACCCAGGTAATTTCAGAACGCTTGCATTACTAGACTACAATGGAAAACCTATTTGGAAGTTGCTTTTACAATATCCTAAAAATTGGATAGAAACACTAATATACTTCCTACAGAACACGCTAGCTTCGGACCCAAGTCTAGTACTGATGACAATATTCTGGCATTAAACATTTTGGCAAAGAAAACTATCCATGAATAAAAAAAGTATGTACAAAACAGCGGTTTACAAAATTATGGCAGTGGTTCCCAACTTGTGGTCTGAGGCCCCTAGGGGTCTGAAAAGCCTCCACAAGGGATCCATGACTGCTTAGAAAATTAACTACTATTAACAGATTAATAAAGAATATATAAATAAAGTGGCTAAATGTACAATTGAAAATTTTAAAATGGCAAGGAATTTGAATTTGGAGACAAAAATTAAATTAGTATCCTCAGATTGATTCATGGGGGCAGTGAAGGTGCATCAAACAGACTATAGTGTGGACGGACAATGTGTGGTTTCAATTGAATTTAGAAAAGCTCTAAGCTTCCTGTTATTAAAATTACAAATATTAGTTTGCAAATTAAATGTAATGTGTTATCATATGCGTGTGTGTTTTCATGGAATGCTTGTTTCTGTATTTTATGTGTTTTGTTTTACAGTTCAAATCCTCCTGTTTTGAGGGACACAGCAGGTAAAGAACACTGAGAGTGATGGATTGCCCAGAGTGGGATGAAGTCATGACTTTTGGCAAGAAAGCTGGCCACGTCCTCAGCACCAGTTTGTTCAGAAAACAGGTGGTGTAGGGTTGATGCACCGACAGTGCCTGAAGTTCACTCATGCAATGAGTTGAGGTGATCACAATGGGGAAGACACACTATAGAGTCAGAAGATGCAATTGGCACATGCATATGAGAAATATCAAGACTAAATTAAGATGCAAATGAGGCATAACAAATGGTTTACTGGAGAAAATGTGTGTCAAACCTTTAATAAGCTGCATCACAACAGTGATTCAAACAAGAAAGGTTGGCCAGGTAAATGAAAAATAAATGGCCAAAAGGGCCGAGACGTATTATTGAACTGTGCTCAGACCAAGGCCTTGCTGGGCCAAAGACAAAACAAGTAACAAAATATCTGTCAGTTTGGCTTGCAAAGGATCTATCTCGTGGTCTCTACAGAAGGACACAAATTTGTGCAAGTATCTGGGGTAAATGAGTTCATAGATAGCTGCCCGGCACCAAGGATGACATCCACAACCTCAGGTGATAATTCAAACAAGGTCAGCTGCTACCACTCATTCTCCAAGCATGGAGGTGAGGTTGTGTAGGTTCAGAATTCAGAACCCAGCCCTGCACCTGTGACAGAAGATCCACCCTGAAGAGGTAGCCTGATCAGGTCCAGACGCTCATGCACAGAGGTTCTGGTACTACATTCTCCTGTCCCACTTTGGATCCAATATAATAACTTGAGCCTGGTCACTCCTGATCTTTTTCAGAACTTGGGCAGGAGACAAAGAGGCAGGAAAGCGAACCGGAGTACTGTTTTTAATTCCAGCTGGAGTCCTTTGTTGAGAAAGAACTTTTGCGGGATCTCTAGTTCTAGCCTGGGTTCTTCCCATCCCCAGAAGGTGCCCTGTGCCACCTCATTACACAAAAGCCATTCACAATACACCAGGTGCTGCCAGCTGAGATGATCTGCCATGGCATTTAAAGATCCTGCCAAGTGGTTTATGATCATGAGGATGCCCTGACTCTACAAGCCAAATCCAGAGGCACTGAGCCTTTTGGCATAGGGCCCATGAACTCACTCCACCCTGCTAATTGCACTACCACAGGACAGTGGTATCGTCCATCAGAACCTAACCAGCCTTCCCTTGGTGGGCGGCAGGGATGCCTTCAGTGGAGGACATATGGGCAACAACTCCAAAAGACTGATTTAGAGCCAGGTTTCTGACTCCACCTCCCCCAGGTGGTCTTCCAGGTTCAGCAATGACACATCTATCTCCACCATCAACTCTTGGTGGGAGAGGAAGAGTTGTCTACCACTGGTCCAAATGTGGATGAGCAGCAACCACTACAGACTGCATACAGTCTGCTCCAAAACCTGGATGGTATCTGACAGGTTTCCTTGGTACTGGGCTAATTGGGAATTCAAATTCCAATGCAGAGCCCACCAATGCTACCTGGTGTAATCGACATGCAGAATGGAGGAGGCAAGAAGGCTCAAAAGGCTAAGAGCTGCGCTCACAGAGATTCAGAACTGAGGTGAAACATTAGGATCACAGCAATGGAGTGAAGGCCTTGAACTGTACCTTATCCAGGATCGCCCCAAAGAAAGACATCAGATCTGGCTTAGTTTGTTGATCGAGCACCACTGCGATGACAGGAAGTTCGCTGTCATCTGGAGGTTGTCTATGCCTGTGGTGAGCTCGCCTTCAACAGTCAGATGTCGAGGTGGCAGAAGACTGGTATCCACAATGTCTGAAGATAGGTTGTGGCACCGCCATCGCTATCGTGAACACTAACATGAGGCACTGGTGAGGTAGAAGGGGAGAATGGCAATCTCAAAATGCTCCTGGATTAACTTGAACCACAGGTACAGTCTGTAGGACTGCAGGACAGGTATAAGAACATTTGCGTCCTGTAAGCCCAAGGATATCATCCACTCACTCAGGTGCAGGGCAGACAGAATCTGGGTCAGCGTGAGCATTTAGAATGTCCTTCTGCAGGAAGGCATTCAGAGGGCACAAGAAAAAAGCAAGGATAACAGCCCATCCCTATTTCTGAGTCCAGAACCCTCTCAATGGCTCCTTCGGAAAGGTGCTCCTATGGGAGCCTCTCTGATGTGGGACGAAGATGCGGCGGGGCAGAAAAAAGGCTATGGTATAGTATGCTGAATAATTTGGAGGGCTCATCTGTTGAATGTGATATATTGCCACAAGGGTGAAAGTGTCAGATCCTGCCTCACACAGGGTGGTTGTGTGCCATTGATGGCAAGCTAAGATGGCTTTGAGGTTGTTGAAGTACGGAAAGGGGACTGGGAGGGCCGGTACCTCTGATGACCAGCTCGTTGTCTGCCAGACTCACGCCGACCTCAGAAGGACTGGGGTGACTGGCACTGCCTATATGCAAGCTCCCAAGAGTAACCCCAAAACTTAATAAACAGATGCGAAACCATCAGTGCCAAAAGACCCATAGAATGTGCTGTATCCCTCCTCTCCTTGAAACGATCCAAGGCAGAATTGGCTTTCTCACTAGTTAGGCCTGAACCATCGAAAGGCATATCCTTAAGGGATATCTGTGTGTCTCCAGAGAATCCCCAGGAGCACATCCATACATGGTGGAAGAGGATCACACCAGTGCCAACATCCCTTCCCACATAATAAGTACTATCAAGGCCACCACAAATCACTTATTTGCCTGCATCTTCACCACCCTGAATGGTTTGAGCTTAAGGGGCTTGAATATCCTATTGTAATGCTGGCAATATCTCACTGGCCATGTCCCACAGGACATGTGTATACCAGCCCAATAAACAAACTGCCCTTTCCAACCTCAAAACTAGACTGGTTGAAGTGGCCATACGTTTCTTGAACAACTCAATTTACTTAAAACTCTCTATCTGGGGAGCTGTAGGCAAGGAACTGGGATTCACCCTGCAGGTGGAAACTTGAACAGACAGATTCTCTGGAGTAGGTTGTTTAGTGACGATATAAAGGATTTCATGTGCTTGTGAAGCTGGGTCTGGTGTCTAATCCATCTACTGCAGGAATCTGACTGCATGGGCACAAATTTGAATCCTGGCGGGCCAACTAAGCCTTTTATCTTTCTGAGGTCGATAAAATGAGTACCAGTGAGATGAGTGACAATAAACATCTGTCATTTCACTCCGCAACAAGATGTCCCTGTTGGGGTGAATGTGCGCTTTACAAATATATGTTATGTTTGTTTTATCTGGCCACCTGCCTATTCACTAGTAGGAGAAAACAGGGCTTTGACCAGATGTCTATCAAGATGTCAATGAGGGCTTCACTGAATTAGAGCAAGGGCTTAGAAGTGGATGGCCCAGGTTGTAGAACTTCCATAAGGACATTTGTCCTAACCTCAAAATAGGGTAATTGAAGGCTCATGGCCTCAGCTGGTCATCAAATTATCATAGCAAATGAAGCAACCTCCTCCACTGGAGTACCAAAATGAAAATTAAACTCTGTATCAAGCCCCCTGGTCATTTGAAAGTCCATATAAACACTGTCATCCTAATTAGGGAGCAAATCTTGCTCCTATCATCTTCATCTCTGAGTAGTAGTAAACTTTGATCGGAGTCAGAACCAAAAAGAGAATCTAACCACCGAGGGTGTTTCCACACAGAATTAGACTAAGACTAAATACTGACCAGTTGCCTCACAGTGAATTTTAGCTTGACCTCGGTCAGGTTGGCTTAAAGCCTGATCTGGGTCAGTCATCGGAGCCAGTGCTGAGTCCTCCACCAGCACCATGTTCATCAGCGTCAACGGAGAAGAGACTGACGCAGGTCATGGAGCCAGAGTGGAAGCCTTCACTGGAGTCGGTGCGAACCTACTGACGGTCCATGCGGATTCTCAGGGCTTAAAGGCACATCCGAGGGAGCCAGAAGAGTGCCATATATAAGCAGTGGGGCCTCCTTAAAAGCCTCAACCTCTTGCAGTCACCAATGCCCTGGGGAATTCAGGGTGCATTGGGATCAACTGTGAAATGGGCTCCTCAATTGAATATCAGGAGCCGAGATCGCCCTTGCAACTTCTCTTTTGATAGTGTGTCGGGATGTTGTCTAGTCGTGCTTCGCTTTACTTGTGTTTCTGCTTAGGCTCCAAATTACTGAAGGACTTCGACCACAAAGAAGACTTCTTGTTGGAGCAACCTTATGAGGTGTACTGGGCCTGTGGCCTCAACCTGGGGTGGGAGTGGGACTTACAAGAGGCCTGCCACGTCTTCCTGTGTTTGGTGAGATTCACTTCCTATCCCGGATCACCTTAGGATGCAAGAGCTCATTACATGACTTCAAGTCGTTACCCAGGCCCAAATATCACAACTTATCTTGTACAGGTGTGTGAACGACATCCAATAATTGCAGTCGCTGGAATGGTTTGAAGCCTGTCTTTTAGGTGGGGACATTGTTACCTTGATTTTGTTGTTGTAAGGATATTCCAAAACCCACAAAGGAGGAAACACAGCTTTGGATCAGTGTTTGAAGGCATAGAAAAAAAAGAAATGACATCAGGGTAGAAGTGGTGCTTATATGCAGCTCCGTTCAGTCACTTCTGCGGTGGAACATAGCCACTGCAGCTCTGCATAGCACCACTTAGTGGCAGGATCACTGCTATGAAAGGTTTTCAGATCTACTCTGGTACCAGTGGAAAATTCTAAAGGTGAGGAATCTACAGTTAGAAGAATCCACCTGGAAGTGTCTCATTTACAGCTTCATTCTGGTGTCTGATCATATAAGGTTCTGTGTTTGTTACAATGTGGGACTCACTGATGGAACTACAGGGAATTAGTAGTGAATTTCGGAAAGCTGAAGTCTGTAAATAAACGTAAAATGGCTAAATGCGAACTTTGGATCAACACTGGAACTAGGCGTACTTTACATTTGTTAGTTCATACAAAGTTTAACTGAAACTCATAGAGCAGCTTTGTTCCTTCTACGTCCCTAGACATGTCTATTTGCAGTGACTTTCAGTTGAGTTCAATAAAATAACCCTCCTCCCCATCTCAAGAAGTACTTTCAGTACTCTGACAGACATTTAGTCGTGAAAAACATCAAGATAGAACGTATCATCCTTTAAAAAGAAATGAGAAATTAAATTAATGGGAGGCAATGAAAGGGAATGGGAATCAAATGATAAACATCCAAATTTCTGCAGATTCAGAAGCAGATTTCAACATTTTGCTTTTTATATCTACAGGTGAGCGCATCACTTCATTTTGATAGAAGAAAAATTACCAAGATTCCGTTCCATGGTCGTAAGGCTTGTTTCATTTCACATTTCAAGGGGATGAGTGTAAAACTGGAGCGCCTAGCTTTAAAAAAAAAAAAAAAAAGAAATACACTAAATGAATGTCAGGTGGTCAAGCTGACATGACCATTAGCTGGAATACGAGTGTGATTCGAGTGGTAAAGTGGCTAGCACTTAGAAGCAGGTATGTCCATTAGTTTGATTACCTTGAAAATTATGCAGATGCAATGTTTTTTGTTGATGCAATCAAAGTACTGAATTTAGCAGTCCTTGAGAGAAGCGTGAATATGGATGCTCATGGCCTCCGCTCATTCCACTGCAGAGTACTCTACCGCCTACAAACAAGCTACTAAGGGCCAGATGTATCAAACTATTTTGCATTTATTAATGGTGCGAATCACAGAATTCCACCCTTTGCAAATGCAAAATAGCCTTTCACGATTTATGAAAGGCATTCACAGTGCAATTTTAAGGAATCGCTAAAATAGCAATTCCCTAAAATTGTAACTCAGATTTGCGTATCACAAATTGCGATTCCCTAAATAGGAAATCGTAAATAGGGAATACCTATTTGCGATGACCTATGCACATGTATCATGCGTTTCCTAAATGCAAACTAGGCATTTAGGAAATGGAATTGGTGGTAACCATGTGCAATTTTTAAAAATGCATTAAAATGCATTTTTGAAATTGCCATGTGTGCGCTTTCCATGTGCACATTTATTTTTCGGGGTGCATCAAAAGGGGCCTTGGGCCCCTAGCACCCTTGAATTTGCATTACCTAAGTTGCAAATACCTAAAAGGAATTCGCAAATTAGGAAATGCAAAACCATTCGCACCGAATGGAGTCCCATTCCCTAATAGCGATTGCAAATTTTAAGAAATCGCTATTAGGGATTCACTATTTTCTTACATACCATTTTGCATTTCTCAAATAGCAATTTCTTAAAATTTGCTATTTAGGAAATTCAAAACGGTACTTTGATACATCTGGCCCGAAATCTCTACCCTAATTGTGGAACCACCCTAGCCACTCCAACACAAGGATGCCACAATGAGTCTCCAGCTATAGACTTATTGTCATCCAACTCTCATTTGTAAATCGTATGATTTTTTTATTTTTCATTTGGTTTCCTTCCTGCCCATCACATTATGCATTTTCAGAATGAACTTTTATATTTTGTCATCTCTCAACTAATGAAAGGTGAATGCCAAGCAGAGTCCTGTTTTCAAGCTCTCTTAATGCCTCCCAAATGCTGACATACTTCTCCCAAGCAAGGCCCTGCTGCATTCTGTTAACAGGTCTCTGGATTGGTGGAACTGTTATATTGTTCCTTGACATCCTCAACCCCTGTCATATTAAACTTCTACATGGAGCCATTTGGTGTTCTACTTACAAAAACGGCGTCAAGATTCACTGATATGCTTATGAGACACAACTCTACTTGAAAATCTCCTCTGCTTCAGACATCCCACGCCTCAAACACTGTCTGCACATCACACAGACCTGCATGCCCAGCGTCTACCTGAAGCTCTACCAGACCAATACAGAAATCTCGTTATTCACCAACAACAAAAAAGAAACAGTACAAATCTGGCTCAATGATATGAACCTTGACAGCCTCGAGCCTCAACTTTCACCGAACGCCAAGTCACTCGGATTCACCCTAGACTCCAAATTCATCCCCAAGGAAAACACTGCAGAAAAACACAAAGACAGGCTGGTACCTGCTCTCTCCTCTACAGAAAGTGAAACCAGTTATTCCAGAAAGGGACTTCAGACAGAACTGCTGATCAAGCAGCCACACTCTTTCATCTGGATAGTGGCTTGAAGAAAGAGGATCAAATCGTCCTATCCTGATTGAACTCCATTGGCTCCCTTTGCAGGCCCATACCGTCTTCATCTTCAAAATGAGCGGCATCATTTACAAAGCCATACCAACCGGCACCCAGCTTGTCTGGCAGACAAGCTCACTATCTCTAGTGGTTCTCTGCACACCTGCAACCAGGACACTATCATACTGAAGAAAAAGAAGTGTAAAAAAGAAAACAAGGAAGCAGGCCTTTTCCATCTATGCACCCTGAAACCACTACAACATCCACTTATCTATCAGGACTGCCCCAACGCTGCTGAAGAAGCTGTACCTCTTCAAAGAACAGTACATCACAAATCAATAACAATTCTCAAATCTGACACCATTCCAGTCACTCGTTGACTTTATGCTTGTCTGTGACCCTGTACAGAGCTCCACTGGCTTTTGGCTACGTCTGTGTGATAGAAATACCACATGCATACATAGAGACATATATTCTGTGTAATTGTGCCAGTTTGTTTGGAGTTTTAAAGGCAGATAGCTGGTATCCTTGTCCTCAGTAAAGCATGTGGCACCTTCAACATGGGTTTAGCATCTGAAAATGTTGGGTTATGAGTATAAACCCAGCATGTAATTTGCTGCACCAGTGCACCATCTACTTTCTACCATGGAGATGCCAAAGTGGACTGTCTGTTAAGTGGACACTCTAAGGGGAAGCTGACTGTAGGAAAGTACCATCTTGCCTGGCATGTTACCCCCATATTTCACTGTATATATGTTGTTTTAGTCTATGTGTCACTGGGACCCTGCCAGGCAGGGCCCCAGTGCTCATAAGTATGTGCCCTGTATGTGTTCCCTGTGTGATGCCTAACTGTCTCACTGAGGCTCTGCTAACCAGAACCTCAGTGGTTATGCTCTCTTTACTTCCAAATTTGTCACTGACAGACTAGTGACTAAATTTACCAATTCACAATGGCATACTGGTACACCCATATAATTCCCTAGTATATGGTACTGAGGTACCCAGGGTATTGGGGTTCCAGGAGATCCCTATGGGCTGCAGCATTTCTTTTGCCACCCATAGGGAGCTCTGACAATTCTTACACAGGCCTGCCAGTGCAGCCTGAGTGAAATAACGTCCAAGTTATTTCACAGCCATTTACCACTGCACTTAAGTAACTTATAAGTCACCTATATGTCTAACCTTCACCTGGTGAAGGTTGGGTGCCAAGTTACTTAGTGTGTGGGCACACTGGCACTAGCCAAGGTGCCCCCACATCGTTCAGGGCAAATTCCCCGGACTTTGTGAGTGCACTGTACATAGGTCACTACCTATGTACAGCGTCACAATGGTAACTCCGAACATGGCCGTGTAACATGTCTAAGATCATGGAATTGTCTCCCCAATGCCATTTTCGCATTGGGGGGACAATTCCATGATACCCGGGTCTCTAGCACAGAACCCGGGTACTGCCAAACTGCCTTTCCGGGGTCTCCACTGCAGCTGCTGCTGCTGCCAACCCCTCAGACAGGTTTCTGCCCTCCTGGGGTCCAGGCAGCTCTGGTCCAGGAAGGCAGAACAAAGGATTTCCTCTGAGAGAGGGTGTAACACCCTCTCCCTTTGGAAATAGGTGTGAAGGCTGGGGAGGAGTAGCCTCCCCCAGCCTCTGGAAATGCTTTGATGGGCACAGATGGTGCCCATCTCTGCATAAGCCAGTCTACACTGGTTTAGGGATCCCACAGCCCTGCTCTGGCGCGAAACTGGACAAAGGAAAGGGGAGTGACCACTCCCCTGACCTGCACCTCCCAGGGGAGGTGCCCAGAGCTCCTCCAGTGTGTCCCAGACCTCTGCCATCTTGGAAACAGAGGTGTCTGTGGCACACTGGACTGCTCTGAGTGGCCAGTGCCAGCAGGTGACGTCAGAGGCTCCTTCCGATAGGCTCTTACCTTACCTCTCTTGGTAGCCAGTCCTCCTTCCTAGGTAGCCAAACCTCCTTTTCTGGCTATTTAGGGTCTCTGCTTTGGGGAATTCTTCAGATAACGAATGCAAGAGCTCACCAGAGTTCCTCTGCATCTCCCTCTTCACCTTCTGCCAAAGGATCGACCGCTGACTGCTCAGGACGCCTGGAAAACCGCAACAAAGTAGCAAGACGACTACTAGCAACCTTGTATCGCTTCATCCTGCCGGCTTTCTCGACTGTTTCCAGGTGGTGCATGCTCTGGGGGTAGCCTGCCTCCTTTCTGCACCAGGAGCTCTGAAGAAATCTCCCGTGGGTCGACTGAATCTTCCCCCTGCAACCGCAGGCAACAAAAGACTGCATCACCGGTCCTCTGGGTCCCCTCTCAGCACGACGAGCGTGGTCCCTGGAACTCAGCAACTCTGTCCAAGTGACTCCCACAGTCCAGTGACTTTTCAGTCCAAGTTTGGTGGAGGTAGGTCCTTGCCTCCCCACGCTAGACTGCATTGCTGGGTACCGCGTGATTTGCAGCTGCTCCGGCTCCTGTGCACTCTTCCAGGGTTTCCTTAGTGCACAGCCAAGCCTGGGTCCCCGACACTCTAACCTGCAGTGCACAACCTTCTGAGTTGTCCTCCGGCGTCGTGGGACTCCCTTTTGTGACTTCGGGTGGACTCCGTTTCACTTTTCTTCTAAGTGCCTGTTCAGGTACTTCTGCGGGTGCTGCCTGCTTCTGTGAGGGCTCCCTGACTTGCTGGGCACCCCCTCTGTCTCCTCATCCAAGTGGCGACATCCTGGTCCCTCCTGGGCCACAGCAGCATCCAAAAACCCTAACCGCGACCCTTGCAGCTAGCAAGGCTTCTTTGCAGTCTTTCTGCGTGGGAACACCTCTGCAAGCTTCTTCACGACGTGGGACATCCATCCTCCAGAGGTGAAGTTCCTAGTCCTCTTCGTTCTTGCAGAACACCAAGCTTCTTCCAACTGGTGGCAGCTTCCTTGCACCCTCAGCTGGCATTTCTTGGGCTCCTGCCCACTCTCGACACTGTCGCGACTCTTGGACTTGGTCCCCTTGTCTTACAGGTACTCAGGTCTGGAATTCCACTGTGGTTGCATTGCTGGTGTTTGTTCTCCTTGCAGAATCCCCCTATCACGACTTCTGTGCTCTCTGGGGGTTGTAGGTGCACTTTACACCTACCTTTCAGGGTCTTGGGGTGGGCTATTTTTCTAACCCTCACTGTTTTCTTACAGTCCCAGCGACCCTCTACAAGCTCACATAGGTTTGGGGTCCATTCGTGGTTCGCATTCCACTTTTGGAGTATATGGTTTGTGTTGCTCCTATACCTATGTGCTCCTATTGCAATCTACTGTAACTTTACATAGCTTGCATTACTTTCTTTTGCTATTATCTGCATAATGTTGGTTTGTGTACATATATCTTGTGTATATTTCTCATCCTCATACTGAGGGTACTCACTGAGATACTTTTGGCATATTGTCATAAAAATAAAGTACCTTTATTTTTAGTATATCTGTGCATTGTGTTTTCTTATGATATTGTGCATATGACACCAGTGGTATAGTAGGAGCTTTGCATGTCTCCTAGTTCAGCCTAAGCTGCTTTGCCATAGCTACCTTCTATCAGCCTAAGCTGCTAGAAACACCTCTTCTACACTAATAAGGGATAACTGGACCTGGCACAAGGTGTAAGTACCTCTGGTACCCACTACAAGCCAGGCCAGCCTCCTACATTGGTTGTGCAGCGGTGGGATAAGTACTTGTAACTACTTACCACTTTGTCATTGTGTACTTTCCATAAGAGAATAATATACAAAACAAGTTCAGTGTATGTACACTTAACCAAAAAGTTTTGCTTTTCTCCTCTGACACTTTCTACTAAGTGCTGAAAAGTACTCTAAAACTTCTAAAAAGTTTCTAAAAGTTTGAAAAAGTTTTTTTCTCTGTTCTTTAAAAAGTTCTGAAACTTTTTATTTCTTCTCACTATCTCTAAACCTTCTTCTATCATGTCTGATGTAGGGGCTGCTCTTAAAATGGTCAGTACTACCTATGACAATTTAAATTTCAAGAGCCTAAGGAGTCTCCGCCTAGATAGAGGTTTAGTGATGGGAAAGAACCCTACAAGAGAGTTTCTATATAACATGCTCATTGTGAATGATGAGTCCCTAGCAGGCACTTCAAATGAGAAGTTAATAGATAGCTCCCATTCTGACTCAGGGGAACTCCTTGAGGGAGGTGGGGAGGGTTCTGTTCCAAATCTGTCCCTTAGCAGACCACCTAGCAATGCTGGTAGTATTAGGAGCTCCCATCATAGTAGGGATGTTTTTATTCCTGGAGGCCAGGTTGTTAGAGTCCAAGCAGTTAGGGACAGATCTCCCTCTGTTCTTTCCAATTTATCCTCTGTGTCCAAGCATTCCCAACCCACCCACCCTGAAGACAACACGTTAGAAAGGGAACTCAAAAAGTTGAGAGTGGTAGAGACCAGATTGAAGCTTAAACAGCAACAGCTGGCTCTAGACAGGGAATCCCTAGACCTAGAGAAGGAGAGACAGAGATTGGGGTTTGGACCCCATGGTGGCAGCAATAGCAGTGTTCCTGATAGTAATCCTGTTAGAGAGCATGATTCCAGGAATCTGCAGAAGATAGTTATGATATTGTGCATATGACACCAGTGGTATAGTAGGAGCTTTGCATGTCTCCTAGTTCAGCCTAAGCTGCTTTGCCATAGCTACCTTCTATCAGCCTAAGCTGCTAGAAACACCTCTTCTACACTAATAAGGGATAAATGGACCTGGCACAAGATGTAAGTACCTCTGGTACCCACTACAAGCCAGGCCAGCCTCCTACACTGACTATCACAGATGGAACATGCATTACCTAGCTAGTTAGTGACTCTGTAAAAGGAAATCAACCGTATTGTGCACAACAGTAGTCTAAAAACATAACAGGACACACGGCAGGCACTCAGGATCATCCTGTGCAGTAATACAATCCATGTAAGGAGAGCACCAAACAGACTCACCCCATTTTGGAGTCTCTGAAGATGGGGTTTGAGGGGTTCTGCATTGAATTCATGGAAGAAACATGCCGCCATCCTCATCACTGTTGTACCATGTTGGTCCACCAGGCATCATAGATACACCATGATGTTTGGAAATCCTCCAGGCAAGCATTTTAAGAGCATGAAGTATCTTAAAACCATGTGCAGAGCACACTCAGTCACAGTCTTTCAGTCTCACACACACACACTTGTTTTCTCAATCGAGGTGAAGCCTGCATTGCGGCCTTAGGCATATGAATGTGTATGAGATTGGATATATAGATTTCAGACCGGTACAAATCAATTTAGTCAGAAGGGTCACAGGTTAAGCCATCCTTTTATGGAGTTAACTTGCTCTTTCACGTTTCTTACAGGATTGGGTGGACTTCATCCATGTAGGGGGCCTTACGCTTCATTCTCAAAGGCAGAAGACTGCTGGTCCTGACACATTACAAAGTACAACATTTTCGTGGCGGTCGCACCATCATGAAAATGATGGCAGTCATGCATCAGTCGACGGGAATCTCCATTCCTTTCACAGGCAGACACCCTCCGCACACGACCACACACCTACATTCACGCACTCCCACTCACCCACGCATTTGCTTACATACACCCCCACACACACCCCCAAACACGCACTCAGATACACCCATTCAGTCGCATGCATGCACTCAGACATAACACATGCACTTGCATTCACGCACTCAGACACCCCCTTACCCCACTCTGCATTCACACATACATGCACTCACACACACACACACAACACCCCCTCAGCATACATGCACTTACACAAACACACAACAACCCCCTAACCCTTGGCATACACGCACTCACACAAACACCCCCACAAACCCTCCCCCCCTCAGCATACATGCACTCACACAAACACAGACCCCTCCCCCAAATTAATACACACACCACTCACATTCACACAACACCTCCCCCCCCCTTTCGGTCGATAAACTTAACTGCTTCGGCGAGGTGGCTGTCGGAGCGGGGATGGGTCCCGGCGCTTTTCACCGCCGGCAACACACCACTATGCAGGAAACCGCTGCGCTGTATTACAGATTGTAATACAGTGGGCGGAGCCCTGTTGGCGGAGCGGTGCCGGCGGTGGAAACTATTACGAAATCAGGTGGGAATCAGCACAACATTGTAATATGGCGGTCTTCAGACCTCCAACACTGGCGGTCTTTTGGGGTCCATGGCTTCAGCAGTCATTCGAAAAGACTGCCAAAGTCGTAATGACCACCATAATGACCAAGATCCATCTATCACCCCCATCAGGACCATAACTCCTGTCAACAGTCAAGTCAAGTTTATTAGCATAGTTAATTAAAACCAACGCCAACTTTAAGATCAAATCACATAAAACCTGACAAGGTAAGCACACAGGACATTCTGCATAATTTAACATAAAAATATACAATTTTATAAAAACTATCCCAGCCTGATGATTTTAAGAGAAGAAAATGTACATAAAATATGAACAATAAATACACGCTAAGTCTGTGAGCAAGGCACACACTTTCAGCTAATAAGGTACCAACACTGACATATCCCACGGGCTACCTAGAGTTTTCTATTTGACAAACCTGCTGATTCCTTTCCCCTCTAAAGGAAAAGTCTATTACTATGGCCCTAATTAAAGTGACAATGCAGCATAATACAGTAAGTGCCATAAAGACAATCCATGTAGAAACTGCAGGGAAAAAGTTAACTAAAAGATTTTTAAATGCGGGTTCTCTTGCAAGCCCTGCTACAAGGATCATCTCAGCTAATGAGGTACCAAAGCTTACTTGTTCCACAGGGTGCTTTGAGTTGCATGGATGACAAACCTGATGACTCCTTTCCCCTATAAAGGATAAGTCTTGAGACCATACAATTATTATTAGCCTCATTAAAGTGGCAATACAATATAATACAATACAGTAAACAACACAAAAACAATCCATGTAGAACCTGCAGGGAAAGTGTCAACTAAAAAATGTTTTGAAACACGGGTTCTCTTGTGAGCTTCACTATAAGGAACCTTGATACTCTTCAAATTCTCTTTGAGTTGCCTCGGCCCACCATTTAAAAAAAATGAATTATCTCTTCACAGTATCCATTAGCAGAAGAACACTTAAAACTGCCCCTGGCTTTAACCTGACCTACTTGAGCATTTTTGACTTTTCTTCAAAAATCGGCAATACAAACTTTGTACCCCTACAGACCAGAAGAATTGAAGTGCCGCTGATAACTGCTTGTTTGCATGAGTGAATGTTCAATATCCTCAAAATGTGTTTCATGTAAATTTTCCTTTGTACTTTCGGTGCTAGGCACACACAGAAAACATGTTCAAGTGCCTCTTGTTTGTAACCACAAAGACGTCAAGATTGAGACTGCGGCTGGGATTTCCAAGAAGGGGCAATGTCTTTAGTCTCCATCATACCAAAGCAAAATAGCATGAATTGATGTTTCAGAACTTGAGAAAAGTGCATTGATGGATATTCATGGGCCCGTAAACTTTTATGTGATAATGGTACAGACCAGGCATGCCGTCTTGTAGCAAATGTGTTTATGTCTGTTGAAAAGGACATAGACAGTGTAGCAACTTTTGTTATGTGGTTGAACTCTTCTTTCCACAAGTTCATGCCCATGTATCATGCACACATAGTTCCTTGATTGCATGATTTAAATTATGACCCCATGAGCCTTTTACATTGCTACACTGTTGTTCCTCAATTTCCAAGCAGCATAGCGGCTCAAAGTCTCCAGCAAAGTTTGATATAGGCACACTTGCACTGGAATGCTTTGTTTTTCAACTGTAATTCTAAACCTACCTGTGCTGGTGAAGTTGAATTTGGAATATGGAAAACTGTTTTATAAACTTTCATTTGAATTTGGTTTCAGGAGGCTATTTCCTTGCCCCACATGATTTCAGCCCCATAAGAAACTGCTGGCATTAAGCGTGGCTACATTACAGAAAGCAAATGGCTAAGTGAAGGACAGCTCAGTTTTTGTTTTGTTTTTAACCCATGGATAAGGGACTGTTCTTTTGCCAGAGTGGCAGCAAGCTGTGGTTTAAAGGTCATTTGACAATCCACAGTATGTCTCAAATATTTAAATGAAGGGATTACCTCCGCCTGATTTCCTTTAATAACCATGCAAATGATTAGAATTTTGAGTTTTAATCAAATTTAGTTTAAGACCTTGCTTGTCCATATAGCAAATAAGAGCATCAATATTGTGCTGCAAGCCGATTGGTGTTTGACTAAGTTATACAATATCAACTGCATATTGTAGCCATACTATTGCTTTGGAGGCCAGAATAGAAGGATGGCTGTTTTTGAGTGAAAGCGCGCCAGTCAAGTCTGCAAGATATAAGTTGAACAGCACTAGGGCTAGGGCACATCCTTGTTTGAGGTTGTTAGCCATTGAAGCTCTATTATTAACTTGGCCATCCTCTCCGATTTTGACTTGCAACCAGGTGTCTGAATGGAATTCGATGATTGGGGTTTCCTCTGTGGCCTACTGAGAACAATCATGCAGTTTTTGCCACAGTCAAGCTCTGGGAGTGCGGTCAAAGGCTGACTTGAGATCAATGAAACACACAAATGACCGTCTTTTCCTGTGTCTGGCCTTCGTAGCTAACAAGGATAGAGCTGTTACATTTGTTAGTGCCCCCATGCCTGCTCTATATCCTGTCTGACTTCTTGGTATGTGATGGTTTTTATTTATTCAACCTGTTAAATGATGCAGAAGACAGGATGCACAGAGCTTTGCTTTGATGTCATTTAGCCTATAGTTTAGAGGGAAGCAGGATTACCACTCTTATTATAGATGGAAGATGTTGCCTTTCCATGAGTCTGGCAATCACTTTATACGTTAAAGATTGTTAAAGAGAAGCGCTAAATAGTAGGCCCAATAAGTTACGTCTCCTCTAAAAAGGCCACTTGGAATTCTGCTCCGACCTGCAGCCCCTTCCAATTTTAATTTCTTTATAATGCCCGTCAGCTGTTCAATATCCATGACCATGGTGACTTGTTTCATGATCGTATGAGGGTGGGCCAGTTTACAACTTCACTCTGAAGCCAAAGTTGGCTGAGGCCAGACTTAATTTACATTTGCTTGTAGCCAGGGGATCTTCACCCTTCACCTTTTGAACTGAGGATGAATACATGAAAGCACATTGGCTTCTCAGGTGGCTGCATCTATCCTTGCATTGGATTATCGAGATTTTCCCAGGGACAGCCCATTCACCAGCTGCCAGAACCTTTTGTTGCTCTTCCGTTTGCTAAGCGTAAGGAGCTTGGTCCACAGGTCCCTTTGGTTACACTGTTTTTCTATCCAGCAGTCTTTCTTGTATTGCAGTCGTAGTGTGAGGAGCCTTGTTTTAATCTGGGTTTTTGCCCCCATTGTAATTCCTTTATCACTTTTCTTGTTTCACGTGAGACTTGAGTTTTTAGTTTGCGGAACGTTCTGTTACACCATGTTTGCATTCCGTAACCACCCCTCTTGTTTTTTGTTTGCCCCGTTTATTGTAGATGAAAGATGTTTTTTTCTGGAACTTTTGTCAGTAAAGAATCACATAAACGCATCCATGCCCTTACCCGCTCTCCAGGTTTAGATTCTGTTTTTTCCTCTCTTTCTAGTTCAGTCCTGACATCTTCAATGGTACCTGAACATCTCTAAACCTCTTCCATCACTTTCGCAATTTTGGGGACCTGCCATTTTAGCTTTTTTGTATTGTAGATGACTGGAGCAGAAATTATTATGTTTGTTGAAGGAAGCCACTTGCAATCAAGCTGAATCCTAATTAACATGAAGTCGATTGTTTAGCTTTTTTTGCCACTTAAATAAGTAATTGGTGGGGGCTAAACGTCCCTTGAGAAGCACATAAGATGCTGCAAACCAAGATTTTAAAACCTCTTACTCAGATGCGTTCCACTTGTTTTGAGCCTCTTTTTGTAAAGGCTTTGCCCAGGTCAACGTTAAAGTCTCCTGAAACAATAAAGATTGCATGCTAGGACTGCTTCTGCCAAATTTTTATAGTGGTAAACAAAGTTTCCATATTTTCTCTATTTTGTACCTTGTTAGGATAAATGTATACATTAATAAGCAGCAATAACATATTTGGCCAATCTGCTGGGGCGCCAGCTTATTTGGCAACAACCAATATACTCCTAGATCAATCTGTTCAACAGCCTAGTTGTATTTGGTAGAACATACTGTTGCAAAACTGCCTTTAGGATTTCAGAATTTCTGAGTCTTTGTAGCTATGCATAAAACCCAACGTAGCCTAAAATTTGAATTGGCTCTATGCACCAAGTTTCCGGGGACATGATGCTGTCATATTTCTGGAGGAACGTCATCGCCTCCACATCTGATAGATTCTCCAAACCGTGAAAATTCCAAAAGTAGATGTTTATGCAGTCATCCACTACTTCTTGCCTGCAGAGTTTTTCATCAGGACCAGCTGCTAATTTGAGCATTTAAAGGGCGCTGCTTGGTCGAATTGTTGGGAGAAAGTGTACCAACGTACACTTGCCGGATCATGCCCTGGTGGAGCATACTTGGATACTTCACTATAGTTAGGTTTTCCAGTCTGCTCAAGGCATTATCTACTCCTACGCCTCCTTTTAAAACTGAACCCCCATAGTTTTTGCCGGGAGCAGTGGACTGGGGTAGTGGGGAGGTTCTATTCTTTGTAATGCAATACCCCATGAGCAGAAGCTGGAGGCCCTAGATGTTAATGTTGTCTCTTTATCCCTTCTATCTAGATGGGGTATGAACTCCACTGAACGCAAGTCTGCCAAAGTGATGTAAGCTAGGGTCTTTATTTCACTTATAAGTTTAATGATTGTTTCTCTATTTAAGATATCAAATGTCCCCTTCGGGGGAGAACTTAACAATAATTTGTAATCTCCCAAACCCCCACTAGATAGCTGCATCAGTGGGCGTGGAGATGTTGAAGACACAGTCACTTTTGGTTGCTGGGCCTTATTCGATTTTAGATGTTGTTCCTGCCCAATGGCCCACATTTGGATTCCCTCGTGGTGTGTTTGTCTATTTGGACCATTTTGATCAGTGAGGGTCGATTGATTATTTGCCCATTGATCTGCAGCAAGCAAAGCACTAGCCTGCTGAATGCTTTGGCCTTAAAGCTGGAAGTAATTGGATTCCTGCTCTGGGGGGACAAATTGCTGCTGAACTTGGCTGTCACCCCAACTTTCACTCACTTTTGGAAATCCTTCCTTAAATGGCTGATTTTGCCGACTTTGATGATTCCTGACTACAGGTGCCAATGTTGTGGTATAATCATTGGTCATTCCCTGCATCTTAACTCTGTTGTTCTCCTCTTGTTTACCCATCTCCTGGTTTGAAACCACGGGGCTGCCCACTGTCCTAAGGACTGAATCTGACCCCTTTGTTGGCTGCCCACACTGTTTACCATCCTTACTGTTTGACTTTTATCTGAGGGCGTGTCTCTACTGGTAACTGCTGTAGTGTCTTGTGTTCTTCCTTCTTTTGTGCAGCCATTTTATTGCTATCTGCCTTGTTTACCCCCTCGGGGTCATCGCCCGGTGTGCCACTAGGTTTGGCAAATAATTTCCATATGCTGATTTGCTGTGCCACCTTACATTTCTTCTGTGCTTTCCTTTGCCTTTTCTTTTCCCTTTGGTAAGTTATGCCCCATTCTCTGCATTTTCGATGGCAGCTTCCCCAGAGATCCCACCCCCGGCAGTTCATACATCTTGGGAGCAGGGGCCTGTCACAATTTCTTCTGGACTCTGTTCCGCTGCCTGGAGGGGGGAGCGAAAAAACTGTAAAACAGTACTTTCTTGTACATGGGCGGCTTCGGAGGCAGCTTGTTCCTTGTCAACTGGTTTTTCATATGCCTCATCCAAAAAACAACAATATCTAATAGGGGATCTGGATGATTGAGCCCTTATTTCTGTCAAAATACCATCAAGAATTACCGTAACCATTTGGGCGTTATCCCCTTGGGGAGCACACTGACACAAGACTTGCTGGGTATAAGAATGATTTTGAGCCCTTCTTGTCAAGCCGTTGAGCGCTTGTAGCTTCTTGTCAATGCCCACTATGTGTACAGCCAAAATATGAAGAAGATCAACCTGAATTTCTTGCTTGTCAGCTTGATGGTGAATAGCTGCGGACATTGTGTCCATGGTCGATAGGATGGCCGGCCACAAGGCTACTGGCTCTCTCGTTACCTTCTGTATCGGGCGTTCTCTCCTTGACTTTAACTTTGACTGATGGTAGAGGGGCCAAAGGGGTGTCAATTTCCACTTAGCAGACCGATGCTGTATCCGTTAAATCAAACTGCTTGTTTGAATTCCTTAGACTCCTAGGTTCAAAGGCGAATTTAGTCTTAGCAGGAGAACTACTACTGCAGATGGAAAACTGACTCAGACTGACTCTTGTCCTTTCCGAAAGCCCCTCTTCTCCATGCGTGGGAGAAGTAGTTAATGCTGGAGGTGATTTAGTCAACCCTGTGCTGGTATCCTGCGTGCGTAAAACTGAATCTGAAAGGCCGATTAGCGGTAAATCTTGCAACTCAATGTCGTCTGCTCCCCCCCCCCTGCTGTTATTGAAGGGGAGTTCTGGCTTGGATTGTTCCAGTTACTAAAATTTAGAGAGAAAAAGGAATAGGGCTAATTGCAATTGTGGATATCCACCGGAATTGTTAGGCTAGAGTTGCTAAAGTATGGCTTTGATACATTACTGGCTGCCGAGTTGACTAAGAGGCATTCCTTTACCTTAGGCGACTTGTCTGTATCTGCAGAAATTATTTTGATGTCAGGCAGCGGGGGGGGGGAAATACCACTCAGAGCTACTGAGGAGTTGTCTACAGGCCTAATTGCCAAAATGTATACCTCTCATTCTTGGAGGAGACTGCTGTTTTTAATTTCTTGGGAACTGCTGGTTTTGAGGGGTTTTCCACTCTGTTGTTTCGCACAGGCACTCAGCTAATTCCTCTTCCTCCTTAAGCCCTGGGGAGCCTTGGCTTTGTCTCTTTGCTCCCTTATTCCTCCCCCAAGCTAGTGTCAACCTTACTTTCCCAGACTCCATTGGAACGCCTTCAACTAGGTTGGATGATAACGTTTTTTAAACGTGTGGTAGCATCCCAATAAGACATGATGAAGTGGTAGATAGTAGTAAGTGAGTATTAATATTGCTATCTGCAAACATTTTGCAGCTCTGCGCAGCTTTCTACTCCTTCGTCTTTTTTTTTTTTTTTTTTAATGGACCTGCGCAGCTTTCTACTCCTTTCTTGTCTTTTTTTTTAATGGAGCTGCCAAGCTGTAGGAGGCTGTGCTTCTTGTCTGATAAGCAGGGGAACATGTGAGCCACGTGAGATCCACTAAGCCTTAAGGGTCTTAGTATGGGGACAAAACGCTTGCTTGTTTTTTTATCTTATTATCACCAGTTCAGTCCATGATGTGCTACCTCTATTTGCGATGGTGGTTGGGTAATCAATCACGGCTATGGTGCTAGGGCAGTTCTCCCTTTGGGTACAAGCCGCACCAGCCTAGTGCCAACCGATTCCATGCATCGATGGAGAGCTGCTGCCAAATGCCCTAATTTCCCTCGTACCGAGCCCCAACTTACTTGCAGTAATTAGCACACTCTGTGGGCTCCGCATGCTCTTGATCCCTTGTAGCCTTATAGCTTGACCCTTCAGTCAATTCAAATCAAGATGCGAGTCTCGGTGGGTGTGACGGGGTGTGGGGAGGGGGGCTGATGCATGCTTACTTGTTTTTCCTTGTGTTGGCTTGCAAAAGCTGGTTTATGGACAGTAGCCCTGAAGATGCCAGTCCATGCTGGAATCACCTCCTTGAGGAGCCTTCCCCTCTCTGCGGCTCAAAAATGTCCAAAACCTCAAGGCTTCAATGCTCCAATGCACGGTACATTATCCAGCCTCTTCCATTCTGGCCTCGTTAGGCCGCGGTGGCGCGACCTGTCTAATGAATGTGTTCTGTGTCCTCACTGCCAGTCCGTCAGCTCAACCCCCCAAAGCCCGTGTGGCTTTCCAACTCACTTTGGCCTTTAGCAGGGGTAGGTAGGGGTCTGCAGGGATCAACTATGCCGGTGGAGCGGTGGGGGACACCAGTATCCCCAGTGTCAGCGGGCCACAAGGTACACGGTGGTGTTCAGCAACTCTGCTTCAGCCTTCCCTGTCGTCTCCCTTCGACGACAGTCAACCAGCAGCAACAGCAATGTGTGGCAATGTCATGTCAACGACCAGAACAAGCTCCTATCAATAACTACACTTCAAAGACAGGAAAAACCAACAACAACAAATGCTTATAAAGACAGTGGTAAAAAAAGGTAGACCTCCACAGCTTCAACATCCTCAATTCCCATTTGGAACTAAGCCAAATAAATATGCAACCTCAAGATATACACACCTTCTACAACTGGATCTCTACTGAACTGGACAAACAGATACTAATAGAGGCCACATCCAGGTATAACCGCAAAAAGAACACTACATGGATTAATGACAAAAGAAAAAGGATGAAAACACAACATATGGGAATGCAACTAGAGAAAATTATGGAATGAAAAAGACAAAATCACACTACACCACTTTAACAGAGCCTATAGAAGATCCATCCAAACCACAAAGATCAACACTATTCCACACACATAAATTAAGTCTAATGTCCTTTTCAGGATCTCTGTAGACTTTGTTCAGAATTATACAGTCCAGAGTGTCAAACACAGAAACAACACAATAGCAAGACCTCTTTGATAAAATTCCAATGGAATTAATCTCTTAAAATGAAAAAGAAAAATATGTTAAAGAGAACACAGACAACATCAATCAGCATTTAAGCCAACTACCACAGAAATAGACAAAAGCAATCTTCCGCCAGTAATACTTTCACTACCCTCGCAAAAAATTACTTCAACATTATCACTGCCAGCAGAACATCGGGATCACTTTCAGACCCAGCAACTCTTTAAAGATATCCTTTGCACAGACCGTGCATCGGAAGCAGCTGGGCACCTACACAAGAAGTCCATGAAACTAGGTTTATTCCCAGCTAAGCTGAAAGCCTCCTATATAAGACCACTCCTCAAAAAGAAAAACCTTAATTTATTTGATCTAGCAAACTACAGGCCAAGATCAAATGTCTCATTCTTAGGAAAGTATTTGAAAGCATTTGAAAGGTCAGTGTTTACTCACTCACCATTCAAATTCACAGAAGTAAATGACTTATTGTCAGATCAACAGTCTGACTTCAGACCAAGTAGAGGTACAGTAATCCATGTTATAAAACTCTCTGTAAACAAAAAAAGATTGCATGCCTCCTCACTGCTCTTCGATGTATCAAATTCATTTTACACTGTACTCCACCACATGCTATTACTAAGACTCATCATCTCAAAACTGCTCTAAAATGGATTGCTTCTTACCTTACAAAGTGTGGTTTGCCTACTATCTCTCCTTTCAGCTCCTCCCACTTAACACTGTGGTGTCCCTCAGGGGTCCATCATACCCCATTATTCAACATCTACCTAACTCCCATACCAAACCTGAGTAAACTATTCAACCTCACCTGCTACACAATATGGAGATGACATGCAAATCAGCCCGGAAGACCTCAACTCAAAACTTGACTGTCTTCTTGCTATAAACACATGGATGATGAGTAACTACCTTAGGCTCTACACTGCAAAGGCAGAGATCATGGCTTGTGGACAGTACAAATACAAAAGAAAAAACTGCCTACCACCATATAGTCCAAGGAACTCAAGGCTGCTCCAGCAACATAAACAGAAGTCAGAAATCTAGGGGAACCAATGGATCCAGACCTATCCTTGATACCGCATGTCACACATCCCAAAGAGAGCCTTCTACAAAATGAAAACATTGTGTCACACTTTCTCTGATATTGAGTA
Source organism: Pleurodeles waltl (assembly GCF_031143425.1). Lineage (NCBI taxonomy): Eukaryota > Metazoa > Chordata > Amphibia > Caudata > Salamandridae > Pleurodeles > Pleurodeles waltl. The sequence goes on from NC_090449.1 coordinate 151,684,313, forward strand.
CCAAAAAAACTATGAGCTATCCTCACACTTGTAATCTTGAAGCTTGACCCTGCTAATGACCTATACCTTGGCACATCTACATTCATCATGCACGAAATTCAACTAATCCAAAGTGCCGCTTCTCTGCCTTCCTTCACCCAAGAGAATGCATGACTTCTGTCCCACAATCACTCCACTGGCTACCTACAGATTGAAAGGCAATGTTCAGAGCACTCTGCATTGTCCACAAACTCCTTCAAAGAAAAAGGCCCCTATACCTACAATTAAAATTCAAGCAATACAAACAAACCAGGACACTGCGCTCCAGCCCTGCACCACAGATCATCATACCACATTACCATAAGAAATCCATAGGAGGCACTGCTTTCTCAGTACAAGCCACCAAGCTCTGGAACTAACTACCAGACAAGTGATCAGGACCAAATACTTTTCAGACAACAAATGAAAGCATGACTATTTTCAAAATAACTATCATCCCATAACCCTTGGATAAAATCTGGAAAGATAAACTACAGTTCACAGCACACATATATAGAACAATCTAACCACCACACTACTGGCTATATCCAGGTAAGTTCAGAAGGACTGACGTGTGGATAGCTTGAGTATTAATTAGTAACGTCAACTCTTATATAACCCTTCTGGCCCCATGAACACTACTACAGTGAAACTCAGCGCTCTGCGGACAATTGTAGGTTAATCCTCTTACACGCACATATGACATATCTGCTACAGGTCTTGGCCACCTCAGTACTGTATCAACCAATAAAACAGTCATCACCAGCTGAACAGCCATGGACTAACTATAGAGATTTATCACATACTGCTGGTCAATCCAGGACTCTAAACTAGCCCACCACTGCAGGTTCCACCTAGCCACACAGTATGACTTCTTGTATATATTTCACAAAGACATTCTGATATGGGATGATAGTAACAACAGTCTTCCCAGGAGTTCTCCCACAACATTACTCTTTACAGGTACCTGCTCAGTACCACAAACCTTTAAAGTAAATATCAGGTTGGAGAACCCTGTGCAGAAACCAACTAATTAGACTATGATCAAAAGACATACCATCATAGGACCTGCAGAGCTGCTCAAAGATGCTGACTTGCTTAAAACAATAAACTGCTCGTCTGTCCCTCTCACCTCTTCATCTACCATACTGCTAAGCGGTACGTCCCATAACATGGTAACCACACCTCAGAGGTCATCACGCATGGCATAGAAACACTTCCCGCATAGAATCAAAAAAACAAAGAATACACCTTCCAATCACACACTGTTATCTTCTAAGCAAGTGGCTCCGTGCCCCACATAGGGTTAGTAAGTGCTATATAAATGCTGCAAAAAATGCAGTACAATAAACCATGTGGTCTCGTTAAAGGTCAGGGGGTGCGTGAGGTCACTTTAATGAATGCTGGCATCTTGGTGAATTAAAGTCCACGTCAAAGAGACACACGCAGAAAGCATAAGTTTGATTTTTCATTTCAACTACACAGAGTGGAAACAGCAACGGTTGTCCATTTGGCTTCAAATGAGTCTAACTGTGGCACAATTATAAAGCGGATATGTTCACCTTGCTTAATCTCGGACTTTTTAATTGAATTTTGCAATACCCACCGCTGACAACAATGCAAGACTCATAGGGGCATATTTATACTCTGTTTGCGCCAAATGTGCGTCAAAATTTTTGACGCACATTCGGCGCAAACCTTGCCCCATATTTAAACTTTGACGCCCGAGCCCGCAGACATTAAAATTCCTCCGTGTGAGTCATTTTTTGGATGCGGGAAACTGCCTTGCGTTAATGACATGCAAGGTAAGCGTTCCCGCCCCCAAAATGACTTTAAGGCCTGTGCGCCTTATTTATACTCCTGCGTCATTTTGACGCACAGGAGAGGGCGGGCCTTAAAAAACGGCACACAGCCTGATGTGCGCTGTTTTTTAACGCCTGGGTCAGGGCAGGCATTAAGGGATCTGTGGGCTCACTTCCATGGTCTCTGACCATGGAAGGAGTCCAGAGGTGCCCTTCCCTGCCCCCAGGGACACCCCCTGCCACCCTCGCCCACCCATGGAGGACACCCATGGATGGAGGGACCCATCCCAGGTAAGTACCGGTAAGTTTAGGTAAGTATACTTTTTTTTTTTTAAAGTGGCATAGGGGGGCTTATTTTGGGCCCCCCTACATGCCACTGTGCCCAATGGCCATGCCTAGGGGAAAGACAGGAGTCATTTCAATGGGGTTTGTGCGTCAAAAAATGGCACAAGTCCGGTTTGAGGCACGATTTTTTGCCTCAAACCTGACTTGCACCATTTTTTGACGCACAACCCCCATTTTCCACTACGCCGGCGCTGCCTGGTTTGAGTCTTTTTTTTTTTTACTCTGACCAGTCCACAGCGCCTGCTAACGTCATTCCTTAAATAAGGCGCCCGCATGGCGCGTAGGAATGGCGTTAGCCAGTGGTAACATTTTTACGCAAACCAGCGCCGGCGCTAGTTTGCGTCAAAAAGTATAAATATGGGCCATAGTGTCCTGATGCGATTGTTGTAAGCACGCAGAGTGCACTGGTAAAAAAGAAAATCGATGTAATTACTCTTGAACTGGAAATAAGTGTATTTTTTTCCGTAATGTTTTTTGCGAAAAAAACGTGTAGGCAGGAACTAAGTTCTGCTAAGTCACAATGCCACACAATTAGTCAAAATACATTTAAAATATTCAGAACCCAAGTGCCCCTTAAACGTAACAGAATGTACTTAACCAGAGGTACATTACAAATGCCTTTCTAGGGTATGGACAATATTCTCCACTGTGGTCAGACAAGTTGGCCCGACTGCAGTGGAGGATATTAAGGGTCCAATTTGCGTGCATTCATACAGAACCATTATGTTATGTACATTAACCTGGGGATTAAAAAGGACTAATGTGCTATGTCAAACTCACTCCAGGAGCTAAACTTATATGCTTTGAAAATGATGCAGTTCCCACTCAAAAACAAACGGTACAATCTGAAGGACTTTTGGGGCCCTGGGCAAAACATTTTTGGGGATAACTTTTAAATACATTACCTAGTTTCAGCTAATTAAAAGCTCTCATGATTCCAGACCATTTTAAATTATATGTTAAACTTTCAGAAATGGGGGATAACAAGGATAGCTGGCAAGCTTTCTGCTGGCTAGTATGCGATGGTTCGTGTGTTCAGTGTGCTCCTGTGTAACATTTCACGGCCATGTGTGTGACATTTTGAGTGACACTTTATTGCAAGAAAAACAAAACATTTTTGTCCCTGTGATACAATAAACTACAGAAATTACCCCTTCAATGTAATGATCTACATCAAAATCTTTCAGGTGGTTATTAACAGCATTACTCAACTTCCTTCTTCCAATAATAAGTTTCAGGAAGTTTACAAAAGGGGGAGGGAGGCAGATGAAATAACAGAATTGCGATGTTTAGAGATTAAATGTAGGCTTTGTATATTCTGCCATTTGAAAATTCTAAAATAATAATGCAATGTGGGGACAAAAATGTGAGAATGCGACGTACAGCAGACAAGGCCGGCGCAATCAATAAGTATGTTTTAATCTTGCTCTTTAATGATGTCTTTGAATTGAAGTGCAAGGGCGAAAAGTCAAATCTCGGTGCAGGGTAAAGTAGCTTACAGATTGCAAGTTCAGATAATGCAAAAAATGACACCCTTAGCCCCTGATTCAGAGAATTAGAGGTCAGTTGTGCCAGCTTTTAAAATCCGATACCACGGATGTATCATGTGTGATAAATATCACCTACATTACGTTTCTGTGGACTTATGTGTAGACTTTGGTGCTTAACACACTAACATCCGTAGTACGGTAAATATTGTACTCTTTTCTCCTGTTCAGTTTCAGCAGACGTGATCTTCCGAAATGTAACGGAGGGTGCGGTATTATCACGCCCGGTGATTACAAGGTGCAGTAAATATCACCCGATTCAGAACTCCCATCCCTGGACAAACTGATTTTTGCGCAGGGGCGGAATTCTATGGTCAGAATACCAACCAACGTGGAATCAGGACCCTAGTGATGTTTGCAGCGCCCTCCTGGCTGAGGTGAAATCAAAAAACACCAAGTTGAGCACCACAAGTCTTCAGTTTCTATGCTGACATACAGGGAACTAACATAAACATGAGCTTCAAAGGTCAGTCTGATACACTTATTTACCGGGATAAGCTGGGTACACTGTAGCCAGTCCATTTCTCGCCACTTTTTCTGTCTGCTTTCCCTCCTCTCATTCTCTCACCTCCACACTGTTCTTGCTGTTTCCACCTTCCACTCTACTTTCTAGCTTTGCTATCCCCTCGCTTTTCTCACGTTGCCCTGTCTGTCCAATTTTCACCCCTCTTGTTCTCTCCTCTCTATTCTCCTTTCACCTGTCTCGTCTCTGCCCACTTTACTTCTTGCTCTCCTCCTTTGTCTCAGTTTTCCCATTTTCCTCCTTTGCCTCCTTACTTTCACTTCCACGTGTTGCCCATCTTATTCCTTCTCTCCTCCACTCACTCTCCTCCCTCTATCTGCTTTTCCTTCTCTCCCTCTTTCTTTTCTTGTTCTGCCTCCCCCCTTGATTTACCTCCTCCTTCCTCTCCTCCTCCTTACTCTTTACTCTACATCTGCAGCACTGAAGTAGTTTGCTCTCTAAAATCCAGGACGGCTGAGTACATTGGCAACAATACAACAACACAACAAACTGCTGAGGTTTAGGATTAGTAACTAAAAACGAAACAAGCAAAAGTGTTTTAAAACATTTTTTTTAAAGCAGCTGGGCGTGAAGAGGAAGCAATGGAGGGAGGGAAGGAAACATGGAAACAATAGGCCCGAGCTCCAGGGGGCCCCCTCTGGCACTGTGCACGGACGGTGGGCACCTGGCTGAGTGCTCCTGACAGGGTCCAGAGTGTGGGAAGCCCCTTGGGGGGGGGGGGGGTCAAGTTTTGTTACGCCACTTCAAAACTGAGAAGCCCACAGGTGAGTGCAACAAGGACATGGCGAGTAGAAGCACACAGGGACAAGCAACAGAGAAGTACATGAGGCAGTCGAAAATACCAGTGGCGGCTCCTCCTCTATGACAGAGGAGAGTCACCCCCGTGCCACGAGCAGTAGCTGCAAAACCTTTAAAAGTGAAACAATGTTTATTATCATTTTATTTTTAAAAGGTGGGGCCATGGGGGATGACAGGGTCAGGGGGGGGGGGATGTTCACTTCCCTCAGTGCGCATGTGTGTTTGGCCACACACACACATGCGCACTGAGCTCTCTTCAACCCGGCACTGTGTTGCCTGGTTGGGGACAGCAGGCCCAGGCGTCCAGTCTGCCTGGAAGCGCAATGCCAGGGCACTCATGGCAATACTGAAGCTGCTCTCATGCTGCCAGCGGCATGAGAGCAGCATTAGGATTAGCCACAGGGCAGACTGGGAGCCTGTGTCTGCGAGCCTGCAGTCCAGCGGAGACCTGAAGGGTGGCGGTGCGGTGGGTGTAGGAAAGGGGCTCGGGGCAACCGCTACTGCAAATGTCCATAGCTCCCCCCATGGTACTCCATTACATGGTCCTGGAATTTTTTAATTTGGGGGGGATGAGACTGTGCCAGGGGACCAAGGTATGGCCCGGTTGCCCAGTATCATCCCCATTGGGTGCCAGAGGGGATCCCTTGCTTAGGGTTGGCTCTGGCATGGTTGGATTGGGGGACAGTTTTCATGCTGGCCTGCGCCCCCTCTATCTTGAGTGGGCAGGTGAGTCTTGCCATGTGAAGCGTAATTGGTTTTGGGGGGGGGAACACAGCCCCCAGTTTACGGAGGATGCCACAGGTGCCTGGTGGGTGGACAACCATGACTCCTTTTAAAGAACATAAACTATTTGAGATGCATATTGTAAATAAATATGGAAATTTAAGGATGAAAAGAAAGACTGTAAATATGATGATGTTTTTTATGTCGTGTTTATGTGGTTGTGAAGAAATATGGCCTGAGAATTGTTATATTCTCTATCGCAGGAAGGTTTCAGTCTGCTTTGTTTACTGTGAACATTAAGTATGCTCCTCCAAGCAGCGGATCATAGAGGGGAACCAGTGTGAACTATTTGGGCTATTTGTTTGGAGGTATGGATGCGGTCCCCCACCTGTGCTCTGTACCGCAGTAACCTCACCTATATTCGGCCGCAGGTGGAGGATCTTCATGGTCAATAGGTCAAGCAGGCTCTGATATCAGCAGGCTGCGAGTGCCTCCAGCAGTAAGGCAGGGAACTGAGGTGCTTCTTTTTCGTAACTTTGCACTTCAGTGTGGTGATGCGGACACTGGCACTGATGTGTTAAAGTAACCCCCGATGCGTGGCGTTTGACAGGGCGGCACAAAACGACCTGAAAACTGAAAGTGCTGAGTGTCCGTCAGACAAAAAGTGCCAAAAGAAAACTTTAATGAGCACCGACAAAGAATATGCACAAGGGTTGCTTTGACGATGTTTGGTGGGCGAGCTCATAATACTAAAAACATGCACACGCCGCTCAAAACTGCAGCTTTTTTGCTGTATAGCTGTAATAACATATACATGTCACTTCACAAGTGGCAATCTCTCAACAAAAGGCAAATGAAAGAGACACTGCTGCAATGTTTTCACCATTCCGTATTGTGATATGTCACACTCTTGGCCTGTGCAGTCGCTAATCTTCTCTTCCTATATGTACACTTGTCCAGCTAGCCAGGATCTCCGTCTCTGGTGAGGAGAAAAGAAAGAAGACACGAGGGCAGAGGGGTACAAAGGGCAGTGTAGCGAGAAAATTGGAGGAAGGGAGAATGGTGGGAGAGGGAGAGGTGTAGGTGAAGAAAGGAACGCGAGCCAGCCAAAAAGGAAGGAACACAGAGGCGGCGGCAGGGGAGGTTATAGGCCAGAGCGAGGCAAAGACAGGCAGAGGCAGGGACAACGAGAAGTAGAGCGGGGTGGGGTGCCGGGAAGGGTGAGGTCGAGAGGCAGGGGGGCAGAAAGGTGACAGAAAGAGAGAAGAGGCAACGACAGAGGAAAAGAGGTAGAAAAAGGATAGCAAGTAAGAAGCAAGGCCGTGAGAGAAGCAGAAAGAGAGAGTGGAGGTGGTTAGGTAAGGTGACAGACAAACTGAGAAACATTCAAAAGTTGAGCTGTGAGAGAGAAGAGGTAGTGAGAGATGTGAGGTAAAGAAATGGGAGCGAGAGAGGACAGTCTGCGAGGAGAAGTACTTGAAGAAGGGACAAAGGGAGGTGAGAAGGAAAGGTATATAGGCGGATATGCAAGATTAGAAAAGTGAGGAAACGATGTACTGATAATCCCAGAGTGGTAGAGGCGAGTTCACGAGAGAGACAAAGAAAAGGTGCGGGAAATAAAGTGCAAAGGGTGAGGCTGACAGAGGTGAGGTAGAGAGGGCAGAGACGGAGAGAGATAGGGATAGGTACATGGAAATGTAGGGGTTGGTACAGAGAGAGGGTTAAGGAGAGAGTGATGAGGTAGAAGACACAAGGCGAAGTAAGGAGAGAGCCATCTGCCATGAGGTAGAAAAAGAGATGAGGCGGATAAAGAGAGGTGGGTGGGCGTATTGAGAGGGGGCCTAGAAGCAGTTGGAGGCATAAATCAAGAAGTAAGGTAGTGAGAAGGGTGTGAATTAGTTATTTGTGAGGTGGAGAGACATGAGGTGCAACAATAGAAGTAGAAAGAAGTGTAGTACATAAGGTGATGTAGAAAGAGAGGGAGAAATAGAGAGAGATATAAATGGTAAACAGAAGAAGATAAGGTGAAAATATCCAACTAACTTTTACAGTAAAAGCGAGCATGGTTTTCCCAGTGGGGGGGTGTCAGGGACTTTCCTGCTCCAGGTCCAGGGCCTAGGACCTTTGCCTGTTATGGGTTATCTCATTTATTGATTGTTCACCACACATGTTTACTACATTTTGCATAACAACAATATCTGCAACACTGGTGTAGCAATGTTGTAATCTGCTTGTGCTTGCACTTGGTGACCCAGGCTGAAGATAAAGGAATGGAATTAAAAAGGAGGAAAAAAATCCTGCAGCCAAAACTGCTTTGATGGTTTGACCAACAGGTTTAACTACCTGGCTTGGCTCTCTTTATCAGTAAGCAAGTGACTAACCCTTTCTTGTTAAACCTCAACAGCGCCTATCTAGCTTCCCCTCAGGAGTGGGATGGTGGGTTATGGCAAGCCATCTGCCAATCTACTGCAACTGTACTGCAAGATGTCAACCAAACAAAGGAGTTCCACCTCACTCTCAACAGAACGATGGTGGAATGCCACTCTTTGTCAAGGATAGCCGTATATTAATACTGTCCAAGGTGCAGAACCATTTGCTTGGTAGTCGTATTGGGAAATTTGCAAAAAAATAGCAAAAGCATGGCAACACAACCCTTATAACTACAGCAATTTTCCCATTACTGATATATGAGGTGATCCCAGGAAGGCCACCGATTTCTTCAATGCATCAGGGACACTGCATTCACTGTGTTTAATACCAAAATCAGAATCAGTGACTTTCTTTTTTAATCAATCCTCTTGAATCAACTCAAATGGTTGATGTGGAGGAGCATATTAGCCAGAGATGCTTGGATTTGGTACACACAAGATCTTCTCAAAATGTCCTGGATGCTAGGCACAATACTAAATAATTTCAGTGCATCCTGCAACCAGTATTCCTTCATCAACTTTACACATATATAATAGTTCACACACACAAAATTATATTACACACTGTACTTTGATATAGTGATATCGAAAATAGACATTTATGGATGTTTCACGAGTGTCCCACATCCTCAATACCTTTTTGAAGTGTTGATGAAACAATTTTGAAATGTGTTCAACAGAGGGACAATACTATTTAACAGTTTGTGATGTACTGGCTGTCGCTAGAGCATCCATCCTGAAAGCTAATATCTGGGGCTTCACACATTTCTTGGTTTTCTGGCACCAATATCTTCGCTGTCCGCGTTTTCTTTTGTCAACCATACTGTCTCTGTCAGACCCAGCTGGCCATTTTCGTGCAGTTCAGCTCATTCCCAGGCACTTTTAAGATCATTAAAAAAGTATGGCTTTACTTCCATCATTATTTTTAGCTGGAACAGGAGAATAATCCCCATGTGTCTTAGCCTGCACACAACTCTAAGGAATGGCAACCACTAGCTTTGCACTTCTAATATGGAAACAGCATCACTATGCTGTTCTCCTACAGGAAAGCTCGACTGCCTTCACCTTTTGAAGCAATAAACCCCTGTCACAACAGTTCAAGATGCACACCAATTCTGATCTCGGATTGGTGCCAGGCACCAGTGGGTGTGCTGATACTCTATACACCTGTTCCATTGCGTACAGCCTGGGTAGACCCACAGGAGCCATTATTTTGTTCAGCCAAGTTCCACAAAGGTCATCATGTACACGCCATCAACTGTTTTCGGCAGCCCCACCACTCTAACATTATTTTTGCATCACCTGCCTTCTGCATCTTCCACCTTATATTTCAGGAAGCGTATTCACTTCATAACCTTTTGTATTTGTTGTTGAAATAATTCCTGTGGTTCAACTTATCTAAACAAGTGTGTCTTTAATATTATTTACTTATCTGCCAATTTACTCAAGTTGTTTCACAGCAGACATACATCCTCACCTCTGAATCAATATTTTTTCTCATGTCTTCCTCGTTTTCATGATGGCATTCAGGACCTACTCTAGTTTCACCAGCATAGCAGTCGAATCCTGCTACCACTGAACACTGAGCCCAGCCCCTCTCAACGTCTTTGAGGGAGCATCCAGCGATCTTGGTTTCTTTTCCATATACTGTCCCAACCCATTCAGGGCTTCTGTTTCCACATAGGGAGATGGAGCTCTTTGGATTCTTGCTCTAATTGTCCCTGCTCTGAGCATACACCATAGCAAAGTACCTATAAACCACAGAATTCAACAGGTGCACTAAATCAACGGAGTGTTTAATAGCAGGGCCAACACAATCTCCATCTGTAGCCCTGGACCACAGTTCCAAATGTCCTCCCTGATTAGGCATCGAAGCCTCCATTCCCTGGACCACCAAACGGCTTTACACTGCAGGATCAACTTTGGTATGTTTGTCGGTGTTCAACTTTGAGAGCTGCACTCCCGGTCCACAGCTGGTCAACTGCTTGCACTACACATCACTCCCTGATTCACTGTCTCACAGTGGAGCAATACCCAGGTCTGCTGAGGGCAGAAGCCCAAATGTCTGCCTCGTACTGCAAGTCCAGCTGGTATCTTCTGCCGGGCAGCAACAGCTCTTCCTACAGCAGGTTAAAGAGTTCCTCATTCCAACAGTCTGTCTTCTCCAGGCAATCCATCTCCAATCTCCAGCAAGCTCAAGGTTGCCTCAGTGACCAACTGCAACCTCTTATTCTGTTCTTTTGTCGTCAGGGGAGCACGTCAAGTGGTCAGGACCAGAGTCAGCTGTCCTGCTAATCTCAAAAGGTGTAGGGCCTCCAGAGGAAACAGCAGTGGAGGGCCCTAGAACCCAGACTGCAGACCACTGCATCTGTAACAGGTTATTCTAAATTTCAGTCATGGGCCCCCAACATGCTTGTATGGAGGCGTTTTAAGCTGGATTTAAAAGGATTGTATCAGCCTGATTAGAGCTCACTAAAATAATGTCCAAGTCGGCCATATTGTTGGATGCAAGATTCCATCCATGGTGACAAACCCATAGTTCTAGTCCAGCTTCAACATCGAGCAAATCCTGTGTGCTAAGTGTAGTGTAATAAAGTAACACGCAGTAGCAGGGAAATGAACACAGGGAATGAACACAGCTAGGTAAAAATCACGGTGCCTAACTAACTGTAAGGGAGTTTTCTTTAATATTTCTTACTTTAGTTGTTTCCGTCTCTGTCTCCATTTTCTTTACATCTTTCTTCTTCATGACTTTATTTCTTCCTTCTAGCTTTCTGTACTTTTTGTTTCTTTTCATGTTCCTCCTTTATTCTGTTTTCATTTTCAACTTCCCTTATTTTTTTTTTTACATTTTCCATCCTTGTTTGTCTCTTATTTCATCCTTATTGATATTATTCCTTATTTTTATTTTTCTATCTTTTTTCTGCTTCAGACATCGCAGATGTTCCCCTCTTTTTCATGCACTGTCTGGTCATTGTCAGTGTCGTTTCTAGTTTCCTTACGGACTTTACTTATTTCTCCTGCACTGGCTCTCTCTTGTGATGACAGTGTTTACCTTGTTTGTTTGTGTTTACCGAGTTTGTTTATGAGCTTCTACCTGAGATAAATGCAAAGAGGCTACTAGTAAATCATTTAAAAATAACAATCTGATGTTCCCTAACATTTTACAGGTGGCACCTTTGAAGGTGTGGGCCCTGGACACATGCCTGCTTTGCCAACGCCTTAAAAAAGGTTCTGAAAAGGAATATCTTTCAGGAACCCCCAGAATTTGCGGTTAAGTAAAAAAAGGCACAGTGTGGGCAAGTGATTAGGCTCGGAGCACGCAATTTTACCAAATAACAGCACTAAGATTTGGCAATGGGTTTTGAAGCCACAGTCTGCAATTCAGTAACAGCATATTCTCTTCTCCTATCTCCTCTGCCACAGCAATGTGCAATTCTTTATGTACACCTGTGTTCAAGAGCAAGTTTACCGCCCTTTATTCAATAAGCTGACTCGCACTATGCAGAGATCACACAATAAACCAGCCTTGACATTGCATGAGAAATCATTCTTGAAATATGTTGGGAAAACCAGGCATTTGCCTATTCAGGGATATTTCGAGGATTTCGGGGGCCTTGTTAGGAACATCTTTAAATTTACCTCCAATTTCAGCTCTTTCATTCCTCTTTGGCCAGGTCACTGACAGTGCACAGACACACTCCTCCAAATCCTAAATGTGTCTTCATCTAATTAATAGTCAGGGATAGAGGTGTATATTTTCGATATTGTAACAGAGCAGCAGCTCACTAATATTACTGCAAATAATCTCTGTGACAGCCTCCCATGTCTCGTATGGGAGGTCCTATTGTGATCTAAAAGAAAGTCTTTATGGATGTTGCATGAAACAAACACATTTCTCTGCAACATGTCTGTAATAGACTCTTCACACATTTCCACATTAAAAACCAATTAAAGGAAAGGGGTATATAAAACAATCTACTTAAAAATTATTAAAGGTTATCAGTGCAGGCCTCTCTGCAGAACGGCGCTGTCTTTATCCGGCACTCCCCGCCATCTCCGCCCCGCCGCCCCTCCTCCCCACCCCCCCAGGAAAGGTTGGGGCCCTGAGCCAGAACCCACTCTGCACATGCCTTAAAACATCCCTGCGCCTATTGTAAAGTTTGTTAAAAATAAATGAAAATGCATTTATCCTTCAGAGAACAGTATAAATTTATCAGCAAAAGGCATATGACAGCTTCAGGGCCAGTCACCACAGATGCAACTGGCAAGAGCAATCCAAGATAAACAAACATGGAACTCTATGACACAAACACATAGAATTCCACTGCATGGTGAACTTTCCCCTGCATAAAGTTACAACATAAAGTTACAACACACAACAGAATAACTGTCTCTGTCACGGTCGCTTTTACTTGGGCTTTATCTCACTGACCTCCCAAAATTACCCTTAAAGCTAATATCGCAAACATCATTTTGTTGTACCAGATTATTTATAATTAAGGAAGAAGATATTTAAACGTTGGTTGCATGGAATCTGAACCGGAAGAGTGCATTTGCTGAATATCTGAAATGGGGTCTGCAAAAGAAACTCAGTCATGAAAGTTATGGCACGGCTGCTTTATTAATGTTTCATCGCATATGGTCAGATTCCTTGGAACTAGCCTACATCCTCTGCCTCCTTTTCGGAGTGACCAACTGAAGCTTAACCTCCCTGTTGTAGGCGGCCTTTTGGTGCACAATGAAGCAGAGGCCAAGGGTGTACAAATGTGGGAGGACCGAAGACAACACATACAGACCTTGTGGGGGTCCGGGGTGGACACTTGCTTGAAACTCTTACTGCTGGGCTTGACATGCAAGGACTTTGGTAGCGACATGCGTGACCAAAGTTAGGACACCATTAAGAAACTGAAGCAAACATTTGTAAAACCCTCAGGCATCGTTCTGAATCTCGCATCTGGTGAAGCACAGCAAAAAATCAATGAACGTTACTGGTTCTAGCAGAGTTACATATGGCATCGCCACCACTTTCATTCTACTGACTGCAACCAATGTCACGCAGGTCCTCCTTGCACTGTAAAGTGTTACTAGTGAACTGGTTTCTGAGATAATGTTCATACTAGAAATCTCATAGAGGAAATATCTATTAAAAACAAAAGTTTTTCCTGTAACACATAGTTGCCTACTGTTTTAGATCTGCATATTGAATGAACTTTGCCCTGCCAGCGTCTGCATATATTTCAGGAGGGTCCAAGCTTGTGAATTAAGCTTTAGGTAGCAATACAGAAAATCTGACAGATTGTGAATAGATATTGTAGATATTTGTAATAAAACATTACTTTTGTGTGTGTGTGTGGCTTAGGCATGCAAGAGGGGGGTCAAACTGTAGGTGTGCTCCCGAACATTCCACAGTGATCCAGCCCTCCGTGCGTGGCGATCTTGCACAGGAATCCCTGCGGTGACTTGCTCGACATGAGGAGCGGACTGTGTGCTCGTTTCTGCCTGTGTTTTGCTGTGGCCGAGGTCCCTTTAGCCCTTCTTCCATAGCCTCCCAGCCTGTCCCGACTTGAACTGTTGCCACCCTCTTCTCCCCCTCAGGTGGGTGAGTGGTTGTCTTCTCCTCTGCAGCAATGGAGCCTTTCCTGCGTGCCCTCCTGGGCCCTGGTGGAGCCCTTTGGACCTTCTGATCCTAGCCTATCCTTTCGGCCTGCCAGCTATCGAAATTGGGAGCCCCCTCTGCATTTCATCCATAGAAACCTTAATGGGACCCTGCGGCTGTGCACAAGTTGGACCTTGCAGGGGAGGAGGGGAGGTGCACCACCTGTGTTGGAGACTTCAACTGCGGGCTGTGCCTTGGCGTTCATCCTGCTTGTAGGTTCCCGCCTTCAACCTCCTCCTCCTGTGGCCACCCATCGGGGCCTTTGGCTGCTTGTGCTGCCCCTAAACGTCTGGGCGCAAGTGGGCCGAGTGAGAACACCAAGCCCGGTCTCCTGAGTCTTTGCCTTCCGACTTTGCCCTGGGAGGGATGACCTATGTGCCATGGGGAAGGATAAGGGTGCCACGTTGCATGCACAAACCAAGATGGTCAGGTTTACTATGACCACAGACCACAGTGCGGAGTGACCAGGGGCCTCCTTTTCTTCCTCTGACCAGTGACCAGCGGATCCCACGGATCTTACTGCCATACTGCAGGCTATCCAGGCACCTCATGAGGCAGATGAGACCAGGATAGATGAGGTAATGATGTATCCCTTATCAGGCATAACCATTGGAACATGGCATATACGGTGACTGCAGCTGAGGAGAGAATCTCCACAGTGGTGGACGATGTGTCCTCACTCAAGACTGAAGTGGCTACTGTCCTTCACAACTACCCTGGAGAAATGCGGTGCAGATGCCGAGAATAGATTGCAGTGCAACAACCTCCACTTGCTGGGGTTCTTGGAGGATTTGGAAACCTCTGACCCTGTGTACTTCCTTCGTGACTGGCTACAATCCTGGCTGCCCAAAGAAGCCATTTTCACAGTGGTTCATGATCGAGAGGGCCCACTGGTCACTGGTCCAGCATCCACCTCCGTGAGTGCCTCCGTGCCCGTTGATCGCTTGAATGATGAATTACAGGGACTGAGATTCCATCCTATGCGAGGCCCGGAGGGTAGGGACCCTGCATGCAAGGCCTAGCAGATCATGATTTTCCCGGATTACACTTGTGAGATTCTGTGCAACGTCAATCTTTTGACAAGGTGAAACAGAAACTGCAAGTCATTAACCTCAAAAACATGCTTAATTTTCCAACAAGGCTTAAGGTTCTGTGTGAGAGTCGTTCCCATTTCGTCCATAACCCGAAGGAGGTGTGGGAGTGGTGACTGAGTGGCCACACTTAGACCACCCTTGGGTGGACCCAGGTGCCACTCACAAGATCAAGACACCCATGAGTCCTGGGCCCTGAGGACTGGGAGGCAGCAGTGCATTGGCTCCAGTTGTTCAATACCTTTCATTATCGACAGTGGTGGGTCGAGAAGTATTATGCCTGAACAGAAATATAATGAACTATTTCTATTACCGCGACTGATGCTATCATAAACTAAAGTATACCCATGGGCAGCACTGACACCTTTGAAAAGTCAAGGTTGATTCGTACGGCGTCAAGTGCCTGTTTACTCAGCTTCAGCATAGGCAACATGAATGCTCATCACAGAACAGTAAGTCAGTTCTCTTGTTTGTTTCATGAGTTAGGAAAACTTAAGACTATGAAAGTACAATTGCATATTAATGAGAATGTCTTTCCTATTGAACAAAGACACAGAAGAATTGCATTTCATTTACAAGAAGTTGTTGACAAGGAACTCACTTAAACATAATATCATTGAGCGTTCTACTGGTCCAACGCCATGGGTTTCTCCTGTAGTGGTAGTACCCAAAACGGACAGTAAAGGAGCCATATGCATCTGTGTGGATATGGGCTGGATATGTGTCAAGTGAACAAGGCAATTAAAAGAGAACCACATCCAGGTCCGTACATTGCTGACATGATAACACAACTGAATGGTGTGAACGTCTTCTCTTGCCTTGTTATAAATAAAGGATATCAGCAGCTGGAACGCAAGGAGAACTGGAAGTACATTACAACCTTTTCTACACATATTGGTCTATTTCAATCTAAAAGACTAAGGGACAGATGTACAAAACCTTATATCTGTCGCAAACGGTCCAACTTGCAGAAATTGGCTGTTTGGGACCGCTAAAAAGCATTGTTGTATGTACAAAGGCCCTACTTGTGATTCAGTAACCGATTGCCGAATTGCAAATAGGGTTTGTAACACGGTATTAGGAAGTGGCATGCTTTAGGGCGTCCCTTCCTGATACCAAATCATAATGGCACGTGTGAATGTTTTGCAGCACGGTATGCTACACAATCAATCTATATGTTAAACAAGTGCAGGGTCGGACTGGCACAGAGGGCAAGTAAGCAGTCCCTGGTGGGCTGTTCTGACAGCATTCTGTATGTGAGTTTAATGGAGCTGACCTGAAGGGATAAAGTGAGATGATGATCTGTCTGACAGAAAAGATGCAATCTGTTTCAGTTCACCCCGTTGGTTTTCAAGTCTCTGTAGAAGATTGGGATGATGAATAGTATCAAAGGCAAGTAGTAACCGAGCTAGTACTCCAAAGCAGATATTTGTCTTAAAGCAGATCTTTCTATCTTTTTTTTTACTAAAACAGTCTGTTATTGGCCAGAAGTAAAAAGGCTCTCTTGTTTCAAGATATTAGTCGTATGGAGGGTTTATGTAAGACATTTAGAATTTCTTTGGTAAGATACTTGTATTTAGGGAGGTGTTGGCAGTTCTGGATGAATAGGCTTCAGAGCCATTTAAGAGGATATTGGTCTGCTGATGATTCTGCTGGCCTACAAGTGTTTGCAGCATTGAAGAGGTCTTCTTTGGTCAGAGGTTGAAGGGAATTAATTGTAGTTGTTTTTGGGTTTGTTATCTCGTGAATTGAGATGTGCAGCTAGAATTGTGGTTGAGCAGTGGGAAGGCAAGGAGGGAGACTGACACTGGTGGGCAGGAAGTAACTCAGGTATTACCTGCAATCAGCAAGAGTCAGTGATGAGGAGATCTTTTGCTGTGTTTCCAAGCAAACAAGATGCCCTAGGGTACCACTATTTTAGGTATTGCGGAGGAATGACCCTTTTTATTCTGATCCCTTCTAGAGGCGTTGTAGTTTGTGACGTTTATGCCCTCTCCTCAGGTCTCGACTCATGCTAATCTAGTACATAGAAGCCTATGCTATCCCTTGACAAGACTGAGGTCCTAGATCTGCCATGTGACCTGGAGGGGCACTCCGGGCATGCCTTCATTTTCCTGACAGTGGACTAATCATTTGTCATACGTGCAGGGTCTGACTGGGACAGAAAATAAACTTGGGTATCAAAATAAAAGTGGCCCCCACTATCAAATTCGATAGCTAAGAAAGTGGCCCATATTTGCAAATTGGGGCAGTTTTGAACTTGTACGCACAGACTGTATAACTATTTTTAAAGATATGGAAGACTTCATGGATTTGAGTTTGGAGCAATCAATGTTTGTTTTGATATAAGGGAAATCAACAGTAAAAACAACTGACCCAGTAGGCCACAAACCAGGCCAACATACATCAACCAGCCCACAAAGTGACCTGTCAGAACAGCCCACAATCCACTGCCTGATTGCTTTGTGATCAGTCCAGACCCTGCACACGTTTAGCATGTAGATCGATTGTGCAGCAAACCGTGTTTTGTGAATCCATAGTCAAGGCAAGAACATTTTATTGTGTCACTGGATTGGAGGCCCCAATTGTCTGAAGTTCTGCTTCAATGCGCTAATCCTAATCTTTGTGCTAACAATCCAAACATGTTGTGCACACAGCTTGTGTGGTACATCCAATATGTGCTTGAGTGTGCCAGTGTAATGGAGACCTGTGGGTTCCATTTTGAAAACACCTAACTTGCTTCAGTGCACACAATGGAGGTGAGATTGTTTTCCTAGATGTGTTAGGCTCACATTCCTGAAGCTGGAGGGAGGAGACCTATACAATAAATTGTGGGCAAAGAACACTCGACCCCTTCAGAAATTCACAGAGGCCCTTTTGCTGGGAGGAGCTGCTGATTAGTCTTTCACTGCCATGTGGTTGTGTTGAAGTTTGGGACTAAAGTCTCTTGTTCAGTGTGGAAAGGATCTTTTTAGGTGAGCCAGTCTTTCGTATTTCCAGTGATTACTGTACAGTGTGGTTGTTGATAAGCTAGGCACTGAAAGCTCATTCCTATTTGTGGTGGTACTCCAAGCTGGAGACTACGCTGCTATGAGGAGCCTCACTTTGCTCTGCGGTATACTGTGATGACTGCTGTGCATTTAGAGTTGAGTTCTGGCTGGCAGCCAGCTTCTCAGAGGGGTTATTCCCTGGAGTTTTGCTTAACTGGAAGAGCTATATCTCCGAACTTAGTGCCTGGAAGCCAGCCTGCCTACTGAGAGAGGGAAAGATCCAGCTACAACGTAGAGCTGATGGTCTACCAAGGGGAATAGAGACTGCACAGAGAGATTGGTGAGCCTGAAATTATGGACATAATCTCTCCAGAAGCGAAGTGCCAAGTGGGATTTGCAGATTGGCGGCTAACCTTGCCACTGTGAAATAAGAACTATTGGGGCTGAAGCCATTGAAGCCAAGGCCTGTTCCTGTGGCCCTTACCACTGCTGCTATCATGCCACTGTGTCCCTGTCTACATGACTGCCCATCTGCTGGTCAACACCACGTGACCAGAAGATGCCTGTTGTCAGCCCCCACCATTGATAGTACCTGCACTCATTAAAAGACTCCCGGGCTACCACTCTGGCTACCAATCATTTGGAAGCTCCACATTACCTTGGTGGATGCTTGTGACTACTTTCCATCACTACCACTGAGACCCACGTGCTGAATAGGATGTTCGTTGTCCATTTTGCACAGCCATGATATGATGGAATCCTGGACATCAGAGGCAAACAACCGCAGCACCAAGGATGAGACATAATAGCCCATGCTTGATGCATGGTCCCCTGAACATGGACTGACAGGTCCTCTAATAGAAAGGGTATGCATTTAAATTGATCAACTTTGCACTATGTGCCTCCTAACTCTATATAGACACTGCAATTCACTTAATACTAAATTTTCTGTGAGAGTCCAGGGCACAATGGGTGCAGATAGGAATGGTGCAAGATTCTCGGCATTAAATGCATTAAGGCACAGGAGTGAAAACAGGGTAAGGTTGAATAAAACTAATAGCATTATTAAAACCAGTTCACTAATTCTGGATAATCAGCAGTATTCCACAATACACGCCATAACTGCATGCATTATTCTTGAAGAGTTAATGTACTTGTATAGTGGTTTGAATACATTCATGGATGTGTTTTGGTAGTTCTGAAACTTACCTTTTAGATCAGTCTTGACAGTGCAGCTGTTACCAGAACTTGTATGATCAAAGGAAAAATACCTTTGAGGGTGGAACTGAGAGAGGACGTTGGCTCTGCCCATGTTACATACCTTGAGCAAAGCACTTGGGGGCAGAAGTTATGTGTTGTTGCCAAGAAACAGTGCCTGGCGTACTTCTATTGATTCCTGAGGGGTGTTCCTTTACCTTACATGATTGCCCATTAATATGTAATGACAGGGCAGTGTACAAGATGATGACCCCTCAAATATGATTTGATAGTATTAGCTATGAGCATTGCTTTGTGAGCCCGTAGCAGTCTGACTGGTAGAAGTAATGGTGATTAGAGTCTGCCGATAAGGGTTTGTTTCTCATCCAAAATGGGGGCTGCATACAGCATGATGACACAGTGGTGTCTGAGCCTATTTGTGTTTTCTTTCCCATTTGTGTCTGTGACATGCATACAACACACCCACCCCCCAAGGATGTGCTGTATGCTGAAGTCATAGCCTCTGATCGAGTGTACCAAAATGCCTCTGACCAGTGGCCCACCCACCACTACAGTCTCAGTTCCCTCTTCCCAACTACACTAGCTCCTCCATACCCAGCTCCCTTGTCCCGCACTAGTCCAAACAGCCTCAATTTAATGCCCCGCCACTAGGGGTCCTTGCAGTGCACTACCACTAGACAGGTCAATTGGGGCACAGATGCTGGTCTAAATTGTGGCTTCTAAAGCAGTAATCGAGGTCTGGCTACCGTAAACCCACCGCCTCTGTCATTCATAGCAGCCAGGTAGTAGGACCAACAATCAGACCTGCAGCCTGTGCCCACACACATCCTTAGCCTGCAATCCCCACTCAATTCTCGCTTCACCCCATGACCTCAGATTCAGTGCTTCACCTTTAGCCTGTTGTGCTTGTTCCCCTTCCAGCACCTTTCGCCTGCATTCCCCTCATGTACCACACAACTCCTTATCGGTTTATTCTCACAGACCAAGAGTGATGTGACCTCCACACCAGCCCACTCAGCCTCTGCCAATGACCCTTCCTGCTCCATCCTACAGCCTTCGTATACTCTTGCCTCTTGCCCCAGCCCTGTGGCTGTGGATGGAACTGAATAGGCATCTAGTACTACGGGAAGAACAGATATGTTTGAGTCCATTTGTAGACATGTGCAGGTTTATGATTGTTGGGTGATTTAAGGTGTGAGAGATGTGCCCATGTAAGTGCTGAGTGGTTTGAATGTATAGTTAGCGTTGTGAGTGTTGAGTGAAAGATACACTGTATGAGTGTGTGAGTAATGGGTGAGATGCAGGCCCTTGTGAGTGCAGGATGATGTATCTCGAGAATCTTTAAGGAACTCACCATGTCATTGATGGTTGAGAAGTAGGGGGTTTCAAGAGTTATTTAAACTAGTATTATCATGACGCCAATCAGGGACATAGGGTGGAGTAAATAAATTATCAGCTGATTGTGCAATGAAATGTCAGCTTTGTGGACAAATGCCCTTTTCCAGAGGTGTGTGAGCCACTGAAGACAAGAGCCAAATCCAGAACTCTTACTTAGGAAGATATATTCTTGGAACCTCAAGCTAAGACTTCATGTGGCTTCTGTCACCCATGGCCCCCTTTGACAATAACCAAGTCCTCTGCCGCTTCATCTAGCGGCTAAATTGTGCAACATGAAACCAGGATCCTGGAATCAAACAGTATATCTGCTTGACTAAATTATGCGACCCTACGCAATTACTGTATTTCATTGTGCCTCCCTTTTGTTTGTCCTTTGTCCTCTCATTTGAGTTTACCTTTAAAAAGCCTCAGTTTAGGATGTGTGCTCTACCTCACTTGTATATTTTTGATAGATGTTAAGGTTGCTGCATATGTTATTAAAACTCTTGCAGGACTCACATGATAATTTACTAGTATCTTGTTTCATTAATAGCGTCATCAATGGTTGCATTGATATATCTAGGTTTGTGTATAGAAACTAAGGGGTAGATTTGCTAAAAACCCATGCAACACAGCGCAGCAACCAAAATTGCTGCACTGCAGTGCTGGAGAGGAGAAAACAGGACAGCGTCATGTCTATTACGTTAGCGCTAACGGACGAGGGGTGTGGCCAAGATGGAGGGCAGGACGGTCACCTAATTATGAGCTCCGACCCACCATAAAAAATTATACACCATCAATATGTTTGCTAATCGCAGATGAGGGGTGCAGTGCCTGCAACCCATCAAAGGAATGAGCAGGGGTGAAAGTGTGGCCCCAATAGATTCCACAGGTGGCCCTAGGCAGTGAGAGGGGTCTGAGGGCTGTGCTTTCATGTGGGCCGCAGATGTGATTGATTGGGAGAGCAGTACTTGGTGCACGGACCTCGGGGCAACAGAGCCAACCAGACCAACAGAGACATGAAGCACTGTGCCCGCCTGCACTGGAAGCGGGTGAGAAGGACTGAGCAGACTCTGAAGAGGGGCAGGGTCACGGTCGGCTGGGGCAGGCAGAGGTGGAAACATCCACTCCGCTTTTAGCAGTGGAGTGGTGGGGGCCCTGGAATGCAATACTGACTGCCTCGCAGGGAGCAGTAAGACATGCTTGAAGCTGGTGGTTCGCCTCCCTCTCCTTTCCCCCCTCCCTCTGTTTATGGAGTGAGTGAGGACCAGAGTCTATGGGGCAAAGAGCATTGGGCGGTGCATGGGACCGGCCTGTGTGGGGGACCGCTGGTCGGAGGATGCCTGCACCCCCTCCAAGCATGACATGAGATACAGTTTAATCTATCCCCTGGGCGCCCCTCTCCCATGCCGGAGCAGCGAGAGAAGTGTTTGCATGCTGGGCCCCCAGGGGGACTGTGCTTGGACTCAATTAACTTATCTCATTGCCTGCTTTACAGTTTGGAACCCCTCAATTTTGCATGTACTGACCCAGCCCTGGGGCGACAGAGCTTCCTCATGTGAATATTTTGTGGAGTACAAATCCCTTCGGCCTTCCTGAATGAAGGGCACTTGTTAGTTCTGAACTTACAGTTTCAGTCCCTGAACCAAACCTCTCAGCCTCATCTATTCCTTGGGGATCCCCCTTGTGCAGCTCACCTCCATGAGAGTGCTGAGGGGAGAGAGTAAATACTTAAATCAACGCAGGATTTATTAGCAAACAAAATACCTGCACAAGGTGCTTGAGGCCCACTCAGGTATTCCCCACTGTTTCAGTTCCTGGGGGATACTTGACATCATGCTTCATGTCATGATGGCTAAAGTGCAAAAAGGTAAAGGTGGAGACGGTTCACATACACACAGCACTACGGAACCAGCACACAACACAGTAGAGCTCCTCTTGCAAGACCATACTAATAAATTTTCACAACTCTTGGCAGCAGTCAGTAACCCTAAGTCCACCCTGGAATAAAAGTTGGATTCCCTGATGACTGACGGTGGGTTCTTGGGGTAAAATCACAAGAAGCTAAAAGATAGAGTGCAGGATACAGAAAAGGAACTGGCCATGGGTTGCCCTGCCGTAACTGATCACCAATTGCACATTGAGGTACTGCAGAAAGAAGTGGCGCTCTTGAGGGCCAAGGCTGATAATTCCGAGCGCCGCATATGGCAGAATAACATCAGGGTAGTGGGCCTTCCTGAAGGTGCAGATGGACCGAGCATGTTCTTGTATTTGGAGATGTGGCTGACTGGGGAGGTGCTAGGAGGAAAGGTTTCAAGGTTCTTTTCGGTCAAAAGAGTGCACAGGGTGCCTGGTCAACCCCCGGCACCGGGAGCACCATTACGACCGGTGGTCGCATGACTCCTCAATTTTAGAGGCGGGGACAATATCCTGCAACTGGCTTGTGCCAAAGGTCCTTGGATTGTGGACAATAGTACTGTTACCATATTCCTGGATTACACCATGGATGTTCGCAGATTATGAGACGCCTTTCACGATATGAAAAAATTTGTGCGTATTTTAGGTATCAAATATGCTCTGATGTTCCCAGCAAAATTGCGAGCCATTTCTGGCACTGAGACGTTCTTTGCAACGCCCAAAGAAGTGTGGTCCTGGCTGGAAACTAGAGATGACCACCATTGCACACCTTCCTCTGAAAGTGAAAAGACTGACAGACTCAGAAACACTGGCAATGCTCTATGAGGAACAACAGGAGCATATGTGGCAAATCTACCAAGGCACAACAGCAATGGGCAGGGCGGAGGTACTAGCAGTGGTGGAACAATCCTCCCTATCCAGTCAAGAGGGCTCTGACTCTAATGACGAAGATGGTACCCCTCAAGACAATGCACTGGTAGTAGAGATTCCAGGGGAGCTTCAGAGTGTCCCGCATGATCACTCCCAAGACTGTGGACTTCTTTCAGTCTGCTTGAGCATCATGTGTCTTTTTTTTCGCTCTTCTGTCTGTCTGGTCTGGGGCATGTGGGATTGGGAGGGGTGAAGGGTAGGGACACCTGAAGGATACTTGAAGTTTAATGCCAATATTATACTGTGAGGGTGTTTTCCCTACTGTTATGTCGGTGGGGATCTGGAATATGTGATTTTGTGATGACTGACTTAGATTGCCCTTCTAATCTAATAGATTTTGTAGTGGTTGCTGGACTACTGAAGGCCCTAGGTGGCTGTGACTGATTGAGGGTCTGGCAAGAGTGTGGGTTTATTCAGGATTGTTAACAATATTTTATAATCTGGTTTGTTGCTTATTGTACTGCTCAGCCTCCATGCTGCCACGCCTGATCCCTGACTTAAGTTAAGTGTCACAGGCAGCTCACCTCATACGTTTGCTATGGCTTCCAGGGATTACACTATGTTGACTTGGAACATGCGGGGTTTGGGCAAATATAGCAAATGACATAGGATCTGCTCAAACCTACAGAGACGTAGTATTCAGTCTGCATGTTTCCAGGAGACCCATGTAACCAAGGGGGAACTCAGTAGGCTCCATAAACACTGGTGTGGCATGGCGCTGGGTACCTCCTACTTGGGTACGCCAGAGGGGTTTATTTTGGGTGGTCCCTGGGGTACCATTTGTTCTGGAACACAACTTAATAGACCCAGAAGGCTGCCATTTCATTGCAGAGGGTACACTGGATGACAAGCCCATCACATTTGTGGTATTGTACGCCCCAAATGTGGTGCAACCCCTATTCTTCAGCTCCCTTAGGCCAGCCCTCCTGAGGTCTCCAATATCAGCCTCGTTCTGGTGTGGAGACTTTAACTGGGTTCCGGAGCGGGCACTCGATAGGTCCACTCCCCGGTTCAAGGAGTACAATCTCATACTAACACCAGGCAGTTACATCAGTGCGCCCATAACATGGAGGTAGCTGACATATGGCAAAACCTATTTCCACTACACCATGAGTATTCGTATTACTCCCCCATTCACATACTCTACTCAAGAATTGACCTGATTTATGGAGCGGGCACTGAAAGCCAGCTGTACGAGGGCGGAGTATTTGGCTAGAACACTATCTGATCAGTGCCCATTATTGGTGACTTTTAAATGTGGGACACCTCACCTCATCCGGTGATACCTTCTTGGCAGCTTCAGCCGCGGGGCAATGGCAGATGACCCATTTCAAACTCATGTGGGCGACTAGATTAATAGGTATTTTACAGAGAATGAAGGTACTGCCATAAACAAAGGAAATGAATGGGATGCCTTTAGTGATGGTGCGGGGGGAGTGTATGTCTACACAGTTTAGTATTAGGTGGGGACTTCAAAGGGAGATCAAGTATATACAGGGGTGACTGCGGGCTGCTGAACGGGCCTGGGTCCAGGAACCGGGTGGGCTCTGCAAATTGGAGGACATTAGATCCGAGCTTAGGGAAACCTTCCAACGCTTAACTGACTTTGATTACAAAGGATACACCAAGTGTCAACATGATCGGGGGGTGAAGCTAATAGCTTATTGGCCTGACTGCGGAATTCTGATCATTCCTATAATGTTATAGGTGCTTAACGCACACTCATGGGGAGTGTGGTGAATTCCCAACTGGCCATTAATAAGAAGTTGAAATAACTACAAATCGCTTTACCAAGCACAACTTGCTGTACCCCCTGATGAGGTTACTGCATCGCTGTGCACCCTTGACACTAGGGGTGGGTGGAGCTTGTGGAGTCCCACCACCCAGAATTCCGCAAAGTGGTTAAAAAACTCCACAAGCCCTGCGGAATTCTGCCAGTGGGCGGAATTGCTCGGCGCGTCCGTTCGCACTGCGTCTTTCACGTTCGGGAGTGTGAACAGCAACATGTCATTTGCATGGGCGCAGTCTTTTTGTTGTCTCTGTCTCTGTGCATGGTGCTGGACCTAACTTTTAATCCCCTCTTACTCTTTTCAATCACACCCTTTTCTAAATTATCCAGCCCTCATTTTCCTTTATTTCATCAGTGTGTCTCTTTGTGTTTGTGTATTTTAAATTTCTGGCACTTTTTTGGTGTGTTTTTGTAACTTTTTGAATATTTTTTTTGCTTTATCTTTATTTTATATGTTTCTTTCTTACTTGCTTCCATTTCTTCCCCTTTCTTTTTCCCACACAGCTCCATGGCAGAAGGCGGCAGAGGGAGTGGCGGCGTCAATGCGGCTGCTAGTCCCTTACCTTGTGGGCATTGGTGCCGCCAAGGGAAGCAGCTCCACCCCATTTTTACTGTGGCAGAGGTGATTGCACTTGTCTTTTTTGAGCACCATCACCTCCCCTCCATTCTGGCAGCAAGCAACAGGTCCAGTGCACCGAGCAGCAGTTGATGCACCATTGGGTGGACATAGTCAACCTTGAACAGGACTTGCTCGACCTGCTGGGCATCGAGGTTTTGAGGCTCGGTGAGTAATAGTTATTGATTTGTTGTGTGGAACTCTCCCTCACTGTCAGCCACCACATACATCATCCTCACTCACAATCACTCAATATATCACCACTCATTTGTGCAATAGTAAGTAGTTACCTCTTCCAATCCAAGCATGGTGGTTGAACAAAATATTATCTCCTCCATTGGTAGCAAGTAGCATAACATTATAATTTGGCACTGGCACCTGCAGTCTTTTAATCAATGATATTCCGGGGCAGCTCTGCTAGGTGATGTAAAAAGAAAAAAATGAATAGGCAATGGCATGTGAGGGAGGCAGGTATTGTCTCCAATGTCCTGAAAGGAATGTGGTTGCTTCTTCACTGCACACAGGTCCAACTCCAATCCGACCATATAATATGTGACTGAAAAATGGTGGGCAGCATAAATCCAACACAACCATAATGTTAGCAGTTTTTTTTTTTCAAAGAAAGAATGAAAGAAGTTCAACAAGAAATAATTTAAAAGTTCTATCGTGTCACTGCCATACTCAGTCATGGAAGTCCTCAAACTCAGTTGGTTCACCCAGAAGTTGGTCAGCAAACACCCTTGATTCTGACCAGTCCTCCTCTTCCTCCTCCTGTGGTGTTTCGAGAACTGTGTAATCTGGTGGTATAAAATGCAGGTTCATTTTGATCATGAATAATCCCTCCATGTTTTGAGGCGAGAGACTTGTCCCTCTCACTGTAACAACAGCACCATCTGTACTGAACACACATTCAGCAGACACAATGGCTACAGGTCAAGCCAGAAACTTTATTGCCAGCATACTGAGCTCTAGCCATTGGTGCATCTTCCCATACCAATACACCAAAGGATTTTGATCCACATACACCTCTTTTGGCTCATCCAGATACTCCTGGAACATCCTCTGAAGTGTAATTGGTGCTGCCACTTGCTTGACCTCTTTTGCCTTTGCCTTGGTACTGGATTCAAGACCTGCCATTTGAAACCAAGCCAATGCAGAGGTTGGGTCCGATTGTTTTGATGCTGTTGTTGCAGGTATTCTTGTTGCTGGTGTTGGCTGCTGTGAGACAAGACAGCACTCTCTAGAAGTTGAAGGCGGCACCCATGAACTGCAGAGTGGGACTCTAGGTTTCAGCCGTTCTTCTTCCAGCTCTCCAGCTTGCTCAACAATCCACCTCTTGTATGTAGAAACATCCCCTTCAGAAAAAGGATGAAACAGGAAAGATTTTTTTTGGAAGAGTGGATCAAGTAGGGTGGCACAGATATACTCTTTGGACTTGCTAATGTCATTTTGCAGCCATGCATTACAAGTCAAGCAATAGCTTAGGCTCTCAACCAAGGCATGCTCTTCTGAGTTTTCATTCACACCTCCGAGTGCAAACCTTTCAGGTACCTTCTTTAGCTGGTCCTGTAGCAGATGCAACAACAGGATAGCTTGGCCCACTGTAGAGTCCTCCTTGCTAACTTCCCATGTGAAAACCTCAAAAGGGAGCAGCATCTGTGTCAGACATTTGAGTAGGGCCCATTTGTCCTCATCCATCGTCATAGCTTTCCCAAATGCACTCCTTCCTCTTAGATTGACAGTCACTGATCTGTCTGTAATGCTCAGACGTTGCAACATATAATAGGTTGAGTTTGAAAGTGTTGCCACCTACTGTATCAGGGCTTTAACTGGTACTCTGTTACCACAGTGAATAATCCACAACTGTTTTCAGGCTTTAAAAGAATGGCTGAAATGAGTGCAAATTCATCTTCAGGTGGTCAGTATGTTGCAGACTATGGCCCTCATTCTGACCTTGGCGGGCGGCGGAGGCCGCCCGCCAAAGTCCCGCCGTCAGGTTACCGTTCCGCGGTCGAAAGACCGCGGCGGTAATTCTGACATTCCCGCTGGGCTGGCGGGCGGCCGCCTTCAGGCCGCCCGCCAGCCCAGCGGGAAAGAGGCTTCCACGATGAAGCCGGCTCGGAATCGAGCCGGCGGAGTGAAAGCTGTGCGACGGGTGCAGTTGCACCCGTCGCGTATTTCACTGTCTGCGCAGCAGACAGTGAAATACATTTAGGGGCCCTCTTACGGGGGCCCCTGCAGTACCCATGCCAGTGGCATGGGCACTGCAGGGGCCCCCAGGGGCCCCGCGACCCCCCCCTACCGCCATCCGGTTCCCGGCGGGCGGACCGCCGGGAACTGGATGGCGGTAGGGGGGGTCGGAATCCCCTCGGCGGCGCAGCTAGCTGCGCCGCCTTGGAGGATTCCAATGGGCGGCGGTACACTGGCGGGTGACCGCCAGTGTTGCCGGTCCGACCGCGGCTTTACCGCCACGGTCGGAATGCCCATTGGAGCACCGCCGGCCTGTCAGCGGTGCTCCCGCGGTCCTCCAACCCGGCGGTCATGGACCGCCAGGGTTGGAATGACCACCTATGTCTTTTTTTATGAGAAAGTCTTGTACAACCAGGTTGATGCAGGGCACCAAACACAGGACCCTGAAATAGCCACCATTAGCCATGGCCTTGGCTATGTTGTGGCCATTGTCCGTGGCAATAAATAAGAGACCTCAGGGTCACAGCCATTCAGAGACCTTGCTACTAAATTTGTGCAAGAGGTTTGCAGCTGTGTGTGTGATTTCTCCATGGCAAACATGGCTACTGTTGCATGCCTTCAAACGCTCTTAAAACTTTCTTCAGGGCCAGGACCTGTAGAATGCTTTTGCATTACACCCACAAAAGAGATCCGGTGTGCAGTGATGCAGATGTACTCAGTCGCCTGACAACTGGTCCACATGTCTGTAGTCAGGTGGATAGTGTGGACAACACATTGCTGCAAAGCTTGCCCAACCAATTGCAGCTCATCGTGATGCAGCGCTGGAAAAGCAACTCTGGCAAAATAGATCCAACTTGGAACATTCCATTTCGGGCAGATGGCTGCCACAAACTAAAAGAATCCCACTCCTTCCATAAAAAAAAGGGAGGCGGTCCAGCGCTAACATTTTTGTCAGCTTCTCATTGTACAAACGTGCCATTGGGTGGTTGCAGTCAAAGGACCCATCATGCCTAAACATGCCTGTAATTGTAG
Source organism: Pleurodeles waltl (assembly GCF_031143425.1). Taxonomy (NCBI): domain Eukaryota; kingdom Metazoa; phylum Chordata; class Amphibia; order Caudata; family Salamandridae; genus Pleurodeles; species Pleurodeles waltl. The sequence goes on from NC_090449.1 coordinate 151,713,307, forward strand.
CCTGAATTTTCTTCTATTGTGGGGCCACTCGCGCAGGTGACGTTTGAGATGTAGGTGGCGGTAGACTCAATGTGTGTCATGGAGCAGTCACCGTATGACGTGGTGTCTCCATCTGACTTTTCCTCTGCCATTATGATGTCACTGAGGTGGGTGATTCTGACGCATTGCTGGGGGCAAGGCTCTTTGCGTGAGGATATCACCCTCTTCTTCATCACCTTCCACCATGATTTGACCAGCTGTAGCAGATGTTTTCTGGCTCTCCTCACCTTCACCACTGTGACCACGTTGAGCCATTTTTTAAGGAGCTCTTCCCACCGGATTGCGTTATGTTTTTTCATATGGGTCATCTGTCCTCCAATACCAAAATATGATCCTGGCTTCTCTCGACTAACACTTGTGTAGCAAAAGGAGCATATTGCAATGTTCTCCCCCGTTTGCCAATCAGAAAAAAATCCCCAACTGGGGAGGAGTACTTCTTATTGATCCATTGCCAATGCCCGAGGAAGAACTAGAGGAAGGTGGGTGTCTCAATTGCCTCTCTACAGTACATACCTCTACTGAGGTATGGGTTGGTGCAGGTCTCTGCTGGGGCCTTACAAATATGGGAGCTGGCGGTGCTGCCTGTGCCACATCCCTCAGAGTAGGTTGGATAGTAATGTCAGACTCCTCTGTGCCAGCTTCCACAATGACTAGTTCTTCGTCACCATCCTCTTCATCATCATCCTCTTCCATGAGTCTAAGGCTTTCTGGAACTTTTTTTTTCCTTGCCTCTCCTGGCATTTCCCAGACTCTGCAGGGTCCACTCCAATTCCCTATCATCATCTGAGAAATGGTGCTTGGAGAAGATGGTGGAGTAGTACCCTTCCATTTTCTTGCTGGAGATTTGGGAGCCATTCATTCTAAAAGAGGAGGTTCTTGCTCGGTAGGAAGCTCGTCCTCCTGTTCTGCTCCAACTTCATGAAGATCTACTACTGCTGGCCGCGACTACTGTCTACTTTGCTCTGTTTACTGAAACGATTGGGTACTACTTTGCAAAAGGGACAAATCCATGTAAACGTCACTGCATGTCGGCTCCACCATGATTACAGTGGCTGCCTCACTGACAGACATGGTCTTGGGCTTAGGTTGGGGTGGTGCTGTTGGTGCAGGAATGCTGCTCTCAGGTTCCTCCTCGGAGGCTGGTGTGGCAGGCACATGTGTCCCAAAAAGATTGCAGTTGGCAAGCCACTGGTGGAAAGCTGCTTCTTCTCACTAGCCACTTTCTTGGAGCAACTTTCTTTGGGGCCATCTTAAGCTCTAAGTAGTCAGTGGCACTAACATGCATGAGGGGATGAGTTTGGAAGATGGAAGTAACAATAAGGCCTCTTTGGCAGTACTGCAGGTGATGTGAGGTCTCTTCTCTTGTGCACCTAAAAGCAACCAAGCACAAAAACATGTAGTTAGTGAAAAGTGGCATTGTTGCAGATTGAAATAGTATAGACAAATGCAATCTTAGTGTGGTTGGTTACTTATGTAATAAATACCAATTTAATCAAACATTGAAAAGTGAAACCACACCATAAAGTTTCATTTCAAATCAGGCAGCACAACATGCAGATATAGCTCTTTGCTTTATCTCCACCTGTTTTAAAGGAGACACCTAGGGTAGTCAAAGAGAGGTAAATGGAATAATCCTTAAAAAAGCCTATGGCGGCAAGGAGGACCAGGGGAAATGGAATAATCATAAAAAAATCAATTATGCTGCTGATTTGTTTGCACTGCTCTGCAGCCAGGGTGTTCAGTAGGAAATTGAATTATTATACACCTAAAGAAATTGAATGCTGTAGTGCGGCTGTGCATCTTTTGTGGATGGATGGATTGAGGAATGGATGTGGATGGATGGATCAAGGCAAAATGCAGAATTAAAATTACAAAATATAAAAAATTAAAAACAAAATACAAAATGAAAATAAAAACTAAAAAAAAAAAAAAAAATTAAATTAAAAAATAAATACATTGAATTAAAAAATAATGTAAACAATTAAAAGAGAAAATTAAAATAACATTTTAAACTGAAACTTAAAATAAACAACTGATCAATAATTAACAATGTTTGTATGCAAGCCTCTGGCAAAGACACACTGGCTGGATGCGCAAAAGGCTGCCAGTCACATGGTAAAACAACAAGAAGGAGTAAGGAGGCATGGCAAATAAAGAACACATACAAGCCTATTGCAAAGGGACACTGGCTGGATAGATAAAATAGCCGCCAGCCACATGGTCAAACAACAACAAGAAGGAGCAAGAAGGCATGGCAAACAAAGAACACATGCAAGCCGATTACAAAGGGACACTGGCTTGATGGATAAAATGGCCACCAGCCACATGGTCAAACAACAAGGAGTAAGGAGGCATGGCAAACAAAGAACACATGCAAGCCGATTACAAAGGGACACTGGCTGGATAGATAAAATGGCCACCAGCCACATGGTCAAACAACAACAACAACAAGGAGGAAGGAGGCATGGGGAACAAAGAAAGAACACATGCAAGCCTATGACAAAGGAACACTGGTTGCATGACAACAACAAGGAGCAAGGAGGCATAGGGAACAAAGAAAGAACACATGCAAGCCTATGGCAAAGGAACACTGGCTGCGTGACAATAAGAAGCAAGGAGGTATGGGGAACAAACAAAGAACAAATACAAGCCTATGTCAAAGGAACACTGGCTGCATGACAACAACAAGCATATGGCAAAGGAACACTGGCTGCATGCACAAAATGGCTGCCAGCCACATGGTCAAACAACAATAAGGAGCAAGGAGGCATGGTAAACAAAGAAAACATGCAAGGCTATGGCAAAGAGACACTGGTTGGATGGACAAAATGGCCACCAGCCACATGGTCAAATAACAACAACAAAGAGGCATTGAGAACAAAGAAAGAACACATGCAAGCCTATGGCAAAGGAATATTGACTGCATGCACCAAATGGCTGCCAGTCACATGGTCAAACAACAACAAGCAGGCAAAGGGAACAAAGAAAGACTAAATGCAAGTCTATGGCAAAGGAACACTGTCTGCATGCACAAAACAGCTTCCAGCTACATGGTCAAACAACAACAAGGAGCAAGAAGGCATGGCAAACAAAAAACTCATGTAAAACTATGTCAAAGGGACAATGGCTAAATGAACAAACTGGCCGCAAGCCACATGGTCAAACAAAAACAAGGAGCAAAGAGAACTAAGTAGAACACATCAAGCCTATGGCAAAGACACTGGCTGGATGTAGATAATGGCCTCCAGCCACATCACACGGTCAAACAACAACTGCAAACAAGGAGGCAGGGAAAACAAAGAACACATGAAAGCCTATGGCCAAGGGACACTGGCTGCCTGCACAAAATGGCTGCCAACCTCATAATAAAACAACAACAGCAAGGAGAACAAAGAAGAACACATGCAAGCCTATGGCAAAGACACACTGGCTGGATGCAGAAAATGGCCACCGGCCATATGGTCAAACAACAACTTTGAACAAGGAGGGATGGAGAACAAAGAACACATGCAAGTCTACAGGCACATACAACACAAAATGGCCCCTGGACAGACGGCATGGAGAACAAAGACAAATGGTGGACAATGACAAACAAACACACCCAGCCACACACACACTGGTTATAAGGAGGCATGATGGTAACACCGAAGAAAACCCTAACATTAATTCAGCAGTGCAAAACACTAAAATTAACTGATCTATGAAAACGTCACAACAACACACATCCTCCTATGCCATCAAATATTACCCCATAACACATACACTTTTGAAAAAAAACATGAAATGCAAAGAATAGCCAACATTTTTAATTTAATCCAATGCCATCCCTGTCTTAAATGACGTTTTAACAACATATACCACTGAAAACTGTATTTTATACACTATTAGTACTGACTCCTACTGGCTAGATAGCCCTTTGGAAATCTAGACCATATAGTAAAATAATTTTGCAAATGTTACAAACATGTAGAAAAGGTACTGAGCTGTGTAACAACTTTCCTTTACCAAAGCTGAAAATTCAATGAAATGCAAAATAAGGAATAACTAGGCATATACTTAAACTCCAGGCCACTCGCCACTATAAAAATTAAAAATCAAATTAAAGTACAAAGAAATACTGGTGCATGCCAAAGCAAACAAACAGCACCCTTATAAAATAGTTTTTGAACTTACTTGTGTGATTTCACAAAAACAAAGTCCTTAAATCCAAAAGTATATCCAGGAGACAGAGAGAGTGATCCTTCCACCTCGAAATCCAAGTGAAAAGTGACCAGGAGATGGACAAAGCACTGGTAGGAGCCTGCGGGACAGAAACAAGGAGTTGGAGTCTCTGTGGCACTTCCTTCCTGTTTGAAAAAAAGAAAAGGGCTTCTGAATCTGAAAAAAAACTTGAAGGGTCCACTGGAGAAGAAAACCCACTCAAAAAACACTTTTTGACTAGATTTAGATATGTCTGGAGTAGGAAATCTACTCCAGGTGCATTGGAGAGTGGGATTGTTTTGGCTGCCGTCGTGGCTGGAAGTAGGAATAAGCCTGAAGTCTTGCGCCCATGGCCAGAAATCGCACAATCGAACGCAAAGTTTTGCACATGGCCCAGGAGTATCATGGCGCTCACGAGAAGGGCACCAAACCCCAACCTCGCGAGCAAGAATGAACTCCACTCTGGATTGCAGAATTTAGGAACTCTATGCTACTTCACGTACAGTGAAGTGCCCTAATTCCTCAAACGTCGCCGGCGGAGCAGATTTCTACACCTGGGCCTACTTAACACTCCCCCTCTTACTCTGTTGTTGAGACAACACCTATATGATCCCTTCACAGTTGAGGAAGTCAAACTGACCATCAAACACATAGCGAAAGGCAAACCTCCTGGCACTGATGTGCTACCCATAGAGTTTTACGCCACACTCCAGGCCTCCCATGTCCTTGACTTTGGAAGTATTTGGAAAAGCCAAGGAACAGGGCAGACTACCAGACAGAATGTTGGAAGCCTTAATAACAGTACTACCGAAACCTAGAAGAGACCCACTGGAAATGTGATCCTATCACCCCCTCTCATTACTTAACCCTGACTATAAGGTGCTGAGCACGGTCCTAGCAAACAGATTGACCCCAATGAGACATAAAGTGACCCATACGTATCAGAATGGGATGATACCGGGCAGAGATACAATTCTGAACCTTCATTGGTTATTCAGTGTCATGGACTGTGCCTGGACTGACACACAGGGATGGGTGGCCTCGCTTGACATAGAAAAGGCGACTGACACACTGGGGTTGCCTTATTTACAAGCGATCTTAGTGAAGGTAGGATTTGGGCCTGAGTTTTGCAAATGGGTATGAGTCCTCTATGAGCTCTCTGTTACCAGAGTATGTACAGGGTGGGTCATCTCATAGAGTTTTGCATTTGAATGTGGCACTAGACAGGGTTGCCCTCTATCTCCCTTGCTGTTCGCCCTGACCATGGAGCGATTGGCCTGTATGTTATGAGAACAAACACGTACCTGGGTTATTCCGTATGGAACCACCCTAACATAGTTTCCATGTATGCTGATGATACCCTGATTTATCTACAAGCAGACCCCCCACTACCCTCAGAGGTCATGTCAGCCTTAGATGCTTTTGGCTGCATTTCTGGACTGCGGATAAATTGGGAGAAATCATGCTTATTTCCCTTGTTATGGACGGCTGAACCTGTTGGTGATGGCACCTTGCTGTAAAACTATGATACCTTATAGTATTTGGGAGTACCATTATATCACTCTTGATGCAACCTAATGGAGGAGACTCTGGGGAGCCCTAACCTTGATTCGACAGTCGTTGCCCTTCTGGACACAGTTACCCCTGTCTCTAGTAGGGAGAGTGTCAATTGCCAAAATGTTAGTCCTTCCATGAATACTTTATTTCTGTTTGGCACTCCCAGTGATATTAAAAAAGCAATGTTTTGAGATTTACAACGCCTGTTGGCTTCACTGACCTGGGCCAATAAGTGGCATAGAGTTAAACCGGACACCCAATGTGCAATATTGGAAGATGGGAGGGTTAGGAGCTCCCAATTATTAGCTTTATTATGCTGCAGCTCAGCTGCAGTATCTGTTTCGGGGGTTGCTAGACACATCCAACCCAGAGAGCCATCTGTTTTGATCTTGGGAGTACTCCATTACTGGAATGGTTCCTGGACTCCCCCTCCTAATGTATTATCCCCAGCGCTTTATTGAAGGTGGCAGTATGGTGCTGGTAGAAATACACACATTGAAGTAAAAGGAATATGCCTTACGCACCTAGCCTCACCCTCTGGGCGTCCCCAAAGTGCAGGCCTCCAAGAGAGGTTTATCAAGTTGAAGCCTAGTTCACAGTTGGATACAGGACTTGGGGAGACATAATAGTGGAGCGCAGATTCTTCTTTCGACTATATTCCGCCCTGAGCGGAGTGGTAGGGAAATTATGGAATTTAGACATGAACCCTGTGCAGGTAGCTGGCCCATTAGAATTAATGATAAAATTAAATGGGTCGGTACAGCTATTTCTCAATTTTACGGAGCAATGCGGGGTGATGGTGAGAATACCGGGTACGCCCGGCTCTTAAGGGTTGGTGGAGGAGAAATTATCTGAACCGCAGGACACCACATGGCAAAGATGTTTGAGGACTATTAGAACAAGTACATGAAATTCACAGTTTAGGTTTACACAATTTAATTATTTACATTACATATGCTTTTTCTCCGACAAGGTAGCTAAAATGTACCCGGAAGCGAGCGCAAGAAGCCCCAAATGTACGCAGGCTCAAGCAGATTTTTTTCATATGGTGTGGCTTTGCAAATGGTAATCTGTATTTCAGATGTCACTACCTCTATTCTACCATGTAATCCTGTGGTTTGCATATATTTCTGTGTAGTAACGAAGTGATTGCGACAATTAAGAGGTTTCCAAGCTCTAACAGTGGTGTTAGCAAAGAGACGTATTGCCATGGCTTGGAAGGCAACAAACGCCCCTCTGGTCACTGTATGCAGAATGATGTGATCTGTCGGGTATCTTCAGAACTCTCAGTACAAGCAGACACTAGTGCTGGTGGTGGGAGGTGTAACCTAATGGAACCATGGAATGAGTATCTGACCAAACGTAATGCTATGATTACTGCTCCTGAGCAGATTGTTGAGGCCCAGCCATGATTACCAATGTTACTGCCTGTTGGAAGCTGCGTCCTGCTGCTGTTGTGCTATAGTTGGTTATCCTGGACTGGGGAATCGGGGGCAAGTTGCAGGGAGATGAGCGAAGTTGATTGTTTTATCTCATCATTGTTTTCTTCTCATTCTGATACATGGTTTTGATGATCACTGCTACCACAGAATTGTGTGCATTTTTCTATTAATATGTAGATGTATTGTTGCACGGGGCACTGGGATCAGACCTGCTCACACGACAATACTATAATATCCTGATTTATACACTATATGCCACTAGAACATTTTTATAAACCTATATGAAAGAAACAGTTTGCGCTGATGGACAGTAGGGCCACCTAGCACTATACACACATTTTTGCACACTAGAGTATGGCTGTGTGCGTGATGTCTAGCATAGGTTATGCACTGTAAGGGTACCATTTCAGTACAAACTACTATAACTAGGCAAACTTTAAAACTTTCCCCACTTTGAATGCATGCTGTACACTGCAGCACAGATGCAAAGTTGGAGACATTTGGAGAAATACAAATATTTTCTCCTTTATAGCATCTGTGTCAAAGAGACAATATTTTTTGGTACGAAACCCTCTCTACTATTATTAGTGGATAGGGCTTTGTATTAATACATATTCACTACCCTTAGAACAGCCACTTCACCCAAAATAAAGTAAAGCAGAACAAGACACAACAGGTGACCAGCTGTCTCTGTTCCTATTATTACTCACAGTTGTGGGCAGAAGGTATACAACTAAGTTTCTGTGATAGCCATGTTTTTTGTAATAGTGTCCATACTCGAAGTCCCTGTTAAAGGTCCCCTATTGTAACTGATCTTGCGGAAATCAGGAGCTCCTTGGCAACTAGAGGATGCAGACTCCAATACAAAGGGGGTTAGGCTTGTAACCATGATGCACAGAGAAGTAGCACAGAAGAGAACAGCATGGCCATTTAAAGATTGCTCCTTTCTGAAGCCCACTGAGCCTCCCCCAAAGGCAACACTTGCAGCCCAGATAATGTGATATGGCTCATAAAGTAGTTTCAGAAATGCAAGAACTCTTCATAACTGATTTCCACAATGAAGTCCAGTTCATCACCTTAAATGCTTACTTACCTGAGTAGGTTCCATTCTTTCTGAAATTCTTGTCCTGTTCCGTGTGTCTTATTTGTTTTTCTTAGGTTCTCATTTGTAATGGAGACTGAACTGTCTTTTAATTCTTCCAATATTATCCCACTAGGCCATACATCCCATTAGTCATTCCAAAAAACAGCATTTCAGTCCAGGCTTGTCACAGAAATGGGAAATATATGGTAAAATCACACCGTTTGTTTCTTTCAGCTCCTGCTAGTCAGTACGTTTTTATGCCCTTGGCCTCCCCAGATATAAACATTTTCTTACTGACCTGCTCTCAAGATAGATCTGTGTTGCATCTCCTGAAATTCAGGTGGTTAATGATACAAAAATATATTTGAACAAAAACGACTGTACCCCTTAAAGCAGATTCAAAATATTGAAATCAAGAAAACGGTTAAAGAACCACCAAAATCAAACTATAATAAAAACAATTACACATGCTGCCATGGTCCCCAGGATCACTGACAAAAAATGGACTGGGTATTACCTAAGCAACCAAATACCTCATACGTCAGAAAATGAACTATGGATCACCGTCATGATAACATCAGTTCACACAGAAATGGCAAATCTCCAGGGAGAGTACATTGTTCTGTCTACATGTCCAAAGGACAAGCACCTGTTTACCATGATGTATGGATCTAGGTCCAAATTGAGGTGACATGGTGGACAAAACAACCATGGGTTTCCATATTTGATCACCACACCACCCCAGTTTGGACCAAGCAATATGCAAATCAGTCTTGACCCTGTTCGGGCTATACTGCTCCCATGGGGAACAGGGTCAAGATTGATTTGCATATGGCTGGGTCCAAACTGGAATGGCATGGGTAGCAAAATAACAATGGATTTAGGCCCAGATCTCTGTACTGGGGTGAATTTATGATGGTGTTCAGCATTCCGTCCATCACTTGTTCTTTTTGCATTTGTCGCAAGTGGGAAGGGTATGACCAGACGTGGGTCCCCGTGCTCCCCATGCCACTGGAATCAAGCTAGCCTGGCTGATGAAGGGTGATACCCTGAAACCGGTCCTAGGATGCTTGTTTCCAGTCCAGGGAGGCCCTAGCTTGGCAGTTCGGGTTGGACTGTTCCCAGGGGGAACAGGGTCAAGACTGATTTGCATATGGATGGGTCCAAACTGGAATGGCCTGGGTAGCAAAAAAACAATGGAGTTAGGCCCAGATCTCTGTACTGTGGGTGAATGTCTGACATTGTTCAGTATTCCGTCCATCACTTGTTCTTTTAGAAATTTGATGGCAGCCGTTACTGGTTACTTCTGAAAAATTGGAGGTGTTTTGGCAATGAAGCAAAAAAGCTATATAAGCGTGCATCAGAAAGGCATACTGTCCCCTAGATTTAGGGAGGAGGTGTTTAAGGGATAACAGTTGTGATAAAAATAAACTGTTTTTAACCCATCACACTGCACTCTTGTGGGATCGTGAATAGTGAAAAAGGGTAGATGAGTTCTGAACACACTCCATTAGTAGGAATGCATATTGAGAGGAATCGCGTAAGAGATAAGTACAGTGATGGGTAGACGGTTAATTCCTTTTTTCCCAAAAAGTTACAATCTCACAGTACTCTTGCAGGATCGTGAACAGTAGAAAGGAGTAGGTGATCTTTGAATACACTGTAGTATGCACACTTGCTACTGTAGGAAGGAGTATTATTGGAAATGGTGTTTGTCTGTGTGTACTATTTACATCCACCGGCTTTGCAGGAGTTGTGAGTAGGGTATAGTCTCTCCCCACACTGTACTATGCACATTCATTATCAGAAAGAGGGGTGTTGGCAGGGAGAACAGCACCTGGACAGAGCATACTGTGCACACCTGTCATTCAAGACAGAGAGGTCTCAGCAGACAATCCAGTCTCTCTCCACACACCCTACTATGCAAACCTGTCATCTCAGACAGAGTTGTGACAGAAGAGGTCAGTCCATGTACACAGCCTAATACACGCACCTGCCATCTAAGAGAGGGGTCTGACAGAAGAGGCTAGTCCATGTACACACCCTAATATGCACAGCCATCATCTGAGACAGAAGTCTGACAGAAGAGGCTAATCCATGTAAACACCCTACTAACCAGACCCGTCATCCGTGACAGAGGTCTTATGGAGAGGTCAATATTTTTCCACACAGCCTACTACGTACACCAGTCATCTTGAGAGAGAGTTCTGGAAGGAGAGAGTAGTCCATGTACATACCCTACCAGTCACAGCCAACATCAGAGACAGAGGTCTGGCAAAAGAGGCCAGTCCATGTACAAACCCTCATACGTACACCCATCATCTGAGAGGGAGGACTTAGTGGAGAGGCAGTCTCTCTCCATTCACCTTACCGCGCAAACCTGTCATTTTACTATGCACTCCAGTTATCTGAGAAAGAGGTGTGGAACGAGAGGGCAGTTAATGCAGATACCTTACTAAGCACACTTTTCATATGAGAGAGGTCTGAGGGAAAAGGCCAGTCTCTCTTAACATCCTACTATGCACACCCATCATCCAAGAGAGGAGTCTCACTGGAGAAGTAAGACCCTCCATGCACACTACTAAGTACACCTATCTTCTGTGACAGAAGTCTGTGTGGAGAGGCTAATCTCTCCCCACAACTTACTACACACACCTGTCATGTAAGAGGTAGGTCTCAGTGGAGAGGAGACTCCACCCAACATACTACTGTTTCCCTTCAATTTTCTTACGATTCCGCAAGACCCTCGCAAGAATAGCTCAGAAGCTTCACGGAGTGAAGCTTGCCAGACCTGAGGGAAATTTACTGAGCCTGCCATGATGCATGTTACGATCATGTGAGCCTCTTGCAACACCCACATGGAAAATTGAGCCTGCCACAAGGTGCTTTATGATCCTGCAAAAGTCCTGCAGGATCGTATGGGGGAAGTAAAAAAACCATTGTGTTAAAAAAGGAAAATGCAAAATATATATGTAGTTGCGCGCAAACAAGGCAGTGTTTCTGAAATAATAAAACAAAGCATCTGCAATCTGTTAATACAAGGCCTAGTGTTTTTATGAACCTTATTGTGCAAATAATTTACCACCTATGAGATGTCTGCGTGGCGATATTGCCATTTCTAGAGTAAAACACTGTGCTCACTGTTAGGAAAGCTGTGTAGAGAGGAATGTGTTACTTTACCAATTGTTATGGAACCATGTTTGAAGGCAGGTTATAATATAATTGTAGATAAAAAAATGCAGTGTTTGAGGCTGTGGATTTTTTTTTGACAGAAAGGATTATGAAGTTAGTGGTGCAGTACATATAAATATTTGATTGAGGGCAGAAAATGTAACAATCTTCAGAGAATGTAGTGATGTATCATTATCACTTACTGATCAGTATGTAATTTTATATTTTTTTGTTTACTTTGTCTTTTCCTTGGCAAAAAATGGAAATCAGAAGCTCTGAAAAACAAAAGTACCATGTCACACATTACATGGACGAGTAAAACAAAAAATGTTTAATTTGGAAGAAAGATGGAACAGTAAGCCAAGAAAAAATATAATTACACAAATGATGCTATTGCTGCCTTCTGTAACATTTATACCCTTGGAGAAGCTTGTTCTGTGTAGCTCCACTTGTTTTTTAATGACAATATGATCTGCTTACTTAACCAGCAAAAAAGTGCTTTATTTATATAAGGAGGATTGTTATCTGCTTGAGCACTGAGTACCTGGGGAGAGGTTGTATCTACCAGCTGAAATAATTTGTAGGTAGATGAAGAACTGTAGTTTGGTTGCATTAGCTAAGTTTGTCTTAGCTATCCTTGTAAAATGACTGCATTTACAATACTTCTACATTCCTTTAAAGGATGTAACACACTGGTTGTTACTAGTTTCCTGGCTGAACTCCTCTTTGCTGATTTTTTTAACAGACTGTTTTGCCACCTAGCCTGCCAGAAAAAAGACTATTAAATGAGATATTGCTTGGCAGGTTAAGGTGGCTGAAAAGAAGGAAAAGAAGATCTATGTACATCAAAATCCAGTAGGCAAATAAAGCAAAAGGGAGGAGGTATTACTGCCTAGTACTGAGAGGAGAAATAATGTAATTACTTTGTAAAGTGTGTTTTTTTTTTTTACTGTTGTCCTACTTTACTAATGTTGTTATTGTTTGTTATGTTGTTAAATTGTTTTTAAATAAAATGTTTAATGTTATTACTGATTTCGTTCCTTAATAGCTTTTAAAGATTTGAAAATTATTACAGTCTTCGAATGTTGACTTAAAGTGGCAGTACATTCTTCAAGAACTGTAACTGTTCTGCTATGTGTATTATGTGTTTAAGGTACTATAGAGAGATTAGTGTTTCTTCCCTCTGTAGAATAAAGATTTTTTTACACAAGAAGCAGGTTGTGGCATACAGGCAAATGCACTCCCATAGTATACTACACACTGCTGTCTACTGGTGGAGAGGGCAGTTCTTTTTCTTTAGCACATCTTAGTATAGATGCCTGTCACTCCAAAGAGAACTTTCTGCGCAGAGCTTTGTCTCTGTGTACACCCTACTACACATGCACCTCCCCTAAGGTGATGTCTGACAGAGAGGTGACTGTGTCCTTACACTGAAATATGCACACTGGTTGTCCAAGACAAACTTGAAAACAAAGAGGTTACTCCATTTTACACTCTACTAATAGTATTCATTATCATAAAAAGAGGTATAAGCAGAGACAGCAGTCTCTACAGAAAGCAAATTATGCAAATGTGATACTCTGGGAAGATGTCTCAGCTAAGAGGACAACGTGTTTTCATATCATAGTCTCTATATTTGCTAGGCAAAACATACTTATGAGCATAAAGGTAATTTGAGCTAAATACTTTACTTGTACTTCTTTCATTATGGGGAGAGGTGTGATCACAAAGGTAAGTCACTTTTCACGCCCTAGTTTGCATAAGCATTACCCAAGAGACACACCACAGGAGAAAGGCCAGTCTATGTACATACTATACTATGCAGAGTTATCATGGAAGAGACTAGTCTCAGGAAACAGGGCAGTTAATCCCTACAATTTAATATGCATACCTATCAGCATAAGAAGAGGTATGAGTAGAGAGATACATTTCTCTCAAACACTATGAGAGGCATCTCTTACCCTGGTAAGATGTGTTACAAGAGAGATGACTTCCTTCCCAAACAGCACTACATATCACAGTTGTTCTGAGGAGAGGTATGAGGACAGATGCCACTGGTTCACTACACCGTATTGTATAGCCAAGCTGTCCCGTAGAGAGGTGTGAGTGCAGAACACAATGGTTCCCTACATAGTGCTGTATATATCTGTCATGCTGGGGAGATCTGTGAGTGGACAGGGAAATCCATTCCAAAAGTGTAATGAATACAGTTATTTCCCTGCGGAGAGCTGTCAGTGGGAAGGCTTTTACTTGTTATACTTAGTATGGAATAGTGAGGTCTCAAATGTGAGGTGAGTACCATCCCCACCCTACTATGCATACTACTGAGCTTAGGGAAAGATGTGAATAGGGAGGCAGTGTCTCTTTACACGCTTGTAGTGGATCCTATTTAGTTTTAATGGGAATCAGGAGTTTAGGTTAGCCTTCTGGATTGCAGGCCTGTGCCTCCGTCACCTACTGACTTTTAACCTACTTAGCTTGCTCTGTTTTAGCAAATTTATTTAATTAATTTTCGAAGATGGCTAACATGTTTATAGTTAGGAAGATGTTTTAGTTTCACATAATCAGTGCCGCTCTATAAAGGCTCATTATCAGCGTCAAGGATAAATGAGATACGTAGGTATTCACATCATGTACTTTCGCACTTTTGTGCGACAGTGACATGATGTACCCTTTCAGGAAATTATTTATATAATTGCCACCCCAAGCATGCCTTCTTATCTATTGTTTGGGAAGCTACCTGCATCCGGGGTCCTACACGATGTGTATAAATACATCTCACACAGACATGATTATCAGAGGGATTCCTACCAGATGCCATCAACACTATCTATGCTACAAGTAGTCTTGATGCAGACCCTGTCCTCGTGTCTCCACGGAGTCTGATCCAGAGACTTCATTCCAAGGTAACGAGGGTTGGGGGACTCTTCTCATGGTCATATTACTGGCACATTAGGTTTAACACACCTTGACCTCTTCTTGGTTAGAGATTAGGTTCATCATGCTAGGGTATTAAGGTTCATTTCACATCTATTTCACATCGTATGTTATTGCAAGATGATGTTTGTATTCATGACTCTCGAGTTTACAATTCTGTTTCTTGCATTGTTTATTATCCTAATCATTGCAGCCCGTGCAATTTACAGTAGATTGCAGTCTTGTTAATAAAACCTATTGAAAACTTTACTGCATCTCTTTCATTACCTGCGTGTGCCTGAGACATGTTGCTCATGTGAGAAAAGGGTAATCTCCGTTTAACCACGACTCCCCTGAGATATTGCACTCTTGAGTCCATGCGTAAAGGCTGCCACAAAACACCTTTTACTGTTTAGGTTTTTGGTGAGGTACTGTTTGTGAGCCAGGAGGGATGGGTAGACAGTTGCAACTTGTTGTAGGATTGGCCTAGTCATCTACAAACAAAAGTGCTTTCACCCCTAAACCAGTAGTCTTGCCTAGAGCAAAAGCTTAACCATGAAACCCTACTCTACAAACTAGTTCCCTTGATGCAAGCTCTCAGTGGAGAGACCGACCCCTCCCCATAGTCTAGTAGTGGGGATTATACGTGATAACTATTGTAATGAAAGAAAATGTATAGTTTTCCTCTAAAGTGTTTTTACAATCTTGCAAGTATCTCAGGATTGCAAGAAAAAAAAAGTGGAGAGGTAGCGAAAATCTGGTGCATATAAATTATACCTATTACAACAGGATATGTTCAGTGAAAATGCAAATTTGATTATTAAAGTACAGTTTCGCGAGGTGCTCATGAACACAAACAAAGCCCCGTCACAGTGGCAAGGAAGACTGTGCCTGACTCTCTTGAGAGGCTAGCAAGAATTGCCCATGCTGTGTAGGGGAGCATCATGGCTCTCACATGTGTCTTGCAAGAGTCATCAAGAAGGAGAAAAAGGGGTAGATAGTATGAACAACATACATAATGAAAGTATAGGGTAGCTTTGAAAAGAGCTTTTTCAAGTAACATTTTGAACAACTGTATTGTTTGTGTTTTTTCACATAAGGAACTTATTTTTTTTTAAGCGATAGAACAAAAACAAGAAACTGTGAGTAGAACAACAATATCTCCTTCAAAACAAAGAGGAGAAAAATGTAGGAAAAAAAATAAAAATAACTACTGCCTAGGTGGGCATTTATGATCCTGGACAAGCCTGTCTTGTAAAGCCCTGCTTGCCTCAGAAGAATAAATAATCCCCTTCCATAAGCAGGCAGCAAAAAGGTGGTTTGTACAGATATACATGGTTGTTATCTGCTTGAGTGGTGAGTACCTAGACAGGGACAGTGTCACCAAGTTGAAAAAATGTGAACGCTCCTGATAAGTTATCACGGTCTGCAGCATGAGCCCAAGCAAGGTGTTAAGGGTGCACAGCTCTCAAATGTTGCTACATCCCAGTAGTACTCAAGGAATATTGCTTGTGCTGGGTGCCCGACTGAACTCTGTTTTGCATATCTTACTAATTACATATTTGGCAGATACTTTCTTCCCACCGGGCCTCATCTGAAAAAACTGCCCGCCAAGGACTCCTTAGGTAGCTGAGATGGCTGACTTGCTGGAATGGGAGTATGGGTCTCATCTGATTCAGATGATGCCATTCTGATCACAGAAAATCAGCAAAGTCAGAGAGTTAGCCAAAAAGGTGTAATCACAGAAAAACCCAATATGCAAAGATACAAGAAGGACAACATTTTTTTTTGCTAAATAAAGAAATCAATATGAAACAATCACAACCTTTCCTTGGGATGACTTTCCTCTCCCGGGGGTCTTGCTGGTGTTTTACGAAATGCCCATGAGATCGTAAAAAACAAATGCAACAATACATCAAATGTTTTTGTATTTTAAACAACTTTTCATGACTTACTTTCTTCGTAACTACAAAAATACACTGTCTGAACTTAATTCCAAATGTATGATCTCCCAAGCGGCTTGTAAGAGCTGAATAGGTAGAACAGCCCCCTCGTAGTCGATGCAGGGGATTGTGTGTTCGGCACCCGCAATCGTCTCACAAGAGCCATAAGTTCACAAACAAAATAATTAATACAATATACATACTGCACTGACTTTATTATTAAAGATTAGCATTCAGTAATAACTGACCAAATGAAAACCAACTCTGTACAACAGATGAGAACAAAAAAACTCTGCAACCTTGAGAGCCTGCCCCAAGAGCAATCACACTCCTTAAAAATGAATGTACATTGTGAAAACACCTACTATACAGTACAGGAACAATTGATCAGTCTATTTTTGAAATATAAATATGATGGTAGAGGGGGCGTGTCCAAGATGGCGGAGCGCTAAGACGTTTCTGCTTGCGCTCCGCCGCCTCGGCCCTAGAAAGAGTCCTGCGGCCAGCTTGGGGGAAGCCTGGAGGCTTTCCCTACATCGCGAGGCTCCCCCCGGGGGTTCTGGCTCCTCGGCTTCGGTCGGGGCCAAGTTGCGACGCTCCCGCGGGGGGAGCAGGGCTCGGCCCAGGAGTCGGGGTTGCCGCCGCAGAGCGGCCCGAAGCGCGGCCTGGGCCGCGGGACGGACCTTCCCCTCGGCGGCCCTTGCAGACGGGGCGCCGGGGATTGAGGGCCGAGGGCCTCCCTTGGGCCCCTTAACAACTGGAGATCGCCACGGGACCCGGCGTCTTGTGGTTGGAGCGCCTGAGGGGTGAGAGGTGCTCTCATATGCCCCGCTGGACCGGCAGCTGCTGACGGGGCTTCCTCGCCCCGGCGCCATTGGGCGGGGTCAGTGAGGTGCGGGGCCACAGTGGAGAGTGTGGGCCCAGCTACCTGGCCTCCGGGTGGCACAACCCCAGCATTTGATCTTTTATGTAGCCTGGCCCTGTAGTCCAGCGAAAAAGCGCAAGGAGCGGACCGTTTTACGTGGTGGCGGCTGGGAGCTGGACCTGGGCGCGGTTCCGGACAGAGCGGCGCATACTGACCGGCCTCGGAAAGTCACTTTGGAGGACCTGCGGAACTGAGACGGTGAGGTGTGATCAGGCCGGTGCGCCATGGCGACATCAAAGTCCAAACGCGAGCGCTCAGTGAGGGATATGTTGGCAGGGGCGCTCTTTGCATATGGGACTGTGATGGAGGACTTACCTGAGACGAGGGCCTTGGAGAGTCGAGTTGAGACGGATCCAGAGGAGAGTTCTTCCGTTACGAAGGGCTTTCTGACCTCCCTGTTTGATTCACTCCGGGGCGATATCCAAGAGCTGCATAGGGACATCTCACGGGAGGTGAAGGAGATACGAGGAGAGGTTAGATCCTTGGGTGAACGTGTATCGCAGTTGGAGGACAGTGAGATCCCTCGCGGTGAAGAGGTCGCGGGCCTGCAACAGGAAGTAGTCCGCCTCCTAGAGCAACAGGACCTTCTTCAGATGGCGGTTGAGGACTTGGAAAATCGCTCGAGGAGACAAAATATTCGTATACGAGGGGCCCCGGTTGGCACTGAAAAAGGGGACATTGGGGGCTACGTGGTGGATTTGTTTCGCTCCTTGCTTGGCACAGAAGTGACACAGGAGGTAGTCCTGGACCGGGTGCACCGAGTTGGGCGCGCTGGGGCCCCTGGAGGCCGCCCCCCAGACATTTTAGCCTGTCTCCACCATTTTGTCCTTAAAGAAAAGATTCTACAGGGGGCCCGCAACCTCCAGAGTGTACTCTATCGAGGGCATGAACTCCAGCTCTTTCATGATTTATCTGTGCAGACTTTACAGAGACGGAGTGAGTTCAGGCCCATCACAGATCACTTGAGGGCGCATAATATGTCCTATTCTTGGGGCCATCCGTTCCGCCTGGTCTTCCGCTGGGAGGAACAGCTTTGGTAGGTGAAATCTGTTATGGAGGCTGGCCATGTCCTGGGCCTTGAGGATATAGGCCGGGAGGCGAGCGAGGGGGCGGCTCTATCGGCGGGGGGCCCTCCTCGGTGGCGGAGAAAAGAGAAGAAAAGGAAGCTGCAGCGCCGGACAACCTCGGAGCTGAGATCGGAGAGAGAAGCCGCTTTGAACAGCGTGGCCGCCGGTACTTCAGCCTGGTTTGGACACCCGGGGGCGCCCGGGATTACTACAGGCCGCAGTCGTAATAATATGTTGATTGTCGCAGTGGGTCGAGGCGGCGGGGGCAATGGACCGAGTTACTAATCTGGTGGGATATACTGCCCCGTGGAGATTTTACCTCGCGATGATGGACGATCGAGGACTTTTGTGTCATATGCACCTGTTGTGCTTTTTGATTGTTTGCTGTTGGTTTTCCCTGCGATGCTGGTCTTTTGAGAAGGCATCCTCAGGCCTGAGTACTCTAGGCGGTCTAGATAATATTGTGGGTGGTAGTCCTATGTTGTGCTCTTGTCTCCTCTGCTTGCTTTCTTCAGTATAGGCTATGACCATCAAATGTATAAGCTTAAATGTTAGGGGGCTAAATAACTCAACTAAGAGGCTGGCCATCCTCTCAGCTTTAGAGAGATCCGGGAGTCATGTATGCCTTTTGCAAGAGATGCACCTTGTCCTTAAAGATACCTACTGCATGCGCTCTAAGTGGTTTCCCAGGCAGTTCTGGTCCTCGCTACCGCCAAAGCATGCAGGGGTGGCGATACTTTTATCACGCTCATTCCCGGGGGAAGTCATATCCAAATTGCATGAGGTTCCGGGGAGGCTCTTGGCCATGAAGATTCGATTTGGGGGTCTCTACTTCACGATCGCTTCCCTATATGCACCCAATTCCCAACAAGAAGCCTTCTTGAGACAGTCTCTGACTCTGCTGCTCCAATCCCCTGATGGTGCTGTATTGCTGGGGGGTGATTTTAATTTGGTGATGGATGGGGACCTGGATCGCTCAGGCCAAAGGTATGGTCAGATAGGGTCTTTGTCGGATGCTGGGCGGCAGTGGTTGAGTGAGTGTGGTCTGGTGGATGTGTGGAGGAGTGCGCACCCCACGTTGAGGGACTGCCCCTATTTTTCTCATCGGCAACCAAAACATATGCTAGATTGGACCTTTTTCTGGCTTCCCAGGAGCTTCTCCTCAGGGTTAGAGACCCGGCGATCGAGCCGCGGGCTTTGTCGGATCATGCTCCGGTAACAGTTGAGATTCACACGGACATGGAGAGGGTCAGCCCATCGGGATGGCGATTTAGGGACTCAATGCTTCAGAACGGTGCAACGGTAGAGGCGATCCAAGGGGCAATAATAGATTACCTCAGCTTTAACGACAACGGGACAACAAGCATAGCAACACTGTGGGAGGCACTGAAGGCTGTCTTGAGGGGCGAGGTGATGTCGCTTTCTTCTAGGAACAATAAGGTGAGGGCTCGACTCAGGGGGGACCTGGAGCAGCAAGTGAGGGTGTTAGAGCGCTCACATAAACACACCGGTGCTCCTAGAATATGGCGAGAGCTCGAGAAGGTCCGAAAGCAGCTGAGGAGGTTGGATTGGGACAGAGCAGAGTATGCGGTAGTCCACCTCAAACAATAGTATTATGTAGGAAGTAATAAGTGCGGCAAGCTACTGGCGCATAGGCTGAGAGCACAGCGTGCAGCGTCACTGATAAAAATGGTACGATTCCCCTCTGGGGCAGAGGCTGGTACGAGCGACCAAATAGCGCAGGCTTTTGCGGAATTCTATCGTAG
Organism: Pleurodeles waltl; assembly: GCF_031143425.1. Lineage (NCBI taxonomy): Eukaryota > Metazoa > Chordata > Amphibia > Caudata > Salamandridae > Pleurodeles > Pleurodeles waltl. The sequence goes on from NC_090449.1 coordinate 151,733,417, forward strand.
TCTGTACATAGCTGAGAAGCCCGGTGACTTAGCCCCAGAATCCTTCTTAGAGGACATAGCAATCACTCCTTTGTCTGTGACAGAATCAGCCTCGTTAGACCAGCCTATAAGGGCTGAGGAGGTTATATCTGCGATTGCTCGGTTGCAGACCGAGAAGTCACCTGGCCCGATGGTTTTTCTGCGCTTTTTTATTCCCGTTCTTGTGCGACTTTTTAACTCCTTTCGTCAAACGGGTGTGCTTTCGTCTAGTATGTTAGACGCTACTATCGTTGTTATCCCGAAACCGGGGAAGGACCCAGAGGAATGCGCCTCGTATGGGCCGATCTCCCTCCTGAATATCAATGCCAAACTGTTCACTGGCATTCTGGCACACCGTCTCAACTATTATATGCCAGGATTTGTGGACCCTGACCAGTCGGGATTTATACTCCATAGACAGTGCAGCGATAACACCAAGCGATTGCTCCATCTCTTGGACAAAACTGAACATTCCCGTAGGGCGGCGCTCTTCCTGTCTATTGACGCTGAGAAAGCCTTCGATAGGGTTCACTGGCCATACCTGTTCAGGGTGCTCGAACGCTCTGGACTGGGTGCAGGTTTTATGACATGGATTCGATGCATTTATCAAGAGCCTCGGGCAGCGGTCCGGGTTAATGGGACGCTCGGGCAGCGGTCCGGGTTAATGGGACGCTCTCTTACTTTGGCGGAGCCCATGACCTCACTACAGGCGCTAATGGGTAATACAGAGGAATTTGGACAGGTTTCGGGGTTCCGAATGAACATGCTTAAATCGCAGGCTTTGGGCAAGTTTATCACTGCGGAGCATGAAAGGGACCTGAAGGCCAGTTTCCATTTTACATGGACCTCTTCGGGGCTCCCATATTTGGGGATTGAGCTAGGCTCTACAGTCGCCAGTACAGCGAAGTTGAACTATTCGAAACTAACGCGAGAGGTGCAGCACGACTTGGAGTCATGGGGAGGCTTAAATTGTCCTGGCTAGGTAGGGTTGCGGCAGTGAAAATGACCATCCTACCACGTATACTTTATTTGGTCCAGGTGCTCCCGCTGGAACCTCCCCCGCGAACGATAGTGTCCCTCCAAACGGCGGTCTTAAGATTTATATGGGAAGGAAAGGAGGCGCGGATATCACGGCAGGTTCTGTATCGTCCTAAGAGGGAGGGGGGGCTGGCGGTCGCCTGCCTCCTTCGATACTTTCAGGCAGCACAGTTGCGTTTCCTTTTGGAATGGAGCCGACCGTCTTCTGAGAAGCATTGGTGCTTCATGGACCAAGCAGTGGCTGGCTCTCACATGTGGAAGGAACCCTGGCTTAGGCGCTGTCACAGGGCGCAGGGGTTGTATATATCACCGGTTATGGGGGTTACGATGAGAGTGTGGGATCGGGTGGTCGGCAGGGCGGGTTTGACGACCTTCCCGTCCCCAATGACTCCACTGGGCACGAACCCCGATTTTGGCCCTGGCCTACAGCCGGAAGCACTGCGTCGGTGGTATGAGAGGGGCTGCAAAAGGGTGGGATACTTATTTGGTGAGCATGGGGTTATCCCCTTCGACCAGCTGAGGGAGCAATATGGCCTAACCGAGGCCGACAGGATGATGTACTACCAAATAAGACACTGGGCCCTGCTTCCAGCCAATAGGATATTAATTGATAGGCCGTTAACCCCGTTTGAAAAATGGATTCTAATGAAAAAGGGTGATAAGCGTGTGGTTTCTGAACTCTATGTCCTCTTGCGGGGAGGCTCGTTCAACCAAGACTAAGGGTCAATTGAGATGGGAGAAAGAACTAGAGAGGGAGCTATCGGAAGATGAGTGGGAGAGTGTTTTTTATAGGGCGCACCACACAGCTTATAACTCAGCAGGTACAGAGACAGCCTATAAAGTAGCCTCTTCCTGGTACTACACCCCAAACAGGATCCATGCTTGGAATCATGACAAATCTAGTCTTTGCTGGAGGGGGTGTGGGGGTGGGGGCTCGCTTGTACACCTACTATGGCATTGTCCCAAACTACATCGGTACTGGAAGGACATAATAGACACTGTGGACAGGGCCTTTGACACTCAGATCCCTAGATTTCCTTCGTATACTTTGCTGGGTCTCCCCAACCCGCTAACTTTTCCCCTAAGATCTTTGAAGGGTCGGCAGATGGCCTTAGCCTTGAATTTTCTGTACAGCTGTTGCTATCAGTGTGGGGGACAGAGCAGATCCCGTCAACAGTCTCTTGGCTGCACAAGCTCTGGTTTATCCTCGCTATGGAAAAGCTTACCCTGACTTCACAGCTGCGGAGTGGGGACTTTAGGGAACTTTGGCAACCGTTTTTACGTATTCTATCAGGGGAGTTTTCAGAGCTGACATGTCCAATTTATCTGAGGGTTCTGAATTTGAATTGATTGCCCGGGAGGTCGCCTACGAGGGGATGTTTATTCTGGACTATAATTATATGGTAATAGAGCCTGAGATTGTTAGATTAATGCATTTTCAACCAGCAGTGGGGAAACATAGTTGTGTTAAACATTTAGGGCCCAATTCTGAATTTGGCGGGTGGCCGGCGCCGCCCGCCTGGCGGGAACCGCCACCTGGCCGCTCCGCGGTCAAAAGACCGCGGAGGCCATTCTGGCTTTCCCGCTGGGCCGGCGGGCGACCGCCAAAAGGGCGCCTGCCGGCCCAGCGGGAAAGGCCCAGCTACAAGGAAGCCGGCTCCGAATGGAGCCGGCGGAGTAGCTGGGGTGCGACGGGTGCAGTGGCACCCGTCGCGATTTTCACTGTCTGCGTGGCAGACAGTGAAAATCCTGCAGGGGCCCCATGACACCCGTTCCCGCCAGCCTGGTTCTGGCGGTAAAAACCGCCAGAAACAGGCTGGCGGGAAGGGGGTCGGAATCCCCATGGCGGCGCTGCAAGCAGCGCCGCCATGGAGGATTCCCCCAGCCGGGGGAAATCCGGCGCAAAAGCGCCAGACCCGGCTGGGCGACCGCGGCTTCACAGCCGCGGTCGGAATACAGGATGGAGCACCGCCAGCCTGTTGGCGGTGCTTCATCTGAATGAGGCCCTTAATCTTCTTTTTTTTTATTGTTTCGCATGGAATAAGCTATCTACGTGCCTTTTGGCAATACTGTGATGTAGTACATGTGCGATGTTCTATAATTGAAAAACTTAATAAACAGATTTGATCCATAAATATGATGGTAATTTGGAAATAGACAAAGACTACGAAAAGTATGCTGAGAATATTTCTGAATATGTTAGTTACAACAACTAAGAAGTAGATTATTCTCAGCACAAACACTGTTGGAATTGCTAGTTTCTAAGTATTTATAAATATATTTTTATTTGAGAAATCCTTTAGAAATTCACTGGAAAGAAGCAAAGGATAAAGTAATGTTATAGTTAGTTGTAATGAAAGTATGATTTTTTGTTTACCAAAACCTTATAAATTCACTGTGAAAAAACAAAGGTTAAGGTAGCACTAAATTTAGGTGAATTTCTCAGTGACAATGTTAACATTTTGAACTAAAGAAAACATAGAAATTCACCAGTTATAGTCAGCAGCGCTAACTATAACTTGCACCACCGCCATGCACTGCTTACGACTTCACATATGACATCACTTAAGACATGTTCTATGACATATGAAATGACATTATTGATGATATCACTGGTGACATCATCCAATGAGTGTGCTAGTTTGTTTTACAGTTTACATAGTGGCAAGTAACTACCATATTAATTCTATATAATTTTATACAGCTTGGGTGTATCCAGTGCTTAATTTGTGCTTGCTGTTTCCGGTGTTGAGCACCAGCACTTATTTTTGAGGGCCTCAACCATTCTTCTGCCTCAACCATTTGCTGCGAGCAAAAGACACATATGGGAACGACGGAGGAAGAGAAAAATGAAAAAGCGTCACAAAGGGAGAAAGCAGAAATCTGCCAGAGTGAGCTGAAGGGGCACGGAGTGGCTTTAAATGGATTGAATATGCCCAAAATGGCTTCAGGATTACGCTGCCTCATTATTCCGTGCTCGCACATTTAAATGCAGCACCTGTGTGTTTTAAGAGGAGGGCTTTGGGCACCGGCACGTTTTTATTTACAAATTAAGCACTGGGTGTATCTAATGGGTGCAAGTGTTTACAAATGTGTGTGCTCCTACTGCACCGTAGCTGTATAGAAGTATTGAACATGTTATAAATGTTTGCATTCATGACTAACTCTTTGTGCGAATGACAGTTGACTAGTATTGATTATGCTCCACACAATTTTTTAGGTTCTGCTCAAAAAGTTTCCAACAGGAGAAAGATTCTAAGTAGCAGATACTAACTTTTGTAAGCAGCTTTGAGTTAGTAGAGAGAATTGTGTTAGTATGATCATTTATCCTTCACTAACCTAATAACGTGTGCTTGTTTTGCTTCAGAAGAAGGGCTATCAGTAAAGTTTTCACCACAGTATTAAGGGTGCTGCTGGTATGATCTTCAGCACTTTCATATATTGTTTAGTTTAGCAAATAGTGTTTTGACAACTGTTGCACAGAATGTACACTGTTCTTAGTAGATTATTTACAGTACTCTCGTGGTGTAAATCTCTTGACAGTTTCACTGTTTGCAAATAGGTACACAGAGAACTCTCTCCATAGAATAAACATTGTTTACAGCGCTCAATTCGCTACTGATATCAACTGTATTTCTTAATGTATATTCAGTGTGTGACAGGGGTTTGATACAGATAAAGGCTGTCCATAGTAAGGCATTTGTTTTGGGATTGGCATTCACTATTTTGTCTTTCTCTGAACTGTTGTATACAGATTGGCTACCATACTCAATGAGGGTTTCCCATGTATCTGTGGTTGATTGTGAATGTGAACTATAGTACGTGTAAAGCCATAGCAATTTATACAGCAATATGCAGCAAAATGAAGCCTGGATGATGTCATCAGTGAAGCCTCAGAGAAGACATCACTGATTTCAATTGAGATGTCATGAGTGATGTCATAAATGATGTCGTAGAACATGTAATGAGTGATGCTATGTAAGATCATAAGCAGTGCATGGCGGGGCACAAGTTATAGTTATCACTGCTTACTATAACTGGTGATTTTTAGCATTTTTTTAGTTCAAAACATTAATGTTGTCACTGAGAAATTCACCTAAATATGTTATTTTAGTCTTCGTTTTTTTCAATGAATAGTAAATATGGGGTTTCACTCTTCAGTTGGAATTTTGCAGTTCGGGATTACCAAAGAGATACACCTCTACTTCCTCCTTAGGGTATACTGTTTTTTCACTAAATCTACAAATGCAAATCCATGGTGGGAATGTTAATCAGTTTGCACTTCTGGAAGCAACCCGCATCAGTAAATCCGACTAGTGATCTACTTCTCATTGTAGCAAAATAGTAAGCTTAAGGATGATCTAAATAACTAGATCTGGCAAAGTGAGTTTGATGCAAATTACTTTTGGGCCTGGTTCTCACCTTGTTTTTCTACCTGTTTTACAGACTGATGGTAATAATTGGGAATAATGCATGCAAACAATTTTTGTGGCTGTTTTTGAACTTGTTACAAACTCATTATACATGTTCTGCACTCATTTATCACAAATAAAAAGCTGGTGGCAACAATGAGTAAGTCACTAGAGCAGACAATTTGTTCTGAACTCAAAACGCACACTAGCACTAAAAAGGGAACAGAAATACTATTTGTAACAGTTTTGACACTGTATCGTATGCCTAAATCACCGTTTATGAATGTTATCTTTTAGCACCATTTTGATTGTTTTTTTAACGGTTATTGATTTAGTAGCACACTTGCACGAATGTTCAATCATCTTTGAAATTCATTACATATATTTGCTATTCTCGCGGCCGTTACCGATGACGTCGCATCTTTACTCACATGAGCGCCCATCCCAGGAAGTTCATTGTGCTCCCCCAGTACATTGGATCGTTCATAATATTAAATGGGAAGCTTGTAACCTTTTCCTCCATCAGAATGCCGAAATAGTCTCCTGGAACAGAAAGAAGTAGTATAGGGACATAAGTGAATCTAAAAAAAGCAACAGACGTTTTGAATGCGTTAGAAAAATATTTTTTTGTCTCAACCTAACATAATATAAAATCATTTCCTGGATCACTGCAAAAGAAAAGAAAATATTCAAGGCAAACTGGGTTGTGAAACCATTTAAATCTGTTTCAATAACTGGACCGCATTGATCCTCTACAAGTTGAATAGTTAAATTACTTCCAGAATAACGGCTGTTAAAGTATTTTGGTGCAGCTATAGGGCATCAAAGATATATGTCAGCTGCAGATTCAAACTCTCATTCCATAATAGCAACAAGACACAGCTTCTCAACTAAAGGCTCCAAATCATGGAAACAGTGTAATCACGCCACTGTCCACAGATAGGGGCTGGGTTATTAATAATCTGTGAAATGTATAAAGGCTAAGGCAAAACAAGATGAATTTGTGTTTCTCGTATCCAGCCATCCTCCATAAATAAATACCGAATACTATTTGATAACTACATAGGCGTTCTGCAGAGATAAAATTATAAGTCACTTGTTTGTTGTTTTCCTGAACTCAGTTAGGTTTACAATTGCAGTCTCTGCTAATCTACAGCACCTCTTGCTCCTTTAATAATTCATCTGAGAAACAATCCACTATAGGGATGATGCCTTTAAACGTGAGCATTGAGAATATTAGGGCATGCTTCCTTTGATAGGGAACTGAAAATCTGGAGTCTGGCCCCCTTTCGGGACATAGATACTTGTATGTCAATGGAGGCTTGGAGAATGGGTGGCTGCTTGGTGGCGGTTGATTTATATCCTAATGGTGAGTTTATTTCCTTTCAGGGGGCACAAAATACATTTGGATTGAGGGTTGGAAAGTTCTTGCAATATGCCAAGATTAAGAGTGTGGCCCGGGAGGTCTGGTCTGGGTTCCCGGTGGCCCCTGTGGCATCAAAGATGTTGAATGAGTTAATAAATTGGGGAGAGGATTCCAAACCTGGTTACTCTGTTCTACAGAGCGCTGCATGGGGACAGTGTGGGGGTGGAGTGTGTGGCGCGTAGGGCCTGGGATTGAGAGTTGGAGAACCCCTTAGAAGATGGGGACTGGGTCTGGCACTGTCTCTGGTACGCACGGTTTCTTGTAATCATAGATTTAAGTTGTTGCACTTTAATTTCGTTCACCATGTGTACATCATGCCTGTTCGTTCTAATAAGATGGACCCGACGAGGGAGACTGGATGCCCTTGGTCTGGGGAGTCAGGTGCCTCCTTTATCCATTTGGCCAGGCCTTAGGGAGCTGAATTGTTACTCGATGTGGGTGTAATCTAATGGGAGAAATTTGGCGCTCAAGGCTATGAGGTATATATCGAATTGTACCACAATTAACACACGGTGCACCCTTGGAGGACCACACCCCGAAGCCCCAACTGTGTGGCAATCCATACAGCTCATAACAATAAATAACAAGAGGCACTCGTATCTACACAATTAAACAAATATTGTAAAGATATCTGACATAGTCACTGTCTATGTCCAAAATCGCAAAACAACATCCCATGTATCTCTGGAAAAATGAAATGTACACAAACAAATTGAAATGCAAAATAAACTTCAAGTATAGTTCCAAATTTCCTGTGCTTTAATAGCAATGTCCAAATTCAGTTCAGTTGGTATTAGCGAAAGTTGTCATACGTAATATTCCAATCAGTTCCATGACCAAGTATCAATGTCCCAACCGTTCAATCCATTATTCAAATCCATGATTTGTCACACCGAGTTTGCGTTTTCTATTATTCATGTTCCTTCTAGTAACTCGCAATTATCCATCTCACCCTCTGGAGAACTGGTGGTGGATCTATATATCATCTTGGAATCTGATGATTGTGTATATTCACTTAATATGTTTACTTCTGATAAAATTGCAGCCCTGACGAAGTCAACAAGGCAATCCCCGGACAAAACATGTGTTGGCTGTGGGGTCAAAATGTAACATCACGCATGGCAAGTGCCGTTGAATAATGGATTGAACGGTTTGGGACATTGATACTTGGTCATGGAACTGATTGGAATATTACGTGTGACAACTTTTTCTAATACCAACTGAACTGAATTTGGACATTGCTATTAAAGCACAGGAAATTTGGAACTATACTTGAAGTTTATTTTGCATTTCAATTTGTGTGTGTACATTTCATTTTTCCAGAGATACATGGGATGTTGTTTTGCAATTTTGGACATAGACAGTGACTATGGGGGTGATTCTGACCGCAGCGGACGGCGGTCGCCGCCCGCCAAGCGGTTCCCGCCGAAAGACCGCTCCGCGGTCAAAAGACCGCGGCGGTCATTCTGGCTTTCCCACTGGGCTGGCGGGCGACCGCCGAAAGCCCGCCAGCCCAGCGGGAAACACCCTTCCCACGAGGAAGCCGGCTCAGAATGGAGCCGGCGGAGTGGGAAGGTGCGACGGGTGCAGTTGCACCCGTCACGAATTTCAGTGTCTGCAAAGCAGACACTGAAATTCTTTGTGGGGCCCTCTTACAGGGGCCCCTGCAGTGCCCATGCCATTGGCATGGGCACTGCAGGGGCCCCCAGGGGCCCCACGACACCTCATACCGCCATCCTGTTCCTGGCGGGTGAACCGCCAGGAACAGGATGGCGGTATGGGCTGTCAGAATCCCCATGGCGGCGCAGCAAGCTGCGCCGCCATGGCGGATTCCCATGGGCAGCGGAAAGTCGGCGGTACACCGCGGCTTTCCGCTTCTGGCCGCGGCTGTACCGCCGCGGTCAGAATGCCCGGCGGAGCACCGCCAGCCTGTTGGCGGTGCTACCGCCGACCTCCGCCATGGCGGTAATTACCGCCAGGGTCAGAATGACCCCCCGAGTCAGATATCTTTACACCATTTGGTTAATTGTGTAGATACAACGAGTGCCTCTTGTTGTTTATTGTTATGAGCTGTAGGGAGCTGCGGCAGTTTTGGTGGGTGGAGGTTCGGAAGGGGTTACAGGTCTGGGACTTGAGGCGACTCCATTGACTTGCCTACTGGGTATATTACAGAGACCACGGGGTAGGTGCGTTCCATACAGATTTGGGCAGCTTGCATTGGTGTTGGCTAAGCGAAGGGTGGCTATGGGCTGGAGGGGAACACAGAGCCCTTCCCCTTTTCACTTGTCCTGTGATGTCTTGGAGTGGGGGGTGGCTAAGGCACAAAACATGAAACTGACACGCAGGGAAGAAGGGGCACTGGAAGACATAACGGCCTGGAGTACATTGTTGAAGCGCTTCACTGGACCCAAGATTCCAGCTCTGACTGGAGCTCGGATGAGGATCCCTGGCTGAAGGATGTTATGCTGGGCATATTGCTGATGACCAATTGTGGTACTAGTGTATTGCTGTTATGATGAAGTATGAACAATTTGGTTCCATAGGAGGTCCCTATGGAAGGGGAGGGGGTGGAGATACTGCTGGTCTGATGGATATGATCCATGTTTTTGTTTACAGGTATCATCATCAACTTACGCTCAGGAGAACATTGTACATTCTGATTTTGCGTATGACAACGCACTGCTTGTTTGTTTGGTTTGTTTTTTATCTTTATTTGTTGTTAGAAACTCAATAAAACAGAGTTAAAAAAAAATTAAAACAAAAACTTTAGCATTAGATGTTCCCAGTAAAAGGTCAGGCATCTAACCACAAGGAAGGTACGGGATACAAGGCACACGTCACAGAGCCTATTTAAAATGGAACTAAAATCTATGTTTATTTGCCATGAAAAGGGAGTAAACTAAAAAAAGCAAGTAAATATTCCAGAGAGCTAATGGGTCTGGCTTTCAGCATTATGAGATTCCAGGTGAATTAGAAGTATTTCTTGTCTTTACGTATGGTATTCTAGATGCAAGTAAATCAATGTACTAACTTCTTCATGCCAGACCAACACATGTTTAGCCCAAGTGCAGCTTTTTCAAGAATGGAACAGAAATACTTTAGCCATGTTAGGACTGTATAGGTGCACACAGGCTTGCCAATAAAAAAGATTTGGCCTTACTGTTACAAACACCTTATAGTTTAATTTGAAGATAGCATATAAATCCACAGACTTGAAGCGCAGCTGGTTACACATCAGGTAAAGACTACCTACTGTATTGGTATATCTAGTCAATGACGAGAGCCTTTACAAGGTCATAGATCTCTGACATAGAGGACTAGCAATGTCATTCTAACATTCTAATGCATAATATAATAGATACATAGTGGCACAGTGCCTTCCAACCCTTTCTAAAATCCTCGGCTGTTGCACTCTTTTTTTTATATTGATTTGTTAAGATCTGAAATGTTTTCTTGACAAATTCCTGTAGTAATCAGGAATGTAAACCTGTACTCCACTGCTAATGCACTTCATCAGCAGCTGAGACCGGGCACTGCAATGCATCTATTGGGAGCAACACATTCCTACTAAAGTCCATATATTACAGGTGGAGGGGCACCAACGAAATTTCAAGAAAACATAGAATCATCCAAGTATGTTGCTCCAATGCAGCTTTTATTTGCTTCTATATACTAAAGAAAAACAGCCAACGCGTTTCGTCCACCATATGTGAACTTCATCAGGGCACTGCAATTCAATTATTATAATATGGACATTGGACCCGTTTGGTCGCACCTTTGGATTGCAGTGCCCTGCTGAAGTTCACGTATGGTGGACGAAACAGTTGGCTGTTTTTCTTTGGTATATTGATGCTGCAATGTACTTGGATGATTCTAAGTTTTCTTGGTGCCCCTCCATCTGTAATATATGGGCATTGGACCAGTATGGTCGCACCTATAGAGCAGCAGGTGCCTTGGTTGGGAGCACGAAATAAAGAGACATATGGGATAATGGGGAGGTGCGACTGCCTTGGCTGGCTGTTCCAGTTGGATGACATTTGTGTACATTCCTGCTGAAGGTCTGAAAATAACCATTCTCGGTATAAGGAGATGGTTTCAGCATGCAAAAAAGCTATTTTGCCTGGAGTACTATAAATCCTTATAAAATTCTAGACTTGCATTCGCGTCTTGTGCCAAACAGGTTTTTGTGCCCTGTTGCTGCACTCAGGACCCATGTTGTTTGCTGTGTGCTTGTCATAACATAGGTCCTCATTACGACCTTAAGGGATAGGATTACTCCATCACAAACGTGACAGATATCCCGTCCGCCGTATTACAAGTTCCATAGGATATAATCGAACTTGTAATACGGCGGACGAGCTATCCATCCTGTTTGTGATGAAGTAATCCCCTCCGCCAAGGTCGTAATCAGGCCCATAGTGTAATCACTAATGCACCAAACTTCGCTGTACAATAAATATCTTTAATATAAATAATGCACATTCTGTTCCACATACTATTATAAATACCCAATATGGCTATATGAGTAAGGTGATAGTGCCCAAGGGCACTGTGCCTTAAGCAGAAAGCAACCGTACAAAAACAGCAGAATGGTAACAACAATGAAATCAGCTCTACAGTCATTTGCAAAAGAGTGAACTAGTTCGCGTGGATAAACTACTGCCGTAAGCACACTGTGTTGGTTTCTATTTATAAACATGTGCATCTAATTTTGAAGAAACATCACGTTATCAGAAAAAACATCTCCAATCGCAACAGAGGAAAATCATCAGCAGGAACACTGACAATTAACTACTATAAATCACGCCTTATCTCTTGTGGTTGCTTTTTGTTACATCTTGGGTCGTTTCACACGCTGTTCCATCCACGAGGGTTTTTCAAGGCTGAACTGCCTTTTTTATCAATACTCCAGCTGAGGCATATTAGACACACCTTGACATTAGCTAGCACTTACCAGGAGCCCACTCTAGGCAGCAAAGGCAAAGTCGAAGGTGGGCAACCTAGGCTGACTAACGGACAGATAAAGGACTCTGTGAGTCTGCATATTGGTGTTACAAAATAACTACTCTAGCTCTCTTCCTTCAGTCTGGCACGGGGGGGGGGGGGGGAGAGGTGGGGGTAGCAAGGAATTAAAATATCCCCTCTTTATACTAAAGCTCTGATTGCACCGATCAAGTGAAGCATGTGAGCTCAGCCCTCCCTAGAAAAGTTCTCTTGTCACTTCCATCCAAGCATCTATCTAGTCATTCTTTCATCCACCCGCTGATAGCCACTATTTCACCTTCACATTGTCATCCATTCCTTTTTCATTCATCATTCAATCTTTACCCATTCTTTTCCCTCCATTTTGCCATCCATCCACACTGCCATCCATCCATTCCTCCATCCACTCTGCCACCCATCTATCCACCCCCACCGTACATCCATCGATATACTCTGCCATCCATTCATTCACCCTTTCACCCACAAATCCATCGATCCATTTACCCTGCCATCTTTTCAGCTGCCTATCCACCTATCCATCCCTTTACTATGCCATCCACCTATCCATCTACCCTTTTACTCTGCCACCCTTTCTCCTGTTCATCCACCTGTCTATTTACTCTTTTCAGCCAGTTTAATCTACCACCCTTTCACCTGTCTATCCACCTATCAACTCACTCATCCATCCATCCCTTTACCCTGCCAACCTTTTACTTGTCCATCCACTGATCCATTCACCCAACCAGCCATCTGCCTACCCACTCACCCAGCCACTCATTTATCCACCAACTCATCTATCCATCCAGCCATCCTTCATCCCTTCCATTTAATATTCCATCATTCTTTCCCTTTTCCATATACCCATCTTTCATTCCTCTTCGCTCTTGAGCATTTGTCTACAGAGTTGCAGACAGAAGAGGCCCATAAAGAACCCTACCCGAGGCCGGGGTCGCTTTCACGACTTGCCTGTTGCCCATCCTGCTCTTTTTAAAATATAGCCCACCTGCACTTAGTTCACTTCCCGCGTTTGGAGACAGAGACTTCCATTTTACTCACATACATTTTGACATTAAATGAAAAACAAGCATTGGCAGTTCCAAACAGCCTCGCTCGCCTTTACCGAGGACACCAACATTGGGGATACAGAAAGAGGAAGATGTTAAAAAACAAAAACAAAAAACTCGGTGTGTTTAATTTTTCCACTGACTTGCCTTGAAATGAGGTAACTTCAGGCGGGAGAAAGTTAAATTGAAACAAGTTTTGCCTTTCAAGATCGAGAGCCTCCAAATTGAATTGAGTCTGTTGTCATATATGCTTTGTATACAAGCGAGACTGACCGGCATTGCAAATGCTTGTTTTAAGTAGTCTTCATTGTCTGCCAAGATTAGTCAAATTCGATGTTGTATCTTCCACATTTCTGTTTAATTTTTCCTAGTGACCAATAGGGGGCAGGGAAAGGCAGCAAACTGGTACTTTTCACACGTGGATCTATCTGTTAGCAAGGCTGCGTTCAAAGCAGGACGAATGTCGATTCTACTGAAAGAGAAACCAAAAAGTTCCTGTGGGTAGGTCAAACAAATGGAAGAAAGAAGCGAATAGAAACAAAGCAACTGAGACACTAAAAGACCTTCAGTCTGGAGCATGTATTGGTTCTGTGGAGTATTGTTTGCAATGTCGTCTCTGGAAGCTGGAGAGTCTGTATTGAGACTGCAAAAAGAGGTACCTCAGATATTATGTGGCGGAGGGCACAGATGTACAGGGTGCTCTTCATTTTCTCCTAATACTGTTGCACTCTCTTCAAAAAACACCTGGCATACCCCATCCTACAATTAGCCCAGCTAAAGTCTTGCTTGACTTGCTATGGGTGCAAACATGAGTAGTACACCTACCTCTGCAGCTGAGTGGCCCAAAGGTCTTCTAACATACATGGAAGACAAACGCACACATCTCTTGACCTGCACTTCTGCCATTTACATGGTGTGCTGTGTTGCACCTCTGTGCCGTATGCCAGAACCATTAGGGGGAAGGACCACATTGATTCATCCTTTACTACCAGGACAACCAGACCGAGATACTCAACACACGGAGGCATAATGAGTATTGCTCCCTGTGGTGGCTGAGGAAAAACATCAGCAATTTCCAATAACACAGTGAAACCACTCTTGAAGCTCCTGCCGACAACATATGTGACCACTGCTTGACCTTTCTGGGCCATACCTATTTCTTGTGACTTTATACTTTTCTGAAACATATATTAACAATCACCCCTCCCTTGGACCTCTGGGAAATTAGATCCATATAGAAGGGCATCTAAATATGTACTCTTACATTTTTACTCCACCAGTCGGAGGCTCCTGCCGTAGCATACTGTCTACCATCTGAGTCACACGCACAGCTACTACCACCCTTACTGCTGTACCACATTCCAATGATGAGTTTGGAGCACCCCTGTAAGAACCTCACTAACCAACCCACCTTTACCCAGCAGCCACTCTAATGAATTGGATTCTTTGTTGTCAAACTTTGTCTGAGGTGGAAGCAGACACAGGGAGGTGCTCAACAAGATAAAGCGACCGGTGTCAGATGGTGGTTTGGGTGCACCGACTTCTGAACTTTATTTACTGGTGACACAAGTATAGTGGGGGAGCAGACTTATTGATGGTGTACACCTGCAAGAAACTGGAACATTTTGGATTAGCCAAGATCATAGCGCACAAGCCACTTCAATCATGAGAGGCAAGGACCCGCATGGTAAATGCTCCATCTCCTTAAGATACAATTAAAGCGCTGGAAGTGACCCTTTGTTTTTCCCACATCTTTAGGGATTCTTTAGTGTGAGAAAGCTGGAGGCATGGATGAGGGGGAGTCAGATAACGGTGTGGGACTTTGTTTTGTGCCTGGAGAATTAAAGACCTTGCCAGCAATGAGAGGGAGTTTGGACTCCCAGCAATGTTCCTATAGCGTGCGGTCTCTTAACATGATACAAGGAAAGTGAGGGACTGACTAGACCGAACTACAGTTTCCTGGAGTGCTACAGCTTCTAGTCACAATAGTTGTGGGCTACAAACTAGTGACCTGGTTCTAGAAGACCCTTCTACAGTGACTAAGGTTAAACTGAACGGGTTGAGGACTGAATGAAAAGTCAACCTGGGCAGACAACTTAATGATGGCGAGTGGAAAAAAACTCTTGCACATGCCTAAAATGTCTGCAGATATGCTAGATTTAAGTACACCAAAGTTAGCTACTTCCACAGGACATACATGACACCGAAAAGAACCCATAGGATTCATGGTTCTAATTCGATGACCTGCCCTAGATGCAAATAAAGGCAAATAAATACGGATTTCTTTCATGTGATATCGGACAGTCCTGTAATCATTTCTGGAAGAGGGTTATGAAACACCTAGGAGGGAAGATCGACAGGGTGGGCCTTTACAAATAGAGAACTGCATTGTTGGGCTCTTTCTTCATCCGAAATGGGAAAAAAAGCTGGTGACAGATTCCTAGATTTAGCGTTTCTAATAGTTAAAAGAGCTATAGCGATGGAAATGAGAACTGAGGAAGGGAGGTGAAGAAATGGGCCACTAGTGATAGCCTGACCCTACGTGCAAAAGTGGGTCAGGCTGAGTGTGTGGGTAAGCAAAAGCACCTCTATGTGAAGAAACATTGCTATGGTTTGGTCAGAAATGGAGAGAGGACAGGTAGAATGCAGCGGGTGGAGGCCTGGATATGTGCTACATCAAGACATGAACACTTAAGGAAGAAGGCCTACTAAACACCTATCCTTACCTTACTGAGCGCATGCTCCTCCGGAACACACCCTAAGATAACCAGATCATGTGCCATAAACTAGGCTGAATAGAACTTAAAAAATGCACTGAACACACAAGATTCATGGTTTCTGTTTTTGTTAAACTGTTCAGTATGCAAATTAGATAAAAAAATGAGCACTATATGGTACCACTGTTACATCTGCACTGCTGCAGGGCCCATGGCCCTATATAAAGGCATTTGTCTTAATAATGAAGTAGACTGGGTTACTTTGCACCACTGAGACATGAAACTAATTATTAAACAGACTTTAAAACAAAAAACACTCTAATAAAACCTTCATGTGCCACTAAAGTAAGGGTGTGAGTCTGCTGATGAGTTCCACAACTTAAGTATATAAAAAGTGATGGATAGAATGCTTGAAATAAAATCAGCCATTGGTCATGTCTCGGGCCTCAAGGACTTGACTCACTGACCCAAAGCAGGCAAGGAATTGCCTTTGCTTCCTACAAATGAATTTTCAACAAAGATGGCATTGTCTCTACTCAGTGAATGCGCAGGCGCTGCATGCTGGGCTTTGCTGTTCCCTGACGAGCATGTTCAGGTCTGTAGAACAGGATGGAATATTTCTGGGGTATTTTTTATACACTTGGCGGTGTCCATCTGAATCGCCGGCACGTGTCATCGCTTAATCCTGGTGACTGATAAAACTGTGGATCAGGTGCCTGCACTGAGCGTATCAGACAATGGTCTGTCTGCGCAAGAGACATCATTTGTATGTGCCATTGTGAGGCTCACAAAAGGAGAAGCTTTCAGCTGCTGCCTCATTAACCTGATTAGCCGGTGGGTCATATACATAACTGGTGGTGGCTCCTCCGCTGCTACGCCCTGGTTTCATGAGCAGCCAGAAACATTCCAAAGCAGCAGCTCAGAGGCTCTCCTTGAAATAAAGCCAGGCACAAAGCATAGAATAGCAGTGGTAGCCGGATTCCTAGTAACAACGTTTATCACCCAGTCTTCGTGAAGTTTTTTTCAAAACTTTGCAAACTTCATAATATTCACAAAGGTAGCAACATTTAAAACAATTTGCAGTTAATATGTTCCGTAATAATAGGTTTTACAGAAAAGAGGCCCTTGCAAAAAAAAAAAAAAAAAACACTTTCCTTGGAAAATTTATTTCACAAAACATTTTTTAGTGGTAATTCCCACCTGTGGCGATGCTTAGCAACTGCAATGGTGGAGGAGGGTCGCCCTACTGGCTAAGAGCCAGCAGCTGAGAAATATAACAATATTTTGTTTTATTTTCAGCTTCTCCCTCACCTGAGCCAGCATGCGAAAGGAGAGACGGCTGGGCCATGGGAGAGGGACCATTTCCACCCTTAACTAGCTTATCCCAATACACAAGTCAATCGAAGGCCAGACACATTACTTTGAAAGTATAATTTTATTTAAATGTTATTTACTAAGCAGAATAAATAAAATGAGAGTAGAATGCAAACTGAAATCCAAATAGTATAACTATTAGCCCTACTGGAATATAGTGAACTACTTTTGAGTGGAAATGCAATCAGTCCTTAGACAAGAAACACGGAAATAGATTGACGATCTATAGTTTACAAAGGGAAGAATGGTCTTTAACATTGCCTGTCCCTTTGTATTGAAGCTATTGGTTACACGTTACCTTAGTCAACACAGAGGATGATGAGTCTGTCCTGACTTCTTCCCGTTCCCACTGAGGACCCTACCAGATGCAGCCATTTACTCTTGGGTGCCTGAATACCGAGGTACTGTAATGTGGGAACCGGAGGGAGCTCATCCTTTGGGCAACTGATCAAGTCAAAACTGAAGATCCTAATATAGGACAACTCCTGAAATGCATTGTATGCTGCAAAATGAATATGACACATGAGAATGAAAGTAATATGTGTCAAATAATATTTAATACCTGGAAGAATGAATCTGACTTGTACTAGAACAAATATGAAACATGGCAGGGTGAATATGCTACTTAGTGATCAATTTGAATAGCATACTCCAAATTGAATTAGAGATTTACTGAAATATATATCAATTATACTGAAATTAATATGGCCCTCTCTGTAAACTAAGCACTAAAATGATTATAATATGCATAAAAAAGAATGGGACATTTCTTGAAATTAAAGAAATATCCCAAGTGGAATATGACATGAGTTGAAATGAATATGACATAGTGAGATGAATATCAGTGACAGCAGTGAATATTATATTTTGCAAAGAATAATGAAAATAATATCAGATACCTTAAAATAGGCATTATACAAGTTGCAATGTCTAGGAATGGCATTATACATGTTGCAATGTCTAGGGATTGCATTGAAATGAACTTTACCAAGATTTGATTATGAGATGCACAGAAATGAATATGAAATAATTTAAAGTGCATATGACTTGTGGTAAAATTTATATAAGCCCCCCATTGAAATGATTATGACATTCCTTAAAATGAACATGACCATCACTGAAATTCTCATGACATTCGTCAAAATGAATATGGCATGCATTGAAATTAATATGATAGATATTGAAATTAATATGACACGTACTAATATGAATATGAGCTTCATTGAAATTAATTTGATATGAATTTAAAATGAATGAGTAACACTGAAATGAACATGATACTTATTAAAATGAATAGGCCCTGCATTGACGGTCATTATGATACACAGAATGCATATTATATGTGTTGAAATGGATGTGACTTTTGATAAAATTAAAATAAGAAGTTTTAATATGAATGCCACATCCATTGAAAGGAATATGACACGTGCTATGCTGAATATGAAATGTGTTCAAATAAATATGAGACTCATTGAAATGAATTCAACATCCATTAAAATGTATATTACAAATGCTAAAATTACAACACTCTCAAAATAAAAATGGCATGCTCTGAAATGAATATGATGTGCATCGAAATGAACATGACGTATATTTAAATAATTATAACGCTGAAATGTATATGACCCATGCTAAATTGAATATGTCAAGTGTTAATGTGAACTTGACATCCATTGAAATGAATATGACGTTCATTGAAAGGAATCTGACACATGTTAAAATTAATATGAAGCACTTTTAAATGCCAATGACATTTTTTTTAATTAATATGGCCCAAATCAAAATTAATATTTCATTCATTTAAATGAATTACACTTTTTGAAATTAATATGAAACTATGTGAGAAAAGTTTGGCATGAACTGCAATGAATAAAGCACATATTGAAATGAACACAAGACATGTTTAAATGAATATGGCACATTAAAATGAAAATGGTATGCATTGAAGTTATGTTGACTTGCATTCAAATTAATGTTCCATATTGAGATTAATATCACACATTCTGAAAGTATATGATATGCACTAAAATGAATTAATAAAAAAATGAAAATAAATATTTAACTGAATATAAAAAAAGAAACATCTTTTACCACGCATCAATTACAATGCATAGGTTTACTATGCAGGTAAGTATTTCTACCTTTACTACACAGTACTTTACTACGCAGATAGTTTTTTTTTTCAATAACAATTTTTTTATGTGCAATTAGAGGTAAAGAGAAGTAAGGGTGATTTTAGGGTTTAAGGGTGGGTAGAGCCTGGGTAGTTAGGGACCGACCACACCCGCAACCTCAGTTTCATCTGGGACTCAGCACTCTCTATGAACCATCAAGTCAGCGCTGTCTCCACCGCCTGTTTCAACACCATGCGCCGGAAGATCTTCAAATGCATCCCAACTGAATCAAAAAGAACAGTCACCGAGGCCCTCGTCAGCAGCCACCTGGACTATGGCAACGCACTCTACGTCGGAACCACCACCAATGTACCGAACAGACTACAACGCGTCCACAACTCCTCCGCCCGTCTCATCAAGGACACCCCCAAAAACAGCTACACCTCTGCCCTACTGAGAGACCTGCACTGGCTCCCAATAGACAAGAGATTCACATTCAAACTTCTCAACCACGCATACAAAGCCCTCCACAACGCCAGACCAGAATATCTCAACCAAAGACTCCACTTCTACACGCCCATCAGGCATCTCCGCTCCTCCGACCTCACACTCGCCGTCGTCCCATGCATCCGGAAGAGCACAGCCGGAGGAAGGTCCTTCTCCCACCACACCGCTAAGACCTGGAACTCCCTTCCTATCCACCTCAGAAGATTTCCCACTCTATAACAATTCAGAAAGGACCTCAAAACCTGGCTCTTCACCTGATACCCTCTGACCTTCTCTTCTGCCCTCACCCCCAAGCGCCTTCAGACCCTAATGGGTAAATTGCCGCACTCTACAAATACATTGATTGATTGATTGGTAGAGGTATAGGGAGGTAAGGGTAATTTTAGGATTCAGAGTATAGCACAGGTGTAAATTGGAGTGGCGTAGAACGGCATGGCATACAGTGGAGTGGGTTAGAGTGGAACACCATACATTGAGGTGGCGTAGATTCCAGTGGCATACAGTGGAATAGCATAGAGTAGAGTGGTGTACAGTGAAATAGTGTACAGTGGAGTGGGGTACAGTGGAACACCATACAGTGTAGTGGCTCAGATTGGAGTTGCATACAGTGTAATAGTGTGGAGTGGAGTGGCGTAGAATAGAGTGGAACAGCGCATAGTGGAGAGGCGTACAACGAACTATCTTGAAGTGAAGTGGCGTACAGTGGAGTGGCATACAGTGGGGTGGCGTATGCATGCAGTTATAATCTAGCAGAAATATAGATTATGGTGTGCAGAGTAACGCAAAACAGTGAATTGCGTTGCCTTGCATTTCTCCAGGTTTCCCAAGCAACGCAGGACGGTGTATGGTGGTCTTGCATTGCTTTGTGCATTTGACGTAAGTATTGCGTTGCCCATGCAACACCATACGTGACGCAAGGGTAATGCAATACAATACTACAGGTAGGCCTTAATTATATATTGTGCCCTGGTATACCAGCATGGCAGTATATGGTTGGCTAATGGCTGTCTTTACTAAATTAAAAGATAGCCATATTGTTTTTAATACAGTTTGGCTATATTCTAGGTAAGAGCCCTAGATATAGGTAGCTAGTAGGTTTGTTCGCTACCTATTACCACTTTATTAAAGTGGTAATTGGTAGGGAATTTTTTTACATATTTTCTTTTTACATATTTTTAAAGCAAGTTTAGGGAGTACCATGCTAATAACTACGAAGAATATTTTTCTTTTTGAAATATGTTTGTTATTTTAAAAATAAATGTAAGTAGCACAGTAATTTCTAGGTAATACCGCAGTACTGATCAAATATTTCCAAAATTGTAAATTTACTGCTGTACACTAGATTTGGAAAATCTAGTGTATAACTGTTTTTCTTCCAATTTTTGGGAAGGGGTGAGCTGAGGGTTGAGGAGGGAAGTGTGATGAACGACGGGTGACAAGTAAGTCATGAGAACAATGGAAATTGGAGACGGGATGAGTGATAAGGAAGGAAGAATAAGAACAGAGGCATGAGGTGTGAGGGATTAGACTGTCCTAAAATAGACAGGGTGGGCATCTTAGGACATCATAGTTTTCCAGTCTCACTCATCACGCAAAGCGAAAAGAAAAGGTGAACCCCAAAAGATATAGAATCAGTGAATAGGGGTAGGAGGTGAGGAAGAATGAAGGGAGTGTACGGAAAGAAGAATGAGTGATGAGGTGCAAGAGATAAAATGTGACTACCGCGGGATGAGGGATTGGATATGAGACATGAAAGATGGGTTCCAAGGAATGGGAGTGGCAGAGGAGGCCGGAGGACTGAGGAGTGATGTATGACAGATATGTCTAAGGGATGAGGGATGAAGAATGAGGCCTGATGACTTAGGGGTCAGGACTGAGCATTGAGCATGTCTTTAAAAGGACTAGGTACTGCACATTTGAAGAATGATGAGTGAAGGATGATGGCTGAGGAGTGAGAGATGAGAAGTAAAGAATAAGAGATGAAGTGTGACGGCTGAGGACTGAAGATTCACTGGTGAGACTTCAGTGAGAGATGAAGAATGAGGGAAAATGAAGGCATGATAAATGAGAAATATGGGGTGAATATAGACAACAGTGTCACGAGGAGGGAGGGTTAAGAATATCCCAAAATGGTCAGGATGGTGGACATTTTAAGAAAACATAATTTGACCAGTGTCACTGCTGAACCAAGAATGAGTGAGCAGTGATGGATCAAGGCTGTAGAGTAAGAAATCTGGTCAAGAGTGTGCACTGAGGGATGAAGAGTGAGGGAAGTGGTTGACTTAGTGAGGCATTAGGGGAAAGGAATAAAAGATGAGGATTGAGTCATGAGGACTCATGGAAAAGAAGGCAGCGAGTGAGGGATAAGATGAAAGATGAGAAGTGGGGGATGAGGAGTGAGACTAGAGAAAGGAGTAATTAAAAGTGAGGGTGCAGAGTTAACAAATGAGAATTGAAGTATAAGGAGTTTGATATCAGGACTGAGCATTGAGAAGTGATGGATAATAATGAGGAATGATGGTTGATTAAAAAAGTATGAGAAGCAAAGAAAGAGGAGTGAGGTCAGGAGGGTACAGAATGAGGAAAGAGAACGGAGGCATGAGATGTAAGTGATCAACATGTCCTAAAAAAGGGCAGTGTGGTATACCTTTTTAGGTGCCACGATTTGTCCATTTCCCTAATTTCTCAGAGGGGGAAGTATGAGAAATGAGGGATGAGCAAAGAAGGAGAGGTGAGGAATGAAATGACAAGTAATGAAGAATGTGTGGAAGAGTGGGGGAAAAAGAGATGGAATATGGGGTGTGACTTGTGGAAAGACAACTGTGGGATGAGCAGTGAGGGATGAAACATTAAAACATAGTTTAAGTGATGCACAGTGAGGGATGTGAAGGGATGAGAGGTGAGAGATGAGCAATGATGATGGCTGATTAATAGTAAGGGATGAGGAATGAGGATAGAAGAGGGAGGGGTGAGGAAAAAGTGAGAACCAGAAGAAGGCGTTTAGAGCCTCATTTATATTTTGGCAGTTTGCCCATCCTCCACCAGGGTGAGGGAATAAACTAGTCTGTCGCCCTGACAGAGGTGCCGACTGCCAAAATGTAAAATGTCTACTGGTCCGCTGGACATTTCAAGCATTGACAGGAATCACTGTTTCCTCTCCACCAACATTTAAATTGGACTCTAAGCATGATAGAAGCGAAGTAAAAAAATGAGGAGTGAAGAAGAAGGGAAGGGCTGAGAAATGAAAAATCATGAGACAGCTAAGATGAGTAATGGATAAGGACAGATGAGTGAGCGTTAATGAGTGAGAGAGGATAAATTAGGAGTAAAGGATATGGAGAGATTTGGGATGAGGGTGATGGATAAGAACTAAGGTGAGACATGAGTTAACCATGAAAGTAATGAATGAGTGGGAAGGATGAGAAGTGAGGAGTGAATAATGTGCGAGCAAGAGCTGATGACTGATGAGTGCGGTGTAAGGAATGAGATACGCAGGATAAGGAGTAAAATGAGAAGTAAAAGATGAGTAGCAAGAAAATATAAATGAGGAGTGGATGCTGTGGAGTGCAGAATAAGAAGTGAGAGATTCAAAATTAGGGATCTGACATGAGGTATGAATACTGTATAATGAGGAAGTAATTAATGGGGGATAATGGAGTGAGGACAGATGAGTACATGATTAGGGGATGACAACTGAGGAATAAGGAACTGGAGTTCTAGCAGGCTCCCCCCGAGGTTAGTTCCAGTAGCACAGCACAGTAGCCAATCAATTTGCAGTAGGATCCCTGGGGCCAATGCCACACATTCGGAATACTCTCCCAATCAACCTCAGACAGGCCGCATCACTGAAGCAAGGATCTCAAGACCTGGCTTTTCGAGTGATCAACACAACCCCATGGGTGACAAGCCACACTCTACAAGTACTGATCGATTGATTGATTGATGGGCCTGTGTGGGCCAAGAATTTGCAGTGGGGCAAAGATGTGCTGTATAACACCTGTACATTGCACAAGGGTAACTCGGACTTCACCAGGATGTATGGGCTCAGTGGTGCGCATTAACAGGCCCAGACAAGGATGCCCCGTTCTTTTCCAAGACACCTGGGGGCTCAGCACGATTGTGTCACCAGTGGTCGGTACCTTCAATGAGAGCCTCGCCCTCCCAGCTTATCCCCCAAAACTGGAAAATTTGAGCCAGGCCCATCTCAGGACTTTCACCTGTCACAAGGGGCCCGCTTATATATCCTCCTGAGTGCCTGCTATATGGGCCACTTCTTTCCATCAGTACAAAGGTGACAAACTGGGGCCGCCCAACTTTTGTTTTATTGAGATTTTATACAACAGAAGAATTAAATAACATAAGGGTAAAACATAGAGAAACAGTTCATTGTATAGTACCATTAGATCATATGGGAACAGCTATTTACGGGATAGCATAAGGAGTTGAGCCACATATGTGTAAATCAGAAGGTGGATATAAGTATTTGTGATGAAAGGGTGAGATTGTTCAGTGTGTGTATGGTGAGTGAATGTTTTTAAATGTTGTGTTGAGTGAATAATGTACCTCAGTTGTAGATGGATGAGCCTAGAGTGAGAGAAAGGAAACAAGAAGAGAGAAAAAGCTGGCAGGGAGTGTACGGAAAGAATTATGTGGGGATGGGTGGGAGGGTAGGGAATGGACAGGGTGAGGGTGTGGGGAGAGTGGGGAAGAGGGTGGTTGTGTGAATAGACCTGGTTCTATAGACAAGTGAGACATGAAGGTGTCTAGTTTGCACTATAATTTACCATTCTTCATTGGTGCTGTCTTCAAGTATAAGTTTAGTGAGCTTCAAACAGTTCTGGTGAATTGGACCAATTCCCAACATGTTTGGGAGGACAGTTTGGATGAGTCTTCCCATTCGTTTAAGTTAAGGATAACTTTAAGGCCAAATGTGACTAGAATGTCCCATAGGAGGCGGTCCTCTTTGTTTAGTGTCTGTTTAATGTCAGAGGAGAATACCCTGTGTAATAGAGGCTAGAATAGGAGTACATTTTATATGGAGTATTTGTGATCTGGTATTACTCATGTCCTGCCAGAACTTTTTTAGTAGGGGTACACTCCATTAGCATGTGTTTCAAGTCTCCTGTTTCCTTCTCACAGCTCCAGCATGTGCTGGGGTGACCGAGACCTAGTTCATAAAGTTTAGCTGGACTCCAGGGGGCAATATTGGCTATCCTGTATCAACACTGTGTTAGTGATGGAGATATTATGCTGGGGTGAGGTTTTCCCAGGTAGGTGGCCAGTCCAGTCTTACCTTCTGCGAGTTGTTACAGTCTGAGAGGAGAGTTTCCCATCTGTCTTGTATTGGTTTGTTTAGCAAGGTTTTTGTAGGGTATAGGAGGGAGTACAGTTTGGAGGCTAGGTGACCACCTTTGGTGTATGTTTTTTAATGTACTGGGTAAGTCGGGGGGATGGAGGTTTAGCTCTGGCTATAAGTAATTTAATTTTAAGGAAGTGGTAGAAATCTAGGTCCATTAGGTCAAACTTAGCTTTAATTTGGGAGAAGGGTATGGGTTTTGTGGGGGTATTGAGATCTCCCACCAAGACAATATCTTTTTGTGCCCATTTCTGTTTATACACCATTCTCCCTTCTAGTTTCAAGTTTTCATTGTGCCACAGAGACTTAATATGAGTATTTAATTTTGTTGGGTAGTTTGTTGTCGATTTTTCAGAATGCTTGAGCTAGAAGAACAAGTTACTTACCTTCGGTAACGCTTTTTCTGGTGGATACAATAGCTACCTGTGGATTCCTCACCTTATGAATTCATCCTTGCGCCAGCATCCAATGGAAAGTTCTCTTCCTAGCTCTCTACGTCGACGAGGATGTCACAATTGCACGGCTCCACGTGACTCTGTCTGACGTCAACGTGCCAATAAGAGGTCCTCATCGGCGTGCTGATGTCAGTTTCACCCATTTTTTACGGGTGCCTTTGAGGCGAACAGGTGCGAACCGACTTCCACAATAAATACATATACATATAAAACCCTCATGATGCAACATAATGAAAAACCATCATTTATGTATATATACAGGAAAAAATATCTCTATACACATACATCTATACAACCACATATCCTAGTGCAATCAGACAGGCAACGGGGAGGCGGGCGGGACTGTGCGGAATCCACAGGTAGCTTTTGTATCCACCAGAAAAAGCGTTACCGAAGGTAAGTAACTTGTTCTTCTGATGGATACAAACTACCTGTGGATTCCTCACCTTATGAATAGAGACCTAAAGCAGTACCGCACTCGAAAGTGGGTGCCCGTCTGATTACACCAAGAAATCCTGTAAAACAGATTGCGCAAAACGGCAGTCCCTCCGAACCTCATCATCCAAGCAGTAATGGTTAGCAAAAGTGTGGAGGGACGCCCAAGTTGCCGCCTTACAAATATGCACCACCGGGACTCCCCTTGCCAGGGCCGAAGTGGCCGACTTAGCCCTGGTGGAGTGAGCCCTGATTCCCTCAGGAGGAACTTTCTTTGCCAGTGAGTAGCAAACTTTTATACAAAGAATGACCCACCTGGAGATTGTTCTTTTATGGACTGCTCTGCCCTTCCGCTGACCAACATACCCCACGAACAGCTGATCCTCTAGGCGAAAGTCTTTCGTCCTCTCAATATAAAAACTGAGAGCCCTTCTAGGGTTCAATCGATGGATTCTCTCTTCCTCTTTAGAGGGGTGGGGAGGAGGGTAGAAAGAGGGGAGGGTAATAGCCTGTCCCATTTGAAAAGGAGTGACAACTTTTGGCAAGAAAGCCACCCTGGTTTTCAGTACCACTTTATCAGGAAAAAACAAGGTAAAGGGGGGTTTTACGGAAAGGGCTTGAAGCTCCCCAATCCTCCTAGCAGAGGTTATGGCAATAAGGAATACCGTCTTAAGAACCAAATACTTTACAGGACATGAATGCATGGGCTCGAACGGTGAACCCATCAGAAATGTTAACACAAGATTTAAATCCCACTGAGGCATGTGAAAAGGCGTGGGGGGAAACTTATTAAGTAAGCCCTTAATAAACCTATTTATATTCAGAGATTTTAATAAAGAGGGCTGATCCGGGAGACAAAGAAAAGCCAATAGAGTAGCCAAATAACCTTTCACTGTAGCTACTGAAAAGCCTTTCTTTGCTAAATCAAGGGCAAATACCAAAACATCAGAAAGGTGGGCCTTCAAGGGATCTTTCTGCTTCTCTCCATACCAACTAACAAATTTAGCTACCTATTGGCATAAATGGATTTAGTGGAGTGTCGCCTGGACGATAGAATAACATCCACTACATCTGGTGGGAGAGAAAAAGAACTCAGGTTTCCCCGTTCAATCTCCAGGCATGTAGGTGTAAGCTCTGGAGGTGGGGGTGTAGAACCTGCCCCTGTGACTGCGAGAGGAGGTCTGCCCTGAGCGGGAGACGGAGCGGAGAGCACTGTTGTAGAAGTTCTGTGTACCACAACCTTCTCGGCCAATCCGGTGCCACCAAGATGACTTGGGCCTGTCTTGGCGAATCTTCCTCAGGACCCGAGGAATCAAGGGTATGGGGGGAAACGCGTAAAGCAACTGGCCGCCCCAGGGTATTTGAAACGCGTCCCCCAACGCTCCTTGCAACTGATACTGGAGACTGCAGAACGACGGGCAGTGCGCATTCTCCCGAGTGGCGAATAGATCTACCTGCGGAGACCCCCACATCTCGAAGATGTACCAGACTAGATCTGGATGGAGACGCCACTCGTGATCGGCCAAGAAGCGCCGACTGAGACTGTCTGCACGTACGTTCAGAACCCCGGACCAGAGCCGCAGAGCCTCTCTGCAGAGAAGGTACGACCCTACTCCTCTCTGCTTGTTTACGTACCACATCGCGGTAGTGTTGTCCGTGAGGACTTGAACCGACTGACCGCAAAGGGAATGGAGGAAGGCCTTGAGAGCCAGAAGTATCGCCTGCAATTCCAACAGATTGATGTGAAACATCTGTTCCACCGGAGACCAATGACCCTTGATCTCCAGATCCCCCAGATGAGCACCCCACCCTAGAGTGGAGGCATCCGTAACAACTGTGGCCACTGGAGGTGGTAGTGAGAACGGCCTTCCTTGGGAAAGGTTGCCGTCCACTGCCCACCATTGGAGATCCGCTGCAGTGTCCCTGGAGATCCTTATTGAATCCTCGAGATCCCCTTTGTGCTGAAACCACTGCCTGCGGAGGCACCACTGAAGAGCCCTAATATGCCAGCGCGCATGAGTGACCAACAGAATGCAAGAAGCAAACAGACCAAGAAGGCGTAAGACCTTGAGGACCGGAACGACCGCTCCATTTAGAAACATTGGAATCAGCGCCTGAATGTCCCGAATCCGCTGAGGCGGAGGGTAGGCCCGATACAATGTTGTATCCAGTACTGCCCCTATGAAGAGGAGGCATTGAGAGGGCTCCAGGTGAGACTTGGGCACGTTTACCGAAAACCCCAGGTCGAACAACAACTGGGTTGTCACCTGCAGGTGATGCAGCACCAACTCTGGAGAGCTGGCTTTGATCAACTAATCTTCCTGGTAAGGGAATACCGCTATTCCTTTCCGCCTGAGATGTGCTGCAACCACCAACATCACTTTTGTGAAGACTCGAGGTGCTGAAGTAAGCCCAAACGGAAGGACCGCAAACTGGTAGAGTTGCGACCCCACCACAAACCGGAGATACTTCCTGTGCGACTTCAGTATAGGGATGTGAAAGTACGCATCCTGCAAGTCGACAGACACCATCCAATCCTCCTTGTTCAACGCCCGACGTACCTGTGCCAGAGTCAGCATTTTGAATTTCTCCTGCTTGAGGAACCAATTCAAAATCCTCAGGTCTAGGATCGGCCTCAGACGACCGTCCTTCTTGGGGATCAGGAAATATCTTGAATAACAACCCTGACCCCTTTCCTGCTCCGGAACCAACTCTATTGCACCCTTTGATAACATGGTCAGAACCTCCTGTTGCAACAACAGAAGATGGTCCTCCGAACAAAACGAGGGATGGGGGGAAGGGAGGAGGGAACTCCTGAAAGGGGAGAGCATATCCTTTTTCCACAATATTCAACACCCAGGAGTCTTCTGTTATCAACTCCCACTTGCAGAGAAAAAGATGAAGCCTTCCCCCTACAGGAGAGGCATGTTTGATAAAGTGGGGAAAACTAGGGCTGCCTTCCCTCCTGTTGTCCACCAGAGGAAGAGGATGACAAAAAAGGGTGTTGCTGGACTGCCCCTCTAGCTCTAGCCCTCCCACGCCCTCTAAAGGGTCGATAAGATGGTTTGGCAGTCTGTTTGGCCGAGTACTGGGGCGCCCGAAAAACCGCCCTACGACCAAACCCTCTGAATCTGCGAAAAGACCTATGGGGTGCAGCAGGGGTAGCTTGTAAACCTAAGGACTTTGCAGTTGCTCGGCTCTCCTTAAAACATTCAAGGGCAGAGTCAGCTTTCTCTCCAAACAGCCGTTCACCATCGAAGGGCAAGTCAAGTAAGGTGGTCTGTACGTCCGAGGAGAATCCGGAAGACCTCAGCCACGCATGCCTCCTTGTAGCAACAGATGTCCCCATCGCCCTAGCAACCGAGTCTGTGGTATCAAGGCCAGATTGTATAATCTGTTGCGCCGCAGCCTGCGCATCCGAAAAGAGTGTCCCAAAAGGCTTCTGTGCCTCCTGTGGCAGATCCCCGACCATAGCCTTGGCTGAATCCATAAGGGCATGGACATACCTGCCCAGCACACAGGTAGAGTTCACAGCCTTAAGCGCCATGCTGCAAGACGAAAAGATGTTTTTTGAAGACTGCTCCATTCGTTTGGACTCCCTATCAGACAGGGCCACAGGGAACGAACCACGGGAGCAAGACGCTTGAACCACTAAACTCTCTGAGGTTGGATGATGTGAGAGGAACCCAGGATCCTCGGGTGCCCTCCTATGTCTCCTTGCCACCGCTCTATTAACAGCTGGAGCCGAAACTGGCTTCCTCCACAAGTCCATAATAGGCTCCAACAATGCCTCGTTGAAGGGCAGCAAAGGATCAGCTGAGGATTTAGAAGGATGCAGCACCTCAGTCAGCAGATTTGTCTTTACCTCTGCTGCAGATAAAGGCAGGTCTAAATAGTCCGCTGCCTTTCTAATGACCGAGTGGAATGACGCTGCCTCCTCCGTAAACTCCCCCGGAGATGAAATGTCCCATTCCGGGGAAGTATCCAATCCACTGGCCGACCCCAATCCTTGGAATTCCTCCGAAGGCTCCATAAGCTCACCCTCTTCCAATTGTCTGTATTCTTCTTCTTCAAGAAGACGCAAGGCCTTTCTTCGAGATCTCAAGCGGGATTCTAACCTTGGTGTCGACAACGACTCCATTGACGCTGAATCCCGAACAGGCAGAGAAGAAGATGCATGGATCCGAGTATCACTCAGACCCGGTGCCGACACAGACTCCAACAGCGCCTCCTTCGGAGTCGGGTGGCACGCAGGTAATGGAGCCGGCTGGCCAGGGGAGAGCATCGGTGTCGGCTGATGCAGAGATGGCAACGGTGCCACGGATCTAGATGGGGACACCATACCTCGAGGAGACATCACCAACGTCGACCCGGCACCCTCAACCGGGCGGAACGGCGTAAACGGCTTCGTCTGATATGGAGCCGGGGAGCCCAAAGAAAAAGCTAATGGCCCCGTGGGACCCGCCGGTGCACCAGCAGGGGCCATAGCCTGGAAAACAGCATACATGGCATTTAAAACTGCCGCCGGATCCGCTCCCAGAGCCGGGAAGGCAGGATAACGCTGTTCTTGATCCTGCTGCTGTACATCAGGCTCTTGCGGCGCCTGAGAAAACTGAGAGGTATGAGGAGCCACCTCATAGACTGACGGCGTCTGAGATACTTCTGGGCTCTGGTGCTGCGGAATCACAGTAGGGCTGTCAGGATACTTCAATTCGATTTCCTCAGAAGCAGAAGATAACTCCTCAGTCCCGACCCGAGCTACTCACAACGAATATTAATCCTTCGTGCTGAGTACCCCGGAGGGGTAAAGGGGAATGGGATGGTAGAGAGACTGCCACAGAGATGATGAACGCCAGTACTCAGTCTGCCTCTTCACATCTAAGATTGGATACAGCACCTGCAAGAGTCACAGTCGCAATTACTAGGGACATACAACATCAGTTTTTCACTTTCTACTCTCAACACTTAATTCTCTTTAATTCTATTATTTCTTCGCTCACCCCGAGTTCTCTGTAGCCTTGCTTCTCTCTATAAATGATAGCTCTTCTTAAAAAAATGCTTATTACTGATTCTGGAAGAACTTCTCAACCTTTGTTAGAGATTGGTTTTATGTTGCTATATATATATATATATATATATATATATATATATATATATATATATAGTTGGTGATAATGCGTTCTTCAAATCAGCTGATGTTATTTAATTTCTCCTGTCTTATTGTGACTTCTGTCAATACTTGTATTTGTAAATGCTTGTTTATTAAAGTTAGTTTCTCCTTTCTTACTTCGACATTTGTTGATAACTTGTATTTGTAAATGCTTGTTTATTACAGTTAGTTTCTCCTTCCTTACTTCGACATCTGTCGATAACTTGTAGTTGTAAATGCTTGTTTATTTAAGTTCGTTTCTCTTTTAAACTCTATTTTGGTTTATTACCATTGAATTTGTAAATGCTTATTTCTTAACAGTTTGTTTCTCCTTTAAAATTGGCCTTTGTTTATAACCTAGACATTTGTAGATACTTGCTCTTTTAAAGTTCTTTTTTTCTTTGACTTTAATATCTTAAACAAGAACCTTGTAAACATAAGGTTAATTCATACATTAACTCTGTAGCCTTGCCGACTTCCACGGGAACGGTCTACTATCAAACTCTTCGAATAAACCTTGACTATATTTATCAGTTTTCTGTAATATAATCTTCAAATGTAATTTTACCTCACAGGAGTTTCTGTTCTGAAGCGCGCTCTCTCTCCACACAGCTGATTCCTGTCAGACCTCAGTTGAAGTGCAAGGCTTCCAGCTGGAGAGCTCGTAACCTAGCAACCAACCGATTGCAAGACTAGAACTGTAACTAACCTTCAGGACTCACAGCAGCCATCTTGGATCTTCTCTTCTTGATTCTTCCTTTGAAATAAGCGCAAGATTACTCTGCAAAACTTCTTCCAGTTTGGGCTTTGCTGTCTCCACTGAGGATATCTCTTTGCTTTTCTCATGCACTTCTTTGATTTGACTTGGCAAGTTTGTGTGGTCATGACAAGGGCTCACCTCCCAATTACTTCGACGTCGAGTTGTTGGAGACCTCGACCTCAATCGGCTCCGTGTCGATCGGCGCCGTGAACCATGACGGCGCCGAGAGTCATGCCTCTTGTGGTCCTTCTTCTTAGCCTTCACTAAGAAAAGCTTGGCCTCTCTTTCCTTAAGTGCCTTAGGATTCAGACTTCGGCACGAACCACACCCCTCGAAATTGTGCTCAGAGCTAAGACACCAAAGGCAGTTCTCATGCGGATCAGTGACCGACATCCTACCGCCAGATTCACTACAAGGCTTGAAACCCGATTTTCTCGGGGGAGACATTGTAACAACCAAAGATACACACTATCCAACGAACCAGGAAAAGACCGTTGGCGTCGAAGGCACGTCAGCACGCCGAGGAGACCTCTTATTGGCACGGTGACGTCAGATGGAATCACGTGGAGCCGTGCAATTGTGACGTCCTCGTCGACGTGGAGAGCTAGGAAGAGAACTTTCCGTCGGATGCGGGCGCAAGGATGAATTCATAAGGTGAGGAGTCCACAGGTAGTTTGTATCCATCAGAAAGAATGTTTATAGAGTAGTGCGTTTTAATTCTTTGGACGGTTATAATTAAAGCGAGGGATAACGGTTTGGCAAGGGCATTTTCAATAGTGAGCCACAGTGGCAGGGGATTGGTAGTAGGTGGGATCCAGTGGCTTCCTTGTTTCGTTAGGAAGGCATGTTGGTATTTCCGGTAGTCAGGTAGGTTCAAGCCACCAAGTTTTTTAGGAAGTCTCAGTTTCTTTCGGCCAATTCTGGGTTTTTTAGAATTCCAGAGAAATTCATTAAGTAATATGTTTACTTTAGCAAAGAAGATGTCTGAGAGGTATATGGGGGACATGCTGATTAAAAAGTTAATGAGGGGAGTAATCATCATTTTGATAGACCAAGTAATGAACCTAGTTGGCTATTTGTCTAAGCTGTCTTTAATCTTTTCTAGCATCTTTTTCTTGTTAAGATCGATGGAATCTTTAAGGTTGTGGGTGAACCAGATACCCAGGTATTTTATCTTACCGTGGCCCATTTGAGTCCATACGGGCTGATGTGTGAGCTGTTGCGGTGCATGTTGAGAGGAAGAACCTCTGTCTTCTCTTTGTTGAGACAGTAGCCTGACATTTTAGAGTATTCGTTAATGGTGGATATGATGTGGGGCAGGGCTGAGTCCGCCTGGGTGGTAAAAAAGGAAAATGCCGTCCAAGTAGGCGGCTAATTTTTGTGGGCCTGCAGAGAAGGGGATACCGGGGATTAATTAATTTTCTCTTATTAGTTTAAGCAGGGGTTCTAATGTTGATAGAAACTCCAGGGGGAGAGAGGGCATCCTTGTCTGGTCCCTTGTTGGAGGTGAAAGGGGTTAGTCAGCTTTCCATTGATGCTTATACTAGCGTTAGGTTCTTTGTATACAGCAAGAATCATTTTTGACAGGACAGGGCAAAAATTAAAGGAGGTGCTTTTGGCTTGGAGGAAGGTCCACAATACCTTATCAAAGGCCTTCTCCACATCTAATGCTATAGCGCAGGCTGGTTGGTGCAGGAGTTGGGCTATTTCAATGGCATGACTAAAAAGTCTGATGTTATCAGTGCTGAATCTCCCTTTGATAAATCCAGATTGTGAGGGATGTATTGTGTTTTTGAGGATGGGCTCCATTCTAAGGGATAAGAGTTTTGTGTGTATTTTACAGTCTGTTTATATGAGGCATATTGGGTGATAGCTTTTGGGTTTAGATGGGTCTTTCCCTTCTTTGGGTATAACTATTATGGTTGCCTCTGCGGCAGAACCTTCAATGGAGCCAGTGGAGCAGAAATGGGTGATTAGATCTTCTAAGGGAGTGATTAGGGAAGTACCCCAGGTTTGGAAGAATGAGGCCGGGAAGCCGTCTGGGCCCGGAGCCTTCCTGGTTTTCATTTTTTTAATAGCACTTATGATTTCTCTAAGAGAAACAGTTGTTCTAGTCATTGTTTTGTTGCTTCATCTATCTTAGTTATGTTAATTTTGTTGACTTAGTCCAAGCATGTGTCATAGGCTGTGTTATTACTTTTGGAACAGAGGGTATGGTAGAACTTTTCAAAGGTATTTAGAATGGCTTTCTCTTTTGTCAACGGGATGCCATGTTTTTTTATTATAGAGGTTATTCTTGGCTTCTGATGGGTCTGTTTTAAGTAGGACGCAAGTATTTTGCCAGCTTTATTTCGGTTGCAAAAATTGATGCTTTATGTTTTTGTACTATTAGGTGGGCTTTGTTACTCAGTATCTTGTTGTAGTCATACTTGAGGTTAGTTCGGTTATTTAACTGTGTTTTGTCTTTGGTGTGTTTGAGGTCTTTCTCTGCTGCTTTTATTTTTAGTTCTAGTTGGTCAAGGCTTTTGTTGCCTAATCTGTTTTTCCTAGACATAAGTTTAATCATATGCCCGCAGACGGTGCATTTGAGGGCATCCCAGATAATTTGTGGATTCAGTCCAGAAAATCTATTGAGTTCTATGTATTCATCAATCTCTTTTTTGATTATTTCCTTGAAGGAGGATTCCTCCGTGAGGAGATCGTTAATTTTTCATGTTTTGTTCCTGTTGTTTTGCAAGAGATATCGTAGAGTAGTCAAATGCAGCCATGTCATGGGGCCAGGATTGGTTCAATTGTGGAGGAAGAAGTGGCTGGGATGTGTGTTTCATCACATAGGATACGATCAATGTGAGAGAATGTATTTTGCGGGTGGGAGAAGAATGATTAGTCTTTCCCCGTGGGATTGAATGGTCTCCATATGCCTCTTAGTTTAAGAGGGTTTCACATATTTAGTATTTGATTATGGGATTTGTTAGGCTTAAATTGACAGACAGAGTTCCTATCAAGGGTGGTGTCCAAGGGTAAATTGAAATCCCCTCGTAAATGATTCTGCCAATGGGAGGTACAGTTGAGAGTTTTTTATTGCGATTGACCCAAAATGTTGGGTTGTCGTTATTGGGGGCATAGATGTTCAGGACTATAATTTCAGTGTTGTCCTTCTGTAATTTGGTGACGAGCCATCTGCCTTCAGGATCCACCTCTGAGGACAGGATAAATGGGCCAGAGGGTTTTGAGGTAAGAGTGATCAGTCTGTTTTTTTATTAGTGACTGGAGTGCATGATAAGTCGCCAACCCATGCCTTTTTAGGAGAATTGCCTCTTTCATGGCCACTTTGGTTTCTTGTAGTAGTATGAGGTCTTCCTTGAGTTTGTGGGTGTAGTCTAGGATTTTCTGGCGTTTGGTTGGGTTATTTAGACCCTTGACATTAGGGGAGAGTACATTTAACTTGTGCATTTTTGTGGGAGGTGAGTTCTCTTGTCAATGTAATCAGCAGAGTGTCAGCTATTGTTTGTCAGTGAGGCGGGTGTAGGAATGGTGGTTGATGGGTGGGTTTGAAGGAATGGTATGGAGAGGGGTAAAAGAATGGGAGAGGGAGAAAGGGATTGGGGTAGGGGAAGGGAAGGGAAGGGAGATAGCAGAGTAGCGCAGTACAGGACTGGAAAGGACTGGAAAGAAGATATATAATGCAAAAAGAAAAGGAAAATATAGTACAGAGATTGATTGTACATTTGTGATGAAGTTCTAGATACCCTGAAGGGGTATCCAACAAGTTCTAACTGAGGAGAGGCAATGGAGGCCATCAGTGGTTAAGCCTAGGTCCAGTGCGCACTCTTGCCGCGCCCTGTGATAGATTGGGGTATGTATTAAGAGTCACAGAGATGTCTAAGTGGATGTGCATGTATATACTGCCTGTTGGCCACAGTGCTTGGCTTTGATTCCAAAGGAGGGCCCAGTAAGACAGTTGCCATTTAGTGGAAATGGATAATAATAGCGGATGTATTGTAGTGTTTTTATTGTGGTTGTAGTAGATGTAGAGAGTGTAATAGTAAATGTGGTGGCTATTTCAGGGATGGGTATTGATTGGCAACAAAAGTGTTGCTATTTCTGATGATGTAAGTTTGTTTCCCATAGTTCAAGGTTGTGAAGTGTGGTACCCGATGTATATCACAATTACAGAGTACATTATATGGGTTACATTATATCAACTTACTACCATCACAGTACAAACACAGTACCAGCATAGTGACAACATAGTACCAACATAGTACCAGCGTAGTATCAACACGGTACAAGCGTAGTATCAACACAGTACCAGCATAGTATCAACATAGTACAAACATAATACTACCACGTATCCGGTAATGCATATTCGGGACAGAGAAACGAGGATGGTGTAGTGTAGATTCAGGGCATACCATAAGTGAATCGGTCAAAAGTCCCCAGGTTACTATAGTGCAGGTAGTGCTGACTAACGTTAGAGAGTTATAAAGTTTATAACCTGTGGGTTAAAAGCTGATGAGA
This sequence comes from Pleurodeles waltl, assembly GCF_031143425.1. Classification (NCBI taxonomy): domain Eukaryota; kingdom Metazoa; phylum Chordata; class Amphibia; order Caudata; family Salamandridae; genus Pleurodeles; species Pleurodeles waltl. The sequence goes on from NC_090449.1 coordinate 151,769,746, forward strand.
TAACAATTGGATCCTGTGAGTGATTAGTATCAATATGAAACTGTGATAAGAGTGATAGAGTAAACGTGATAAAAGTGTACAGACAGAACGTATCAGTAAAATAACTTTATAGTCGGATTAAAGCCGATTATAGAGGATCAGATCAGCTCAGAACAGTTCAAAGATCAGTACTGAGATACAGTGCCAGTCAGTATAGAAAAATAAAAACCTTGACCCTGAGTAGGGTTATGAATAGGTTTAGGTTTAGTAGGTTGCAGTCCACTTTAACTGTTCATTGGTGGGTGGTACACCAGTTTGAAGGTGTGGAAGCAACTCAAATATTTCGTCATGCCATTGTTAGTAAGGAAGAACAAGTTTGTGCACCCATGTGCCATTCCCATGGATCATTCAGGGTTATGCAGTGCAATGAGAGGTAGGTGCTTTGGGGCCTGTTTGGGTCACTTGGGGGCAACCTTGATTGCTGTTTGTTAGTGAGTAGAGAATTAGTGACTGTTAGTAGGGAGTACTGATGTTAGGTGTTAATCATCCCTTCCGAAGCTTAAGAAGTAATTTTCAATTCTTGGATTTCTGCAGTGTAGGAGTCCAGTTCCTTAGGATCTTCAAAGATATTGGTTTTCCCGTTGAATGTTGTTTTTATTCGTGCAGGGCCAATAAACTAAAATTGTATGGTTAGATCTTCCAAAGCTTGCCTCTGGGATAGGAATGCCTTTTGTTTCTTGTGCAAGTTTATATTGAGTACTTGAGGGATCCATTTTTCAATGAATGTGGCACAGGAAGCCTGAAAATGCGCTAGTTGAGCCTTCTTTTCCTTTCTTTGAGTTCGGGCCACCCAGCTTTTTTACATGGATTATCTTCCGAAGCCAGGCCAAGGCAGGCTGCACCAACGGAATCCGCAGTTGCTGCACCACTGTCACCAGTTCTCCTCATCCAGGTCAGGGCGTCTATTTCATAGTGTGGCAAGGTCCGCTATCTTTGCCTTGGCCAGGCCTGACGTCTAATTCGATGCATATCATAATTTTAGAGCATGCCGTTTTCATTTTGATGAGTGTCATTATAACATTAGCATTTGTCATATGCATGTTGTATTCATTTCAGTGAGTCTCATATTCATTTCAATACATTTCATATTCATCTTAGCATGTGTCATATTCCTTTCAATGGATGTTGTATTCATATTAAAACTTCTCATATTAATTATTCCAACAGTCAGATCCATTTCAACACATATAAGATTATTTCCAAAGTGTATCGTACAACTTTCAATGCACGGCATATTCATTTTGATAAATATCATGTTAATTTCAACATTACTCATATTCTTTTTAAATTCATATCAAGTTCATTTCAATGAAGTTCATATTGATATTAGTACATCAATATGATGTGTCATATTCCTTTCAATCGATGTAATATTTGTTTCAATGGATGTCATAATCATATTAGCACTTGTCATTAATTTTGCCTTGCACCATGTCCATTTTAACCTGTGTCACACCATTTCACTATGTATTATATTAATTTCAATCCAGGGATGTGGAATTCCTATCGCCCAACGCCCGGGTCATATTGTTTGGGGTGAAGGGCAACATGTTTTCATGCTTATTTTGTCCTTGAGGCAAAGTAGGCCCAACCCCCTGCAGCACAAGCCCTTTGGATGCCAGTTTACAGGCAAGGGAACTGTCTGCAGTTGAGGTAATATGTGTCTATATGCTAATGCTGTTTGAACTTGTATTTATGGTTCATTAATGAAAATCCTTCATTCTTAGGTTGAGCACTGCAAAATAAACTTTTAGGGTCACACTGCACTACTGACAGTGGTTCAAGTTAAAAAGAAAAAGAAAAAGTTTAACAATATGAGGCTAACTATAATGCTCCCAGAATGCTCTCTGATTAGATGCAAATGTTTGCAGAAGCTTGTAAGCAAGAGTGATGATTCTTTGCTTTCAAAATAAAAGGTTCAAGAAAAAAATGCAAGTAGGAAAAAAACGTGTCACTACTATGAAATTTGAGGTGCTATTACTTTGAAGTGTCATTTAGTAAAATGTGTTGATGCATGCCAGTATTTCCCAAAAATATTCCTAATGGAAAATCAGTGTAACCCTTTTCAACAAGATTATGGGAAGCGTGGAAATAAACAAGCTCTGGCAAAGCCAACCGATCAGAGTTTTTTTTTTTTTTTTTAGTCTTTTGGTTTCATCAATGCGTGTCTTGTTTTGACATGTCTTTTGTAACACTTTATTGATCTGGGAGCTGCCAGGCCCTCACCATTGTAACAAACACTGGCAAAAAGAAAAAAAGTTTTTGGTCTCAAAAAGCACACATTGACACCAGTGGTGTAACAAAAGTCCCGCAGCCCCCCTCCAGGGGGGCCCCTCTCAGCACAGCACCTGCCCTGTGTGAGTCTGGAGGTGGGGGGGGGCATTTGTTCTTTGCAGGGGGCCCCCTCCAGTTTGGTTATGCCACTGATTGCCACAGCAGTTGCTGGCACTGAACAAAACTACTTTGTGTGCCAATACGCTCCTCGTGGAAGAGCAGAATGCGATCACTCACAGAAAAGCCAGCTGATAGATAGAGAGAGAAATACAAGTTTTATAAAAACAAATTGTCTTTGTTAACACCAGACATAATTAGAGGCCCAATTCTCAAAGAAAGTAACAAAAGTGCACCCATGGTTTATGTCTCTGAATTACTGGCTTTCATGAATTCACAAGACCTTACAGAAGTAGACCAGGGAATCGTACTCCTAGAAAATATTTGTGAACTGTATTTTAGCACGAGCAAATATGCATGTGTAGATGTGCTCATGTGAAAATCTATTGAGCATTTACAAGTTCACTTTCCCTCCAACCACTTTTTTCCCAACCGTTGAAGAACTTCTTCTTCTGCCTTTGTCAGGAGTACATTTCCAACCTTTCTCATTATGGGAAAAGATTAGAGAAGAGCTGGTGAAAATCCTTAAAACATGCAAGTTAGTAGTTTTGCAGACTCAAAGGCATTTCAGCCCTAGAACTATTGCTTACCGCTTCCTCCAGCTCCAGTACATAGAGCTGCGGAAAAGTGGAAAAATAAGGAAAATTGCCATAGTAGGGATTGAAATTGCAAGTATTCAAGCCCCACAATAGTAGTCCTAGCATTATCAGAGCTCTTATATAATGAGATTGCTGCCATAATGTGTCACCGCACTACATGGCACCAAAGGCACAAGTAGGGGATTTCTTTTGCAGGACAAGTAGATTTAAGAAGCAACGTGTCCCATGGACAAGTAGATATTTTAATAAATTCCACACCCCTGCAATGCATGTCATATTTATTTTGACGAATGTCATGTGAATCACAGTAAGGGTCAAATTTATTTTAAGGCATGTCAAATTAATTTCAATGGGACATATTAATTTCAACATATGTCATATTAATTTTAAATCATCTCATATTCATTTCTGTATATCTCATATTCATTCCGATCTCAGTAATGTTCATTTCATCGCAATTCATAGTCATTGCAACATGTGTAATGTTCATTTCAAGGTATGTGATATTATTTTCATTGTACAACACATAGTTTTCACAATATAACATATTCACTGCTGTAACTGATATTCATTTCAATCTGTCATATTCATTTCAACTTATATCATATTCCTCTTGGCATATATCAGTCATTTCAAGAAATGTCCCATTCTTGTTGATGCATATTGTATTCATTTCAGTGCTTGCTATATTATGAACAGCGAAGACCATTTTAATTTCAGCATAACTGATACATATTTCAATATATCTCTTATTCAATTAAGAGTGTGCGTTATTCATATTAATCACAGAGTAACATATTTGAACTGCCATGTTTCATATTTGTTCTGGTACAAGTCAGATTCATTCTGCCCGGTATCATAATTTTTTTTACACAAATTACATTCTTTCTTATATGTGTCATATTCATTTTGAAACAGATTATGCATTTCAGGGGGTGCCCTACATGGCTTTCTGTAATTTGTGACGTGAACAGCTTCCCATATCATCCACCCACAGTAAAACTAGGTGTGATACTGTGAATGGAAGAATGGTGTATGGCATGTGATATACAGAGTAGACACACTACAAGTACTGAATCTAAACTGGAAGAAACATATTCTGCAGCGACAAAGCTATCTGGAATATGTAAAATAAAAGCACTAAGCACTAAGCACCTAAGCTGTAGGAAACTTGTTCTGTGGGGACAGCACAAACTCCTGCAACACACAAAGAAAGGTCTAAATGTCAAAATGGTGCAGTTATGAAAATAAAACTGAGGGGAACCAGCTTATAGCAATGGTGCTTCAGTGACAGGGTGTGCACCCATATCCAGACACACCCACCCACTCATTCTCTTTTTCTTAATTTCGTTTTTTTATGGTCTTGTAAGAGCCAACTACACGGAACCAGTATCAGAGCACTGTACTATGAATATTTAAAAACAAAGTGAGCCATGACCTGACTAGTAGGAAGTGAAAATGCAACTGAAGCAGCAGACAGTATTTGTTTCAAATTTACATAGGTAGTTAATAATTTAATTGCAGTGCAAGAGGTAAGTACATTTAGAGGTGCGTCAGGCATGTAAATTTAACAAAATCACAGCCACAATTATTTGGAGGTGGACATCAAAACTCTTTCTCTCTCTACATCTCCTTTTGGAATTCCTTTTTTTTTTAAAATAAGCATTTAGGTCCCATTACATTTTGCAGTGGGACGACAAGAATCTATTGCGGTTCTCTTTAAGTAGGATGCCATATTAACTTAATCAAAGCTGTGTGAACACTGGAGGGATGGGTTTTTAATCAAACATCTTAATTGCTGAATCAATGTAATTGCTTAGTGCTATTAAATCAAAGTCACATCTGATAAACATAAACCCAAAATAAAACAGTTTGCATCTCAACCATAAACAACAAAATCACTTTTTGCCATTTACATTGCTCCAAGGAAGCATTACTCCTTCCGCTATCAAACAGCAGACAATACATTCTTATGATAGCCACTTGAGAGTACAATACAATTAATATACAAGTGAAGCAGTTATTCATAAGGTTTGGCATGGCTCCAGCCCTTTTGTATTTACGTTTAACACCCCTGCTCTAATGGGACAAAAAGAGTAATCTTGCTGCTAAAGGAAGGTGTGTGATCTGTTTTAAAGGAATATGCTTATAGCAGTCATATACAAAACACAGAACTTCAATAGCTTGTGACAGTTATTCCTTTGCTACCCCAAAAATTGAAGCTGTGAATGCCTTCCAGTTTGCATGGACAAAAGAAAGTGTTAGTTGACCACCAGATATGAGACAATGACTCCGTAGTGTTGCGTAGGCTCTCATTATTCTAATGAGACAACTGGATTTTGAGCGGCAGAATCGCCCGTGGTGTGGGAGACTGAGTCCAACCCACTTCGGGTGACACCTGTCGCTCCAATCCAGGTTTTGCTCCGGCTAACTAGCAGTTCCTCATCGCTACCAAAGTATAGTGATGATTGGGCAGCCGAGTGCATGACATACTAGGCTTCTCAGGGAAGTCGTTGTCACTCAGGTCGCATCCGGTTCTCTCATTTACAATTTAGTCTCATATATAAATGACAAACAGAAGCAGTATATCTTTCAATAATGAGCTTAATAAAACAATTGCATCTTAGATAGCAAAGCGTGAGCTACAATAACCAGGACGACACAACATGACAGTATTAAAATTGTGACGAGAAGAGTGAAGCACAAAAACAATGCTATCATATTGTCACTATGATCAATGTACTATTTCCTATCTAGGTTGTAATTTGAGCACAGCATGTTAAGCTCTAATTCTGCCTTTCAGGTTCCCCTGGGAAGACATCAACCCCCATACCTGAGCAAAGGCCTGTGGTCTGCGTTAGCATTTGTGGCGAAGCATTCAGCAATCAGCATACAGCCGTGGTTCCCTTGCTGGAATCTCCCTCTAACGTGTAAAGGACAAGGAAGTGTTTATATAATAACACAGCTGATGTTCGGAGAAAATGTCCCAACGTAAGGATGTGTATTTTCTACGAATGTCAGAGACTAAACTTCTACCACATTCACTGGCAATGTACCGAGCTGCAGCCTTGAATGAAGCACAGAGTGATCAAGAATGTCTTGTTTGAGACCATAGTGCTGGCTTAGGCAAAAACAGTTAGCTAAAAATAAAACAAGACGGTAAAAATGGTTATTGTAATGATAATGATAAAGCGAAGCTGAATAAAATATATCTAGATTAAAGTGCACAGCGGCCTAGTGTGTTAAAACAACGTGCATGGAGCTATAACTGAAATGGCTACACAACAGTAGTCTACACAGAATTTATTCAAGAGCACAAAAGAAGTAAAGACCAGGGCAACATGTGAGCAAAAGAGACTTGAAATAGATCTAGTTGTCCTTTCTAACTGCGGTCAATAAATCAGGAACAGCTCAGTTGGCCATACAAGCACAGGGTGCCCTCTAGCATATCCAAAGAATTTTCTGTTCCTCCGCTTGCAACACATTATCTATGTACGTTCTTTGCTCTGAAGTAAATTAAACACACAACATTCTACAAACTAACAAGAAATAAACACGTTCAGGCTGATACTGCCATCAGTTTAAGATTTTAAAAGTATATTTATATTAGTGTAATACATTAATGGAGACTTAAAAGGAAAGCAATCTAAGCACATTTAGCTTGATTCACAAATATTTTACTGGAACCCCTGTAGTAAGCCTGGCTTTCATCTGAATTTCAGGATGAATTCATACGTAAGCCACAAATACATCCATAATTCAAAAGGAAGCCGTAATTGCTACAAATATGAGGCAATCATACACCTAGCAAAATCTTTGAGAATTGGGCCACCTGTGTTTGTCGCCCAAGACTATCCCTTTAGGTTATTCCACTTTGAACCTGGCTGCTGGCTGCACTGACACCCTTTGTTTTGACTTCAATAGTTTTTTATGTAGACGCACTCCCTGTACACATGGACAGATTTATTAGAAAAGGGTAGTTCATCAGTTGTTTGACCATCATTTCCGTTAGACCCATCAGCTCTTGGCATGGTTTTCCCTGTCTTTTTGGCTTCTGACCTCCTGTTTTGATCCTGTGCCAAATTTAGTTGTTGGCTTTTAGGACCATGGGCACTTTACCACTGCTGAAAAGTGCTAAAATGCAAGTGCTCCCTGTCTAAATTGGTATTGGTGATTGGTTTATCCATGGTTGGCATATCTGATTTAGTAGTAAGTCCCTAGGAAAGTGCCCTATGTGTGCACAGGGCCTGTAAATCAAATGCTACTAGTGGGCCTGCACTACTAATGGTGCCATTCACATGAGTAGCCCTGTAAACATGTCTCAGACCTGCCACTACAGAGTGTGTATGGGCAGTTTTGCACTGCCAGTTTGACCTTTCAAGTGCACCCAATTGTCAGGCCCAAACCTTCCATTATACTACATGCAAGTCACCCCTAAGGTAGGTGAAAAGCAGCCTAATGGGCATGGTGCAGAGCATATAAAAGGTAGGACATGTACTGGTGTGTTTAACATGTCCTGGTAGTGAAATACTGCTAAATTCGTTTTTCACTATTGCAAGGCCTATTTGTCCCATAGGGTAACATGTAATATATTTTAAGTATAATATCCCATTGGGAGCAGATAGAGATGTGGAGTTAAGGGTCTCCGAACTCAAAATGTAAAAATATATATTTTAGTGAAGTTGGTATTTAGATTGACAGTTTGAAAATGACACTTTTAGAAAGTGAGCATTTTCTTGCTTAACCATTCTGTGCCTCTGCCTGTCTGTGGAATACATCTGGGGCAGGATGACAGTTGGGCTGTTTGTGAATTTACTCTAGACAGTCACACAACGGGAGCTGAAGCATGCCCTGCATATCCTGATGGGTCTTCCTAGGCTACAGTGGTGGGAGGAGCTGACACTTGCACCTGAACAGGGCTGTCTCTGTCCTTACACAAGGCAGCCTCCAACCTTCTGGAGTGTTGGGTGCCAGGGCAGGAAAGGCAGGGTCTTGTGCACTACAAAAACTTTCCTTTGACATTTGCCTATCTGTAAGGCAGAAATGAGTATATGTATTGGACCCCTGACCCCACAATTTTAGAATCCTTCTGGACTGAGGACATTCTGCCAGGAAGAAGCATTAGATGCTGTAGGAGGGACTGTCACTCTGCCTGTTGCTTTGCTGTGGTGGCCTGCTGCTTGCTGCTTTTGTACTAGGAGTGAAAGGACTGGGCTTTGCTTCCTACATCCTGCTTCCAAAGGTTCTCCAAGGACTTTGACTGAGCTTGCCTCCTGTTAGAAGTCTCAGGGACATCAAAGACTTCATCTGCCAGCACCTGTGCTCTCCTGCTGAGAGTCCTGACTTGCCAAGTAGTGCAAATCCAGTTCCTGGGCCCTAGGGAGTTAATTCTGGTGAAGCCAAGAAGAAACCAAGTACTTTGACTCCAGAGCAACTTCAGAACAGGCACGCTGTCTGACTCTGTACCGCTGCCTGCACCTGATCCATGGTCCTTGCTGATTGCAACTAACGTGACTGACGCCGCAGGCCCAAGGACGCTGCAGCGCCTCCAAAGTTCCGCCACAGCGTGAGTCCTGACGCTGTGTCCCCGACATCCAGGACACCCGACTCCGCCGCTGCACTTGTGGCCCAAGGTGTGAACCAACGCTGCACCGGTTTCAGCGATGCCTCGCCTCCCCAATTCCTTGGAACGTCGTTGTTTCATCGTTTTCAAAGGTACTATACTTGGGATCCGTGTGACTCCGTGACTGGCCCGCATTTCCTCGCGAGTGACATCGGACTGTTAGGAACGACTCAGTCAAGACGTCGCAATAGCCCCAGTTGGAGCTATTGTGTTTCTAAGAGCTATACTGAATTTTAATCTTTGAAAATGTCTATCTTTCCTTGTGTATGTTGGATGTTTGTTGTTGTGGTCTTGTTTTATTCAGATAAATATTGGCTATTTTTCTAAACTGTTGTGGAGTGTTTTTGTGGTGTTTTCACTGTGCTACTGTGTGTGTGTGTACAAATACTTTACACATTGCCTCTGAGATAAGCCTGACTTCATGACCAAGCTACCAAGGGGATGAGCAGGGACTATCTTAGCTGTGTGACTCCTTTTCCCCTGGCTAGAGTGAGGGTCCCAACTTTGACAGGGTGTAAACCACTGCCAACCAGAGATCCCATTTCTAATAATTCCAAAGGAGTTCCATGATTGTAAGTGGAAGACAAAAGAAACTTCAGGCCAGATGTACAAAGCCATTTAGTGGTTGCAAACCCTATGATTTGTAAATTACATGGTTTGTAGCCGATATATGGCTTTAAAAGTATGTACTAAACCCATTTTGGATTTGGTAAGTGCTTACCTGGGTTTAGAAATGTATTACAAATCATCATTTAGAAGGAGGCTATTTAGGGTATTCCACTCAAACTATAGTTCAGAATGTTATGTATCAATGGTTTGCGACTGCAGTTTCAGTCGCAAACCACTGAGAGGTTACCAGCGCCTCAAAGGAGCTGGTAGCCCATTCACAAGGTAAAAGAAGTCCCCCTTGGAACACCTTCCACTTTGAGAATATAAAAAGAAAGATTGTTTGGGAGTGGGCAGTGGTCCAAAACACCACTGACAAATCTTTTTTTTTTTTAAAGTAATATCTATTTTTTTAAACATAGCTCCATTTAATTAGAAAGCTGCCACAGATATAGTGGTTTGATGACCCCAGCAGATGATTACCCCTGTGATGGTCACTCATCAGAACTTTCACACTTCCTCATGAATAGCAATGAGGTAGGCCAGATTGCAATCAACTCTGAATGTGAATTTTCCAAACTAACCGATTAGTACATAGGTTGGGTCTAACAAATTCCATCCCATTACAAAAAAGTGGGTGTGCAAAATGACCAAGTTTTGAGAATGGAATTTTTGTACATCTGGCTCTTAATTCTCAAGTAAATCCTTGCTGACAGAAACACAGTTCTTAAATTTGCTTTGGTGCTCAGACTGAAAAACTCAGTGCCTCCTATGTTTTATCCATATTAACACTGGAGAAAAAATATGTGCCAGGCCTACTGTACATCAGGCCTGTCTAAGTAGTGGCTGAGGTTCTTAGCCTTTTCTATTTGAGCTCTGGATCTTCATTTTGTATGTTAGGTAAAAAATGTTTTCAAACATCCTAGAGACAGACCGAGCTCTGGCCCCTTATAGTTAAAGACTTCCCATTATCATTTACAGATCTCATAACTCTACAAATCAAGGCTCATGCTTTTTGTGGACTCTACTGCGATTTAGGAAAATGCTTTTACAGGTGGGCAGCCTGCGATGTGACACATTTCCAGATTATGAATGCTAAAATTCATAATTCACAAATCAACAAGTGAATCTTAAAAGTGGCTGTGCTCTACAATTCTACAAAAGGAGAGTGACACACGGGCCAAGGATGGCCAGATCCATGTCATCACCATCAGGCAGGTTCATTTTTTCTAAGCCAACTGTTTGTTTCAATAGGAACTCCAGACCACTAGTATTTTGTACAAGTGTAAATCTAGCCACATTGAAAGAGGATCTCAAAATCCTCCTATTTGAGTGACATTTTGGGTAAAGTTATGATCACTTCTTCCCATACCCTTTTTAGGTCTCATCTACCGGACAGTCCAAGCTGTCTGTTTGTGAGAAGACATATTGTCAGCATAGTGGGCCTAGTGCCCGTCCATTGTTTACTGTTGGTTGGCTTTACTGTCACTCTCATTTACTTTCTTTTTATTCATCAGCGTCTGTGGGCTTTGCTTCCTCTTCTTGTATTTGTCCCTCTCCTGGAATATGCCTTCATTACTTCTGTCCCTCCACTACTTACTTTTCAGGCACTATTTTTTTTCTTTTCAGGTAAGCGCTCCATAAGAGAGCATGGGTTTTTGTGTACTTACACCCCCACCTGCACAACACATTCCATGTTGCTCTCACTCACCTGCGTCCTTCTTCCGCACATCTCCTCCATGTTGTGCTCGCCCTTGTGAGGTTTCTCTCTCCATGCTGCTTTCACGCCCATGCCCTCCCCCATTCCCACCCCTTTAGATGCCTGCTCTGCTCTCACATCCGTGACCATCTCTTGCCCATCTTTCAAAATTAAGTAAATACAGAGCTGGGCAGCAGTAACATTTGAATTTAGTTTTTTATTCTTACTTGGCACTGCAAAAAAACTGGGGCTCTTCTGTGATACAGTATCAGCATCTGTGTTTGTGTTTCTCAACTCCACAATTTACAAGCAAGCTGTTCTTCTTGTCACAGCAGTTGCACCAACCCTCACTGAATTCACTCTCACTGAATGATGGAATAGTTAATGCCGATGATCAGGCATTCACTGTCCCATTATGCATTTCACTATTGCTGCTTATGACATCAGCGCCTGGTTTATTTTAATTTAGTTTGATGGTGCCAGTTCTTGTGAATTGTATGTAAGGACCAGATGCTCTGAATGAGTTTTACTTACTTTACTGAACTTTCACAGCAACGATTAAAAACTACAACTCCCATGACTATGTTAAATGTCAGAACAAAACATGACTTCACACCCACTACCCAATAGTAATGTCCTTAACAGTATTTATAGGCCTGTTATCCTCTCATCCTTTCCTTTCTTTGCTGCTCACAGAAGCCTCCGAAAAGTGCTATTCTCTTTACAAAGCTTTATCGTGTTTGTAGAGTATTTTTATAACATACATGACTGTTATTTTCAACCACAGTAAGCGTGTGCTGTGAAGTAGCTTGTTGATCGTGGACCAAAGTGAATGCGTGCAATCTCAAGGTTTGGCTGCGAGAGTCCTTGGGCTCCTCAGCATGATGTGTTAAATATGACACCCTCAGGAAGTTTACTCTTTGTGACCCCCACCTGCTACTGGCACCGAGAAAGTTTCGCACTGGGAAAAATTCGAGGTGGTGGTAACTGTCGGCATTAGGTAGCCATCCATACTGAAAGCACGGAGCAATTGGGTTTGATTGCGCAAGCGTATTACAGTTGTGCTGGCCATATTGGATATTGAGGTACATCCGCTGCTAATAAGGCAGATCAATCCCCTTGCATTACGGGGGGCGTAATTAGTTTGTACACTTTATAGTGTTACTATAGTCACAGCTTTCTACAAATTGGTTTACAGTGGTTAGTGTTCTAATAGATGATAACCATGCCTAGGTAAGGCAAGAGGAGGGCATAAATTCTTATGATATCGATCAGGAGCTGGTCTCAATAGTAGACATGGCACTTTCCAAGTCTGTTGAGTCAATGAGACTGCAAACATGATAGAACTCAGCTGCCAAGGCCTCTAAGGGTGTTCTGTCACCTCTGTTATGCACGTGGGGCCCTCCCATTGGAGAATTATATGTTAAAAAGCCCAAGGAATTCAGCAAAATCTTTAGGAAAACTGCGTCAGCTCCTCCAAACAGCCCACGCACCAAACCCACCCCCCACCTGAAAAACGTTCTGCAGACACACATGCAAGTGAACCTCTTCCTGGAAGGTGCAGGCTGTAGTGGTCTTTTCCCCTTACATTCAAGCCCAAATGAAGATCAGTGGTCTGACTATGAAAACAGGGGTACTGTTTCACCTTTCTCTAATGACTTATACATGCAGACTAAAGGAACCAGGGACTGGCATCCCTTGGGGTGAGACACTGTCAAAAGGAAATTTAAGAACAAATCAGTCAAACACCCCAATGACCGGGACCATCGCAAAGACTTTTTTGATCCTGACAACATCAGGCACCCCTGCGCCTCTGAGTGGGAACCTTCCTCCAAGGTGTTTTTTTTTACCTCAAGCAAGATGAGGCAGCCTTTGAATTAGGAGATACTAAAGAAACTTTAGGTATGATACCCAAGACCCCTCCATTAAGGGTAGGTCAAACCCACGCCTGAACTTGACATCACTATGGTGACATTCATGGGAAAACTGATAAAGGACCCCAAGAGTGGTACTGATAGGTCTTTATGGTCATGCCAAGATAAACTCTTGGATATCACTGGTCCACTGACCAAGATCACTCGAGTTGGCAGAGGATGCCAAATATACTGGGAACATTTCTGTCCCAGAAATTCTTTCGGGTGGGCCGAGAGAGCAATCTGCATTTTGGGCAATTCAAACTGCCCTATTTACCAACCTTATGTGCTTGTTACACTTAAGATTGGAACCAAACATAAAGGACAATTAGAGGAATTGGGCCCAGATGTAGGGAACAGTTTGCACCTCGCAAACAGCGATTTTCGCTCTTTGCGACGTGCAAACTGCACTATGCAATGCACAAAACCCGTTTTGTGATTCGGTAACCTGGCTACTGAATCGCAAAACGGGTTTGCAAGTCGCAATTAGGAAGGGGAGCCCCCTTCCTAATTGCGAGTCGCAGTGCATGCCAGATTGCTTTGTGACCGCAAACGCAGTCGCAAACCAATCGCAGTTTGCACCCATTTGCAATGGAACTGCAAACATTTTTTCAGAGCAGGCAGTTGGCCTATGGACCACTGCCTGTTCTGAAAAAATGAAACAAAAACGATAAATTTTTCGTTTTTGTAATGCATCTCGTTTTCCTTTAAGGAAAACAGGCTGCATTACAAAAAAAAAAAAAAATGCTTTATTAAAAAGCAGTCACAGACATGGTGGTCTGCTGTCCGCAGCAGGCCACCATCCCTGTGAATGCCGCCACTCGCAAGGGGGTCGCAAATTGCAATCCACCTCATTAATATTAATGAGGTGGGCCTTTGCGACCCCCTTGCGAGTCGCAGATGGAGTCAGGGACACCATCCTACATTCCAATTTGCGACTCGCAATTTGTACGTCGCAAATTAGAATCTTCCTACATCTGGCCCTTGGTCTCTATTGAGGCTGGACCCAAGGCGAAAGGAAATGTTTTTTTAAATGGCTTTTTTAAGGCCCTCACATAATTTCTGCAAGCCTTCACAGCTTAAGATAAAGCTCAGTCCTCTATTAGGAAATTGTTCAGCCCGGGGTTTTTGGTTGGCCCAGACATGGCACTGAGTGCTTATCTGGATGCTTTTTCACTCAAGGTTCCAGCAGGGACCAATGCCTCAAATGTTCAGACTGGACAGGTTAATGGGGCTACTTTCCTTCTTTCCTTTCCGGAATAAGTTTAGCAGACGGCGAGCCAGCAGAGGTGGCAGCAGAGGAAGTTTCTCAGTGAACTAGAATTTTTTCTTCCCTGGTAAAACTAGGGGACAGTACAGCAGAATGCTTGAGCAAACAAGAGGAGAAATCCTCAGATGCATGTGTTCACCAGACTGTACAACGGTTTCAAATAGGCTTTCAGGTACTCCGAGAAAGCAGATAATATCACATCTACCTACTTCCTCAGAAGAAATATGTGGTGTTATAGATCAAGAAGTACTAGAGTTAGAGAACAAAGATAGTATAGCAAGATCCTTTCTACATCCCCAAAAAATATTTAGCAATATTTTTTAAGTAAAAAAGAAGAGCAAAGAAGTGTGCCTTGCAATAAACGTGCAGGAGTTCAATGACTAGTGTTCTACAGGGAATTCAAGATGGAGGGTATTCATTACTTGAGGGATCTACTCTATCGGGGGACTTGAGGATCAGGTTAGAACTGAAAAACTCCCATCTTAAGAATCCAATCTTTCCTCCCCGTCAAAGATACCTTGAATTTCTCTAGAGAGACCAAGTCTGGGAGTTCAAATTTCTTCCCTTTGGAATTTTCTTCGGCCCAGTGGTGTTCCACATAACTACTGAAACCTGTGGTGGCTTGGTTACAGACATGGGCTACAGATTAATCATCTGCATGGACAACAGGGTCATGAAGGCACAGGACATGGATACATTTATGTATTAAGCTTAGTAAAACATTCCTCTGGAAGATCTGGGATTGGTGCTCAATCAATCCAAATCGGACCTGACATCGAAACACAGGATGGAAGTTCTCACTTTTATCATCTATTACCTCAAAGTGGCTCTGGAGATACCCACCAACAAAATCAACATGATCAAGGGGGAGTTGACAAAGCTGATCCAGTCATATTGAATTTCCCTGTGAATTCTTGTGAGAATCGTGGGTCTCCTCTCATATTCGAATCAGGAGAAATTTCTGGGGCCACTACACTACAGGGTCCTGCAACACCTAAAGATGAACCATCTGTAGGGAGAGCTCTTCTTTGCGGAAAAAACTGCACTGAGGGAAGATGTCATGATAGAGTTGAGCCAGTGGCTCAGCCACATGGAAGTGTGGAATGGCCGAGCAATCTCTGGATCCATCCCAGATGTCATCATACATTTGGATGCCAGTCAGTGGGACTGGGAAGCCAGATGTGGGTAGACATCCACCGGAATGAGATGGTGACAGGAGGAACTGGAATGCCACAAACTGTCTTGTGTTGCTAATGAGGCATTTAGCATCTGCAGCCTGCAAGGAACAGGGTGGAATGTTGAATGTTGCTGAAGATCGATAATCTCTTGGGCAGTGCAATATGTCGAAAAATAGGAGGAATGAGATCCAATGGACTGGCAGAGATCACTAAGGATTTCTGGATTTTCTGCCTGTAAAGAAGGATTTCGGTATCAGCTGTTCTTCTGCCAGAGAGCTCCAAAACCACTGCGGATAGGAATGAACTGTTCCAGCAATTAGAAGCTGTTCTTCTGCCAAGGAGCTTGAAAACTACTGCGGATAGGAATTCACAGTTCCAGCAGTTAGAAGCTCGACCCTTAAGTGTTACAGCCATTTTGCCAGAGATGGGGGACACACATTTATATAAATCCTGGTAGAAAGCTGAAATTCCATGATTTTACAGCTGGAGACCAGATCTTAAAGCCACAAAAGTGGGTGCTTTTCTTACAGCCGAAGGAGAAGGGTTGAATTATGCCTTTCCCCAGCTTATCCTCATAACCGGAGTTGCAACACAAGTCAGGTGGCAATAAGAAGAGATGATTCTGGTGACTTCACTCCAAGGTCTCAGCCTTCGTTTCCACTGCTTCTGGAGATGTTATGTGACTGTCCAGTGATGCTTCCAATATTTCAGGACATTCTTGGTGGCCCAAGAGGACAATCCCATCTGATGATTCAGTGCAATCTTCTGACTTGCCTAGCGGATATCAAGCAGACATGGAAGATGCCAGGACTTTCACAGTCAGCATCAATGTGCATGGAACAAGCATGGACAGCAAGGGCCCATAAGAGATACATATCTGCTTAGTCAACTTGGCACACATGGATCCTGTGGGGGATGATACTGTATTCACTGTAGGTTAATGTGAATGTCTCCCTTATAGACCCCGGCATAAATGTTCCAGGTATTACAGCATTCACAAGATAAAGCCAGTTAAAGTTAAATCTGCGGGATCGATAACCTCCATGTCCCAAACAGTCCGTTTGAGGTGCATATATACTGGTGCCAAGCATTGCTAATGCCCCGGAGAAACAACTTCATGCAACTAGCTCTGGCTGTTGACAAATGGAAAATCAAGCAAATGTCTTCAGAAATATCCTGGGCATTTATAAGGAGTTTATTCTAAACAGTGCCAAATGGAAACCGTAAAAATATCTTTCAACGTAAGGATATACAGCATTCAGTCATTCAAATGGAAATAAAGCAGTCCTGAAAATCACTAAAGAGGGTACCTGTTTGCTCCTGAAAAGTGCTGTCACTTTCCCATTAAATGCATTGCAGAAGCTCTTGGAAGTGCGGGTGTTCTCCCTTTCATATTAAGGCAGTACGGGGACTCAGTGCCTGACAATACCTGCCCATTTAAAGCGCCCCAAGCTCCGTTGAGCTCAAATACGGCATATACATTCAGCCCTGCACTGAAGCAGAGACTGCCAGGAGGCGGTATTATTGGGTCCACTGCAGCCAGATTATTTTTCAAATGTAAACACATTCAGTTTCCACGTGAAAATAGTAACATTTTCATCTCACGGTGCCAATCATTTTACACTGAAGCAGTGTTGAGGAGCTTCAGAAAAGTGTATTTTACCAAGAAAACAGACAATCAATTAAGCTTTGGGAATGAAGGCTGTGATCCGTTTTATACCGGGTTAGGGTAGCAGATCGAGACGTGTGATAGCATCAGGCTGTTCAGCGTTAAGGATGGATAATATTTTGGTTAAAAGGTCTGTTTGGGGTTACAATTCGAATGCCCGTGTTGGTGCAACCAGGTAGGTAGGGATCTGCTGAAAAATGTTATGCAAAATAGGCTGGCTGAGTGCATTTGCGACTTGATTTGTAGATAACAGCCAGGGTGAAATCGATGAATTGTTAAACATTTGCTTAACTTTAGAGAAAACAAACACCCCCATCTACTGTTCTTTCAGTCTGGCTCTGCAGTGAAATGCAACCTATCGGATACATTATGCCTGCACCCGACATGGTACAGGGAAGCTGCCTTTTTAACAGCTTGTACCAATAACACGACAGGATTGCAGTAGCTGGGCTCCTTGTGTCAAGCAATCCTTGGTAAGCACTACTGATGGCACCTAACTTGTGCCTGGCCAGTAGAAACCTGCAGTCTTTTTCATCTCTCTGTTGTCCCTCCCCAGTCCCCTCCATTCTTTTTCTCCCCCTCATTAGCTCTCTGGCCCCAGCATTCTCTCTCAATCTCTCCTTCATGCTCTCTTTTACTCCCTCTCTCTCCCCTCCCTTCAGGTGCTTACAAAAGCAAACACTCTAGCACATGGAACGCAGGCCTCCTTTCTTTTGCTTTCAGTGCAGTATCTACCTTAACCCCTTTTGAAGGTTTTGAAATAAGTATTAGCCATTTTCCTGCCACTGCCCTCTGATCTGCCTCAGAGTAATTACTAAAATGTATACCTACATGTGCAGAGATTTTATTTCATTATATGTGTATTTACATAGCGCGCTTCCTGCTGTGGGTATAGCCTTGTTGCGCTAAACACAGCCCACTGTCTTCTAGCCCTGTTTTCCAGGATTGTGTTGCAGACAAGCACAGTCTAAAGATAAAATAATCACATATACTGCGGACATGTTTAAAAGCTCTCACATTAATTTTGTACAAGCTATAATAGTCCTCAGCCTCTTTAGTACATCACTGCAGGGTATAGTGATGATGCCATGGCAACAGGCTTCTGCGGCAGAGAGTGAACAGGTAAATTCCCATAACTCATTTCAAGCGAGTCCCAATGACCTAGATGCCTGCAATCATGCCTAGATTGTCCATTGCAGGCAGTCCAAAGGCAATTACTGGTCTGTGAACATAATCACGTACCAGTCTCTAAGGGCGCGGGTTATTATCCTTCCAATGATCACAGCTCTATGTTCGCAAAAGGAAAGTCAAACATCTGATCTATTTGCTTTCCTTGGCTTTGCATATGGCGGCTTAACCAGCTTCTTGTATTTAGTTTCTAGCCTAACTTATTACCTAGCGAAACTCTATAACACCTTCCTGTCCTTTGAACTTGTGGAAGGACTCGAATCTGCTTCTCCCTCTGACCTACACAAGTGCTTCTGGAAAGTGCTGATTATTTTCTACTCCCCTTTTCTAAAGGTCAAGCTCGACATACCAAGAAGACCTGTCAGGTCCTGAGCAAAGTAAAAATAAAAAATCTGTATTTTGGTTTGGTGAGGTGGATCAGAAGGCGAAAGTTACTTGCAAAACGTTTACGCAATGTTGCACTTTGGTGTAATTTCTGAGAAAGAGAAAACAAGAGGATTGGTGTGTCGCCAATGGTGAAAGGCTGCCATGAACATTGATGACTCAGTGACCCCCATTACTCTGGACAGGCTGATTCATGTTTGCTCATAACACTAGCGCTAACACGTCTCTGTGAAATAGCCTTGGATCATTTTCCTTGATCAAATTTCTCAGACCAGTGCAGAATTTGGATAGCGGTCATATATCCATAACAGCCACTGCGACTGGAAGAAGATTTCACTTCGACTACCACAGCCTGCATAGGAGTATAAAAGAATCAGAGACTATCTAGAGAAAATCCTGAAAAATTGATGAGGCGCCCAACAGTAAGATAAGAAACTGTAAAAAAAAAAAAAAACACACAAAAAAAGAAAAAGAGAGAAACAACAACGAAGTGGTTTGTGCAGCTATCCAACCTGCCCTAAAATAATATCATCTGTATTCAAGAAAAACATATCAGTCAATCTAAAAATAACAAAAAAAGTAGAAACTGCAAGCGGGAATAGTGAAGGACCCACATAAGTGACATAAAAAGCAACAGGATTGCACAAGTCAGAGATATATAGCTACCAATCCAGCATCACATGCTGGGCAAGTGTCATGGTTTTTGGTGCAGGATGCATTCTGAAGACAGTGATCAGTTTGATAAATAAACATGCAATTTTGCAAAAAGCCCTAGATTCTGACTCGTTCACATCCCAATCACAAAGAGCACTATGAGTAAAAGCATTTTGAAGTAGGCAAAGCAGTACTCCTGTAGTATTCTTTCAGGTACTGGCAAACATACCAGCATGGAAGCACCTGGGGTTAACCCTGTGTAGGTACTGCAATTGACAGAAGGAAGATCTTATTCATGTTGTTTGCATCTGCCCTCAGTTATGAAGCCTCAGGAAGAAATTCTTGAAGAGAAAAGCTCTTAAGTAAAGGAAGCTAAATTGCAAATTCCTCAACTTTCTGGCATCAGTGCTGTCTGGACTTACCTGTGCTCCCCAGTCTTCAAAACAAGTAGTCATTTCTGAACAGAGCTACCAAGTTACACCAGGAAGTCTCAGCAGCAGCCTTAACTTAAGGGAAATGCAGCTAAATGATAAAGTCCAGTAAAGCAGATAAATGATCGGTTTTACTCCGAGTGGCAAATCTAGCAGCGCTGCCCTGCAGATTACAACCTCGTTCTCCACCATCCTTTTCATGCAGTTTTACCACCATGAAAAGGCTGGCGATGAACAGGTGAAGGGGACCACAGGGGAGCTCCTGTACTGCCCACACACTTGGTCCCCCACCCAGCACTGTTGCAATGTTCACTGCAGTGATCATTGCGACAGTGCTGGTGCACCCTGCAGGCGACAGCATTGTCTCTGGCTCGAATACGAGCCACAGACACTACTGCCTCCTGTTTCCGTCTGCCGGCCTAGCGGGAAACACTTAATAGGTTCAGCTGGGTTCGGCGGCCACCCTGTCGGGAGTTTGATGGACGGGCTTTCCCATCCCTCAAACTCTTAATTGGGCCCTGAGTTGTGGTTCTAAAAATTCTGGACCCATGTAATCTACTTTGCCACAGCAGTACGATTTTAGTATCAAAAGACCGATAATGACTAGTACACTAAGCATGAGCATTTTCGCTCAATTCCAGCAGCGTTTTCACCCCGAAATCGCCATTTTCGTCCTGCACTCGTGGCTCCCATTTTTTATAGTTGCCCTCACATAGGCTTATAATACAGTCAGATTTGATTCCAAGGACACGTACACCTTGATTGACTTTTCTCTGACCTGGGCAAGCTGGAACCATTGCCTCAGGCCAAACCTGTTTGGTCAGTCTCTCTCCCAGTGGCCGAATCAGATAGCATCAAGGCACACCATGCCATAAAACCCTTATTATCGCTCACACACCCTGCCTAATCTTGCTCACACTTGCACCTGCTCTTTTCTTCTTCTTACTTTACGAGGGGGAGGTGCCCGTTTTTATTGGGGGCTCACACTTATCTGATGTAAAATACTAGGCCTTGCCGGGTAATTTATTATGGGTTGAATGACATGAAATATGAGGTTTCATCATGACACTGTTTTTTCCTTTGTAGTGAAAACATGTGAATGACCAACCAAAATGTCAAGAATGTTTGCCTGAAGCTTAAAAAACTGTATATAAGGAAACCTGATTTTGCATTGAGAGACAGTCTCCTGAGAACATACAAACCGTGCTGTTGTACTTCTAGGACGCTTGTTACTTGGTTGCAACCAATAAATTCGATCTTTGACTTCACCTAGAAGACTCCGAGTTTCTGTAGTCTGAATCAGGAAAGTACCCGAGGTCTTTGGGTGTACCCTGGCACCGCTGGGTTACCGGATCAGTACCGGTTCTGAAAAACCCAGTACCTCAGTTGGCGCCCGACGTGGGGCGATACCAGCGGTACCGGTCCAAGCCTGAGGTCCGTGAGGAGCTTCGTGTGAAAATTCTGGAGGAAGGCCGCCACTTCATCGACCCCTGCATGTCGACGTGGTCCGAAAGTCTTTGCTGCGAGGTTCCCCGCTTTCCGACGGCTACGAAGGACTGCTGCCCTGGCTATCGCCCTGATTTGGACCCTTGATTTTTGGTAGAGCAAAACGATAAGACGAGTCTTCTGGTGACGTCATTGATATTTTCAGTTAAGTATAAGTGGAGCGTCTCCCAGTCCTTAGTTGGACACTTGGTTTGGTCCTTAGTTGGACACTTGGGGCCTGATTCTAACTTTGGAGGACGGTGTTAAACCGTCCCAAAAGTGGCGGATATACCACCTACCGTATTACGAGTTCCATAGGATATAATGGACTCGTAATACGGTAGGTGGTATATCCGCCACTTTTGGGACGGTTTAACACCGTCCTCCAAAGTTAGAATCAGGCCCTTGGTTTGGTCCTTAGTTGGACATTTGGTTTGGTATCCCTTCGGGATCACTTTGATTTGGAACTTGCAAGTACCAAAGCCGAAGGACTTGTGTATTCACGAGACTATCGTAAACGATAATCCTTTGAAGTTAGAAGCTAGACTAGTGAGCAAAGATGCTTGGTCTTAGCAGACTTGGAAATTTGTTTTGTCTTGGTTGTAAAAGGGACTCCCGGTTGGAGGACTCATGTCCGGTTCCTCCGATTGGAACTCCAACCTATGAACTATATGTGAAGCACGGAGTAGGTCCCATCACATATAATGAAGTATAGATCCGTTACACCAGAAAAGATGGTGTTTTAAAATGGCCCCAAAATGGTAGCTTTGACACAGAAATCTTAGATAACCTCAAAGTTAGACTTTTTAAGAAGAAAGCCCGGCCGGCAATGTTTGATTCTTTCCGCTTATGGCGTAAGGAAGCCAAGCAAAAGGAAATTAAATTAGCTAAGAAAAATAAGAGAGAAAAAGGTATTTCGATTATGCAAGCTGCTATACAGTTTAAAGATAACGAAGTAGAACAGTTGAATGAGCAGTTGCATAGGCGACATAAAATGACAGTAGATAAATGCTATCCAGCTTTGTCGCCTCTTCAGCAAGATGCAGCAAAAGACTCTGAAAAAGATCCCCTAATGTCGCATTTGCTAAGTTCGCCACCACCCTATGCGCAGAATGCAACGGCACCTCCGCAACCTCTAGTTGCACAACCAGTGGTTGCATTGCCTCCTGCTCCTCCCCAGCACCCACCAGCTATTCTTCAGTTGGTTCCTATTCCTCCGGTGCAGCCTCCTCAAGGGCCACCGGCTTTGACATCTGCTCTGCCTTTACTTCCTACAACTTTGACTACTATAGCGACTACCACTCCTGGTATTGTTTCTGACACTGCTTCTGTCTCTGCCTTGTCTCATTCTGTTTTTCCTCCTGTTCATTTGTCAACCTCTCCCTCTATCCGTCAGAGAATGACAAACACTGTGACTAGTCTTTTATCCCCTCTCTTTGGGTCATTAGCTACGACCCCAGTTACAGAGCGTAAACAATTGCGTAGCCAATTGCCTGATGGTATGGAGAAAGAGACACTGAATTATTTGGTGCATAAATGGGTTACTGAACCAGCGAGATATGAACTAGAGTCCGTTATGGATGTCTTCCATCAGTGGGAAGAACCGAAACAGAGATACGTTTTTGAGAAAATGTGTACTTTTCTTTCTGAGGATTTAGAGGAAAATGGTTTGGAGCCCAATCCGCCTAAGTTGTGTCGTGTACGGTTTGATTTTTCGACAGGTTTGATTGTGGGTTCAGATGTCGAGAAAGCAGTTGCGACGTTATTGTCGTTTAGGACTGAAGGTGTTTCCAGGTTATTGTTTAAACATGATTCTTCTGCTAAAAAGAAAGGGAAACATTACCCCATGAGAGAAGTTCCCCCACAGTGGAGGGAAGGGGACCCAAATGCTAATCCACCTGTCCTGCCTCAATTCCAGCGTGTATGGGTACACGTTCCATGGAAGCGAGCTGAAGTTTTAGCCCTTAAGCAGACATTGCCTGATCCCCGTAAGAATCCTACAGGGTATTACAAGGAATTGTCACAGACTGCGGGGTCTTGCATTATGAATTTAGCGGACATAGACATGTTGTTTGGGAATGTTGTTCCACAGCCTTTATGGGGAAAGATTCGCCATGCAGACCATGCTCAAGAATTAGGTGACACATGGGCTAATATTGCTGCTGCAGATGCCCGACAAATTGGTGGTGCTAAACCTGAGCCTTTAGTGACAGAGCTGCCTGGTAGGATTATTGATTACATGAAAACTATAATGCCTGCGATGCGTGTAAACTGGGATAAATTGACTGCATGTAAGCAAAAGAAAGAAGAAACGGTATCAGATTTCTTCACAAGGTTTGAAGAAACGTTTGTGGACCACAGTGGTCAAGATATGAGCACGGAAGGTGGTCAACGTTTGTTCGTCGATAAATTTGTGCATAATCTGCTTCCTGAGTTGTGTAAGAAGTTAAAAGATTCAGAAAGTTCTTGGGCAGTTTCCTCTTCAGCGCAGATATTGGCTACTGCACAATACTACGAAAATAGAGATAAAGATGAGAGAGATAGAGTAGAGAAGAAAACAAAAGATTTGAAAACGAAGGTTCTGTTACAACAAGCGTACCCGCCACGTGGTGGTCAGAATAGTGGTGCACAGAACAACTATCAGAATAACTATCAGCCCCAACCGTTTCAGAGAAACTCGCAAAGAGCTGAGTATGGTCAACCACGTATCCCAGTAGGTCCCAATCAGTGTTCATATTGCAAGGAAGAGGGTCATTTCAAGTATAGTTGCCCTGCTTTGCTACAGCGCTCAAATGATACTTCCGGTTTAAGAGGTCGAGGTGTTCCACAAGCACCTAGAGGAAGAGGACGTGGATATGTTCCCCAGAGCGCGCGCCCATTCCTCCCTCAAAACTCAATGAACAGATTTGATCAACAGGTTAATGCATCCGGTAGGACGGCTCAGTACTATACTGATGATTACTATACAGAGGGTGAGCATTTGGACAGTAATGATTGCTAGGACAGCCATAGACAAAGAGAGGGAGTTGTTTCAGTTCCAGTAGATCAGAGTGGGCCTTATGTTAAGGTGATTGCATCAGGTGTGTCAGAACCTTTTCTGTTGGATACTGGTGCTACCAAGAGTTCTATTATGCACTCAAAACTCCCTGGCGCACCTTTGTCTGGCGAAACAAATGTATCAGTAGGTTTTTCCGGCGCCCCAGTTAGAAATCCGATTTCTAACCCTATATCTCTTTCTGTTGGACCTTGTAAATTTGAAACACCCCTTATTTTGACGACAGGTTGTGGCGAGAACTTGTTAGGATTAGATCTGTTAAAGAGATTGTATGCGACATTGTATTGCTCTCCTTCTGGAGTGCAACTCACATTGGGTAAGGAAGTAGTTTCACCAATGTATTTGTCAAAGGACAGATTTCCACCAGAATTTTCGTCTCTTCCTAATACTCTTTGGGCTACTGGACCTAATGATGTAGGTCTTTTGGAAATTCAGCCATATGTGATAACATTAAAAGCCAATGTTAAAATGCCACGTATTCCCCAATACAAGATCTCTAGTGAAGGGGAAAAAGCGTTGATGGCAATTATTCGTGATCTGATTGAGAAGGATGTAATTGAAGAGACAAGAGGCAACGTTTGCAATAGTCCTGTTTTGCCTGTCTTGAAGCATACTGACCCTACTCAGCCACCTGTTTATAGGTTTGTAATTGATCTTAGAGAGGTGAACAAAATAGTTGTGCCACAGTTTCCAGTCGTCCCCGATATCACTGCATTGTTGACAATGATTCCAGCTTCAGCCACTTGGTTTTCAGTAGTAGACCTGAAAAATGCTTTCTTCAGCATCCCTATTGCAGAAGAGAGCAGGGACATTTTTGGCTTCAATTTGGGAGGACGAAGCTTCAGATTTAAGAGAGCTCCTCAAGGCTATTGTGAAAGTCCATCTATCTATAGTCAGGCTTTGAAAGCACAACTTGACACCCTTATGTTACCTGATGGCGCCACTCTCATTCAATATGTCGATGATTTGCTAGTTGCCGCAGATACTAAGGAGATCTGCAAAGAAGCAACATTGTCATTATTGCGTCATTTGTCTGATTTACACCACAAAGTGTCCCTTTCAAAGTTACAGTATTGTCAAAAAGAAGTGACCTATTTAGGTCATCTCTTTTCGAAGGAGGGAAGGCAACTGACCCCAGAGAGAATCAGAGCTGTTGCAGCAATGAGTGTGCCAAGAACACAAAGAGAAGTGCGTGCTTTCTTGGGTATTACATCATATTGCAGACAATGAATACCTAATTTTTCGTTAATAGCCAAACCCTTGGTGGCATTAACTTGTAAAGATATTCCAAATCCCATCCCATGGTCTGAAGATTGTCAGAAAAGTTTTGTCGAATTACGTGATGCATTATGTTCAGCTCCTGTGTTGGGTACCCCCAACTACAGAAAGCCTTTTACATTGTATGTCCATGAGAAAGAAGGTTGTGCGTTAGCAGTTTTGACACAACAGTTTGGAGACAGGGAGCGTCCATGCGCCTATTTCTCTTCAACCTTAGACCCAGTAGCTAAGGCACTACCGAGCTGCTTAAGAGCGGCAGCTGCTGTTTCTATCCGACAGTCTGCTGGTTTAGTGATGAATAACACATTAGTCGTAATGGTTCCACATGCAGTGGACACGCTGTTAAACAGAACCAAGACACAGCATTTAACTAGTGCTCGATTGTCAGGTTACGAGTTGACATTGTTAGCAAGCCATGTACATATAAAAAGATGCACTACACTTAACCCAGCTACGTTATTGCCAATTGTGACGGAGTTAGATACTTCTGAACAACATGATTGTCTCCGTAGAACAGAAGAGGAAACGAAAGGGAGAATAGACCTTCTGGACACTCCCATTGCAAAGAGTGATGATACTTTGTGGGTGGATGGTTCCTGCTTTAAGCTCCCGAATGGTGACACGACTGCGGCGTATGCTGTGACAACTTTGTGTACGATTGTTGAAGCTGCACGTATCCCACATAATGAACATGAACTGTGAATAAAATATTCTTATTGAGATTATATGCAACAAAGTCTTGAAAGTCAAACTGAATAGAAAAGCAGGTGCACCTATTCTGTGTACCTTTGTCAGACATGGACACTTGAACGTATCGGAAGAGCCAGTATTACCTGTGTTTATGGTGAATAAAGCAACAGTAAGTTGTGAAACACATCCTAGGACGTTATGATCCTTAATTACTGATGGCAATGCTTATTGGTAACAAAGTGAATGTCTGTGAAATTGTAGTCCACATTCAGATGAGCACCACCACTGCTGATCAGCACTGGTGCATAAATTGATGGGCTTACTTGAGTAAAGAGCCAAAAGCAGTGGAAAAACTGGGCAGCATGGTTTCACGTGGGTAACAAACAAAGGTAAAATCTAGGACAAATTACAGAATATCAGCAGCCAGAGCAATTGGTGTGATCTATGTATACATCGTAAAGCTTACATTATGATGCCACAAAGAAGATCTGCAAACACACTCATAAGAATTAGGAAGGCAGCAATCTTGCCAAACTGAATGGATTCTGTCCTGGTGCTCATCAATGTACATATAGGCTATGCTACAGACAGGCTAATCAGTTACAGATGTCTATCAGCAAAATATGAAGTTAATTCAGGAAGGCGGGAAACACCTCACTCAAGGTTATCACAGACACTGTCTCTTATTCTTGGCTTTAAACTCACAAATAATTGGCATGGGCCATGTTAGTTTAATTAACTCAATAGATGCAAAGTAAGACTTCAACCCCAGAGTGCATCAGGTTGCGCCATTACAGCCCATGAATGGAAACAGTTGTTGTGACGATACTGAGGAAAGTGGCCATCACATCCATAAGATTTAGTAGAAAAAGTCAAATGGGGTTGAGAAAAGTTGGAAGAAGTCCCACAAAAGTTTTCTGCAGTGAGGACATTTTATCCTAAGGAGAATTTCAGGACGAAAAGGAAGGCTTAAATGTTATCAAACAGGAGAGGAGCCTTGTGTTTGCTTTATCATATTTTCTCCAGGTCCTGAAACAATGTGATGTAGCTGCTAGCGGAGCAAGTGAAGTGACAGAAGATGCAAGGAGAGTCAAGTCAGCAGGACACATCACGAGGAAGACCCATTCTGAAATATCATATCCATTGATGAAGGCTGCATTTCTATAAGGATGAAAACGGGCTGGAGATGATCAGGGATTGTGCCAAAAAGATGCTGAATGTAATGAGGGGGAGAGGTAAGTCCAGAGGCCATACAAAGCATCTACCTGAATCACCACCTCCTAGGAGTACATTCTTCTTGAGTAAAAGAGACGGGCAGGATCGAGCCAGCGGCCAGCGAGATCTCTGGTAGGGCGTTCAGCGGCCCCAAATCCCTCTTCAAGGATCTTTAACCCCTCACTTGCCCCATACTAATCACATCAAAGATTGACAAGCTGCTGTACCAAATGGAGGAGCTTCCCTACAAGCCTTGTACTACACTCATTCCATGGGCATGCCAGTGTAACCCATGTACACCACAATATGAATGAGTCTGACAATTCTGCCCACTCCCCAGCTTCTCTTCAACTATGGAGAGCTTACAAGGAAAAACGGGAAAATAATAAAACTTAACGTTTGAAACATGTAGCGAAACAGCACCAACGATAAATATGTTTAAACAGAAGGGCATTAGGACAGACAGTAACCTAGTATCTTTTCTATATAATATATTTAAGTGTGTGTGCGTTATAGAGGCGTACAAGAGGCTGGTGTGTTCATTTGTAAAATGATGTATCTTTTAAAAAAGAAAATGCTTCATACTCCCTTATGAACCCATGCACACTCCACCAACTCATCTGCAGTTTTTTTGCAATGTAATTTGCCGCTGAATTAAATGTAATCATCATTACAGAAAAAACATGAATGTCTGCCATGTAGACATCAAAAGAAAAGCAATCTCTCCATCTGTCTGCATACCCAGAAAAAAGCTTTCGGAAACCGAGAAAACACTCAAATCGCCCTACATTAAACAGTAATATACTACTCACCGCATCCGGACTCGAATTATGCCAGCCGCGGGCCCAGTAAGACTACATACAATATCTCCAATCTACCAGCGTGATGCGTTTCACGTTTTTTTTATTACCTTAGATCACCCGACAATAGAGTTAGTACTCTCTGATCTTCTATTTTCTTTCTAATTTCATTCCTATATTAGCAGCATCCGTCATGCTGGTGTCTTTAGTCGTGTTCAATTTCTGTCTGGGGTGCGGGATTCTCACAAATAGTAACAATCCTACTGGGAAAGCACAGACGTCGGATCCAAGTTTCATTACTTTGAAGCAAAGCTTGGGCAAAATGACTTAGAAGTAACCATTCTGAGGACAGCACTTCGAGAAAGATCTGGCTAGACGCTGCTCCTAAGAGACTGGAAAAAAAAACTCTCTTGTTGCTTCCCTGAAAGTAATAAAGAATCAACTCCAAGACATTTTATACGGTTATTAATAAAACTTTCCTGATAATTACTTAGGGCCAGATGTAGGAAGGCTTTTGCACCTCGCAAACGGCGAAAAACGCTGTTTGCGAGGCGCAAAAGCCCTTACGCGATGCAGAAACACATTTTGCGAGTCGGTACCGACTCGCAAAATGTGTTTCTGACTCGCAAATAGGAAGGGGTGTTCCCTTCCTATGTGCGATTCGCACCGCGATGTAGAGTTGGTTTTTTGACCGCGAAAGCGGTCGCAAATCAACTCGCAGTTACCATCCACTTGAAGTGGATGGTAACTCATTCGCAAACGGGAAGGGGTCCCCAGGGGACCCCTTCCCCTTTGTGAATGCTCACAAAATTATTTTTTCTATGGACCACTGCCTACTCTGATATTTATGAGGTGGGTCTTTGCGACCCCATAGCGAGTCGCAGAAGGTGTCTGAGACACCTTTCTGCATCGCGAATTGCGAGATGCAATTTGCAAGTCGCTATGACTCGCAAATTGCAAGTCGCAATTTGTCACTTACCTACATCTGGCCCTTAGAGACTGTGATACAATTTGCTATTGCTTCATGTTCAGATTTCTTCTTTATCTCATACTTCTGTCTCTCAAATAATCTAAAACCTGATGTTACTTATCAAGAAATTATATAGGAGACAATTAAAAACAATAATCCAAGACAATAACTTCATACGAGTATTGAGAATGGAAAAACGGGGTATTTAAATTAAGTGGAGACATTGGGGCTTGTTAGAAAATCCACTAGTGTTTTCTCCCTCCTTCCATTCAAGCGCCTTCCCTTCGGGTGACAAGCCATGCTATACAAATAACACCTGATTGATCCACGTGGTTCCATACTGATGTTTCATATAGGGGGTCATTACAACCCTGGCGGAAGGCGGAGAACCGGCGGTAAGACCGCCAACAGGCTGGCGGTCTTACTCTGTGGAATTATGACCATGGCGGTTACCGCCATGGTCATCCGCTGGTTCTCCGTTACCGCCGAGTTGGAGACCTGGGTCTCCAGCCCGGCGGCCATCACTATACCGCTGGCGGTATTTGGACCCGGCTTACCGCCGTGGATTTCCAGCGGTTTGAACCACCATGAAATCCATGGCAGTAAGCACTATCAGTGCCAGGGAATTCCTTCCCTGGCACTGATAGGGGTCTCCCCCACCCCCCCACAACCACCCCAACTCCCTCCCCTACCCCCCCACCACCCCTGCCACCCCCCAAAGGTGGAAGGGCCCCCCTCCCCACCCCGATCCCCAACATCACTTCACCCATACCCACACGACACACACGCAGGCACCGCCTACATACTTACACGCACACACGCCGACATACATGCCTACATCCACACACACAGTCATACATGCACACCCACATTCAAACATACACGCACACATCCATACAGACATACCTACAGACATACACGCACTCATTCCCATACAAACAACACCCCCGCAGGCATACACGCACTCACACCCCCCCTCTACATACACACACGCACACCCCCATGCACCCACACAACACTCCCCCACCCCCCTCCCCTCACGGACGATCGACTTACCTGGTCCGACGATCCTCTGGGAGGGGACGGGAGCCATGGGGGCAGCTCCGCCGACACCACACCGCCAACAGAACACCGCCACGGCGAATCACAGGATGTGATTCGCTGGGCGGTGTTCTGTTGGCGTGGCGGTGGAGGTGGAGCAACCTCCACTTCCCAGCCGCCCGCCAGTATGGCTGTTGGCGGCTCTCCGTCCGTAAAAGGGCGGAGAGCTGCCAACGGTCATAATAGGCCTAGCGGCAAACCGCCAGTCAAAATGACCCCCATAGTCTTTAAGTAATGGAGAGGGTTTGACACTTTCCTCCTCACCATTAAGAAGAGAACGTTAATGTTTTTTCTGAAGCATTTTATATGAGCAATAAAATCTCCAAGCACTTCTGCTGTATTCTGAAACTTTCACTGTTCTAAAGTGGATTTATAATCAAGATCGCACACAAGGTCAACTCGGCTAACATCATAGGAAACTATAGAGAATCAGCTGCTGAACTTTTGGTAGTTGCATTAATACCACGATCTTAGCCATGGAGCTCGATACCATCATTGTCAGTGAAAATAGAATAATCTACTACCTTATCACCTTTTGAAAAAAATCCTACAGGGAACATTTCTTAAAATGTTCAACATTGAAACAGTCGACAGACATGAATAAACATAAATCCTGGCATACTATTCCATGGGCTGAGGATGGTTGGGTGAAGCAGGGGAGTGCGGGGCAGTAAAAAAATAATAATAATAAACTTACCGGCCCCTCTGTGATCCGCCGCTCCCACTCTAGCCACCTCGCGTCTTCTTCCTCCCTCAACCCATCCTATCCTGACGCTTCTCTCATGCTGTTACACAGCATGAAAGAAGTGCTGAGATTGGCCTGAGCGGGTAAAAATGCCACACAGGGAGGGAGTAGGGCACTGCACTTGGTCTCCACCCAGCTTTAAAATATAGCTGTGAGGAGTTTCTAAGTGTCCATGTCAGTTTGGCCGGCCAAACTGACATGCACACTTAGTGGCATACCACTACTACTCCTCCACTTGTTGAGGAGGCTGGCCCCGCCCCATCCTACGAAAGCGGAAAAATAAAGGGATAGTAAAAGTGTTAGACCTGACAACCATAGGGTGGTCACGCCCCAACTTTTTGCCTGCCTCCCTCCATTTTTATGACAGTGTTTTAGCTGGTTTTAGGACTCTGCACACTTTACCACTGCTGACCAGTGCTAAAGTGCATGTGCTCTATTCCCTAAAGGTGGTAACATTGGTTCCTACCCAATTGGCATATTTAATTTACTTATAAGTCCATAGTAAAGAGCATTAGTAAAGTGGCCAGGGCCTGTAAGTTAAATGCTACTAGTGGGCATGCAACACTAATTCAGCTACCCACATAAGTAGCCCCTTAACCATGTCTCAGACCTGCCACTGCAAGGCCTGTGTGTGCGCAGTTTCACTGCCACTTCGACTTGGCATTTAAAACTACTTGCCAAGCCTTAAACTCCCCTTTTTTCTACATATCACCCCTAAGGTAGGCCCTAGGTAACCCACAGGGCAGGGTGCTATGTAAGTAAAAGGCAGGACATGTACTTATGTGTTTTACTTGTTCTAGTAGTGAAAAATCCACAAATTTGTTTTCCACTACTGGGAGGCCTGCTCCTCTCATAGACTAGCATTAGAACTGACCTCATATACTTTTAAGTGGTAGATTCTGATCTCGATGGGGTAGCCATGTCATGTTTAATTCGGCCAGAATGGTAATAGAAAATCCTGCTTATTGTTGACGTTAGAATTAATATCACTTTTATAAAGTGGGCATTTCTCTGCACTTACTGCCATCTGTGCCTTACAACCTGTCCCTAATCCACGTCTGGTCTGTGCTGGTTGACAGCTTCCCTTGTGCATTCCACCCAGACAGCCATAAACAAAGGACACTCAGTCACATCTACATTCATCTGACTACTGAATGGGTCTCCCTGGGCAGGAAGGGTGAAGGCATTCTCTATTACATTTCAAAGGCCAGTGGCCTGCCCTCACACA
Source organism: Pleurodeles waltl (assembly GCF_031143425.1). NCBI lineage: Eukaryota > Metazoa > Chordata > Amphibia > Caudata > Salamandridae > Pleurodeles > Pleurodeles waltl. The sequence continues at coordinate 151,801,957 of NC_090449.1, forward strand.
AAGGACTGATAACCCCCCACAGGGATCCTGGCAGACAGGACTGGGCTGAAAGGGGAACTTGTGCACTTCAAAACCACTCTTTGAATTTTCCCCCACTTCAAAGGCATTTTGGGGTATACAAACTGGGTCTCTGACCCACCAAATGAGACACTTCTGGATCTACACCTGAACTGCCTGGTTGCCCAAAGGACTCATCTGGACTGCTTTGCTAAGCAGGACTGCTGCCCTGCTTGTTGCCCTGCTGCCTGCTGGCCTTTGACTGTGTTGGAAGGACTCTGTCTTCCCCAAAAGTGCTCTCCAAGGGCTTGGACTGAGTTGTTCTCAAGTCTCAGGGACAGCAAAGACTTCACCTACTAGCTTTTAGATAGTTTTCCGACTTCAGCAACACCAGGAATGACTTCAGTGATGCCCACGCCGCAGCCTGCTCCCGCCCCATGGACATTGCTGCATGCAAAAACTGCAGCATGCAACTCAATGCCAACGTTGCTGCGACAGCGCTGCCGTTACACAGGGTCATTACGGCACTGTGAAGTCAACACATCACGTCTTGACCGACTGGATCCATTGACCCCGCCACGTCACAAGGAACCAACGCATCACCACAGAAGCCATACCATCTCCTCCTGCAACCGGACAGAACCAACACCTCATCTCCACCGGCCTCGCGCTACGGAACCAAAATGGTTTTCAAAATGTGCTGTACCTGGGGTCCATGCAACTCTGTGACCTGCGCCTGTGGTGTCGGATTATTGGGAACGACTCCGTCAACGATGTTGTGATGGCCCCACTTGGAGCAATTGTGTTTCTAAGCACTTTAGTGGAATTTCATCTTTAAAAATTCATATTGTTATTTTATTCAGATAAATATTTTCTAAACCAGTATGGTATATTTTTGTGCTGTTGTCACTGTGTTATTGTATAACTTCTTGCATAATACTTTAAATATTGCTTAGTGCCAAGCTAATGGAGGGTGGGCACAGGATAATTTGGATTGTGTTGTGGCTTACCACGACTAGAATTGTGGTCCCTACTTGGACAAGTGTGTATACCTCTGCCAACTAGAGACCCCATTTCTAACAAAAATACTTTTATTATCCCTTTATTTTTCTGTTTTTAGCAGTGGGCGACGCTCCTCCGCCACATCAGAGGGGCCGCTCCTGCTGAGAACCTAAACAAAGGGCAAACCTACCCCAAAGTCACTCCTGTAGCCTGCTTGTTCCTTTACACTACCACGCTGAATGACATTTCAGGTGAATGACTAAAGGCAGATGGTCGGGTCAAGTACTGCCCTCATGGGGGTCAGTGAGAATTACAGGATACTAGCCAGGGTTACATTTCCAGAGCCTAGACAAGAAGAATCAGTGCAGATCTGTGGTTTTTAGATGAGCTGAGAAGAACAGTTTTTGACATTTTTGAGGTAGAGCAGATGCAATCTAGATGATATAGCGATTCTGTTTATGTATGGTATGAACCACAGAGAGGGTAATGTGGGCATTACAATGATTTTGTGAACTAGACACTCACAGATCAAAGTTATCTTCCTTGAGTTTGTTAATCATATTTTGGTGCCAAACTTGATACATTTTAAACAAGGCCTGACTGCAAGAACAGTTAATACCTTTTATCCAAAGCCCGACTTCAAGAAAAGTATAAATATATTATCTTTGTAAATATCCCACAGTGTATGCTATAATATAGTTTGTTTCTATGTGATGTGATTCATCCATGCCTATGTTCCCTTTATTAAACCTCATGTTTCATTTACTATTGTAATGTGCAAACACTAACTTTGTAAACTAACTTAAGATATTTTTTCAATGTACATCACTTCAACTTAAGGGGCTTTGAATCTCAACAAATGGAAATAACAAATATATAGCAGTGAATATTGTATATATCTGTAACATTGTATCCGTCACTTGTATTCCGCTGACTGGGGACTGTAAAAAGAACCACAGTGAATTTAAACTAGGGGTTTCTGGAGATAGCAGAGAATTCAACATCCTTCCCCCACGGAAGAACATGGTTTGCAGGATCCCATGTTATTTCTGGCATAACTTGTTAACATGTAATTGATGATAAGTATGTTCCGGGTTATATCTTCGACTAGGATGGTGCCAGGATCTCTTGTTTTTTTGGTGTTGCTTATTATTTAAATGTTCTAAATTTAATATATTTAAATAAAGACATATTTATCTACTTATTTTAAGAATGAATACTGTGTCTGCATTCCAAACCTACTACCAAGTCTTGGAGTAAGCGCTGCAGGGAGAGTCATCTATACAAAAGGAGTAACTTTGTTATCTAACTAGATGGCGATTCTGCCTGAGGGCCTTGAACCCCAGTGGCAACTATTGTGCCCACCATAGATACAGTCCAGAAATCGCTGATTGCCTAAAGAGCTTACGAAAAAGAAAACTCACACTGGTGGTAAGTGTTGTGAAGTGTTGCAGAGATTTGGTCCAAGACTTTGGAGACATGTGATACCACACAATAAGTTCTAAGGTACATCTACAGTAGGAGCCAGTTAAAAACACTAACATTAAGAAGATAAAGGAGTTAATGTGAAGTCTCAGCCAGCAGACGAACTCATCAGTAAGGGTAAATAACAATCCTTAACTAAGCTTTCTGAAGGAGAAGCCTAACCCTACTCTCACTGATCATGCCACAAGTGCCATTTGTATTAAATAACTCAATATTCTAGTTATCTCATATGCCTCTACTCTTGCATTAAAGAAGCTAAAGTTAAAGATACCAAAGGTCTGACAGCGGTTGAGAGGGGAATTTTCAGAGTGTAGCAGCAAAAAGAAGAGCAGAAAAAAGGAAGGATGAAAGTGGGTAAGATGTTAAGACTGGAAGTGGAGAGAAGCTCAAACTCTCATAACTAGAAAAGCAAACATTTTAAGAAGTTACATTCAATAACACTCCAGCTCTCAGGACTACTACTGAGGAGTAAATGGCTGTGGAAAAGTAAATTAGGCCCTCACAGGAGTTTCTTTTTACATTTTGACACTTCATTATCTTTTTTAAATTCTTTTAAAATTATTTTCTGTTTCCGGAGTGAAATATATTTTAAAAACACACGTCATTTATAAAGATTGAAAAAACGGAACCCCATTAGAGTTTTGAAAGATATGTGCTTGCTTTTCCTCCAGTATTTTGAAATTATTATTATTATTTTTTTTAAACAATACTTTACAAACAAATATTAGGAAAGCAAACAGCTCAACACTCGCCTTATAACAGTGAGACCTACTGGCCTTACCAATGCTTGTTTTATAATGTTTTGTGTTTTGTTTTATGTTTCTATTTTATTATATAGTTTACAGCAAATTTGTTTTTTTCTTCAAATAACATTTATATTTTTGGGGTTGCTCACTTTAAATTGTTAATTATATTTTTTTATTTATACTTATTTGTTTAAAAGTTTTAAAAAAAATTATTCATGTAATACATTTTAAATTCAGGTTGAGTGATTCATTGGAAATAGGATGGGCAGTTTTTTATAAGAATATTTATATATACATTTATGGTAATTAAAACATGCTATTTGTTTAAAATATTAAACTTTTTATTTGTTTAAATGTTTGATTCTTTATTGAGATGTGTATTACATTTAAAATTTGAGATATGTGGTTTACTGGCGGATTGGAAGGGTAACGTTTTAAATAAAATATTTCAAAACTAAGGGCCTGATTACGAGTACGGTGGTCCAACTGCCACACTAGGATGCTGGCGGTCTGACCGCCACAAGACTGCCGCCACTGTCAGGATCATGGATCCCGACAGGCTGGTGGCGGTGCAAGTCGTGGTCAAGCACAACGATGTGGAAGTTGGCAGTGTCCTGCTGATCACAACTTGCCTTTCCACCAGCCTTTCTATGGCGGGACCCTGCCATGAAAAGGCCAGCGTAAAGGCAGAGACGGGGCCACAGAGGAGCCCTTGCACTTCCCATGCCCATGTCGTGGGCAGTGCAGAGGCCCCCATGTCAGCACACTCGAAATGCACACTGTCTGCCATGGCAGACAGTGCGCATTCCGAGTGTGCTGGCAGCACCGACAGAGCCAAAGCAAATGCAGCCACACTGTTTCTGCTGGCCAGCCCGGCAGGGAGTTCATAATACAGTGGTGGAGAGGCCACCGGCTTGGGGGTGTCCTCCCCACTGCTATATCGGCGGTCCAGCGGTCAAACTACTTTTATTGTAATCAGGCCCCAAGCTTACATGAGTAAAGTATAATTTATGTTAATTTTTCAAATTGGCAAGTATTGAAATGTGCATTTTAATTATTTTGTAATTTAAACATATTTACATTTTTGATAAATAATGTTATTATTTTTATTGGGTTGTGTGTTTTTTGGAGGGTTGACTGCATTCTTGCCTATATTTATGTTGTAATTAATTACATCTTTGTACTTGTTAAATTTGAAAAAAAAAATTATACATCAGTATTTTATGACAGAATTGTTTTAAGGAAGAGTTTGAAATATTCTGTATATTGTAAAATATCTCTTAATATTATTGTATTCAGTTTATTAACGTATACAATTTTAAAAATGTAATTTAAAATATTAAATATTTCTGATTTTAAAAAATATTTATTTTTAAGGATAAATTGTATTATTTGGATGTAATGAATGTGGTCCCACAAGTATGCTCTTTCCTCAGTGATTGTTTGACTGGATTTGGAATAGTAAACCTAATTCCCATCAATGTGAGGGAGGGGCAGGACGGAAAGATGGATAGGGAATAACACCTTTGAATGATTTGTAAGTCCCCTTTGTCTGACAAAATGGACCTCCAGCAGCAGGGGAAATATTGCATCTTACTTCCCACCAGCCCAATGTCAGTTGTTGAGGACAAATAAAAGTGGCTCTGTAGCTTCTGCAGCAGGAAAGGAGAAATTGGAAGACTGCCATCCCTGCGTCCCTGTGTACTGTCTGCTAGTGCCACAACCACACTCCTGGTTGGGAGAGCTGAAGCTGCACATAGGTAAGAGGGAGTAAGTGCTATATAAATACAATTACAAATAAATTGCACAAATGTATCTGATCCATGAGAGAGCCTTCATCTGTATATTTTACTATGGCTATTAGGTCCTGGTACCATCTAATCCCATATCAGCTAACGTGGCCCACAACTTGGCTCAATTAACCTGATCAAATGCTGAGGCCAGATCCATAAAAGCCACAAAGAGCCTCTCACGTTTAGCCATTGTCTATTTTCCCACTAATAAATGCAAATTCAAGCACTGGTCAAGAGTACCACTACCAATCCTAAAGCCATATTGGAAACAAGAAATCCTATTCCTTTGCTCTAGCCATTCATATAACCTCACCATAAATGACCCTGCCCAAAATCTTCACAGAGGAGTCAATTAAGGAAATAGGCCTATAACAACATGGTCAAACTTCGCCAAGTGAGGGGGAGTGCCCACTCTCTAAACTGCATTAAATACATGAGTAAGGACCTTTGTCCAAAGATGAATGTCCAGGAAAAATAAATCAGCGGGTACCCCATCGGGTCCCGGAGCCTTTTTCTTGAACATCGCTACTATAGCAACTCCCACCTCCTCTTCTGTGAATCAAACAACCCCATCTTCATTAGAACCTTTCCAAACTGTAGGGAGTCATGCTTTCCGTTATACCACCATACATCCCAAGCTTGTTACCTGATCTCTTCCTTACGAATTTGAATGGCTGACTTATATTCCTTCCACAGTTTAGCAATTTGCGCGTCCTATCTCTGAGTTGGTGGTCCTTAAGTGCCCTTTTCAGAGTGCAGAGGGCTTCAGTACAGTGGGTGTCAAACCAACTTTCCCTCAGGGGTTGTCCCAACTACCCAGTGACCCTCAACGTAATATTAATCTGCTGACAAATCCTAACAAAGGGCTCCAGGCAAAGTCCATCATCCCCCACTGTGTTTGGGCACTGTTCCAAATCGGAATCACATGCCATATACAAAGAATCTATTAAGGATGCCTGACTGACCTTGCTCCATCTTAATCTGTGCCCCTGATCGTGTGGGACAATCTCACTATTTGAGGGTCCCTTCTCCTCTGACATCACCTGATGAAAGCCCCAGTCCATAAAAAGGGCTAACGGGTAATGATCAGTAATGCTGACCACTGCTCTTCAAAGTTTTGGACAAGTTGCATCAGAAAGACGGAGACAAAAATTTCATCATATTGGCCTCGCTGCCTTTAAAAGTTGGTACCATAGGCCCTTTCATCAATTCTCTCGAGTGCACCAAATTAAAGTCTGCCAATATTTCATCCAGAAGTGTAACCTCCTCTGAGTGCTCAAAATGGGGGCCGTGCTCTAAATCACCATTCGGAGTATGTGTTATTTCAAAACAACTCAGGGGGCACAAGTGCAAATTAAACACACTCTAGTAGACTGATGAAATAAAGGTGCCTATGCTTTCCTCCAAAAGATGCTAAAGCAGGACGCAAGGAGCCTAATTGTTTGGTCCAAAGACCCCTTTCGAGGGAATTGTAAAAGTTTAACAACAGAATGTTCGGGAACCCTTAAAGTCTAATTTAACAATCTGCAAATGCCTAGAGTCAAAACACCTTAGGCTAAGAGATATCAGAAAAAGTATGCCCCCTCTTGCTCTACCCATCCGGGAAACTTCTGCTGGAACTGAGAAGAATATATCAGCCAAGCAAAAGTGACAATCCACTTCACATGTCTCCTGAAGGCCCACAATATCACACTCTTTATTTTCGTAGCCAAATTTGGTCCCCTCTCTTACTTCTCAATCCAGCTATATTCCAACAACATATTTTTAACAAGAGGGCAGGGAGGCTGCTTGTTCTGGGCTTTGGTTTGGGAATTTGCCTCGCTTTGCAAAGGGCGACTAATGTCTAGCCTTAGTCAATCATTTTGCTCTAGGTCATTCGGAGGCTGGAACCAAATTCTTAAGTTCCAAAAGTGGTCAGTGGCATTCTGCTGGAGTAGGCTAGGCTCCCCCCGGTACAGTTTTGCATCCATCTAGATTTCCCTGTAAATGGAAGGTAAAAAAACACCCAGTGGGAGGACTTTGGTATCAAACCTTTTTGACCCCTCCCCCACAAATTGGGTTATCAGTCGCCCCGCTACTTCCTGCTGCCTAAAGTTCAACACAATGCAATCTCCTTCAAATTGTTTTTCCCCCCTTCCAGCTACACCAATGTTTAACATTACGAATGAGTTCACTGGTGGTCTCCTCCACCCCTGAGCTCAGGGCCGGAAGGTCTGCCAAAATAGCCACCAAGGGAGGGGCCGCCGGTGGAAGTTGTAGCTTAGTTTGATTAGACCGCCTTGAGACATGGTTAACATTTGCGGGAACTCCATTTCCCGGTCCCTCCCAATTAATCTTAGCTGATGAAAATGTGGAATGAGCCACAAGTGCCTGCTTATCCCAAGGCACATTTGAACTGCTCCTCTACTCTGCACCTTGACAAGTTGGCTTGCTGCAAATACCAGCTGCGGGCTCGTCTCCATGTGTGGGAGACTTTTTATCTGAACGCCAATGTGTCAAAGATTTAGGAACACTCAGATTCCTCCCCTGTCCAGGCAGATCACTCTCCCCAACCCAGGCATGATAACATTAATTACCCTGGGTTGCCTAACATTCCCTCTAGTTGGCTGTGAGCAACAAATAGTTTCCAAATGTGGTTCAGTAAGGGCCAATCGAGCTCTAATGGGGTCCAACTGAGTAGCAATTAACAATTCAAACCGGTCAAAGATATCCTCCAAGTTAGACATTTCAAAGAAGGAGAAAGGCTCCTTAATGTGCCCACTTACAGGCAGAAGCATCATTTTGCCTCAGTTACGGGGCCCTTGCTTCTTCTGTTTGGGGGCTGGTTCAGTCAGGGACAGCTGGAGAATCTCCTTCCTTATAGAATCCTCACCCACCTCAAGGGGGGCGAAGTCACCCAATACTCCTGGGCTATCACACAGAGCACCTCCCTCCTCAGTAATAATCTTCTTCAAACAAGCAGCTACACCACCTTCTGCTGGGCCTGCACCGCCTGCCCCTTCCTCTTGTCCATCCCTTTGGCCCAGAGACAATCTCCTTTCAGTTAGGTCAATTTCTGTTAACACTACCCCAACAACCCGCCCTAGCATTGTGTCCATACAGGTAGGATTACGACCAAGCCTCCTGCTGCTTTGCGCTTGCCCATTGTTCACATTAATAGATGAATTAAGTTGCTCACCAAGTCCACCACTGAGTCTCTGCTCTCACAGGGACGGCCCATTCCAGCCTCATTCAGCAGCAGATGGGCGCTAATGGTCCCGCTCTTGGACAAGTATTTGTGTCTTGCACTGCGGGAGAGCGTAACTCAATGAAAAGGCAGGCACCTTCGGGCATCTATTTTAGCTGATGGACCAACCTTGGGCTGTGGGCTGCTGGGAGTTGTAGTCGTCTGGCGCCCAGTCCGCTCCTGCCTCTCTGTCGGCTTCCAAGTTTCCCGCTGAATACCCCAGAAAGAGAGTCAATAATGTACGCTTAGCACAATACACTGTGGAATACTTTACAAATGCAACACTCTAGGGATTTAAATTCTGAAGTACATCTAAAAAATGTTGACACTGTTTGAATTATTAACATTAAAAGAAGAAATACTAGCCAACTATCCCCCTTCTTGCACACTCAGGATCTAAATTAATCCATAAATGTGCTCCTATTCAGACTGTGGGTGTGTGAAAATTACATTTCAGCCTCAAATTTTTCAAAACTGACAAGCATCAAACTTTATGCCATTTGCTATTCGCTTAACAAAACTTCACCTAAAGCAAAATATATTTTGGCAAAAAAATGTCCTGTAAAACATTTTTTGCCAAAGGCATCTCCCACTAAAACAGATTTGGGGAAATCCTGCAAATCTTTCACTTTCAAGATTTTTTCCCACTATTTGTTTAAAAAAAAAAAAAAGACTCCATTATGACGTCTGCTGGATAAAACATTATATACCTCTAATTCTGACCTGTGCTAAGGAAAAAAGGTAGAATTATTGCTCATTCAAGTGGACAAGCAATCAGAGCCATTATGTATTTGGTGTTTTACCGTATATTGATGGAGCTACGGACCTCTTGGCAATGGTTCATTCTAAAATTTGGAATTAGCTTCCAACTTAAGGATTGTGAGTTGGGCACTTTAAAGCTGAGTGCAGTATTAGGTGATGTAATCTCTGTTTCTCCTGCACCAATAGCAATTGTTTTAGAGTGTGGAATTTCTGCACAGACGGCAAGGGCTCACAATAATTTTGTGGGTCTTGTAAGATTCATACATACTAACTGGTTAAGTGTCTAAATCCAACAAGTGTTCTAAAGAGTGTTGATTCAGTAAACGTTGTAGGCTGGCGCACAGGGGTATCGTGGCCCTTGTGTAAAATCTAAAGAGCAGAAACAGGACTGCCTCAGAGAAACAAACTGACAGGAACCTGTTGAAATAAGTAAATAAGCATATATGGAATAAACCAGAGGACATTTTTAACAAACAGGAGTCATATCTGTTTAAGAAATTGTTTTACTAGTTTCATCATGCCTGATATATGAATGAATCCATGGAAACCATCAGAGCCTGTAGGAAACACTACACTGTTCTGTTTTTTATCAATAAGCAGAAGAAGTTAAATTGACAAGGGGTTGACAAGATGTAAAGACTGCAACTCAGGTCTGGGGACATGCTTTACACCTGTTATATTTCCGGTTGATACTATTGATGATGATGGTTAGTCACTTACAAAGGCCATGGAGGAGGAATGTTGTTTTCCGAGTAAAAAAAAAATAGAAATTCAGAGTCAGCTTTTAACCCCTTCGCTGCCAGGCCTTTTCCCCCTCCTGTGCCGAGCCTTTTTTTGGCTATTTGGTGCAGTTCGCGCTTAGGCCCTCATAACCTTTTGTTCACATAAGCTACCCAAGCCAAATTTGCGTCCTTTTTTTCCAACATCCTAGGGATTCTAGAGGTACCCAGACTTTGTGGGTTCCCCAGAAGGAGGCCAAGAAATTAGCCAAAATACAGAGAAAATTTAGTTTTTTTCAAACAAATGGGAAAAAGGGGCTGCAGAAGAAGGCTTGTGGTTTTTGCCCTGAAAATGGCATCAACAAAGGGTTTGCGGTGCTAAAATCACCAGCTTCCCAGCTTTCAGGAACAGGCAGACTTGAATCAGAAAACCCAACTTTTCAACACAATTTTGGCATTTTACTGGGACATACCCCATTTTTACGATTATTTGTGCTTTCAGCCTCCTTCCAGTCAGTGACAGAAATGGGCATGAAACCAATGCTGGATCCCAGAAACTGCAACATTTCTGAAAAGTAGACAAGATTCTGAATTCAGCAAGGGGTAATTTGTGTAGATCCTACAAGGGTTTCCTACAGAAAATAACAACTGAAAAAGAAAAATATTGAAATTGAGGTGAAAAAAACATCACTTTTTCTCTACGTTTTACTCTGTAACTTTTTCCTGCAATGTCAGATTTTCGAAAGCAATATACCGTTACGTCTGCTGGACTCCTCTGGTTGCGGGGATATATAGGGCTTGTAGGTTCATCAAGAACCCTAGGTACCCAGAACCAATAAATGAGCTGCACCCTGCAGTGCGTTTTCATTCTATACCGGGTATACAGCAATTAATTTGCTGAAATATAAAAAGTGAAAAATAGCTATCAAGAAAACCTTTGTATTTCCAGAAAGGGCTCAAGATAAGGTGTTGAGGAGCAGTGGTTATTTGCACATCTCTGAATTCCGGGGTGACCATACTAGCATGTGAATTACAGGGCATTTCTCAAATAGATGTCTTTTTTACACACTCTCTTATATTTGGAAGGAAAAAATGTAGAGAAAGACAAGGGGCAATAACACTTGTTTTGCTAATCTATGTTCCCCCAAGTCTCCCGATAAAAATGATACCTCACTTGTGTGGGTAGGCCTAGCGCCCGCGACAGGAGACGCCCCAAAACGCAATGTGGACACATCACATTTTTTTAAAGAAAACAGAGGTGTTTTTTGCAAAGTGCCTACCTGTAGGTATTGGCCTCTAGCTCAGCCGGCACCTATGGAAACCTACCAAACCTGTGCATTTTCTTAAAACTAGAGCCCTAGGTGAATCCAAGATGGGGTGACTTATGGGGCTCTGACCAGGTTCTGTTACCGAGAATCCTTTGCAAACCTCAAACGTTGGCTAAAAAAACAAATTTTCCTCAAATTTTGGTGACAGAAAGTTCTGGAATCAGAGAGGAGCCACAAATTTCCTTCCACCCAGCATTCCCCCAAGTCTCCCGATAAAAATGATACCTCACTTGTTTGGGTAGGCCTAGCGCCCGCAACAGGAAATGCCCCAAAACGCAATGTGGACACATCACATTATTTGAAAGAAAACAGAGGTGTTTTTTGCAAAGTGCCTACCTGTAGATTTTGGCCTCTAGCTCAGCCGGCACCTAGGGAAACCTACCAAACCTGTGCATTTTTTAAAACTAGAGACCTAGGGGAATCCAAGATGGGGTGACTTGTGGGGCTCTGACCAGGTTCTGTTACCCAGAATCCTTTGCAAACCTCAAAATGTGGCTAAAAAAACACATTTTCTCAAATTTCGGTGACAGAAAGTTCTGGAATCTGAGAGGAGCCACAAATTTCCTTCCACCCAGCGTTCCCCCAAGTCTCCCGATACAAATGATACCTCACTTGTGTTGGTAGGCCTAGTGCCCGTGACAGGAAACGCCCCAAAACACACCGTGGACACATCACATTTTTTTAAAGAAAACAGAGATGTTTTTTGCAAATTGCCTACCTGTAGATTTTGGCCTCTAGCTCAGCCGGCACATAGGGAAACCTACCAAACCTGAGCATTTTTGAAAACTAGAGACCTATGGGAATCCAAGATGGGGTGATTTGTGGGGCTCTTACCAGGTTCTGTTACCCAGAATCCTTTGCAAACCTCAAAATTTGGCTAAAAAAACACATTTTCCTCACATTTCAGTGACAGAAAGTTCTGGAATCTGAGAGGAGCCACAAATTTCCTTCCACCCAGCGTTCCCCCAAGTCTCCCGATAAAAATGATACCTCACTTGTGTGGGTAGGCCTAGCGCCCGTGACAGGAAACGCCCCAAAACACAACGTGGACACATCACATTTTTTCATTGAAAACAGTGCCTACCTGTAGATTTTGGCCTCTAGCTCAGCCGGCACCTAGGGAAACCTACCAAACCTGTGCATTTTTGAAAACTAGAGACCTATGGGAATCCAAGATGGGGTGACTTGTGGGGCTCTGACTAGGTTCTGTTACCCAGAATCCTTTGCAAACCTCAAAATGTGGCTAAAAAAACACATTTTCTCAAATTTCGGTGACAGAAAGTTCTGGAATCTGAGAGGAGCCACAAATTTCCTCCAACCCAGCGTTCCCCCAAGTCTCCGGATACAAATTATACCTCACTTGTGTGGGTAGGCCTAGTGCCCGTGACAGGAAACGCCCCAAAACACAACGTGGACACATCACATTTTTTTAAAGAAAACAGAGGTGTTTTTTGCAAAGTGCCTACCTGTAGATTTTGGCCTCTAGCTCAGCCGGCACCTAGGGAAACCTACCAAACCTGTGCATTTGTGAAAACTAGAGACCTATGGGAATCCAAGATGGGGTGACTTGTGGGGTTCTGACCAGGTTCTGTTACTCAGAATCCTTTGCAAACCTCAAAATTTGGCTAAAAAAACACATTTTCCTCACATTTCGGTGACAGAAAGTTCTGGAATCTGAGAGGAGCCACAAATTTCCTCCCACCCAGCGTTCCCCCAAGTCTCCCGATAAAAATTATACCTCACTTGTGTGGGTAGGCCTAGCGCCCGTGACAGGAAACGCCCCAAAACACAACGTGGACACATCACATTTTTTTAAAGAAAACAGAGGTATTTTTTTGCAAAGTGCCTACCTGTAGATTTTGGCCTCTAGCTCAGCCGGAACCTAGGGAAACCTACCAAACCTGTACATTTTTGAAAACTAGAGACCTAGGGGAATCCAAGATGGGGTGACTTGTGGGGCTCTGATCAGGTTCTGTTACCCAGAATCCTTTGCAAACCTCAAAATTTGGCTAAAAAACACATTTTCCTCACATTTCGGTGACAGAAAGTTCTGGAATCTGAGAGGAGCCACAAATTTCCTTCCACCCAGCGTTCACCCAAGTCTCCCGATAAAAATGATACCTCACTTGTGTGGGTAGGCCTAGCGCCCGTGACAGGAAATGGCCCAAAACACGTGGACACATCACATTTTTTCATAGAAAACAGTGCCTACCTGTGGATTTTGGCCTCTAGCTCAGCCGGCACCTGGGGAAACCTAGCAAACCAGCGCATTTTTGAAAACTAGAAACCCAGGGGAATCCAAGATGGGGTGACTTGTGGGTCTCTGACCAGGTTCTGTTACCCAGAATCCTTTGCAAACCTCAAAATTTGGCTAAAAAACACATTTTCCTCACATTTCGGTGACAGAAAGTTCTGGAATCTGAGAGGAGCCACAAATTTCCTTCCACCCAGCGTTCCCCCAAGTCTCCCGATAAAAATGATACCTCACTTGTGTGGGTAGGCCTAGCGCCCGTGACAGGAAACGCCCCAAAACACAACGTGGACACATCACATTTTTTTAAAGAAAACAGAGGAGTTTTTTCCAAAGTGCCTACTTGTAGATTTTGGCCTCTAGCTCAGCCGGCACCTAGGGAAATCTACCAAACCTGTGCATTTTTGAAAACTAGAGACCTAGGGGAATCCAAGATTGGGTGACTTGTGGGGCTCTGACCAGGGTCTGTTACCCAGAATCCTTTTCAAACCTCAAAATTTGTCTAAAAAAACAAATTTTCCTCACATTTCGGTGACAGAAAGTTCTGAAATCTGAGAGGAGCCACAAATTTCCTTCCACCCAGCGTTCCCCCAAGTCTCCCGATAAAAATGATACCTCACTTGTGTGGGTAAGCCTAGCGCCCACGACAGGAAATGGCCCAAAACACGTGGACACATCACATTTTTTCATAGAAAACAGTGCCTACCTGTGGATTTTGGCCTCTAGCTCAGCCGGCACCTGGGAAAACCTAGCAAACCAGCGCATTTTTGAAAACTAGAAACCCAGGGGAATCCAAGATGGGGTGACTTGTGGGGCTCTGACCAGGTTCTGTTACCCAGAATCCTTTGCAAACCTCAAACTTTGGATAAAAAAACAAATTTTCCTCACATTTCGGTGACAGAAAGTTCTGGAATCTGAGAGGAGGCACAAATTTCCTTCCACCAAGCGTTCCCCTAAGTCTCCCGATAAAAATGATACTTCACTTGTGTGGGTAGCCCTAGCGCCCGCGACAGGAAATGGCCCAAAACACAACGTGGACACATCACATTTTTTATAGAAAACAGTGCCTACCTGTGGATTTTGGCCTCTAGCTCAGCCGGCCCCAGGGGAGGCAGAAATGGCCTAAAATAAATTTGCCCCCCCACCCCCCTCCCCAGGGAGCGACCCTTGCCTACAAGGTCGCTCCCCTTGCGTGACGGCACAAAAAAAAGATCCCTGGTGCCTAGTGGTTTCTGCCCCCCCTTGGGGGCAGATTGACCTAAAATCGGCCGATCTGCCCCCAAAGCGGGCAGAAATGGCCTAAATACAATTTGCCCCTCCAGGGGAGCGACCCTTGCCTAAGGGGACGCTCCCCATCTGTAAAACACAACAACAACAAAAATCCCTGGTGCCTAGTGGTTTCTGCCCCCGTGGGGGCAGATCGGCCTAATAAAAATAGGCTGATCTGCCCCCATGGGGGGGGGGGGCAGAAATGGCCTAAAATAAATTCCCCCCGGAAGGGAACGACCCTTGCCTAAGGGGTCGCTCCCCTTACGTGAAAAAAAAAAACTCCCTGGTGTCTAGTGGTTTCTGCCCCCCTTGGGGGCAGATTGGCCTAATAAAAATAGGCCAATCAGCCCCCAAGGGGGGCAGAAATGGCCTAAATATAATTTGCCCCCTAGGGGAGCGACCCTTACCTAAGGGGTCGCTCCCCAGCTCAAAAAACAAAACCTAAACCAAAAAAAATTTTTTTTTATCCCTGGTGCCTAGAGGTTTCTGCCCCCCCTGGGGGCAGAGCGGCCTAATAATAGGCCGATCTGCCCCCAGGGGGGGGCAGAAAAGGCCTTCAAAACAAATGCCCCCCCTGGGAGCGACCCTTGCCCAAGGGGTCGCTCCCTTTTGCAGTTACATACATCAAATAATACATCCCTGGTGTCTAGTGGGCGTTTTGACAGCCGGATTGCTTTACAATCCGGCTGCCAAAACGCAGAGAGAAACTTCAAAGGGAAGGAAATACATTTCCTTCCCTTTGAAGCCTCTCTGCCTCCTCCCCGTGATCGAAAGAGAAATGCTTTGCATTTCTCTTCTGATCATTGCGCTGGAAGCTGAGCTTCCAGCGCGAAGGAGGAGGCATTGTGATTGTCAGTGCGCGCTCGCGCGCTGACGTCACGGGGGTGCGGAGGGGGGTCGGGGGTGGAAGGGGAAGGGCTTCCCCTTCCATCCCTGACTTGGGGGGGTGGGGGGAGAACCCCACAGAGGGAGCGCTAGCGCTCCCTCTGGGCTGGGTGCCCAGGACGTAATGGTTACGTCCTGGGCACAGCAGCACTGTGCCGCAGGACGTAACCATTACGTCCTCGGCACAGAAGGGGTTAAAGCAACAGAGAAACAGTGAGCATCTTCTAAGACTACAGAACCAGGTTAGTAGAGAAAGAACAAGTAATCGGCTGGTAATAAAACTGGAACAAGAGTTAAAGAAAGAGCATAAAACTGTAGCCGGGCAATATATAGGCAACAATCTGAGCTGATAAAAACCCTTGGAACAATCACAAATTATCATTAAAGGAGCAATTGATGAGTGGAAATGAGAACATTGACTAGACAGTGTTAAAAAAATGTACAAAAATATATAATCTAATAATGTAACTGCAAAGAGGCACAGACAGTTAAACTGGAAATAATAGTAGGTAACTCTGGAAAGGTACCTTGCTGATTGTCCCTGAATAATATGTAGCCTTAATCACACGAGTTCATGCTTGATTTTGCAAAATTGCTGTTTGTTAACAGTTCGTAAACAGAAAGCACACTACTTGGCCTTCCATCACCCCACCTATAGTTCTGCACTTTGCTAGGTCAAGAAAATTGAGTAAATGTCAGATTAAATGCAAAGGTTTTATACAGCCAAAACACACAAAGTGTCCAACCCACTCCAGAATTTTCGTGGATCAGAAACATGCTGGTTTAAAGGAAGAGTTTTGGAATTTTGAATTAATGATGGATTTTCTGTTATAGCCTGTATATCTAAGTTGTGTCATGTCATATTCCAGTTGCGCACATTACTTGGCAGCGTGGGAAAGGTCTAGCTTGGGTTAAACAGTAGAGAATTCATTAGTGTCATCCTAACTAGTTCTCCGATGCTGGTGGGTTGAAATTAACACTGACTTCTCAATAACCCATGACACTGTCATCTTCACAATGGTAATCTGTTGCTGCATCCTACAATTGTGGGACACTATAGTCTTGTATTTTGGACAGATGCATTCAAGCAGGTCTGAGTGAGGATGAAGATTTGCTGCAGGCTGCTTTGACTGGGTCTGTGTCAACTCAGAAGCTTGGTCAAGAGTCTTCTGATGGGGAAAATAAAAGGATTACTAAATCTAAAAAGGTATTTCAAAGAGAAATGGCAGAAAGGAAGATACCTCTCCAAGGGATACAGCATTCGGGGAATCTTCATAAGTAAAGTATCAGGATCAGAAAGCATCAGGACAGTATCTGCTCCGTACCACTCAGCAATGCTTCAAAGTTCAAATGTCCATCGATATTTTAGAATTCACACAGCATTCTGATTCATCAAACATATCGGTTTATGTCATTAAAGGGGCATCATCCAATTGAGGTCGATCACCAGACTCCAAGTTTTAACAGTCCAGTTCTTTCACAGGTCTGTCATGGGAACATCTTCCATCTGTGTCACTCCATGCAAGTTTGAAACAATTATATACAATACCAGTCCATGTTTCACACTGTTCTTCCGTCAGGGACACTACGCTACATTCTCTCTATACTTAAACAATAGAATCTATTACCAACTAGCTAAGCCCCTCATGAGAACATGAACTGAAAGAAAGTTCACATTTTCCAAAAAAATCGGCATTCTAGCTTCAACAGGCCTCACTCATGCTAACGCAAGAAAAAATATAAAATGCATTTAATCAATTAATACCTTTCAGTAAAACACACGTTATATGCAACTTGGAAATTCAGCAATAATAACATTTCGTTAATATGAATAATACATTACATTTTAAATGTAAAAGCATAATTACTGCACTTCATTAGCTACAACAGAGAATTGCATTTCTGTCACCTTTGCGTATATTTTGAAAATCATTAATCATTTACTAATCATGAGAAATTCAATATTGTTTATATATAGTCTAAATGACATTATAATATCAATTTTATCCCTCTAACATGTGATCTTATTCAAATGCCATTTCAGTCGAACTCAGAAATACAATCAAGTGCACATTTAAAATGCGTGTCAGTGCTGCTTTCTATGTTGAACCATTATGACTACTACTAACATAAACTGATGACCTTTGTGACACGAGGGACTCTACTAACAGTTAGACTACATCACCATTATATGTTGCATTGCGGCCTTCCTGAGAGTACTTGGGTATTTCACGACATACTATGGTAGGTCCATTTGCCTGCTGTATGTCGGTCAGCCAAATCAATCAGTGATGTGCACTCTCCCCATCCTGGTCCCATCCAAGATGAAGATGTGATACCTGGGGCACCCAATTTCCTCTGAGAAAATCAAGCCCTGCTCGTGCAATGCAAGTTCTATGCTACCATGTGGCAAATTGTGAAACATTTGCCTAAACAATCACGAGGCAACCTTGAAAGGAAGGGTGTACTGATCAGATGACTTCTTTTAAGCAAGTCAAGAAAGCATTGTTACATTTCCTTATCTTGCAACTATTTGTTCTGGGTATGCCTGTTTACATTACAATTGGTGCAAATTATCCCATTTGCTTCGCATGCCCAGACAACACAGGAAAGGTCGTATTTTGTGACTGAGAAATTAATTTTCTCTTGCATTCGGGGAGCAGAGAAGAATGCCTGGGGCTCGATATTTGAGAGACGGTCACACGCTCTTGATGTGTTTTTGTGCACAGCAGTAAGTCTACCGGGGGATTAGCCACTTTGGCCACAAACATCCTGGTGTACAACTTTATCGCTAAACACCTTCTGGGTGCTTTTAATAATAAAACTGGTTCTTTTTCCTGGTAACCCATTAAAGAGGTTGAAAAAAAGATTAAAATAATTTCGATCTGGAGGAGGTTATAGGGTGTCTTGGTGCAAAATGATTTAGGAAATTCATAATAGTATGAAATGACAGATTAAATGGTGGGGGCTTCACAGATGAATCACTGAAAGTCAGGTATTGTGTAAAATTAGGGAGGTGTGAAGAGAGGAAATTGGCAAGTGAGGTGCCAATGCAGCTAAGATGGAATTTTTATGAGAGGGAAGGAATTTGTGCCACCCTTACACTTGAAACAGTGTTTATGCGTTTTGTACATGTTGGCCGTTTAGTATGTCATCACACAAGAAGAGACTGTAAGAGACATATTTATACCTGACCAGTGACAGGGAGGTATATTTTAAAATTGAGAACTGTGGGATTTGCAAAATAGCAAATAAGAATTTGAATAGCTGCAAACAGCCATTGTTCTGTGCTGTTACCAAAGACATCTTGGTAGAAGGTCGTCTTTGATTTTTCCAGCAGCAGCTAAGGTGGAGGAGCATCGCCCCACTGCTCTGAGCAGTGCAAAAAAGGTTATTACAACGTTATTATCATTTTATTTTTCAGTGCAGAGAAGGTTGGGCTGTGTCACAGGGAGGAGGGGTATAGGCACCATCTTGGGCTGGCCAAACAGACATGCGCACCTAGCATTTCTCCACCCAGCTGTATTGCACAGCCAGGTGGAGAACATGCAGAGGCTCCCACACCATGTCTGAACACCGAACCAGGCCGCTCAGAACAATCACGACGCTGCTGTCATGCCGGTGACAACAGTGCTGTGATTGGCTTAGGGAGTCTGGGAGTCCGTGTATTGCCGTCAATCAGGAAGAGCACAGAGGTGAAACGGAACCCCTACGGGTAGAGACGGAACCGGATGGAACAGGTAAGTGGCTTTTTAATCCTATCATGCCACCCCTGTTCTGTAGCAGCCACCACTAGATTTTTTCAGGATCTTCCCCAAGAACACTGCGTTGCAGTATTCTTAACTGCTTATTACTCAAAGCGTACTGAAGTAACATTTGTGAAGAAACTAGATACTAAGACCGTCAAAGAGTTTCTTATGGGCATGGATTCGAGTGGAGGAATTACAAGTGATAATGTCGGACAATGTTATACCTAATTATTGTTAATTCCTTGGATGTTTCTTTTAGCTATCTTTTCTGTAGGATACGATGTTTTTCCTCAGTGTTTCACTTACAGGGAGTGCAGAATTATTAGGCAAATGAGTATTTTGACCACATCATCCTCTTTATGCATGTTGTCTTACTCCAAGCTGTATAGGCTCGAAAGCCTACTACCAATTAAGCATATTAGGTGATGTGCATCTCTGTAATGAGAAGGGGTGTGGTCTAATGACATCAACACCCTATATCAGGTGTGCATAATTATTAGGCAACTTCCTTTCCTTTGGCAAAATGGGTCAAAAGAAGGACTTGACAGGCTCAGAAAAGTCAAAAATAGTGAGATATCTTGCAGAGGGATGCAGCACTCTTAAAATTGCAAAGCTTCTGAAGCGTGATCATCGAACAATCAAGCGTTTCATTCAAAATAGTCAAGAGGGTCGCAAGAAGCGTGTGGAAAAACCAAGGCGCAAAATAACTGCCCATGAACTGAGAAAAGTCAAGCGTGCAGCTGCCACGATGTCACTTGCCACCAGTTTGGCCATATTTCAGAGCTGCAACATCACTGGAGTGCCCAAAAGCACAAGGTGTGCAATACTCAGAGACATGGCCAAGGTAAGAAAGGCTGAAAGACGACCACCACTGAACAAGACACACAAGCTGAAACGTCAAGACTGGGCCAAGAAATATCTCAAGACTGATTTTTCTAAGGTTTTATGGACTGATGAAATGAGAGTGAGTCTTGATGGGCCAGATGGATGGGCCCATGGCTGGATTGGTAAAGGGCAGAGAGCTCCAGTCCGACTCAGACGCCAGCAAGGTGGAGGTGGAGTACTGGTTTGGGCTGGTATCATCAAAGATGAGCTTGTGGGGCCTTTTCGGGTTGAGGATGGAGTCAAGCTCAACTCCCAGTCCTACTGCCAGTTCCTGGAAGACACCTTCTTCAAGCAGTGGTACAGGAAGAAGTCTGCATCCTTCAAGAAAAACATGGTTTTCATGCAGGACAATGCTCCATCACACGTGTCCAAGTACTCCACAGCGTGGCTGGCAAGAAAGGGTATAAAAGAAGGAAATCTAATGACATGGCCTCCTTGTTCACCTGATCTGAACCCCATTGAGAACCTGTGGTCCATCATCAAATGTGAGATTTACAAGGAGGGAAAACAGTACACCTCTCTGAACAGTGTCTGGGAGGCTGTGGTTGCTGCTGCACGCAATGTTGATGGTGAACAGATCAAAACACTGACAGAATCCATGGATGGCAGGCTTTTGAGTGTCCTTGCAAAGAAAGGTGGCTATATTGGTCACTGATTTGTTTTTGTTTTGTTTTTGAATGTCAGAAATGTATATTTGTGAATGTTGAGATGTTATATTGGTTTCACTGGTAATAATAAATAATTGAAATGGGTATATATATTTTTTTGTTAAGTTGCCTAATAATTATGCACAGTAATAGTCACCTGCACACACAGATATCCCCCTAACATAGCTAAAACTAAAAACAAACTAAAAACTACTTCCAAAAATATTCAGCTTTGATATTAATGAGTTTTTTGGGTTCATTGAGAACATGGTTGTTGTTCAATAATAATATTAATCCTCAAAAATACAACTTGCCTAATAATTCTGCACTCCCTGTATAGTAT
The DNA here is from genome assembly GCF_031143425.1 of Pleurodeles waltl. Taxonomy (NCBI): domain Eukaryota; kingdom Metazoa; phylum Chordata; class Amphibia; order Caudata; family Salamandridae; genus Pleurodeles; species Pleurodeles waltl. Next base: position 151,823,044 of record NC_090449.1, read on the forward strand.
ATGACTGTTTCCTATTTCTACTATTGCTTGTTAGCTTTAGTCTGGTGCGTTTGTTTCTTTTGTGTTTCTATATATTAATCATACGCTGTTTTTTCTGGTCATGCGGAGGAGAGTAGGAGGGTGGGCATAAGCAGGTATTGGCCTCCATCAAAAGTAGGCGCCCAAAAAGAAAATGGAGGCTGGTGCGTTTGTTTCTTTTGTATTTCTATATATTAGTCACATGCTGTTTTTTTTGGTCACACGGAGGAGAGTAGGAGGGTGGGCATAAGCAGGTATTGGCCTCCATCAAATGTAGACACCAAAAAAGAAATGGAGGCTGGAAAAATAACATCTTAACCATCCCAGCTCATTTGAACTTTGAGGTCCCATAATTGCAATAAGATCTCGCTTTTCAATGGCGCTACCAAACCTTTTGTCTTTGGCAATGCTATTTGCCATTTACAAATTCGAATTGGAAAAAGAACTGACAGAGAGATGCTCGTAAGCAAAATGCGACATTTGGGCAAGGGGAGCAAAACTGGCGTTGTGGGTGGGGTGGGACACAGGAGAAGCAAATGGTGAGGCGGTGCAACACAGAGACGCAGGGAGGAACAACAGGTTATGCAGAAGCACATGGCGAGTCAAAGCAACATGGAGAAAAGGGCTAGAGAGCACACAGCGAGAAGAGCAACAGAGATACAACAGCTAAGGAAATGCATGCAGAAAACAGCTGAAAAACACATGCACTCCTGTAGAGTGCTAAACTAAAAAGAAAAAAGTAGCACACAAAATGAAGTGTAATGACAGAGGGGAGGGACAAACTCACAACAGCAAAGTCAAGCCCACACAAGCCATCAAATGAAAAGCAACCAAATGAGTGTGACAATGAGAGTAGCTCCATTTCGATTGGTACCAACACCCATGAGAAACTTCAACCAGGTGCTGATATAGATCATGAAGGAGCCTTTTGAACCACTCCACAACAGAGAACTGAGTTTTTTTAACCTTAAAGATTTCCTTACTAATTGCTCTAACAACGCTATGCAGGGTAAGCAAACTGCAAGCGGTAATCCTCAGGAACCTTACCAGCAAATACACCAAATCCGAAAATGTGCACAGGAATCTCTTTCTCAGTGAGTACATTATTTCCCAAATATCTTCTGGACATATGAGTACAGTCATTATTTTTCACTTTCAACCCTCGAGCTGATCAACTGACCTGGCAGGATCCGTGGTCTACAAGTGAGCTAGTTGCAGAGAAATGTTTACCTGATTAGAGCACCAATCAAAAATTCCTCATATAGCACAATCTTCACAAGTTATGTTATGTTATATGGATTTATATAGCGCCTGACTGCCCAGGGGCCTCGCAGCGCTCAAAACCGAAACAGCAGCATCACACAGTAGTACCCCAATAATCAAGCTCTAAATAACCATGTCTTTAAAGCTTTCCTAAAGGAGAGTTCTTTGCTCGAATGTTAAAAGGGAGAGAATTCCACAGTTTCGCTCCCAGATACGCCAGTGATCTTCCACCCCATCTAGCTTTCTTCACTTTTGGAATCACTGCTAGCAATGCTGAGGCGGATCTGAGTGATCTATTTGGTGAGTAGAAGGAAGCTAGGGACCTTAGCATCTCTGGGCCTTGATTGTGCAGTGCTCTGTACATATGGCAAAGGGCCTAAATTGTATCCTTTTGGCCACCAGGAGCCAATGTAGCGAGGAAATTCCCACCTTTATGGATTCCTACTTGGGAACATCCAGCAGCAGACGGGCGGAGGCATTCTGCACCCTCTGCAATCTTTTAATAACATAGCTTGGTGAGCCAATGAGCAAGGCATTTCCGTAGTCAATCCGAGACCCAATCAATGCCTGAACAATTAGTCTTTTAGCTACAAAGGGAAGAATCATGAAGGCCTTCCTCAGCATCCTAAGAAGGGTAAAGGAGGCTGCCGATATCCTGTTTGCGTGATGAGACATTGAAAGCTGTGGATCCAGCCAGACCCCAAAACTTTTAATGAATTCTTTAGGAGGGGGCAAAGCACCCACACTATTTATCATTGCTGGGATCACAACGGGCTTTGTTGGCTATCCGAAGAACATCACCTTCGTTTTGTCATCATTGAGATTTAGGGCCAGATGTAGCAAACGTTTGCGACTCGCAAACGGGCCGATTCGCAATTTGCGACAGTGCAAAATCGGAAATGGGATGCAAAAAGCCCATTTCCGACTCGCAAAAAGCGATGGGACCCGTTTGCGAGTCGCATCCGTTGCGACCCCATTTTGCGACACGCAAATTGCAAGTCGCAATTTGCGAGTCGCAAACCTTATGCAATTGCAACTCGCAAATTGCGACTAGTCGCAAAAAGCCCAGTTTGCATGTCCCATTTACCACTAACTCAGAGCAGGTGGTAACCATTACCAAAGTATAAAAGGGGACCCAGAAGGCATCTGGGTTACTCAAGATGGCGGAGATATACCTGATAGCAGTGAGGAGGAGAGTCTACGCAGCCCAGCAGAGGAGGAGGAGGGGCCACAGACAGGAGAAGATATATAGAACCAGGCAGACTCTTTTTCAGCAAACTGAAGAGGAGATCTATGACAAATACCGCCTTAGCAGCGCAGCCATTCTAGAATTAATAGATTTACTGAAACCACAGCTAGAACACAAGACTCTGCGTGGCTGCGCCATCCCTATGCATGTGCAAGTGCTATGCGCACTGCACCTCTTGGCCTCAGGGAGCTATCAGGGGGTCATTGCCGTGGCAGGTGGGGTATCCCAAAGTGCAGTGTCAAGGTTCCTCAAGGCATTCCTAGATGCCTTAGTCACGCACATGTCTCACTTCATATACTTACCAAGGAATGAGGCAGAAATTAACAGCACCAAGCTGGACTTTTACCGCATTGTCCACTTTCCTCATGTCATAGGGTGTGTAGATGGGACACACATTCAAATATGCCCCCCTGCTAATCTGGAACACATTTTCCGCAACAGGAAGTGTACCCACTCACTCAACATACAGGTTGTTTGTGATGCCCATTATGTCATCACGGACATCGTAGCTAAGTTTCCTGGCAGTACCCATGACTCATACATTTTTAGGCATAGTGGGATACATCAACGCCTGGAACGTGGGGAATTTGGAGACGGTTACCTCCTAGGTAGAGCCACAGACACTTGCAGACATACACACAGGTCACTGTGCACGACAATCTGGACTTCCTGACCGTGTACTTTTGTGCCCAACAGGTGACAGTGCATATGCTCTCAGGCCTTGGATCATGACTCAGTTTTTAACACCCAGAACTGAATCGGAGAGGCAATACAACAGTGCGCATAAGAGGACCAGGAACCTGATCGAGCGCACCTTCGGACTGCTGAAGGCAAGATTCAGATGCCTCCACCGCTTTCAAAATTGTGGTCGCATGAGCCATCCTCCACAACATAGGCACCCGATGTGGGCTACCTCTCACCCCTGCAGACCCAGATCCTGATGATGAAGAGCAAGAACAACCACATCGCCATCATGGGGATAGGAGTCTAGCTAATCAAGGCAGACTGAGACGGGACCACATTGCAACGCAATATTTTGGACGGTACGTGTCAACTCCCACCATACTCACCTATTAACCATTTGTTAAGTGGAACAAAAATAACTGTTTTATTAATGTCATGAAGAAACTATATACAAGTTGAAATTGTCCATGGGCAGGAAAATGCCAACCAGTCATGTGGCACATTAACGCCATGTGCCACATGAATCTGTCCTGGCTGTTATCTATGATCTCCTGCCCCTCCTGCCAGCCTGGCTGGTCCCTGCTGCGTCCATGGTGCTGTGCCTACCACTCCTCAGCACCCTACTGTGAGTGGCAGAGACACTGCTCACTGTTGAGCCCTCCTCCCAGGTGTATTTGTTAACTTCCTGGCTGTGATGCCATCATCATGTGCCAGGAAGTGTTTCCAGAGTGTTCTGGTATGCTTTCTGGAGTGTTCTGCTGCATCTGCAAGCAATTTTGAAGGTATTCGCAATTTGCGACACCCACTCGCTAATTGCGAGTTCGTTTTTGCACACTCGCAAACAGCGAACTCGCAAACTGCGGACTCGCACACAGCGTTGCGAATCCGGCTGCGAGTCGCAAAATCGGATCGCTTTTTTTTCTGGCATTCCAATTTGCGATTCGCATTTTGCGAGTCGCATCAACTCGCAAAATGCGAGTCGCAATTTTTATTTTTGCTACATCTGGCCCTTAGTTTACTTTTTGTCATCCAAGCAGCAACTGCTTGGAGACAGGGCCAAAATGTTGCCCCGAATACACGCGAGTCTTTTGTGAATGAGACAGTTAGTTGAGTATCATCTTCATATGACACCACCTTCAGGCCGAAAGACTGAACAATTTCGGCCAGATGCAACATAGAGATATTAAATAGTGTGGGGCTAAGGGAAGACCCCTGCGGAACTCCGCAACAGCCACTGGTGCGTTTTGACAGGTGGGATCTATCTATTATCTGAAACGACCTGCCACTGATAAATGAGGTAATCCATTCTAAGGCTGTACCCTATTCTTTAATATATCCAGGCCCATTGTGTCAAAGGCCGCACTCAGGTCCAGGAGGATGACCGCTGTTTCTATCCCACTATCTAGCTTCTTTTTGGCTTCTTCCGTGAAGGCGATTAACGCAGCTTCCGTTCCATGCAATGGTCTGAAGCCCATCTGAGTGGGGTGCAGGATCTTGTTTTCCTCCATAAAAAGGTAAGCTGAGAGTGCACATGTTTTTCCGCTATTTTAGACAAAATGGGCAGCAATAAAATAGGTCTATTGTTGCTGAACAGTTCTGGATCCAGATTAGGTTTCTTCAGAATTGGTTTGATGATGGCCTGTTTCCATTAATCTGGAACTACCCCGGTGGTAAGTGAAGAATTAATAAGGTTCATAATAGCCGGGACCGTCACTGGCCAACCCATAGATAATATCTGGGGTGTTGCCGGATCAAGAGGGGAACCTGATTTAATATTTCCAAGATGTCTCATTACGATATCTTCTTGTATTGGCAAGAAATCAAATAGGTTTTTTCTACATTCTTGTATCCTTATACTGAATGCTGCCTCAAAAATATTCTCTACATTCCTTTAATCCAGCATTAACAACTGTCCTTTAATTAAAACTTCTGTTTGGCACCTCTTCTTTTTTTTTCTCTCTTTCAAATGTCCCCCTCCTTCCCTTCTATCTTCTCCATGCCTCCTCTCTCTGAGCACACCCTACTCTGACGCCAGCATGTTTGCCTATTTTCTATTATTGTATTTCTGCAAATTTCCCACAACTCATTTACAAGATCACAATCTTTCTTTCTTGTCTAAAAGACATGCCTAAGCAACATAACAATACCTAATCTTTTCTAATTCATCTGTTAATCTCAACAACCATGTGCATGATCTCACAATCCCCCCGCCCCTACGAATGATCACAAACAACAACTGTTAATTTGGTCCACCATAAATAAACTGGAATGACTGCATGGAATGGCTTTCTTTGAGAGTGCAAGACTAATCCCAATATATAACAGCAACCAATAATACTGACATATCCCTTAACCTTGAGCCCCGAAGCAGCGTGCTGCCAGGTGTAAAGCGTTTCAACCACTCATCAGGTATGCTAAGTGCTAACTAAATGAAATATTATTTACAGTCTTACAAATCAATCTTGTTGCCCCATGCTAATTTTGAGCACCTGTTACATTGGTTAAGAAGACAATGCATTGGCATATTTTCATGCAGAGCAAGGGCGATCAAGCATTTATACTTTCTGTCAGCTCAGAGGCATGTGCATGATGAGCAATTTGCAGAGAACATTCAGGGGTTTCACAGATTTAAACTGGGCACATGACATCATCAATCAGGCCTTCTGTGGCAAGCGTTGCAGGACCCTCACTTTACTCCACTTCTGGTTGATGCCACTGCTGATATATGCTCTAACAACTTAAGGCTGTGTCTGGTTGCCATTGGTCAAATTGTGGAATGTCATAACTTGTGCCTATCTGGTACAGGCTAAAAGAATAACTGATGGATGGAATGCTCAACAAAGCATACATTCACCCCAGCCACAAAGATATGGGTTTAAGCCATGTTTTTTTGTTAACCACGCTACCCCAGTTTGGGCCCAGCCATATGCAAATCAGTCTTGACTCTGTTCCTCATGGGAACAGTCCAACCCGAACTGCCAGGCCAGGTCCTCCCTGGACCGTAAACAAGCATCCTGGGACCGGTTTCAGGGTATCATCCTTCATCAGCCAGGCTAGCTTAAATCTAGTGGCATAGTGAGCATGGGCATATCTTCCCCACTTAAGGGGACAAAAGCACAAAGAATAATTGATGGACGAATGCTGAACAAAGCAAACGGACCCAGAGTAAGTGTGCTACTAGAACTCGAAATTCACTCCTTCCAGTACTCCACATTATTACATTCAATGTTGCATTCAAGAACTATCATAAAGTGTTTCTTTTCTAAGGACAATTCCAAACCGGCTGGTGCACATTGTACTCTCCGCATTTTGCTCTTCTGCCTTAAGGGTGCACACTTTTCTACCACCTGCTTTGCCTCTTTTCCTTATCTTATCATACAGATGAATGCACATCATCTTCTCCTTCTTTCCCCCCCTCTTAAAAGCAGCATCTAAGCTTGTTCCTTACCCTGCTATATATTTCTTTTTAGTCGTTATTTGGTGCTAGGCATCTTCACAAGGATGCCACTGACTTCTACAACATTTTTTAAAATTATTTTCTCTTGCTTTGGCTGCACTGTTTCCACTTTGTTGCATGAGGGCTTCTTGTACTTAAGTTGTTCACTTGAAGTGTAACTGTCCTAATACTACTCTCTGAGGCTTCTCTGCCTCTATATCTCCCATCACCTCCACCTTTCCCCTTTTACATTGCTAGCTTCTTATTTATTGAGAAATTGCAATTACGATGCCTTATATCTACGTTAGTATTTTTTGCAATTTTACTGACACTTTGTTTACATGTTTGCACGCTAAAAACACACTAAAATATAAATAAACAAAAAAAAAAATAAAAATAAAGAGGCCTGCCAATAGTGGACCACACTTCAAGTGTTATTTTTTTTTTTTACCGGGGGATGGATTTGGCTCCTATGTGCCTCTGCCATTTCCTTGGTTGCGGTGTACTCCCCCTGTCCTCCCATAACCATCTGAGATATTTTTCTGCGAACTGTAACCATTAATTGGTTTGTAAACTGTCTACATGAGATAATGATAAGCGAAATAAAAATGTTAAGTCAGGAACAGCCAATCAGATGATTGCAGTTCGCAAACCAATTACTTTTGTTTTTTGGTCAAATGTGATTCGCAAACCAATTGACCCTATCAAGCTCACCAAAGTACCTTTTTTGTGGAATGAAAATATCTAAAAAATTAGTGAATAGATTTGCACCAACACCCAAATTTAGCCTCATTTGGATTAGCAGTTTTTAACACACCACAAACAAATTTTCTGGGACTTAAAAAAGCATACATATTATTAGATCAACCCAACAGGTTTGCCTCTCTGCTACTTCTTCAATGTGCATAACATTTGGAAAATACAGCTGTAGTTCACAACTGCCATTGCTCTGTTGAATTACCTTGTCGGTTAATCAAAAGAGGGCAATGTTAAAAGCGATTGAAAAATTCAATTTTCTATGGAATACCTCTCAGAAACATGTCTACACGCCTTGTCGACAATATGTAACACTTAACCTATTTTCATGTACAACAACACAGCAAAATGAAGACAGACAGAGAATAACAGAGTGTCCATGCTGACAAAGGTAAGAGGATATCGAGTGAAAGATATAATAATAAACATTTCAGATGCTGTAGCGGGCATCCAACAGACAAAAGTTACTTACCAATCTCCCTATATGGACATAATACACATTTGAAGAGAAATGTTCCCGATACAAAATGGATAATATTGTACTTTATAACCATCCTCATTGTTTGCCCTGTGCTAGTACATTCTGATCAGAAAATATTTGTCCAAAGTACCCTACATTTTCCAAATACCCAGGTTCTTGTGATATTCATCAGCAACAGTTCAAGGATTTTCCACACTCCTGTCAAGATAACATCTTGCTTGCTGGAGTGCTCCAGATATACTGACAACTAAACGTGGCTAAGATGAATAATCTAACCTTGTACAAGCTCCTGCAATATATGATAAACCTTTCACAATTCAGAATAGTTGCAAATGCTCTGACAGATAAGATAAGAGTGAATCATTTCAAGGGAGTTCAATACAGATCGACTCTATTTTTCCAACAGTCTAGAAAGAGTTGGTGGTCTCTAGTACTGAAGAACAAGTTACCTAGTTTTGGTGATGCTTTTTCTGGTACAGTGGCTAACTAAAGAGTCCTGACCGTATTATATTCCCCAGAGGTAAGACTGGATCCAGAAAATCTTGAGCAGTACCTCTGCATGCTGGTAGGTGACTTCGATCAGCCATGCATCAGCATTGTCCATGTCTGAAGTGACATTGCAGTGCCCATATAAGCGCTACCTCAGCAGGCAGACAGTTTCTTTGGTCAATATTCTACACCATCATTGTGGAAACATATAAAGACCAATGTTTTGACCAGTGTGCAAATTCTACAGGAATCTTTAGGGTCAGTGAGAAATCTGCTTTCAGAGTCTCTACCAGGAAAAGTGTTGCCAAAGGTAAGTAACTTGTTCTTCTGATAGAAACTTCTAACCACAAATTTCTCACCTTAGAATAGATACTCATGAAATACCTATAGTTCAGTGGAGGTAGGTCTTCAAACAGGCTCAAACCAGAAAATCCTGGAGGACTGAATGGGCAAAATGCCCTTTTTGATGTAGCTAACTGTCGAAGCACTAGTGCTTTGAGAACATGTAGAGTGACATCCACATAGCAGCATGGCAGATGTTGGGGACATCTACCTCATGTGCCAACACAGTACTAGCGGTCTTGGCCCTGGTGAAATGTGCCCTCAAACTCTCAGGAGGCTGCTTCTTAGCTAGTGCGTAGCAGAGCTTAATGCAGAGTACAATCCATTGGGAGATGGTCAGCTTCTGCATAGCCTTCCCCCTTTTTGCTCGTGTACCTGATGAAGAGCTCATCGTCCATCTGATGGTCTTTGGTGTGACCAATGTAAAATGAAAGAATTCTCTTCAGTTCAGGTGATGGAGTCTTTCCTCTTCCTTGGAGAGATGAGGCAAGGCAAGAAGGTAGGCAGAGTGATACTCTGTCCGAATGGAAGCGGGTGACAACTTTCAACAGGAATGAGGCATGCGCGCCCCTAGGACCAGTAGGTAGAGGGAAAAGCTGTTGTAAGGAGGGTGATGTGACAGAGCCTGAAGCTCCCTGACTGTCCTGGCTGATGTGATGGCCACCAACAAGACAGTTTTGAGACTCAAGAGTCACAGAGGACAGCTGTATAGTGTGGAGAGAAAACATATCAGAAATATGAGGGGTAGATTAAGCTCCCATATGGGGCATCACAAAGAGGGTTGAAGGGAACAAGTGTTGTAAACCTTTCAGGAAACTAGTCACAACTGGTGACTTGATTAGAGAAGGCTCATCTGGCAACCGCAGGAAAGCTGAAATGGCTAACAGTGTTCAGTGCAAGGGCTTGTCTGGCTAAAGACAAAACAAACAGCAACAGTTCCGACAGTGCTGCAGAATGGGGGGTCCTAATGACATGATGAGCACTAGGCCAGAATCTTATTCCAATGGCAGGCACATACTGTTTTGATGGAGGGATGGCTACCAGGATGTCTTCACAGACCTCTGGCGGAAGATTGAAAATCCTCAACTGCCGCTGCTCAATCTCCATGCATGAAGGTGGATCACGCACAGGTTTGGATGCAGGATCATACCCTTCTGCTGCAAAAGGAGGTCCTCTCATAGGACCAATTCTCATGCTCAGGAGCTTGGGATATCATACTCTCCATGCCCAATCCAGAGCTACTAGGATGACTTAAGCCGGGTCTAAACTGACCTTTTTGAGAACTTGGGGTAAGAGTGGTATCAATGTAAATACGTACAAGAGTCACACCCTGTGCCACTTCCGGGAGTAGCCGCCATTTGGGAGCCATAATGCATTCATTGGTGGGTTTGTCTGCCCTGGCGTTCAACAAGCTTGCCAGGTGCTCTACCACCAGTAAAAAGTCCTGGTGCTCCAGCCAGATTGAGAAGCACTGGGTCTCCTGGCACAGTTTCCACAACCCCACCCCGGCCTGTGGTGTTGTTAATGAACACGTGAACCTGCCTCTCTTTGATGGATGAAAGGAAGGCTTTCAATGCCAAGTGGATTGCTCACAGCTCCAGAAGATTGATGTGAAGCTAAGATTCTGCCCAGAAACCAGAGCACTGAAATCTCCACCTCTCCCAGTTTGTTGCCTCAAACCAGAAGCAATGAATCTGTTACAACTGTCAACTCTGGGTGGGGAAGAGAGAGGGGTCTGCTTCTGACCCAATCTCGATTTGTCAGCTAACACTATGGGTCTTTCACCGTCTCCTTCAAAATCTAGACCAGGTGGTGAGGTTCCCCCGCTGCTGCACCCACTGGAACTTCAGATCCCACTTCAGAGCTTGCATGTGCCATCTGGCATGCTTTTACCAGCCATGAGGCCATGAGCCAGGAGGACCCACAACCTTAGAGTGAGTCACATCAAAATAAAGGTTTGCGACTGAAAAATCAGGATCAAAGCCTGAATATCCTGGGCTCTCTGCTCCACAGGTTAGACAAAGAAATGCACTGTATCTAGAATGGCTCAGATGGAAGGGGCCGTCTGAGATGGAGTCAGGTGTGACTTTGGCACATTGCTAGTGAATCCCAGCGAGTGCAAATGGTTTCCTGTAGTTTGGAGGTGGGTCAGGACGACAGCATGAGACGAGCCCACCTTCAGCAGCCAGTCGCTGAGGTAGGGTAAGACTGGAACCTTCAGAGATAAGCTGCAACCACCTCCTTCATTTTCACGATCACCCAAGGGGCAATGATGAGGCCCAAAGGAAGCACAGCAAACTGAAAGTGCTCTTTGCCAAACATAAATCACGTGGTCTCAGAGGACGGGGATTTGAAAATAAACATCCTGCAAGTCCAACACTACTATCCAGTCCTCAGGGTCTACAGTGGACAAAACCTGACCCAATGTGAGCATTTTGAGATTCTCATTCCATAGAAGGGCTTTGAGAGGGCGCAATCTAGGATAGGACGAAGTCTTCAATCCTTTTATGGCCCCAGAAAGTAGTGGGAATAGCAACTACAACCTTCTTCTGGAGCAGGCACCCTCTTGAAGTCTCATTTGGCCAAAAGAGCCTGCATTTCCTGATGAAGGGAGGAGAGGTGGTCCTCCCTCCCCTAATCTTGGGATGATGGCACAGGAGGAGAATTTTCAATGAATGGAAAGGCATAACTCTTCAGCGCATCTAAGGCACCTAATTGTAGGCAGCAATAGCAATTTACTGGGACATGTGGTGCCTGATCCTGCCAGCAATTGGGTGGCTGTGTGGGACGGAGGGTATACTACAGAGGCATAGAGGCTGCAGCTGCAAGAAGGTTGGGAAACTGGGCAGCTCAGTGGGCCAGACTCTTGCGTCCTTTATGGGATTCGTGGCCTGTTCATAAAAGGACTAGGCAGGTTGCTGTAACGACAGAAACGGCTGGTATAGCAGATGCCTTCGATGTCCTGGCCATAGGTCTTGATGGAAGAACAGACTGCTGCTGAGCCCAGGCAGACAAGGAAAGCCAGAGAGATCTGGCGGTGACTCTTCTCTCTCTAAAGCGTTTGAGTGTCTGTCAGACTTGTTGTTAAGCCTGACAGACGGAGCCGTTGAAGGGCAAGACAATGAGTGAAGCCTAGACATCCCCCAAAAGCCAAGGACCGCAACCAGATATAACCATGCAGCGCCACTGTGGAGGTCATGGCTCAGCCCATGGAATTAATTGTGTCCAGCCTGCACCTGATGGCAAACTTTGCTGCATCCCGACCATCCACAAGGGGTTGCCTGAAGATGGTAAGGGCCCTCCTTGGGAAGGGAAGGCCATAATAGTCGGATGTGTTACAAACGTATACAATACGCCTGTAACATTCTCGTTGGTATTGGCTTCAGCCAAAAATAGTTAGGGCCTGATTTAGTGTTTGGTGGACGGGTGACTCAATCACAATGTGACAGTTATCTATTATCAGTGCATTATGTCCTGTGTTACTTGTAATAATGCACGCAGGATATCTGTCATGTTCTGTGATGGTCTAATTCGTCTACCAAACTCTATATCAGATCCGTTTCCTATTCAGTCGCTTATTCCCGGAGGCTCTGTGGTGCGGTCTGCCGACCTCTAGGGGGCCCGCGCACCCTTGCACTTGCACTCAGCGCATCTTTAGCCCCCGGCGGCCGGCCCAACAATTTAATCCATCAAAAGAGGTGAAGCACGAAGGCCGCTCGGCAATACAGGGCTGTTTTAGGCCTATTTTTTTTTCCTTTGCCTGGTTAGGCCCATAAGCTGTCTGCTTTGACCCTTCCAGAGCCTTTGTCTTGAGACTGAACACCCGTTTTCTCGGGTAGGAGTGGCTATATTATTGGAACCTGTCCCAGACGGCCCTTGTTACTAAACCTGTCAACTCGTGGTTGCATTAGTCCCAGGGCCTCCACAGGGCCCAGGTATTCCCAGTGGTCTCTGCAGGGCCCAAATATTCAAATTCCTTCAAGGAATCAATACTTACCTGGGTAATTACCTAACACAAATACCCACTCCCCTCGGTCTTATGATGGTCCTTCTCTTAAATATACAAGACTCTGAAAAGTACAGAAACGAAGAGGAGGTTTCCTACCTCCCTATAGATGAACACATCTGCCAAATCATGGACACTTCAGTATTTAAGGCCGTGGCTCAAGCTTGGAGCAGAAAATTTGCTGCCTAGAGGTCCGGTGCCGCAGACCCTTCGTGCCAAGGAAAGATTCAGCAGGGCCTCAGGGCCCTTTATCTCCAAGGCAGCCCTTGGCACCACCTTCAGCACCCACACGCAAGGGCGCAGATGATCTGGGGGTCGATCTCAACACCTTTGCCTGCATCAAGAAGGCGTTCATGGAGTCCCAACCTCCCGTCGCTGACGCGCAGGTGCCGATCCCTGGCACCTCAGAAGACCCTTATTGTATCACCCATCTGTCCCGATCCCTCAGATGGGGACACCTCTCCTGATGTGTCTGATGGAGAATGTGACTGCAACAGGCCTTGGTGCCCTTCTAACGACCCAGAAGTCTAGTGCACTCAAGGTCGTTCTGCCTGGACTCCTGACTCTGACATGTTGGACCCCAATAAGCTCCTACATCCATATTCGAGGAGTTTCGACCCCTGCGCCAAAGGCGACATCCTATGTCGCCTCCCGTTTACGTAAACCTCTAGATAAAGAGGTCTGTAGCCACCTCAGGGCAGAATGTCCCCATCATTCCCTAGAGGGTAAGGTCACCATTACTTCGGAAATTGATACCAAAATGGCCACATTTCTAGGAAAGTTTGTGAAGGGCCCCAAAAAAAGGATAGATCATTCCTGGCAGGCATGACAGAATAAGTTGTTGGATGTAATAGGCCCTTTGTCTAAAATTCTGGTCATGGCTGAGGACGCTAAGGCATCCGGTGCACTCATCTCTCCCGAAACCTTATCCAGCTGGGCACAACGGGCGATCATATACTTAGGGAACACCAACTGCGCTCTCTCGACCGAGAGGCGGAGATCCCTGCTGATTAAAATAGACCCAAAACTGTGTGAAATGGCGACTTCGGAAGCAGGCCCGTTATGATGTGGAATCTCTTCAGGGACCCTTTCATCCACAAACTGGGAAAGTTTGTAAACACGTTTAACTCACTTGACAGGTACAGTCTTCTATCAAACTGATCTTTATGCCCCGCATTTGTGCCCGCACTGGTAGTGGATGTGGGCACTAGACCAGCAGACCCATCTAGCAAGTTCCCGCTACGGGTACAGACAGTCAGAGAGGCTAGTGGTAAAACTCCAGTCGGTTTGGTGCCTTTTACCCAACCAGAAGCTATCCCCGTCGTCGAGGGTTGAGAGGAGCTTCCAGGGACGGTGACCCCTATGACAATACTCAAGGTGAGGATACAATCCTCCGACTTGGGAGGCAGGTTGAGAGATTTCTATCACAGCTGGGAGGCACTAATGTCAGACGCATGGGTTCTTTAAACCGTAAGGGGATTCCATATCAACTTTAACGGCTTCCCCCTTCCAACCCCTGAAACCCAAACCCCTTTCCTTTACTCCCAGCCAAAGGGCCCCCATGGAGGTAGAGATTGGCTAACTCTTAGAGGAAGGGGCTATTGCTCCAGCGTCACTAAACACACATGGGTTCCTCAGCAAGCTCTTTCTAGTGGGCAAGAGGGATGGATGTCAATGGCCTGTTATCAACCAGTGGCTGTTTTTTCACCACTTCAAGATGGAGGGAATCCTTTTTCTCAGGGACCTACTGCAAACAAACAACTGGATTGTATGTCTGGATCTGAGGTACGCTTACCTCACAGTCCCTATTTTCCCACCCCCACAGGCAATTACTGCAGTTTCAGTGGAGGTATCAAATCTTCGAATTTACCTCCCTTCCTTTCGGCCTATCTGCCATTCCATGGGGTTTTACCAAAGTATTGAAACCAGTAGTGGAACACCTGAGGTCCCGCGGCATGCATCTGATCAGTTATCTGGGAGACATCCTCCTGATGGATCAATGCCTGAACAGACTGTCTGGTCACCTTCAGCAAGCTATCAACCTTTTGGAGGCTCTAGGCTTCGTGATCAATCAGTCAAAGTCTTCTCTGACTCCATCTAGGTCAATGCAATGTCTGGGGTTTGTGGTGGGCTCGGTCAGAGCCACTCCTTCGCAGAAGATGTCCAAGATAAAGCACGAGTTGCAGAAAGCTCTAACCAAATCCTCCATTTGCCTGCAGAACCTGCCCCGCATTGTGGGCCTCCTGTCCTCATCAATACAGGCCATTTTCCATGGCCCTCTGGATTACAGGGCTACAAAGCCTCAAGACTTTTCACCTTAATCAAGGCCTCAAGTATTCTCAGTTGATTGCCCTATCGAAAGAAGTGAGAGAAGAGCTTCAATGGTGGGTGTCACACATGGAGACTTGGAATGGCGGTGCCATTTTCAGCTTTCAACCCTTCATAGTGATAGAATCAGTCGCCAGAGGTTCGGGTTGGGGTGCATGGTGTGGGGAATTCTCCACAGGTGGAAAACGGTCGTCCGCAGAAAAAGATGCCACATGTATATTTATTTTTTCTTATAGTTTTGAAGTGGCACAGGATTCCCTTGGTACCCCTGCAGAAGCTTCACCTTCAAACATCATTTTTAACTGAAATCTTCACCTAATTATAATATAACTTTAACCTTTTTTCTGCAAATATATTCATTTTACAAGTCTCCAGTTTCTTACTGCTTTGTGGATTGCCACCCTACATAGTGGCCATACCCACAGAAGTCTGAGGGTTGAAGTCACACAATAACTAATGCTTCTGAGCACACAGACAATCAATCAACAATAAAGTCAAGTTGTGTATTTTTATTCCAGCATGCTTTTAAAGGTACACAATCCAACATGTTTCGTTGTTATGGAATATTTTGCCTCCAACTTCCTCAGGGCTCGAAATTGAGTATAGTCAAATCAATCTGTGTGCAAGATCCAATCCAATCGTTACTCATGAAAGTCTATAATCGCATCAAGAGGTTGGAGTATTCTCCATTCAGGTTTTTTGGGGTACACTCCCCTTTATATCACTTATAAGGAATTGAGGAATAAAGGTGCACACCAATAACACTTTGACTTTATTGATGATTGATTAACTGTGTGCTCGGAGGCGTTAGTTATTGTGGGACTTCAGCTTCATAAAGGTTGCTTCGGGTGTGTGGAATTCCTATAGTAGGACGCCCAGGACATAGGCCCTCATTATGACTTTGGCAGTCTTTCTGAAAGACCGCCAAGGTGGCAGGCTCCAGGAGACCGCCAGTGCTGATGGTCTTCCGCCCACCATATTATGAGAACTGCATGATTTCCGCCACATTTTGGTGGGAAATCCTGCAGTAGTCGTGATGGTGGGTGAAGGCACATGGGTGGTTTCACCACGGGCCCGCCCCACCAGAATGACTCCACCAGCCGTATTACGAGCAGTAATACAGCCTGGCGATGTCCTGATGGCGGGGCGCTGCCGCGGTGGAAGCGCCTATTCCCTGCTGGACGACCACCTCTCCGGATAAGGGAAGTCGGGCGTCTGACAGGGAAGGGGGTGGGAGAGTGGGGGGTGTTGTGTGTTCGTGTGTGAGTGGGTGTATGTCTGCGTGTGTCTCTGCATGTGTGTGTGTATGGGTGTGTGTATGCGTGGTTGAATGCATGTATGAATGTTGAAGTGAATGCGTGTATGGGTGCATTTGAGTGAATGCATGCATGTTAGTGTTGGTGAATGCGTGCATGTTAGTGTTGGTGAATGAGTGTATGCGGGGTGCGCATGGGTGTCTGGGTGCAAGTATGCAGGGGTGCTGTACCTCAAGGGGGAGGGGGTGCTGTACCTGAAGGTGGGGGTAGGGGGGTGCTGTACCTAAAGGGGGGTGGGGGCAAGGGGATGGGGCTCTGTATCTGAAGGGGGGGGTTCTGGTATGGAAGGGGGTTGGGGGGGTATTGTGCTTGTGGAGGGGTGGCAAATCATCTGGCAGTGACAGGGAAGACATTCTCTGTCACCAGTAGCCTTTCCTCCAGGGTGGACCGCCAGCTCATAATGAGAGCCATATTGTTTGGGGTCAAGGACTACAAGTTTTCAAGTTTACTTTGTCCTTGGGACAAGAAGGCCCAACCCCCTGCAGAACAAACCCTTTGGCTGCCAATTTACAGTACCACATTAAAGAGCAGGGAAAGGAATAATCTGCAGTTGAGGTGCCCAAATATTAATGTTGTTCGAAATTGTATTTAAGGTTCATTAACACAAAGCCTTTATTATGAGAGTGAGCGCTCTAAATAAATGTTGTAAGAAACGACTGCACTACTGACAGTGGTTCCAGTAAAAAAAGCTTGTATATACGTTTGGAAAGCTTAAAATATGAGGCTACGTATAATGATCCCAGAATGCTCTCTGATAAAATGCAAATTTTTGCTGAAGCTTGAATGCAGATTGATGATTTCTTGCTTTCAAAATAAAATGTTCACAAAAATAGGGAAAAAAAAGTTTTGCTAAACTACTGTGAAAGCATGATTTAGTAAAATGTGTTTATGCATGCAGAAAATATTCATAATGGAAAGACAGTGTAACCAGTTTCAACAGGATTATGGGAAACATGAATATAAACAAGCACTGGCAAGCCAATAGGTCCAAGATTGGTGGTCAGTATTTAGGTGCTGTCACTGCATGTCTGTATTAATATGGCTTTTGTAAAACTATATTGCTGTGCAGCTGCTGGGCCCTTACTATTGAAACAAATAGCAAATATATTTTTTGGTCTTTTTGGTCTCAATAAGCACATATTGACACAGTAGTTCCTGGCACTGAACAAAACTACTGTGCATGTAGGTATGCTCCTTGTGAAAGAGCAGATTGCGATCATTGTAATGTAATGTAACACGAATTTATAGAGGATGGAACTTGTCACGTGCAAGTGTATCCAGGTGCTAAATATGAGCGGGTTCCGCAAGTAGGATCAGTCACAGTGAAGCCAGCCAATAGATGGATTGAGATATATTTTTAATAAAAAAAAGGTCTTGGTTAACACCAGACCCAATTAGGGGCCCAATTTTTTAAGAATGTTACAAAAGAGTAAACATGGTATATGTCTTTGCATTAGTGCAGGTTTGTGTATTTCATGAATTCACAATAATTTACAAAAGTAGACCAGGAAATCATAGCCCCAGAAAATATTTGTGAATTGTATTTTAGCATGAGCAAATATGCAGCAGTAGATTTGCTCATGCAAAAATCTGTTGCAAATTTATAAGTTCACTTTCCCTTTAACCACTTTTTTCCCAACTCTGCAAGACGTTTTTCCTCTGACCCATGTCAGGAGTAAATTTCTAACGTTTCTCAATGTGGGAAATGATTAGAGAAGAGATAGTGAAAACCTTTAAAACATGCAAGTTAACAGGTTTGCATAAACTAAAAAAAGGCATTTCCAACCTTGGAATGATTGCTTACAGCTACCTCCCTCCCCAGTATGTAGATCTGCAAAAAGGTGGCAACATAATGAAATTGCTACAATCAAGCCCTGCTATAGTACAAGCCCTGGCATAATCAGAGAAGCTATAATCAGAGCTCTAATATGAGATTGCTGCCATAATTCGTCGCCACACGTCACCAAAGGGACAAGTAGATTTTTTTTACAGGACAAGTAAAATTATGAAGCAACCTGCCCTAAGGACAAGTAGATATTTTATTAAATACCACACCCCTGGTTGTTTGGTGGTCCCTATTCCTCCTTGAGTACCGAGTGGGCTCTACTGTGTTTTTTTTTTTTACAGTTTTGAAAATGTGCGTGAAAACATTACCCAGCCCACCTTGTGTTTGCCTGAGTCTGAGAACTGGCCATAAAGGCAGCCAGTGAAAACAATAGTCTGGTCTGTACTCACAAACAAGCAAACCAGTGGTGTAAAAACTAATTCTCCAGGATCTTGTTGGCCACTCTGCACGGTACCTTCATACCCTGTAACAGGGTAGAGGTTGGCGGGAATATCTAGGCCATTTTCTTTTTGAATTCAATAAAAATTACACTTTCACCGGGGCTGTCTACGGACCAGAAGGATCCTTTTAGAATCTCCCATACCACCATAGCAACCCCACATCAACACCAAACCACACTTTACCAGTCATACCTTGGGAGATTGAGGATTCTCCATTCTTTATGATTTCCCACCTTGCTGTATTTGAATCAGGATTCTAATGGTGGCAGTAATTACTGCACCTGCTGGTTTCTGCCTGCATGATTTGCCTTCTCAAAGGCAGAGTGGGAAGATATTTGGTGCCCAGATATTTGGTGCCCTCAACTAAAAACAAAATAGTCTTGCCCTGTCTTTCAGTTCTTGTTGACTCTTAAAAGAATAAGAGCGAAGGAGGAGTAAAATGGGGGACAACTGTCCCAGTGCCTTTTTTTCGCGAATGAGAATACAACTCCTGGACAGCTGTTGTCCTTAATGGTTAATGGAGGTGATTATAAGAAGAAAATCACAGAACAAGCATGTTGACTCTGAAATTGGCCAGACATGTTGTGTTCGGGAAAAGCACATCTCAAAATTATACACTGATCTAAGAAAACAAGTGCAGCTTTAAAGAACGAGTTACTTACCTTCAGGAAAGCCTTCCCTGGTAGAGACATATTCTAGTTGCAGATTCCTTACCTTATAATTTCCCCAGGCTTCAGTCTGGATCCAGAGATTTTTCTTGAGCAGTACCCCTGAGTGCCGTTAGGTGGAGCCAGTCGGCTCCAAGTCCCTCGTCCATGCCATCCATGCAGGATATGATGTTGTGGGCCCTATATAGGCACCACCCCTGGACAATGACGTCAGTTTCTTCTCATGACTTTCCAAACCACCAGAAGCGAGGAGCTATGAAGAGCACTGACCACTGGTCAGAACTAGGGCCCTGAAAGGCAAGTTTCTGTCCCTGAAAGTTCTGTTCGCAGAGCTGGTAGGACGGGGGGTCTGTAAGGAATCTGCAACTACAATATGTCTCTACCAGGTGAGGCAATATCAAAAGTAAGTAACTTGTTCATCTGTTAGAGACTTCTAGTTGCGGATTCCTTACCTTAGAATAGATACCCAAGCAATACCATTCTCGGAGGTGAGTATGCAAACCATGATCATACTGCAGGACCTAATTGCCAAAGTAGCTGTCCCTAAGGACCTGACCGCCCATGCAGTAGTGTTTGTTGAACATCAAATGCCACCGATCAATCTCTGCACAAGACTGAAGACTGGACAGGTTTGGGTGCAGAACCGTCCCCTTCTGCTGCAACAGGAGATCCTCCCAAAGGGGCAGTCTGATCGGAGGATCGATGGCCATGTTCAATAGATTAGGATACTAGACTCTTCGTGCCCAGTCCGCAGCCAAAAGGATTACTTGGGCCAGATCATTCTTGATCTTCTTCAGAACTCTGCGCAGAAGTGGTATGGGTGGAAAGGCAGGCAAAGAAGGTGGCGGATGCCAAAGAGCGCTTGCACATCTGCAAAGAGTGTGTCAATTGCGAAAACCGAGCAAAATCATAAATTAGAACAATATGGTGTTGGGTGCCAGGCTAGCTCTAACACCTGCCACCACAGGTGTATATAAAACGTACATGTAAACACGAAAGGTGCATATATCAAGCTGCTGGTAGTCATGAGTCCTTTGGAGAAGTCAAATAGTATTGGCAAATGATGGCCATGATAAGCCTCAAGTTACGTGTGGTGAGTAATCCCGTGCCATGCGCGTCGGGGTTTTGGCAGAGTGTTCTCAAACACTCATGACTACCAGCAGCTTGATATATGCACCTTTCGTGTTTACATATACTTTTTATATACATCTGAAGCCTTGACAAAGTCTTGAAGACGAAACACGTGTTGGCTGTTTTGCTGTATGGACTTATTGGTACATTTGAATATCCTATTGTAACTCTGACCATTTATCACCATCTGACTGCCCTGGACATATGGTCATTTTGTACAACGCAGTCTCTTGTTTGAGATTTCTACTTTCTACCTGCACTTATAATAAATATCTACACATCATCTTCCAAGAACAAACTTTCTATTAATTCTTGAACAGTATCAGGATCAGGATTCATATTACTGGGTGGAAAGGCGTACAGGAGGCCTGAACTCCACTGATGCTGAAAAGCATCGATAAGCGAGTGCCGTCTTGAAAACTCCAACGCGCCAAACTGCTGACATTGTGTATTCTCTATGGAGCTGAACAGATCCTACCACGCTCCCCACTGCTGAAAGAGACCTTGCGCCACCTTGGATGGAGACGCCATTCATGATTGCCAGGCACTGATGGCTGAGTGTAGGTGATGGCTGATGTGGTGTTCAGAGAACCCAACAGATGTTGAACCACCTGGGAGATACCCTGATGTTCCAGCCATGTCCAGAAGCATAGAGCCTCCTAACAAAGGGTCCACAGCTCCACCTGCCCTGGTTGTTGCAGTACCACATAGCGGTGGTGTTGTTGATGAACACCTGCACTACTTTCCCCTTGAGAGAGGGAAGGATCCTCTCAATGGTTATCTCGGCCAAGAGAGCCGTAACCTCCTCGCAGAGAAGTGCCAGGTGATCTTCCATCATCCGATGGGGTAGTAGCAAGGATGGAGGGTTAGTCTTGAAGAGGAGGCAGTAGCCCCACTGGACTATTTGCAAAACCCACTTGTCTGACGTGGTGACTGCCAGTGGGGCAGATGATGGCAAATTCTTACTTCGACTGGTCCGTGCTGGGGAAGTGTGAGACTAGGAAGGTTTGGAGATCACCGCAGAGGGGGGAGGTGGACTGGGTAGACTGCTAGCTCCCTGATCCACAGGATGCTGGCCAGCATGTGTGGCACAGTGGCTGGAGGGGAACGGATGTGGTTGCGCCTCTTCCGTAGCCACAAAAGAGGTGAAAAACAGACTGAGGACACAAGGGGAAGCTGCAAGGCCTATGAACCTGGCCATAGCTTGGGAATCATTAAAGCGCTCGAGCGCTGAGTCTGCTTTGTCTCCGAAGATGCGGGTGCCATCAAAGGGTATGTTCATAAGGGTGGATTGGACATCCCCCAAAAAGCCACATGTCCTCGACCAGTCATGGTGCCTCAAGGCCACCGTTGATGCAAACCATCTGCCTAGTAAGTCAGCCGTATCCTCCCCACATCGTATTATGAACTTCACTGCATCGCTCCCATCAGCAACAGCCTGTGAGAGAATGGCTCGGGCCTAGTCCAGGACACGTCACAGCACTTGCAGAACTGTATGATGTATTGGCCTAAAAACCATACAGTGTTCACAGATTGCAATGCCAGACTGGAAGAAGAAAACATCTTCTTCCCAAGTTGGTCCAGCCTCTTGGATTCCCTGTTCAAGGGTGCGGAAGGGAATGCATCTGGGGACGTGGAGGTATGGATAATCCGGCTCTCAGGGGTTGGGAGTTTCGTCAGAGACACTGAGGGGGTCATTCTGACCCTGGCGGTAAATACCGCCATGGCGGAGGTTGGCGGTAGCACCGCCAACAGGCTGGCGGTGCTCCGCTGGGCATTCTGACTGCGGCGGTACAGCCGCGGCCAGAAGCGGAAAGCCGGCGGTGTACCGCCGACTTTCCGCTGCCCATGGGAATCCGCCATGGCGGCGCAGCTTGCTGCGCCGCCATGGGGATTCTGACACCCCATACCGCCATCCTGTTCCTGGCGGTTCGCCCGCCAGGAACAGGATGGCGGTATGGGGTGTCGTGGGGCCCCAGGAGGCCCCTGCAGTGCCCATGCCAATGGCATGGGCACTGCAGGGGCCCCCGTAAGAGGGCCCCACAAAGAATTTCAGTGTCTGCTTTGCAGACACTGAAATTCGCGACGGGTGCAACTGCACCCGTCGCACCATCCCACTCCGCCGGCTCCATTCTGAGCCGGCTTCCTCGTGGGAAGGGTGTTTCCCGCTGGGCTGGCGGGCGGACTTTCGGCGGTCGCCCGCCAGCCCAGTGGGAAACCCAGAATGACCGCCGCGGTCTTTTGACCGCGGTACGGTCTTCTGGCGGTTCCCTGGCGGGCGGAGAATCAGGGCCTGAGTCATTTGAAACAGGTCTACGGCAGCGGGATAGGTTTAGAATCTGACACAGGGGCCGGGCTTCAGCCAAAGTCTAAGTCTGCATTAAAGCTGGGGTCAACACCACCCGGGGGCATGGGCGGTGTTGGCAATGTCGACATTAAAACCAGTTCGGATCCCGAAACGGATCCATGGGAGCCCCCTGGAGCCAAGGCCAAAGCTGTCAATGCAGAACTCAAGAGGAATCCTGCCAACCCCGCATGGCCTGACGGGAATCCTGCGGAATCGAACTACCCTTAGATGAGGAGCAAGGCCTCATAAAAAGTTGGGCGGGGGTCACTCCGACTCTGGGAAACTCAGGGAGGCACGGAGCCAGCCCAGACGGAGGCTTCAAGGACGGATGCCTCGAACAACAACGCTCTCCTTCCCCCGTCATATAGGCCGATGGACTAGGAGAAGTCGAAGAACACTTTGCTTCTTCAGCTTCTCCCTATGCGTTGACTTACCCGACCATCCCGAGGA